>NW_027361677.1:5767500-6367500 GCF_039654945.1 Dendrobates tinctorius
GTGTGTGTGCGCGCGGGCCGTGTGTGTGTGGGGGGGGGGGGCGCGGGCCGTGTGTGTGTGTGCGCAGCGTGGGCCGTGTGTGTGGGGGGCGCGGGCTGTGCGTGTGTGTGCGCAGCGCGGACCGTGTGTGTGTGGGGGGGGGGGGCACGGGCCGTGTGTGTGCGCGCAGCGCGGGCCGTGTGTGTGTGTGGGGGGGGCACGGGCCGTGTGTGTGTGTGGGGGGGGGGGGCACGGGCCGTGTGTGCGCGCAGCGCGGGCCGTGTGTGTGTGGGGGGGGGGGCACGGGCCGTGTGTGTGTGTGCGCACAGCGCGGGCCGTGTGTGGGGGGGGGGGCACGGGCCGTGTGTGTGTGTGCGCGCAGCGCGGGCCGTGTGTGTGGGGGGGGGGGGCACGGGCCGTGTGTGTGTGTGCGCGCAGCGCGGGCCGTGTGTGTGTGGGGGGGGGGGGGCGCGCGGGCCATGTGTGTGTGTGTGTGCGCAGCGCGGGCCGCGTGTGTGTGTGTGTGGGGGGCGCGGGCTGTGCGTGTGTGTGCGCAGCGCGGGCCGTGTGTGGGGGGGGGGGCGCGGGCTGTGCGTGTGTACGCGCAGCGCGGGCCGTGTGTGGGGGGGGGTGCACGGGCTGTGTGTGTGTGCGCGCAGCGCGGGCCATATGTGTGTGTGGGGGGCGCGGGCCGTGTGTGTGTGGGGGGGGGCACGGGCCGTGTGTGTGCGCAGCGCGGGCCGTGCGTGTGTGTGTGCGTGCGGCACGGGCCGTGTGTGTGTGTGTGCGCAGCGCGGGCCGTGCGTGTGTGTGTGTGGGGGGCGCGGGCTGTGTGTGGGGGGGGGCGCGCGGGCCATGTGTGTGTGTGCGCAGCGCGTGTGTGGGGGGCGCGGGCTGTGCGTGTGTGTGCGCGCAGCGCGGGCCGTGTGTGTGTGTGGGGGGGGGCACGGGCCGTGTGTGTGTGCGCGGCACGGGCCGTGCGTGTGTGTGTGCGCGCAGCGTGGGTGCGTGCGTGTGTGTGCGCGCAGCGCGGGCCGTGTGTGGGGGGGGGGGGAGCGCGGGCCGTGTGTGTGTGCGCAGCGCGGGCCGCGTGTGTGTGTGGGGGGCGCGGGCTGTGCGTGTGGGGGGGGGGGGGGGGGGGGCACGGGCCGTGTGTGTGTGTGTGTGCGTGTGTGCGCGCAGCGCGGGCTGTGCGTGTGTGTGCGCAGCGCGGGCCGTGTGTGTGTGCGCAGCGCGGGCCGTGTGTGTGTGCGCAGCGCGGGCCGTGCGTGTGTGTGTGTGCGTGCGGCACGGGCCGTGTGTGTGTGTGCGCGCAGCGCGGGCCGTGTGTGTGTGTGGGGGGGGGGGGCACGGGCCGTGTGTGTGTGCGCGCAGCGCGGGCCGTGGGGGGGGGGGGGGGGCGCGCGGGCCATGTGTGTGTGTGTGTGCGCAGCGCGGGCCGCGTGTGTGTGTGTGGGGGGCGCGGGCTGTGCGTGTGTGTGCGCAGCGCGGGCCGTGTGTGGGGGGGGGCGCGGGCTGTGCGTGTGTACGCGCAGCGCGGGCCGTGTGTGTGGGGGGTGCACGGGCTGTGTGTGTGTGCGCGCAGCGCGGGCCATATGTGTGTGTGGGGGGCGCGGGCCGTGTGTGTGTGGGGGGGGGCACGGGCCGTGTGTGGGGGGGGGGGGGAGCGCGGGCCGTGTGTGTGTGCGCAGCGCGGGCCGCGTGTGTGTGTGGGGGGCGCGGGCTGTGCGTGTGGGGGGGGGGGGGGGGGGGCACGGGCCGTGTGTGTGTGTGCGCGCAGCGCGGGCCGGCTGTGTGTGTGTGCGCGCAGCGCGGGCCGTGTGTGTGTGTGTGTGTGTGTGTGCGCGCAGCGCGGGCCGTGTGGGGGGGGGGCGCGCGGGCTGTGCGTGTGTGTGCGCAGCGCGGGCCGTGTGTGTGGGGGGGGGGCACGGGCCGTGTGTGTGTGCGCAGCGCGGGCCGTGCGTGTGTGTGTGTGCGTGCGGCACGGGCCGTGTGTGTGTGTGCGCGCAGCGCGGGCCGTGTGTGTGTGTGGGGGGGGGGGGCACGGGCCGTGTGTGTGTGTGCGCGCAGCGCGGGCCGTGTGTGTGGGGGGGGGGGGGGCGCGCGGGCCATGTGTGTGTGTGTGTGCGCAGCGCGGGCCGCGTGTGTGTGTGTGGGGGGCGCGGGCTGTGCGTGTGTGTGCGCAGCGCGGGCCGTGTGTGGGGGGGGGCGCGGGCTGTGCGTGTGTACGCGCAGCGCGGGCCGTGTGTGTGGGGGGTGCACGGGCTGTGTGTGTGCGCGCGCAGCGCGGGCCATATGTGTGTGTGGGGGGCGCGGGCCGTGTGTGTGTGTGGGGGGGGGGGGCACGGGCCGTGTGTGTGCGCAGCGCGGGCCGTGCGTGTGTGTGTGCGTGCGGCACGGGCCGTGTGTGTGTGTGTGCGCAGCGCGGGCCGTGCGTGTGTGTGTGTGGGGGGCGCGGGCTGTGTGTGGGGGGGGCGCGCGGGCCATGTGTGTGTGTGCGCAGCGCGTGTGTGGGGGGCGCGGGCTGTGCGTGTGTGTGCGCGCAGCGCGGGCCGTGTGTGTGTGGGGGGGGGGGCACGGGCCGTGTGTGTGTGCGCGGCACGGGCCGTGCGTGTGTGTGTGCGCGCAGCGTGGGTGCGTGTGTGTGTGTGCGCGCAGCGCGGGCCGTGTGTGGGGGGGGGGGAGCGCGGGCCGCGTGTGTGTGTGGGGGGCGCGGGCTGTGCGTGTGGGGGGGGGGGGGGGGGCACGGGCCGTGTGTGTGTGTGCGCGCAGCGCGGGCCGGCTGTGTGTGTGTGCGCGCAGCGCGGGCCGCGTGTGTGTGTGTGTGTGCGCGCAGCGCGGGCCGTGTGGGGGGGGGGCGCGCGGGCTGTGCGTGTGTGTGCGCAGCGCGGGCCGTGTGTGTGGGGGGGGGGCACGGGCCGTGTGTGTGTGCGCAGCGCGGGCCGTGCGTGTGTGTGTGTGCGTGCGGCACGGGCCGTGTGTGTGTGTGCGCAGCGCGGGCCGCGTGTGTGTGTGTGCGCGCTCGCCGCCCAGCGCTCCTTTGTGCCTAGGAGTCTGCAGACTTTCCGCTCAGACTTCCTGCCTGTAAAATCTTCCTTGTTTTACGAGACTTGGCGAGCAGAGGAATCTCGCTGCTTCGTCCTTTTGTTGACAGTTTTCTCTTTATCTGCGATGTGTCAGTTCTTTGTGCGGAGACTGTATGTAACACAAATCCCCTTTTCTGCACTAACTCTGCCACTAGTGTGTCCTTCCTGACGGTGTCCGTGTGTGTGACACTTGTGTCCCTAGATCTCTGCTCACAGCCGGACGCCCTCCGCTCGCTCCAATGCGCCACATCTGGTCTCAGCCAGAGATCTCTCGCTGCAGTCACTGAGCGTGTAACGTGGGAAGCCGCCGTGTGCTGTGCGGACGCTGTGACCGGCGATGTGTGATCTGTACGCAGCGTGTAGACTTTGGATTTCGGCCATAATGAACGCTTGTTGGGTGATTTTTGCTCTCTGCCGTCCGCTCTTCACCCGAAACATTGATTGCTACTTAACCCCTTTCCATTGTGACCTCGCACGCAGCACCAGGTAGGCTCCAACCTGTGGTTTTCTAGCCACAGCAAAGACACAAGTGCTGAGCTCTGCAGACAACATATTGGAGGAAAATTAATGCAAATTGCTCCTAATTTCCATCACACAAGTGACGCGTGATGCTGTGCGCAAAATATCCATTTCGGGCGAAGTTCCCATCATAGCTATTCAGCGCGCTGCACAAAAAACCTCAGTGCATTATATTTCCGGTAAGGCTATGTGCACACGTTGAGTATTTGGATGCAGTAATTTAGGTTCCATTTCTGCATTTCTCAGAGGTATACAAACGGCTCTTAATTTCTGAATCTCGCATATCTTGTATGTAGGAGCTTCCCCTAGTGGTAGTTACACATTAACACTATTGTGACATTACGCCTCTGACTGTCGTCTGGCGTGGTTTTGGTGGTAGGTCCAGCACTGGCTGTGGTCACAGATACAGAACACATAAGCTTTGTGGCTCCAGCTAATGTGACCTCTTGCCATGTTCGGCACACAGGATGGAACATGTCCATAATGGTGCATTGTTTTATTGATTCTACATGTTGTGCAATTGATGCCATTTCTCTTCTTTCCATGTCAGCTGCACGCAGGTTCACAGACAAGCACGAGTGGATATCTGTGGAGGACGGCGTTGGAACGGTTGGAATCAGCAAGTTTGCCCAGGTACAGACTTGTTTGTGGAATATTCCTGACTGTGATCTTTGACATCTGCAAACACCGAGCTGCAGGATTCATCTTTATTTTTGACTGAACTTTGACTGAGCGGTGGTTACACACGAGCTAATGACACGTGTGTTGTATTTGAATGTAGTTTGTTTTTTAAGAAAGTGTTTCACAACTATGTCAGGGTCTCCTTTGCTGTCCCTAAAGCTAGGGGCGCTCTAGCTATCCATGCTTCCTGGATTACTTCTGATGGTGTAGACGCCGGGGCCGCGTACCTTGCTGACCTCCTGAATCAGCCCTATATCTGTCCCCATCCGTCACTCAGGGAAGTGGGGAGTAGACATGAGCAAATTTCGGGTCAGGGCTTATTCGGCAAGCTATAGCGCTTGTTGAATAAGCTGCAGAGGGAACCTGGCTTTCTGGATCACGCCGGCCGGTTTGGCTCCGCAGCTGCAAGTCTCACGGCTTTGTGACAGTCACGACACACGCATGGAGAGCCTGTTTGTTGGGCTCCCCATGCATGTGTCGTGACTGTCACACAGCGGTGACACAAGCAGCTGCAGAGCCGAACGGCTGATCCAGGAAGCTCGGTTCTCTGCAGATTATTTGGCAAGCGCTATAGATTGCCAAATAAGCGAATTTGATAGGGTCAGGGCTTATCTCTAGTGGGGAGTAATGGTGTATGTATATCCATAACCCAGACTAACAAGGGAGGATGTGTAGGGATAAATGAAAACACCAAATATGCGCACAGAAAATACCAAATATACACACAGACAAAAGAGGGGAACGCTGGGGAGACAAGGAAGGTAAATTAGATGGGAAAAGGACAAGCTATTGCACACAGCAGAAACACCTAGCAACAATTGCAGATCAATCCTCCAAACAACCAACTACTGACGCCTCCATTCCTTCACCACAGTACCAGACAAACACTGCCAATCCAGATTGCCAGAGGGGACTGGCCAACACTGAACAGCTGAGATCCTCAAAGCTGGAGTCTTCAGAGACTCTTAAGCTGAGCTGGTTAACCCCTGCACTGCTGACAGAAACCAGAACTGTTTAATATAAGGGAGCAGTGTTTTTAATCAGCGCTAGAGTAGGTGAAATCGGACGGCGCAGTCTTTTGGCCACTCTGTCGTGGTGACAAAAGGCTTCCATCTTATCTTGCCCCACAGGCAAGACATAAAAAGCATACATATGTTGTCACATAGAGTACAGAACCAGTACTTGCCAGAAATTCATGCAGCTCCTTTAATGTTGCTGTAGGCCTCTTGGTACTTTCCATTTTAATTTTTTTTTTTTTTTTCTTCAATTTTTGAGGGATGTCCGCTTCTAGTAACGCCAGATTTGAGCCACTTCTTGTTGACCTTCTTCAGTGTTCATGCTCTATCTTAATGCTTTGGAAAGCTATTTCAACAAAGAGATCCCTTTGCTGTGTTGTCAGCTGTTTACAGACAATGGCTTTGCTCTAAAATGCAATTAACAAAATGTCAGGAAAATGCAACTAAAATTTCCAAACTTTATGGGGTTAATCGGCATCCCTGTAAGTGAATGCGGCCGTGCCCGGATTACTATGTACCATAAGTGTAATTGTGATGGCTAATTCTGAGCACCACCACATCGCCCAATTATAAGAGGGTGTTCACACTTGGCAACAAGGTTTTACATTTTTTTTTATTTCTCCTAAAAATGATTTCCGTCTTTGTTTCTTAATGAATTTGTACATATTACGAGCGTCATTAAGTGGGAAGAGGTCCAAATTTTTATTTTGTGTAGCAAAAAATGGCATTTTTAATAGGGGTGTGTGGGTTTTTAATATTTGGTGTATGTGTTTTATTTCCTCCAATCTCACATGTACATGTGTTTTCTTCTAGGAGTCATTAGGAGATGTAGTTTACTGTAGTCTTCCTGAAATCGGTGCCAAGCTCAGTAAAATGGGTAGGTTCCTTTTCTTTTGTCTACAATGTTTGCCTGCAGATTTTTGCCGTCGCTCGGAATATCCAGAGTGAGGAGTTGACTGGGCAAAAATTGAATGTGGTTTTTTTTTTTTTTTTTTTTTACATTGTTTTTCACTACATAAATAAGCATCAGCTCCTTTAAGGGAGTGTATCAATCACTGCTGATCCTGAGAGCGGCTCTGAAGTGATGGTACCATGTGCACGGCGCTGCTCTAAGGCAATGGCGGAGATTACCACGTCCTGTTCCAGCGGTGCCTCGGACAGTGAGTGGCACAGTCATGTGCATACCACCATCACTTCATGCAAACAGGGCGGTTAAGGACTTTAAAAACTTCCATCAAAACTGAAAATGTGCATTAAAAAAAGTTGGATTTCTCTTGAAGACTGACACTGATTTTTACACGTAAAGTGCTGTGTGAATGTTCCCTTACGGTCCTGTATCCACTGCAGAGGCTTCCTTTGTAGTATTTGTGTGGGTCAGCCAATGTATGAGTCCTCTAACTCCTAGGCCACGTCCAGGAGACGGTGGATGGAAAAGTGGAGCACGAGTTCCACTCCTGCTTTTTAGCTTACAAGTACTGATCTAAAATATTGACTGGGAAGTACAGAATGACTGTTCAAACCAAGCACAGGCACTCTGCGCACCCTTAGCGTGGCTGAACAGTAAAGTGCATCTTCCTATCTACTGGTCTTCCATCTTTTTTTTTTTTTTTTTTTTCCCCATCTGTCTTAGGCCTACAAAACCAAAGCTGTCCAAGAAAAAGTATGGCTAAGATGGGTTCAAAATAAGTAGCTGGGTAGGTGCGCTGAACTGTGTGACCATGCCAAGGGTGCAGCAAGCGTCTGTGCTTGGTTTGAACAGTCATTTTGTGCTGACAGATTTCCTTTCAGGCTGACGTCACTTTCCGTGTTTTTGTACCAGATTATGAACTGGCCGCAGGTCTCCTGACCTGATCTCAACCACCTCACATGTCTATAAAGGCTTTGAGGTTTGTACAGGAGACGCGCAGGTGGTTCGCCCTTTTGTCCCTGCGACTCGTATTTGTGAAATTGGCTTAACACGCACTTTTCAGAGTGCAACCCTTGTTTGTACACTGACATGCTTTAGTACGGTAATGTGAAATATGAATAGCAATACGGCTTTGGAATATTTGGGGGGGATGAAATGCTTTGCACATAATTTCGCCAAATTGTGTCTGGGTGAATACCTATTTTAGGCTGATGGCTGTATTCCTGGGTAAATTTGGCACATCCAAACTAGTGCAATAGACTGCAACCTTTTTTTTGTACATTGTTTGTATATGGAGGTAGCTCCTCCTGGTATGCACCTATTCACACTAGTTTGGAAGTGCCAGTCAGTTTTGTCATTCACGCACTTTTCAAGCCAAGGATCAGCACTTGATGACGTAGGTGACCAGCATTGTACCAGCTCGATCTCTCCTGTAGTCTCTGGTTTATTTGGGGTTGTGCATTGCAGACATGTCTGGTTCTGATCTGCACACGACCCAACCGATTGCTGTATTATGTAGTGACTTCTTCTCTCCGCCCTAGATGAGTTTGGCACGTTGGAGAGTGTGAAGGCGGCTAGTGAGCTCTTCTCTCCCCTGACCGGAGAAGTAAAAGCAATCAACGACGCGCTGGCAGACAATCCGGGCTTGGTGAACAAGTCCTGCTATGATGAAGGTGAATAATATCCTGTGCGAAGCCTAGAAATGTCGCCTGCAATGTGGCTGCCATTCCGGCTGTTCTACCAAACCTGGACTATTACTGAGATTCCGTTTAGTAGAACTATGGCTGTCGGGTCTTGCAGGCATGGTACGACCGTGAGGACAGCTGAAGTGCAAAATGTCAAGGAGCCTCCAGAAAAAATAATTTCTACATGTTAAGTGGTTTTTTTTTTTTGTTTTTTTTTTTGTTTTTTTCTTCTACTATTGCTGGGTCCTAAAAGTATATACAGTGTGTTTTGTTTCTCCAAAGCTTCATCTCTCGCTTTCTTCTCCTACAGGGTGGTTAATAAAGGTAACGGTGGATGTTCCCTCGGAGCTGGACGACCTGATGAGCGAGGACGCCTATGAGAAATACATCAAATCTATTGAGGAGTGAACGCGGTTCAGCGACACGTCGTAGTCCTGCTTAGATTGAGTAGTGGCACAGGAGGGCACGTGCCCCCAGGTCAGTGGACTCGCCTACTACAGGATAACCAGTCTTGCCCTCCTCGTAGCTTTAAGTTGAGCTGGTCGACAATGAAGCCTCTTCAGGATCCTCTGTTTCAATGTCTTTTTATAAGAAGAATCTATCTGAAAATTTTACAGTGAATAGAAAACTAATTAACAAAATGTTTAGTCTTTTTTCCTATATTATTTTTTTTTTTTTTTTTTTTCTTCCTGTGTCCTATTTTGGCAGCAGCAGAAACACTAAATGACACTTTCCAAAGACTGTTTTACTTTTTCATAAAAGAAAGTGATTTTTGTATGATGGCGGTGGATGGTGTCTACTCCAATCACGGGGACAGGAGCTGAGCCACCTTTTTGCTACAGGTTTGCCAATAATGTGTAATAATAAAAAGGATAATCTGGAGTACTGAGCCGTTCTTTCACCTTGTATTTATGCAGCAGAATCCGTGTCGTCCCTGGCCAAACTTGCTGATCATCCATCCAGGGATAAAAGGGTCTTACTCCCCTTGCAAAATATCAACTATAAAATTATATTTTACAAAATAATCAATGTTATTTCCTATCATAGTGGTGTTCCCAAGATCCTAACTCTGGCATGCTGTATTCGATCATATACACACTGCTGGCTTAAGCTGCTGGTCCACCTTGACCCCATAAAATATCCTATGCAGATCCAATGTTTACACCTTTGTAGCCACTCGGGTGGGGGTGCGTCTCCTGCTGTTCATTCCCAGGTCTGGGATACACGGTGGCACACACAACAGAGCTTTTACTCTCTCTGTGCAGTCTTTCTGCACAGGCAGGGTTTTCTACTTCTCTTGCTCGCTCTCTGCAGTCTTCCTGCGCAGGCAGGCAGGGTTTCTCCCTCTGAAGTCTTCCTGCGCAGGTTGGCATGGTTTCTCCTTCTTGCTCGCTCTCTGCAGTCTTCCTGCGCAGGCAGGGTTTTTCCTTGCTTGCTCTCTGCAGTCTTCCTGCGCAGGCAGGCAGGGTTTCTCCTTCTTGCTCGCTCTCGGCAGTCTTCACCACCTTCTTCTGTGTGATTGGGATTGGAGTCGTTCCATCCAACTTCATCTTCTTCATCCGGACGTTTCAAAGTGAGAAACAGAAGAAAAAGAACGGAAGTAGCGTCCATGTCTCCTCATAGGTGTATGATTGGAGTTTCTGATGCACTTCACTATCTCACAGTGACTTCTCTCATCCAAAATCCACAGCCAGGGGGGTTGGGGTGATGCCTTTAATGAAAAACGGCACGTAGCGGGCTGTCCCACTGAATAAAATACAATGTTACCCATCCTTACTTTTCCCCTTTAAAATTAATCCCCATTTTAGTGATGTACTCCCCCCAAAAAATCTGTTGTTCTTTGGAAATACCTGGCGGGCTGGGACAGCTCCATCACCAGGGGGGTCAGAAGGATGGGATGTTCCATAACTGGCCAACAAGGCACATAGCCCTATAAAAGGAAGAGACTTTACAGGGGTATTCCTGTCCCACTAGGTGGTAGATAATGAAGAACTATGCTACATTTCTAAATGGAAGTATTTGCTATTTTACCTACTACTGGGATAGGATCTTGGCGATTGGGGTCATTTTTTAAGGATTACACCCAAAAGTCTCTTTAACGTAATATTATTAAAACAGTAGATTGGTGAATGTATGAAGGGTCTGGCTGCTTTGATATCCTGGTGATCACTGGGTTTTGTTCCCTGCAATTCTTGTTTTTAGACATTATCAATCATCTATATAAAATAGACAAGAAAGAAGCTGTGCTGAGCGCCCCCTACTGTACAGTGGTGCACGTTGAGGATAAGTGCCACTTAGAAGAAAAGCAATTTTTAAATAACATTGAAATAGTCATAAAATAGAATTATTTGCAGACTTCCCTTTCTCAGCCAGGAGGGGGCGCTAAAGAATGTTTTTGGATAACTGACTACAATAGTCATTGCTAGGGAAGAGACCTGACTCCTTGTAAGACCTTCATACTAAACTCTTGTGGTGGGCATCTGCTTCATTCACGGGGCGTGCTGAAGGTTTGTTTTATTTCTACAGACAAGCCATTAAAGAAAAACTAGGATAACAGCAATTTTAAAGGGGGTTATGCCAGAAAATGGTATTAAAATAAACAGGGCAAGTGTTAGATGGGGTGGAAGCAAACTGGGTATTGTGAGTCTGTGTAATATTCGGTGTGTAACGGAACAAGCACAAATAATCCAAGCTCAATAAATTGGTGATACATGCGGCATAAACGCATGGTCATATTGGCCCCAAAACATACAAGAAACAAAATAAATTGCCTTAGCTACAGCAGAGGTTTTGCTTGTTTTGTTTCCTGTAGGTTTTGTATGGTAAGTGTTACATCCAATTTGCATGTTGATGCTGTGTGTGTTGCACACTTAATAATACAGAATAATACAATGAAGACATTTATAGGTGGAAACATATCAATCATCCCCTGACAGCCTCCTGATGTGTATCGCAGAGCAAGCTGTGTCCTGACCCATCTGGCTATGGACCCTTTGGACGCTGCCTGGCCTCTCCTGGGACCCTGAAAGAGAACAGGGAGGTAGTCAACCAGGGAGTTCAGATAATCTGAGTATTGTAAGGGGCATTTCCCGAACATCTCAGAATGATGATGAAACTATCTCCTGGGACCTGAGAGAGGTTGTTACCACCTGTGGGGAGGAAGCCTGGGTCAGAAAGGTTGTTACCACCTGTGGGGAGGAAGCCTGGGTCAGAAAGGTTACCACCACCTGTGGGGAGGAAGCCTGTGTCAGAAAGGTTGTTACCACCTGTGGGGAGGAAGCCTGGGGTCAGAAAGGTTGTTACCACCTGTGGGGAGGAAGCCTGGGGTCAAAAAGGTTGTTACCACCTGTGGGGAGGAAGCCTGGGGTCAAAAAGGTTGTTACCACCTGTGGTGAAGAAGCCTGGGTCAGAAAGGTTACCACCACCTGTGGGGAGGAAGCCTGGGTCAGAAAGGTTGTTACCACCTGTGGGGAGGAAGCCTGGGTCAGAAAGGTTGTTACCACCTGTGGGGAGGAAGCCTGGGTCAGAAAGGTTACCACCACCTGTGGGGAGGAAGCCTGGGTCAGAAAGGTTACCACCACCTGTGGGGAGGAAGCCTGGGGTCAAAAAGGTTACCACCACCTGTGGGGAGGAAGCCTGGGGTCAGAAAGGTTGTTACCACCTGTGGGGAGGAAGCCTGGGGTCAAAAAGGTTGTTACCACCTGTGGTGAAGAAGCCTGGGTCAGAAAGGTTGTTACCACTTGTGGGGAGGAAGCCTGGGTCAGAAAGGTTGTTACCACCTGTGGTGAAGAAGCCTGGGGTGAGGGCTGAGTATGACTATCTGGTAAGAATTGTGTAAAATACTGATTTACTGACTGACATGTAAGCTAATGTAAGGGCTACATTTTCAGTTTCAAAATCTTGATTAATCCATCTAATAGTGCTTTGAAGACCAAGGTGAGATACTCAGGACTGGAGCGACATACCGGGCCACCCCACTGCTTTAAAGAATCTAACTATTAAAGGGTGACCGGCGATTTTCCAGTCTAGAAGGGCCCTAGCGCCGCGTGGGCTTTTTTTCCCCAGCACCTTCTCTCGCCATGTTTGTAAAGAAGTCCAGAATGGCCACCCAAGGGACCTGGCTGTTTCCCATTGGGTCTGACCCTGAAATCATGAATAACATATCAGTTGTGATTTATTTCCTGGATTTCATAAGGCTGGAGAATCAATTTTCTGAGTATCCTCTAGCTGCTAGAAGTTTCTACTCAAATGCCATGCCGTCAAATGGAGACCCCTCATGTTGGGATGTAGTATGGGGTTCGTGGGATAGGAGTTCGGGGATCTCCAGAAGTAGCCATGGGTCTCCCACAGCCAGTCGGCGTAGCCATGTGAACCGAGTTTTCCTAGGCCGGGAGGGTGTTATTAATGGCCCGCAGCAAAATTTGCACAGACCGATCAGAAGTGATATCGGAATTAGGGAAATCACAAACTAGCTCCCTCGGCCCAGTAAAGATCTCGGAAGTCTCCAGATTTAGAAAAAAAATGGGATTAAAGGGGTTTTTGGTTTTCAGAAAACCCTGGTCCCCGGGTGCAATTTATTTATTTGTTAAACAACTGCCTGTGTCTGGTACTAGCTCATTGTGATAGGCTGCAGCGCTGTCAACATGACATCAGCACTGCAGCCAATCACTGAAGAATACCATAGACTGACATGCTTGTTCCTTCTGGACCTGGCGCCCTAGGTTTCACCTTCCTATTGCCCACCACTATAATGTGCCAAAAACATGATACCTTTATGATGAGCTGCACGGGAGTCGCACAGTTTGGGGGGTTTGTGTGAAATTATGCCTAATTCGCCTTTTTTTTTTTTTCCTCTTTTTGTTTGTGTGTATCACAACAACACACAAAATTACCCATGGTTTGTTATTGCAGTAAACCTATGTATAATTTTCCGGAGCCATTTCTAGGGTGCCATCACTTTCCTGTATGGAAATAAGTGGTGATTTATAGCCGGACACTCGTTTAGTAAAATCTGTAGCAGACAGTGCAACCTTATAAATCACAGGACGCTCCACCGATGGCTGTGATGAATCACTGATTGCTGTGATGAATCATTGATGGTTGTGATGAATCACCGATCCCTGCTGTCTGCTGGCAATAGATTTAAATGTCTCCCGGGAGGAGAGGCCAACTCGTCTTCTTGGTGCTTGTATTGATGGCGACGATCAAAGCGGCATTTGTCACGAAGTAGGCTGACTTATTTCACCTCCATATGTCTGTATCAGGATGGGTGTGATATAATGCTCCCTGTCTTAGGGGTCACTGATGACACCATTGTCCAGTCCGAAATCACCACTATGCCATGGAAGAGCAGATAATACATTTCTATTAGTGAATGGAAGGTCAGAAAGTAAGTGACCTGATGACCTTGAGTGGTGGTGTCTCTACCATATGAGTCACAGGAACCCAAACTGCAAGGATCGGCTCTGCCATTATGGCTATAGAAATTGTCAAAATCATGAACGTGCACCTCCATTTCCTGGAGTCTTTTATCTTAGACATTTGAAGGGTTATTCCCATCTCCATATGTGGTACATATGGGGGTTCAGTCTATGTGGGGGTCCATAAGGGATTTCAGGTTATATGCAGGGGTGCAGGGACCATAAGGAGGCGCAGTCTATATGTGGGGGTCCATAAGGAGGCGCAGTCTATATGCGGGGGTCCATAAGGAGGTGCAGTCTATATGCGGGGGTCCATAAGGAGGTGCAGTCTATATGCGGGGGTCCATAAGGGAGTGCAGTCTATATGTGGGGGTTCATAAGGTGGTGCAGTCTATATGGGGGTGCAGGGACCATAAGGAGGTGCAGTCTATATGTGGGGTGCAGGGACCATAAGGAGGTGCAGTCTATATGGGGGTGCAGGAACCATAAGGAGGTGCAGTCTATATGCGGGGGTCCATAAGGGAGTGCAGTCTATATGTGGGGGTTCATAAGGCAGTGCAGTCTATATGTGGGGTGCAGGGACCATAAGGAGGTGCAGTCTATATGTGGGGTGCAGGGACCATAAGGAGGTGCAGTCTATATGGGGGTGCAGGGACCATAAGGAGGTGCAGACTATATGTGGGGTGCAGGGACCATAAGGAGGTGCAGTCTATATGGGGGTGCAGGGACCATAAGGAGGTGCAGTCTATATGTGGGGTGCAGGGACCATAAGGAGGTGCAGTCTATATGGGGGTGCAGGGACCATAAGGAGGTGCAGTCTATATGGGGGTGCAGGGACCATAAGGAGGTGCAGTCTATATGGGGGTGCAGGGACCATAAGGAGGTGCAGTCTATATGTGGGGGTGCAGGGACCATAAGGAGGTACAGTCTATATGCGGGGGTCCATAAGGAGGTGCAGTCTATATGCGGGGGTCCATAAGGGAGTGCAGTCTATATGCGGGGGTTCATAAGGGAGTGCAGTCTATATGTGGGGGTTCATAAGGCGGTGCAGTCTATATGTGGGGGTTCATAAGGCGGTGCAGTCTATATGTGGGGTGCAGGGACCATAAGGAGGTGCAGTCTATATGGGGGTGCAGGGACCATAAGGAGGTGCAGTCTATATGGGGGTGCAGGGATCATAAGGAGGTGCAGTCTATATGTGGGGTGCAGGGACCATAAGGAGGTGCAGTCTATATGGGGGTGCAGGGACCATAAGGAGGTGCAGTCTATATGTGGGGGTGCAGGGACCATAAGGAGGTGCAGTCTATATGGGGGTGCAGGGACCATAAGGGAGTGCAGTCTATA
The DNA here is from genome assembly GCF_039654945.1 of Dendrobates tinctorius. Lineage (NCBI taxonomy): Eukaryota > Metazoa > Chordata > Amphibia > Anura > Dendrobatidae > Dendrobates > Dendrobates tinctorius. The sequence goes on from NW_027361677.1 coordinate 5,782,138, forward strand.
TGCGGGGGTACAATTACACCCCCAGAAAGGTTCCATTTGTGCCAATAACACACAGGAGCGGATTGGGTATTATTTCCACTTGTCTGTTTTTATAATGAAAAAAAATAAATGGAATTCCCTAAGGCCTGTTTCACACTTCCGTTTTTGTGTCCGCCAAACGGATCCATTTCCGTTTTTTTGACGGAAACTGATGCAAACGGATCCGTTTTTAAAAAAACGGATCCGTTTTTTTGACGGATCCGCGGTAACCGTAATGGAAGTCTATGGGACAAAAAAACGGATCCTGCAAAAAATGGCGGATCCGTTTTTTAACGGAAAACAACGGATTTTGACGGATTTGAAAAAACGGAAGTGTGAAACAGGCCTAAGGCGTCATTCACACGGCTGTGTTTAAACCCATACGTGAAAAAATGGTCCGGGACGTGTCTGTCACCGACCCATAGACTTGTGTTCACACTTTTCATCTGTGGATACCAGAAGAAAAGCAGATATGTCTCCATGAGTTTTGCACAGATACGCAGTCTGTGAAAAAAGACAGATGTGAATGGCAGCAAAGACTATAATGTGCTGTATCTGGAGGGAAAAAAAGGATATGACACGTGCAACACGGATGTCTGAATGAGGCCTTAGGCAGATACTGAAGAGACTTTACAGATTTAGTAAATCTGCCCCGGACATGTGAATATGATTTTACACTCACACTGTTGTAACCCGCACGTATCCTCACACCACAATGTATTATCACATACAGACGCACAGCGACAAACACAAACCGGTGCAGGCTGTATGTGGGGGTACCATATGGAGGTGCAGGCTGTATGTGAGGGAACCATATGGAGGTGCAGGCTGTATGTGGGGGTACCATATGGAGGTGCAGGCTGTATGTGGGGGTACCATATGGAGGTGCAGGCTGTATGTGGGGGAACCATATGGAGGTACAGGCTGTATGTGGGGGAACCATATGGAGGTACAGGCTGTATGTGGGGGTACCATATGGAGGTGCAGGCTGTATGTGGGGGTACCATATGGAGGTGCAGGCTGTATGTGGGGGTACCATATGGAGGTGCAGGCTGTATGTGGGGGAACCATATGGAGGTGCAGGCTGTATGTGGGGGTACCATATGGAGGTGCAGGCTGTATGTGGGGGTACCACATGGAGGTGCAGGCTGTATGTGGGGGTACCACATGGAGGTGCAGGCTGTATGTGGGGGTACCACATGGAGGTGCAGGCTGTATGTGGGGGTACCACATGGAGGTGCAGGCAGTATGTGGGGGTACCATATGGAGGTGCAGGCTGTATGTGGGGGTACCACATGGAGGTGCAGGCTGTATGTGGGGGTACCACATGGAGGTGCAGGCTGTATGTGGGGGTACCATATGGAGGTGCAGGCTGTATGTGGGGGAACCATATGGAGGTGCAGGCTGTGATCACTGTGTTGTGCGGGTCATTGCGATTACAGGGACACCACATACAGGTGCTTCTCACTAAATTAAATTCACTTTTTGATGATATTCTACAGTCCTTCAATGCAAAAAGTGAAACTCCTATATTATATAGAGTCATTACGGAGTGATCTATTCCAAGTGTTTATTTCTGTTAGTGTTGATGATTATGGCTTACAGCCAATGAAAACCCAAAAGTGATTACCGTATCTCAGTAAATTAGAATACTTTATAGCACCAGCTTGAAAAATGATTTCAAAATCCAAAATGTTGGCCTACAGAAATGTATCTGGACGTCGGGCACTCAGACCATCCTCATGGAGTCGGTTTCTAATTGTTTATGCAGACACATGCACATTTGTGGCCTGCTGGAGGTCATTTTGCAGGGCTCTGGCAGTGCTCCTCCTGTTCCTCCTTGCACAAAAGCTGAGGTAGCGGTCCTGCTGCTGGGTTGTGCAAACAGGAACAGGAGGAGCACTGCCAGAGCCCTGCAAAATGACACTACGCTGACAGACACAGCAAACATTCTTGCCACAGCTCGCATTGATGTGCCATCCTGGATGAGCTGCACTACCTGAGCCACTTATGTGGGTTGTAGAGTCCGTCTCATGCTACCACGAGTGTGAAAGCACAACCAACATTCAAAAGTGACCAAAACATCAGCCAGAAAGCATTGGTACTGAGATGTGGTCTGTGGTCCCCACCTGCAGAACCACTCCTTTGAGGGTGTCTTGATAATTGCCAATAATTTCTGTTGTCTATTCCATTTGCACAACAGCATGTGAAATTGATTGTCAATCAGTGTTGCTTCCTAAGTGGACAGTTTCATTTCACAGAAGTTTGATTTACTTGGAGTTATATTCTGTTGTTTGTGTTCCCTTTATTTTTTTGAGCAGTGTATATACCAGACGAGGGATATTAGTATAGAATTGACCTCATTTTTTGTTTCACTTTTTTCTATTTTCCTCTTCTCAAACCTAGGAACATAACTATAATATGAGGACCTAGATGGGGACCTATCTACAATATGGGGACATAACTACAATATGAGTGCACATTTGTTATCACCAATAACGACCCAAGCTCTAAAAAAAAAAAAAAATAAAAAAATAAAGGCAAAAATGTTCAACAGGTGTATAGAAAAATGGTATTAATCCCGAAAATGTCACTTTGTCCTTGAAAGAATGTGGTCCCTCCAAGTTCAATTTTTTTCTGTATGTGGCCCATATACCCAGCCGAGTTTGAGGCCCCTGCTCTAGACCAAAAGAAGATTGAACATATTTTGCTGTGCACACAGTATCTCTATGTAATCTGCCTCCTCACAACATCATCAGCTTGTTGCTCCACTGCCTATAATGTTGAGATTGTGGATTCAAATACCAGGGAGATTCAAACTATAGTCATTATCTCAGTAAATAATAATAATTAACAAAAAACACCTGTAAAGGCTCCTATGCGCTTATAAAGGTCCCGTAGTCTGTTTCAGTAGCTCCACAATCATGGGGAAGACTGCTGACCTGACAGATGTCCAGAAGGCAGTCACTGACACACTCCACAAGGAGGGTAAGCCACAAAAAGTCATTGCTAGAGAAGCTGGCTGTTCACAGAGTGCTGTATCCAAGCATATTAATGGAAAGTTGAGTAGCAGGAAAAAGTGTGGTAGAAAAAGGTGCACAAGCAACCGGGATAACCACAGCCTTGAAAGAATTGTTAAGGAAAAGCTATTCTAGAAATTGGGGGAGATTCACGAGGAGTGGACTGCTGCTGGAGATGTATCCAGGACATGGGCTACAAGTGTTGCATTCCTTGTGTCAGCCACTCATGACCAACAGACAACACCAGAAGTGTCTTACCTGGGCCAAGGAGAAAAAGAACTGGACTGTTGTCAATGGTCCAAGGTGTTGTTTTCAGATTAAAGTAAATCTTGCATTTTGTTTGGAAATGAAGGTCCCAGAGTCTGGAGGAAGAGTGGAGAGACCATAATCCAAGCTGCTGGAGGTCTAGTTTGAAGTTTCCACAATCAGTGATGGTTTGGGGAGCCATATCATCTGCTGGTGTAGGTCCACTGTGTTTTATCAAGACAAAAGTCAGCGCAGTCGTCTACTAGGAAATTTTAGAGCACTTCATGCTTCCCTCTGCTGACAAGCTTTTTGGAGATGGAAATGTCATTCTCCAGCAGGACTTGGCCCCTGTCCACACTGCCAAAAGTACCAATACCTGGTGTACAACCAACAGTATCACTGCTGGATTGGCAGCAAACTCGCCTGACCTTAACCCCATAGAGAATCTATGGAGTATTGTCAACAGGAAGATGAGACGCCAGACCCAACAATGCAGACGAGCTGAAGGCTGCTATCATAGTAACCTGGGCTTCCATAACCCCTCAGGAGTGCCACAGGCGGATCGCCTCCATGCCACGCCGCACTGATACAGAAATTGATGCAAAAGGCGCCCCGACCAAGTACTGAGTGCATTTACTGAACATACATGTCAGTAGGACAACAGTTCAGATTTTACAATCCCTTTTTCAAGCAGGTGGTATAAAGTATTCTATTACTGAGATACGGTAATCACTTTTGGGGTTTTTATTGGCTGTAAGCCATAATCATCAACACTAACAGAAATAAACACGTGAAATAGATCACTCTGTAATGACTCTATAGAATATAGGAGTTTCACTTTTTGTATTGAAGAACTTAAAAAAAATAATTTTTTCATGATATTCTAATTTTGTGAGAAGCACCTGTATGTTCTGTTTCAGGTTTCCACCAATAGAGGTCAGGATTACCAGCTTCTCCTCTGTGTGTCATTGTGAGCTGTGGCTCATCGCTAGAGCCCTGGGGAGTCCTGATCACTGGAAGTAGCAAATAATAATAAAATATATACCTGAATGTATGATGCTCCTGAAGAGGGGAGAGTAGAGAAGCTGTGATCAGAGGCTGGACAGTCCCACTCAATCTTGGCCAGTTGGCAGCTATAAAGCTGTATGTGGGGGTACATAAGAGGCTGCATGCTATATGTGGGGGTACATATGGAGCTGTAGGTGGAGGTACATATGGGCTTGCATAGCTATGCCTATTTTTCCTGACCTTCCCATAGGTGCCGGGAGTCATATTGATGACACCCAGAGTTTAGTGCTCAGGCAGCATGGTGGCCCAGTGGTTAGCACTGCTGCTGTCCAATGCTCGTGTCCTGTGTTCAGCTCTGACTGAGGATCGTGAGATTTGTCCTCTCAGGTGAATTTTAGAAACTGTAGTCAGTGATTGTAATGGTTCCTGCTCTAGTTTTTTTCTGCTCTTCCCATAAATGCTGAGAGTCCTATTGATGATCTGGCCAGAAATAAACTCTCAGGCAGCACAGTGGCTCAGTGGTTACTGCCATTGCCATCCTACACTTGGGTCCTTAGTTCACCTATGACTGACGTCAATATGATTTCTCCTCACATCTTTGAAAATGAAATCAAAGACCTCAAATGAAGCCTGCTCTTCCTTTTCATGACCTGCCGGGTACTGATAGGCATATTGATGACCTAACCATCAGGTAATTCTATGGTGGCTCAGTGGTTAGCTCAATTACCTTTCAATGCTTGGGACCTTAGTTCTACTCTGACTGAGGTTGGAGTAATTCCTCCTCGCAGGTCTTCTTTAGAAATTGTAAATGGACCTGCTCTAGTTTTCATGACCTGTCGGTGGACACTGATAGACATATTGATGGCCTAGCCACCTGGTAATTCCCAGGAAGTGTGGTTGCTCAGTGGTTAGCTTGATTACCTTTCAATGCTTGGGTCCTTAGTTCAATTCTGAACTGAGTCTGAGTAATTCTACTTCTCAGTTCTACTTTAGAAATTGCAAATGGACCTGCTCTAGTTTTTCCTGATCTTCCCATAGGTGCTGGTAGTAATATCAATGACTTTGCCAAGGGATATCTTCCGAGCAGCACAGTAGCTCAGTGGAAAGCACTGATGCTTTGCAGAATGGGAGTCCAGGGTTCTAATCCCACCATGGATGACATCTGCAAGGAGTTTGTATGTTCTCCCCGTGCTCAGGTGGTCTGCCACCCATGCTCCAAAGACATACAGGTAGGGACCAGTGATGGCTGTTGGTGTTATCTGTGCCCTCCTCCAGGAGGGCTGCTTGTCCTCTTCATTGGGCAAGTAGCCTCAGTCCTTGTTGGATGAATATCCTGATACAAGTAGCAAGAAATTTGCTTGCTATATAGACAGCTCAGGTGCACCTGAGCTGTAGACACCATTTTTACAATAGGTGCACCTGAGCTGTATATATAGCAAGCAAATTTCTTGCTACATGTTTCTGGACATTCATCCAATATGGACTACTTGCCCAATGAAGGGGCATGCAGCCCTCCTGGATGCTGCACAGGTAACACCATCACTGGCCCCTACCTGTATGTCTTTGGAGCATGGGTGGCAGACCACCTGAGCACAGGGAGAACATACAAACTCCTTGCAGATGTCATCCGTGGTGGGATTAGAACCCTGGACTCCCAACTGCAAAGCACCAGTGCTTTCCACTGAGCTACTGTGCTGCTCAGAAGATAACCCTTGGCAAAGTCATTGATATTACTACCAGCACCAATGGGAAGATCAGGAAAAACTAGAGCAGGTCCATTTAGGGTACGTGCACACGCTGCGGATTTGGCTGCGGTTTTTCATCTCTACAATGGAGGAGATGGTAAACCGCAGCGGAATCCGCAGAAAAGAATGACATGTCAATTCTTTCTGCGGTTTAGAAACCGCACGAAAAAATCCACACTGTCTGCGGTTTTTAATATCCATAGGATATGGTACTGTACAGTGTGCACACACCCTTACAATTTCTTAAGTACAACTGAGAGGCAGAATTCCTCAGACCTCAGTCAGAATTGAACTAAGGATCCAGGCACTGATAGGTAATCACACTAACCACTGATCTACCGTGCTGCCTGAGAATTACCTGAAGGCTTGGTCATCTATATGCCTATCAGTGCCCACCGTCAGGTCATGAAAAGGAAGAGCAGGTTCCCTTGTGGTCACTGATTTCATTTTCTGAGATGAGTCTGAGAGGCGGAATCTCATTGTTCTTGGTCAGAGCTGAACCAACGAAAACAGCAACAAGAAAAAGAAAGCCCCGGTGTCACCATGCTGCCCCATGGGTGCTTAACCACCAGCAACAGCCGGCTGTGCACCGAGCCATGAGATGGGAACAAAAGGCTTTAAGGGTATGTTTCCACGTTCCGTACTGGCAGCGGATACCCACTCCGCCCAAAGTGCTGCCGGCTGTCATTGAACACATGCGGAATTACCGCATCCTATACACAGACCGGTGCTATGTATATTGAGAAGACTGTGCGCCTCCACAAGATAAATTGACATGCTGCGGTCTAGAAAGACGCGCCGTATGTGCGTATACGTAGGTGTGCCACCTGTGTGTTTGAACGCATAGTGGAGTTGGGATTTCATAACATCTCCTCCACTATGCTGTAACATCTGGACGCAGAGTAAGATCCGCAGCATATACTGACCGTGGAAACAAACCCTTAGTCTCTGTGTTCTCAGACAAGAGACCGGCGAGGGCGGCCGTTCACTGTGGGACATTTCTGACATGTCCACGTACAAGAAAACATCACGTAATAGTCTCCATGACACAGTCTCCAGAGCTCGGTGCACAAGTGTCCTAGATACATCCTATTCTTGAATGGAGCAGAGGTGCGCAGTGTTATCCTCCACTGCATTCATTGTCTATGGCACTGTCTGGAAATAACGGAGCTCTGCGTTCTCAGACGATCCCATAGACAATGAATGGAGCAGAGTATGAGCAGCTCCACTTCCAAAGACATACTGATAGGATGTGAGTCCTGACTGGGCAATAATGTCTGCAATGTGAGACTGTTCTTATGAAGCATAATAAATAAGCATATTGATTGTACAGCACTTTACAGACATCACTGCACCCATCAGGGGTCATATCTCCTACAGGTCTGTCTTCAGAACATGGGAGGAAACCCACACAACACAGTCACACAAAATCAGGGCTATGGAGTCTGTAAGCCAAACCTCCAACTCCGACTCCTCAGGGTATGGGCACACGCTGCGGATTCTGCTGCGGATCCGCAGGTATTGTACAGTACCAGTTAGCCAATGGGTTTTAAAAACTGCTGTGCACATGCTGCGGATTTTTCCGCTCTGATTTGCTGCGGTTTTTCCATCCGCAGCATGTCAATTCTTTCTGCGGATTTTGCTGCGTTCTGACACCTGCTCCATTGTTCAGGTAGCAAAACACAGGGGAAAACCGCAGGCAAATCCGCAGGTCATTTTACCTGCAAATCCACGCGGAGAAATCCGCAGCACAATCCTCACCCTCACTTTCCATGACACCGACTCCATGACTCCCTCATACATGGCTCATGTTTAAGTTTAACCCCTTAGGCTGGAGTCACATAGAACGTAGAGAAATACGGACGTATTGTAAGGCCGTAACACGCATAAATGGTCCTTAAATAGTGATCCGTATGTCATCCGCTGTCAGGGTGTGGCCGCGTATTTTTCCCATGTAAGCATCCGCATGTAATCCGTATGTGATCCGTATAGTGTTTTTTTCTCGCAGGCTTGCAAAATGGACATTTAATGGTTTTGAGGCCTGCACATAATTTAAATCACCAGCACCAACCCTATTTATTGCCTCAACATCAGGTGGCAGCCTCCAATCTGCCCATTTTGGTGCTGTGCTTGTGTTGGTGTCTTGGTGTTGTTAGCAAACATGTCAGACACACTTCAGTTCACCACAAATGACCATGTTCTCTTCAACTGGGTTTTGTCCCGGCGCTTTGGCCAGCCATACCCCGTGATTGTGGCTCCGAGGAGGAGGAGACGAATGTGGGTGCATCCGCATTTGGAACAACGCCTCAATAAAGGCCATTTTCCCAGGCTTTATGCAGTTCTGAGGACACAGCCCGACAAATTTCTCCTCGATTGTCGGATGACCGTTTCTACCTTTGATGTTTTGTTGGAGACAGTGCACCCAGGGATCACCTTCCAGGACACCCGGATGCGCAAATGTATCTCTGCGGAGGAGCGCCTTCTCCTTACGTTACGGTATGCATTCCTCAGCTACAGAATGTATGTAGATGATTTGTTTCTCAAGTAATTCTCTTACTCAGTCACACCTTTTTGGCCAAGAAACATTATGAATTGGTACCAAATATACACTCACTGGCCACTTTATTAGGTACACCTGTCCAACTGTGTGTTAAGACTTAATTTCTAATCAGCCAATCACATGGCGGCAACTCAGTGCATTTAGGCATGTAGACATGGTCAAGACAATCTCCTGCAGTTCAAACCGAGCATCAGTATGGGGAAGAAAGGTGATTTGAGTGCCTTTGAACGTGGCATGATTGTTGGTGCCAGAAGGGCTGGTCTGAGAATTTCAGAAACTGCTGATCTACTGTGATTTTCACGCACAACCATCTCTAGGGTTTACAGAGAATGGTCCGAAAAAGAAAAAAAATCCAGTGAGCGGCAGTTCTGTGGCCGGAAATGCCATGTTGATGCCAGAGGTCAGAGGAGAATGGGCAGACTGGTTCGAGCTGATAGAAAGGCAACAGTGACTCAAATTGCCACCCGTTACAACCAAGGTAGGCAGAAGAGCATCTCTGAACGCACAGTGCGTCGAACTTTGAGGCAGATGGGCTACAGCAGCAGAAGACCACACTGGGTACCACTCCTCTCAGCTAAGAACAGGAAACTGAGGCTACAATTTGCACAAGCTCATCGAAATTGGACAGTAGAAGATTGGAAAAACGTTGCCTGGTCTGATGAGTCTCGATTTCTGCTGCGACATTCGGATGGTAGGGTCAGAATTTGGCGTAAACAACATGAAAGCATGGATCCATCCTGCCTTGTATCAACGGTTCAGGCTGGTGGTGGTGGTGTCATGGTGTGGGGAATTTTTTCTGGGCACTCTTTGGGCCCCTTGGTACCAATTGAGCATCGTTGCAACGCCACAGCCTACCTGAGTATTGTTGCTGACCATGTCCATCCCTTTATGACCACAATGTACCCAACATCTGATGGCTACTTTCAGCAGGATAATGCGCCATGTCATAAAGCTCGAATCATCTCAGATTGGTTTCTTGAACATGACAATGAGTTCACTGTACTCAAATGGCCTCCTCAGTCACCAGATCTCAATCCAATAGAGCATCTTTGGGATGTGGTGGAACGGGAGATTCGCATCAGGGATGTGCAGCCGACAAATCTGCGCCAACTGTGTGATGCCATCATGTCAATATGGTCCAAAATCTCTGAGGAATGCTTCCAGCACCTTGTTGAATCTCTGCCACGAAGAATTGAGGCAGTTCTGAAGGCAAAAGGGGGTCCAACCCCTTACTAGCATGGTGTACCTAATAAAGTGGCCAGTGAGTGTATGTTCTCAAGCTTAGAACAGTATGATGTGTTATTCCGCATTACCTAGCCGTGGGACATGTGTATGTGTATTGCTCGCCTAGCTTCTTACTTACACACTGTTGTGGTGATCTATATGTAATGTGTGCATCCTTGAGCATGTATTTTAATGTATATATTTTCTACATTTGTTTAATTGCAGGTTCCTCACAACTGGCCTTTCTTATGCCGCACTCCATCTGGAGTTTTTGATTGGGCGATCGACAATATCCGGCATCGTTCGTGCTACATGTTCGGAAATCTGGTCCAGAGTTCATCATCTGGTCATGCCAGAGCCCAAGATGGGAGACTGCTTGAGGATTGCCAGGGGATTGGAGTTGCACTGCCAATTCCCCAATTGTATTGGAGCCCTGGAGGGGAAGCACATCCGTGTGCGTAAGCCGCCGAACTCAGGGTCCCAATTCTATAATTATAAACAATATTTTTCGGTAGTTTTGTTGGCTCTGGTTGACAGTAACTACAGGTTTATAATTGTAGACATTGGGGCTTATGGAAGAACTGGAGACTCTCGAGTCTTCAGGTCTTCCATGATGGGTCGGCGGCTGCGCAATAACCTGTTGGACCTACCACCACCACGTCAGCTGCCAGGCTCAAGTCAAGAAGTGGTGCCTTATGTCCTAGTGGGGGATGAAGCCTTCCAATTGAGCAGGCATGTCATGAGGCCATACCCGCGCAGAAACCTTGACCACCGCCGCAGGATGTTTAATTTGCGCCTTTCCCGTGCCCGAAGACTGGTGGAGTACGCCTTCGGCATTCTTTGTGCCAAATGGCGTCTCCTCCAGTCTGCCATTCAGCTGAGTGAAGCAAATGCTAATAAGGTCATCAAAGCTTGTGTGGTCCTCCATAACTTCACTAGACTGCATGATTGCTCCTCATCTGATGTGACTGAAGGTGTGGTGGACAATGGGGATAGGCCTAGGCCACATGTGCTCCCTTTACGGCGTCCTCTCTCAGGACTCAAAGTACGTGATGTGTTCACCCAGCATTTTGTGTCACCTCATGGTGCCACTACCTGGCAAGATCAGGCTGTATCTATGTTGTGATGTTCTTATGTGTGTGTGTATATAAATCTTTTTTTTTGTGTTCTATGATTTTTGTGGTCGGTTTATATGTGCTAACGTTGACTTACTTAACCCCTTACCTACAATGGACGTAATATTCCGTCCATGTGACCCTGGACCTAATTACCATGGATGGAATATTACGTCACAGCGATCAGCGGCGCCCACGTGGTGAGCGCCGCTGATCGCGGCCGGGTGTCAGCTGATTATCACAGCTGACACCCAGCACAATGTGTCAGGGGCGGTCACGGACCGCCCCCGACACGTTAACCCCTTGCACACCGCGATCAAACACGAATCGCGGTGTACCGGGGGTTAAAGGGAAGCATCGGCAGGGAGGGGGCTCCCTCCGTGCTTCCCTGAGCCCCCCATGGCAGCGCAATGTGCAGCGCTGCTGCGGGAGGCTCCTTTCCTGCAGGTCCCCGGATCCAATATGGCGGCGGGGACCTCCGGGGGCCTGCAGGTAGCTGGCTTCCTCAGTGCCTGCAAAGCGCAGGCATGAGGAAGCCTTCTGGACTGCCTGTGACAAATCGCTGATCTGTCACAGTGATCTGTGATGTGACAGATCAGCGATCTGTCACAGGACAGTTATGTCCCCCCTGGGACATTGTAATAAAGTTAAAAAAAAAGTGTAAAAATAATTTTAAAAAAATTGCTAAATAAATTCAACAAAAAAAAAAAAATATTCCCTAATAAATTCATTTTTTGGAAATAAAAAAAACAAAACAATAAAAGTACACATATTTGGTATCGCCGCATCCGTAACGACCCACCCTATAAAACTGTCCCAATAGTTAACCCCTTAAGCGAACCCCTTAAAAAATAAAAATAAAAAACGAAGCAAAAAATAATGATTTATTATCATACCGCCGAACAAAAAGTGCAATAACACGCGATCAAAAAGACGCATATTAATATCCATGGTACTGCTGAAAACGTCATCTTGTCCCGCAAAAAACGAGCCGCCATACAGCGTCATCCGCAAAAAAATAAAAAAGTTATAGCTCGCAAAATAAAGCGATGCAAAAATAATTATTTTTTATATAAAATAGTTTTCATTGCATAAAAAAAGACCTAAATGAGGTAACACTGTAACCGTACTGACCCGAAGAAGAAAACTGCCTTATAAATTTTACCGCACCCGGAACGGCGTAAACGCACCACCCAAAGGAAATTCATGAAACGCTGGTTTTTGTAAATTCTGCGTCCCAAAAAACAAAATAAAAAGCAATCAAAAAATGTCACGTGCCCGAAAATGGTACCAATAAAAACGTCAACTCGTCCCGCAAAGAATAAGACCTCACATGACTCGGTGGGTCAAAATATGGAAAAATTATAGCTCTCAATATGTGGTGATGCAAAAACTATTTTTACAATAAAAAGCGTCTTTTAGCGTGTGACAGCCGCCAAACATAAAAACCGCCATAAATAGTAAATCAAACCCCCCGTTATCACCCCCTTAGTTAGGGAAAAATTATAAAATAAAAAAAAATGTATTTATTTCCATTTTCCCATTAGGGCTAGGGCTAGGGTTAGGGTTAGGGGTGTGTTGGGGTTCGGGTTGGAGTTATAATTGGGTGGTTTCCACTGTTTGGGCACATCAGGTGCTCTCCAAATGCAACATGGCGTCTGATCTCAATTCCGGCCAATTCTGCGTTGAAAAAGTCAAATGGTGCTCCTTCCCTTCCAAACTCTGCCATGCGCCCAAACAGTGTTTTACCCCCACATGTAGGGTATCAGCCTACTCAGGACAAATTGCAAAACAACTTTTGGGGTCCAATTTCTCCTGTTACCCTTAGGAAAATAAAAAATTGGGGGCAAAAATATCATTCTTGTGGAAAAAAATGATTTTTTTATTTTCACGCCTGGGCGTTATAAACTTCTGTGAAGCACTTGGGGATTCAAAGTGCTCACCACACATCTAGATAAGTTCCATGGGGGGTCTAGTTTCCAAAATGGGGTCACTTGTGGGGAGTTTCAATAGTTTAGGTACATCAGGGGCTCTCCAAACGCACATGACACCCGCAGACCATTCCATCATAGTCTGCATTCCAAAACGTCACTGCTTCCCTTCCGAGCCCCGACGTGTGCCCATACAGTAGTTTTCTCCCACATATGGGGTGTCAGCGTACTCAGGACAAATTGGACAACAACTTTTGGGGTCCAATTTCTCCTGTTACCCTTGGGAAAATAAAAAAATTGGGGACTAATTGATCATGTTTGTGGAAAAAATATGATTTTTTTATTTTCATGCCCGGGCATTATAAACTTCTGTGAAGCCCTTGGGGGTTCAAAGTGCTCACCACACATCTAAATAAGTTCCTTAGGGGATCTAGTTTCCAAAATGGGGTCACTTGTGGGGGGGTTCCACTGTTTAGGTACATCAGGGGCTCTCCAAAAGCAACATGACACCCGCAGACCATTCCATCAAAGTCTGCATTCCAAAACGTCACTACTTCCCTTCCGAGCCCCGACGTGTGCCCATACAGTAGTTTTCTCCCACATATGGGGTGTCAGCGTACTCAGGACAAATTGGACAATAACTTTTGGGGTCCAATTTCTCCTGGTACCATTGGGAAAATAAAAAAATTGGGGACTAAAAGATCATGTTTGTGGAAAAAATACGATTTTTTTATTTTCACGCCCAGGCATTATAAACTTCTGTGAAGCACTGGGGGGGTTCAAAGTTCTCACCACACATCTAGATAAGTTCCTTGGGGGGTCTAGTTTCCAAAATGGTGTCATTTGTGGGGGGTTTCCACTGTTTTGGTACATCAGGGGCTTTCCAAACGCGACATGGTGTCCGATCTCAATTCCAGCCAAAAACGTCAAATGGCGCTGCTTCCCTTCCGAGCTCTGCCATGCGCCCAAATAGTGGTTTACCCCAACATGTGGGGTATCAGTGTACTCAGGACAAATTGCACAATAACTTTTAGGGTCCTGTTACCCTTGGTAAAATGAAAATTGGGGTGAAAAGATCATTTTTGTGGAAAAAATATGATTTTTTTAATTGTACCGCTGTACGTTATAAACTTCTGTGAAGCCCTTGTGGGTTCAAAGTTCTCACCACATATCTAGATAAGTTCCTTGGGGGGTCTAGTTTCCAAAATGGGGTCACTTGTGGGGGGTTTCCACTGTTTAGGCACATCAGGGGCTCTCCAAACGCGACATGGCGTCCGATCTGAATTCCAGCCACTTTTGCATTGTAAAAGTCAAACGGCGCTCCTTCCATTCTGAGCTCTGTCATGCGCCGAAACAGTGATTCCCCCCTACATATCAGGTATCAGCGTACTCAGGACAAATTGCACAATAACTTTTGCAATCCAATTTCTCTTGTTACCCTTGGTAAAATAAAAAAAATTGAACCTGAAGTATTTTTTTTGTGAAAAAAAGTTAAATGTTCATTTTTTTAAAATATTCAAAAAATTCCTGTGACGCACCTAAAGGGTTAATAAACTCCTTGTATGTGGTTTTGAGCACCTTAAGGGGTGCAGTTTTTAGAATGGTGTCACTTTTGGGTATTTTCTATCATATAGACCCCTCAAAGTGGCTTCAAATGTGATGTGGTCCGTAAAAATAAAATGGTGTTGTAAAAATGAGAAATCGCTGGTCAACTTTTAACCCTTATAACTTCCTAACTAAAAAAAATTTTGGTTACAGAATTGTGCTGATGTAAAGTAAACATGTGGGAAATGTTCCTTATCAAGTTTTTTGTGTGCCGTATCTCTGTGATTTAAGGGCATAAAAATTCAAAGTTGGAAAATTGCGAAATTTTAAAAATTTTCGCCAAATTTCCGTTTTTTTTCACAAATAAACGCAAGTTATTTGAAATAAATTTTACCACTAACATGAAGTACAATATGTCACGAGAAAACAATGTCAGAATCACCGGGATCCATGGAAGCGTTCCAGAGTTATGACCTCATAAAGGGACAGTGGTCAGAATTGTAAAAATTGGCCCGGGAGTTAACGTGCAAACCACCCTTCGTAGTGAAGGGGTTAATCGAATGCCTAAAATAAATCAAGAAGAGGGCCAAAGATGCATTTTCATATTTTTTATAAATGCAAAAAATATCTTAGAAAGCTGTTTACCATATTTTTGTCATATGGCAGATATTGGTCAGGCCATTTAGCCTTGTCTGTAGAGAGCATTACCATATTTTAAAACCAAAATAGGTAACAATAAATAATGAGAAACAAACAAAAATAAGAACACCATTTTGTATGTTATAACTGCTGGTAGCTTGGCGGAGGTGATGGCGGGAGGCCTTCATCTCTTTGTTGGGTGTTGGGGTGGATGATCTTGGCCCTGTGGGAATATTTGGCCATGTTCCTGTAGCTGCGCACCGAAGAGACCATAAGGATACTGTCGATTATAATCCTGTGGCTGATTGTAGCCACGTCCATCATACCCCCCAAAATGACCATGTCGTCCAAACCCAGGTTGGGGCCAGCCTCCAACACCAGGTCTGTACAAGTGGCCATATTGGGCAGGTTGGTTATAGGCTGCCATTTGGCCATGTTGTTGCCAAGGTTGGTTTTGGGGGGGATGGGTGGTGGTGTAGGCACACGTGCAGGCGGACACTCACATCCTAATTGAGCATGCACAGCTGGTTGTCGGACAAGGCGGAGACAGTTACGGGATGAGAGCTGCCACCTCTCAAGATACTCAAACAACTCATATGGGTCAATGGGGTGTGTGCAAGCATCAATTAGGATCTGAATGGATCCTCGCACACTTAGCCTCACCTCACGGGGTAGGGGATGGAGGTACCGGGCCAGGCTTCGGGAATATGCCTCTTCACCCTCATCCTGGGCAACCCTGGACAGGTAATTTAGGACACCTGTGTCTACATGCCTCCGGGTATCAGAGCCAGTGTTGTCCCTTCTCCGTCTCCTACGGCAGCAGGCTGGGGGGACCCCTCAACACGGCCAGTAGGGCTGCTGCTGTTGCCAGGGTGTCACGTGCCCCGTCCTGTGTGACACGGCCAGCAGGCCAGTAACTAATACAACAGGATACGGCACGTGTGATTGTCCAGTGTGACGCGGCCTGCAGGCCGGTAACTAATACAAGACAAAGGGGATAGGGAAACATTTACAACGGAGGGCCGTGCGATAGGGAACGGGGAACGTGGAGACCTCCTGCACTCCCCTGAGTCAGTGTCCCTAACACTCCTAACATTCCCTATACAGGCTCCTCACCTGTCGCCGATCAGGATACCTGTCACCCTAGCACACCCTACACCTATTCCTTACTAGGGAGCTGGGTGGTGCAGGCACTGGCCCCACCGCTGTACTAACACCAACATGAGGAAAAGTGACAAACAGGGAAACACTTAGCTTTGCTCTGATGCACTTGCTCCTGGCAACAGAGTCCAACACCTGAGTGCATCTTCCTCCCACCGTGTCCAAAACCTGGGTGCAGCTTTACAGCAACAGCGTCCAGCACCCGAGTGCCGCCTTGGAGCAACCGAGTCCATCACCTGAGTGCAGCTGTCCAGCTACAGAGTCCAGCACCTGAGTGCAACTGTCCAGCAACTGAGTGCAGCTTTCCAGTAACAGAGTCCAGCAAACTGAGTGCAGCTCTACACCATAGCTGCCACTCCACCAAGCTTTGCAAGAATTCTTCACTGACACCATAGCTGCCACTCCACCATGCTTTACACGAACTCCTCGCTGACACCATAGCTGCCACTCCAGGACTCTGACTGAGCTGTCCTGGACTCTCCTCCAGCTCCATCCTTCACCCAGGCTGGTTGGAAAAGACCAACAATAATATCACCAATGTCAGTCAGCACAGCTGACACACCTTTATTGAATAAACACACCTGTTAGTGATTCCCATGCAATTACACTAACCACCACTGGGGCAAAACTATCTCTAAAAACACCAGTGCAATGACCATACTGGCCACCGGGGGCAAAACTATCTCTAAGCACAAAGCTTAGAGAGAGAAAAAAAAAAAGGTTACCAGTGCTCTTATCTGACATGATCCTGCATGGATCATGACACAGGGTCTTCTAAGTTGCTGGCTGCTGGTGGCTCTGCCGGTCCTGATGCTGGTGGAGCTTGGGGGTTGCAAAAGCTCTGCTCAGAAGATGGGCCAGCCACCTCTTCACAGCCCCTGTCCTGGCCTATAATGGGCTCAGTATCCGACCCTGTCTCCCTCTCTGTGAGGTTGGACTGAGTTCTGTTCGGAAATCTACAAAAATACAAATGTAGCTCTGACCCTAAAAAGCATATGTGTCATGTGGTGTGATGTCTGTACTTACGGTCTGAGATCCATACTGGGTGCCAAAAATGACAAGCGGTCAAAAAAGATGTATTTACGCTTGGTCGGTGCTGCTGCCCCACTCCTGGCCCTCTGCTGTCTTTCCCGCCGGTACTGGTCGCAGATGCTGCGCCAGCGTCTCATCACATCCTCAACTGCAATGTGAAGGGAAAATGGACTGTAACCTTTGTGAAATGTGCCAAGCAATATTCCTAACATTTCACATAGTCACGTGGCCTAGTAGGGGGTGGGTTATCGGTAATTTTTTCTTTAGGAAACAGGGATACCTACATACACAGTGTAGGATTGTAGGGGCTACATTTAAAAAAGCTCACTTCTGGCCTTTAATCTGATTGGCAAAAATGGCAATTACTTACGAATGTGTTGTTGCTCCTCACGTGGCCGTTGGGCATAGTCTGGGAACATGTGCACACAGATGCGCCTCCATGCCGCCTCTTTGCGGCCCCGGTCAGAATAATGGGCATCCCGTTGGTCCCACAATTCGGGCCTTTCCTGGACCAACACAATTAGGAGCTCCACATTAATATGGCCAGACATAGAATCGTAGAGTTGGAAGGGACCTCCTGGGCCATCTGGTCCAACCCCCTGCTCAGGACTCCGTGGAGGCGTACTTCCTGGATGTCTGGAGCGCTTTCTGAGCTCATTTGCATGTCTAAGCTTCCAGATGATGGAATGGCCCATTTCCAGTCATCAGGAGAAGTCTTGCGTATTTCTCGCAGGTCACATGTGTGTTCCGTGTGTAATGCGATTTTTTTGCGCACCCATAGACTTGCATTGGCGTACTACGGGCGTAGTACGCTGACAGTCGCAGCATGCTGCGATTGGCACGGACCGTAGAAAATATGCGACAAAAATACGGCTGTTGGGAGCTGCCCCATAGAGAATCATTGGTCCGTGTGTAATGCGTGCTTTTAACGCCTCTCACTCGTCCGTATTCCTCGCCAGTGTGACCCCGGCTTTACTGACAGAACCATTTTGCAGCTTAATGACCAGGCCAATTTTTACAATTCTGACCACTGTCACTTTATGAGGTTATAACTCTGGAACGCTTTGACGGATCCCACTGATTCTGAGAATCTTTTTTCGTGACATATTGTACTTCACTTTAGTGGTAACATTTCTTCGATAAGTCTTGTGTTTAGTTATGAAAAAAAACGGAAATATTGTGAAAATTTTGCAATTTTCAAACTTTAAATTTTTATGCCCTTAAATCAGACAGATGTGTCACACAAGTTTCTTAATAAATAACATTTCCCACATGTCTTCTTTACATCAGCACAATTTTGGAAACAATTTTTTTTTTTTTTGTTTCGGAAGTTATAAGGGTTAAAAGTTGACCAGTAATTTCTCATTTTTACAACCAAATTTACAAAACCATTTTTTTTTTAGGGACCACCTCACATTTAAAGTCATTTTGAGGGGTCTATATGATAGAAAATACCCAAAAGTGACACCATTCTGAAAACTGCACCTCTCTCAAGGTGCTCAAAACCCCATTCAAGAAGTTTATTAACCCTTTACGTGCGTCACAGGAATTGAAGGAATGTGGAAGGAAAAAATTAATATTTAACTTTTTATTGCAAAAAAATTTACTTCAGAACCATTTTTTTTATTTTCCAAAGTGTTAAAAGAGAAAATTAACCACAAAGTTTTTTGTGCAATTTCTCCTGAATACGCCGATACCCCATATGTGGGAGTAAACCACTGTTTGGGCGCATGGCAGAGCTCGCAAGGGAAGGAGCGCCATTTGACTTTTTCAACTCAGAATTGGATGAATTTGGAGAGCCCCTGATGTACCTAAACAGTGGAAATCCCCCACAAGTGACCCCATTTTGGAAACTAGACCCCTTAAGGAACTTATCTAGATGTGTGGTGAGCACTTTGAACCCCCAAGTGCTTCACAGAAGTTTATAACGCCCGGGCATGAAAATAAAAAATCATTTTCTTTCCACAAAAATGATTTAGCCCCCAATTTTTTTTATTTTCCCAATGGTAACAGGAGAAATTAGACCCCCAAAGTTGGTAAATAATGGAAACCCCTCAATTCTACCTGCAACCCTAACCCCAACACATCCCTAACCCTAATTCCAACCCTAATTCTAACCCTAACTGAAAAATGAAAATAAATTTACAGTCATGGCCATAAGAATTGGCCTCCTTGAAATTGTTCCAGAAAATGAAGTATTTCTCTCGGAAAATTATTGAAATTACACGTTTTGTTATACACACGTTTATCTCCTTTGTGTTTACTGGAACACAAAAAAAATGAGAAAAAATGGCAAATTGTGCATAATTTTGCACAAAACCTCAAAAGCGGGCTGGACAAAATTGCTGGCGCCTTTCCAAAATTGTGGTTAAACAACTTTGTTCCAATCATGTGATGCTCATTCAGACTCACCTTTGGCAAGTAACAGGTGTGGGCAATATGAAAACCACACCTGAAGCCAGATAAAAAGGAGAGAAGTTGACTCGATCTTTGCATTGTGTGCCTCATTAAGCACGGAGAACAGACAGAGGAGAAGAGAACTGTCTGAGGACTAGGTAATGAAAATTATTGAACAATATCAACAATCTCAAGGTTACAAGTCCATCTCTTGATGTTGTCAATAGTTCACAAAATAAGTTTACAGCCCATGGCGCTGTAGCTAATCACCCTGGATGTGGTCAGCAGAGAAAAATTTATGAAAAACTGCAATGCGTAGATGGTGGATAAGCAGCTCCCTATCAAGTTTCAGAGATATTCAAGCTGTCCTGCAGGATCAGGGTGCATCATTGTCAGCGCAAACTATCCTTCCATGTTTGAATGAAATGAAATACTATGACAGGAGACCCAGAAAGACCCCACTGCTGACACAGAGACATAAAAAGCTAGACTACAGTTTGCCAAAATGAACGTAAGCCAAAATCCTTCTTGTGGACAAATGAGACCAAGACAGAACTTTTTAGTAAAACACATCATTCTGTAATGAAAGCATAATGAGGCCTACAAAGAAGAGAACGCAGTACCTACAGTCAAATATAGTGGAGGTTGGAGGTTCAAAGATGTTTTTGGGTTGTTTTGCTGCCTCTGGAATTGATTACCATGTCTGTGCACAAGGCATCAAGAAATCTTAAGACTACCAAAGGATTTTGGGTCGCAATGTAGTGCCCAGTGTCAGAAAGCTGGATTTGTGTCCTAGGTAACATAGTTAGCAAGGCCGAAAAAGGCATTAGTCCATCCAGTTCAGCCTATATTCCGTAGAATAAATCCCCAGATCTACGTCCTTCTAAAGAACCTAACAATAACTGTAAGATACAATATTGTTACGCTCCAGGAAGACATCCAGGCCTCTCTTGAACCCGACTGAGTTCGCCTCAGGCAAGGAATTCCAGATTCTCACTGCCCTAACAGTAAGGCTATGTGCCCACGTTGCAGAAATGCTGCGGAATTGTCTGCAGCATTCCCGCAACTCCCTGCCGCGGGTAAAATGCATGCGGAATTTGCATGCGTTTTCCCGCAAAACGCAAGCATTTTAGCTTGCGGGATTGAAGCGCTTTTTCAAGCGATTTGAAGCATCGCTTGGAAAAGTGATTGACGGGTTGGTCACACACAAGCATAGTGCTTGACAAGTGTGACCAAATTTTTATTATTGATGCTGCCAGCAAGTTCCGTTCCCAAGGATGCATTGCGCAAATGACCTCTGATGACGTAGCTAGTCACGCGACCGTGACATCATCAGACGTCATTTGCGCAATGCATCCCTGGAGACAGAACTTGCTGGCAGCGTCGCTGAGGGCCGGGAGGACTCCGGGGGCTGACAGAAGGTGAGTATATCCCTATTTTTTATTTTGATTCTATTTTTTACAGGAATATTGTACCCAGGACCTATGCGATTCCGCAGTGCAAATATCCGCAGCATTGGCACAGCAACTGCGGAATCCCATTGGATTGCATGGGGATGCGTTTTGTTAGGGTTTTGTAAGCATTTCCGCAGAGGCGGAAACGCTTAAAAAATGCAACGTGGTCACACAGCCTAAAGAATCCTCTTCCATTTTGGCGGAAAAACCTTTTCTCCTCCAGATGCAGAGGATGCCCCCTTGTGACCGTCACCTTCCTTGGTATAAACAGATCCTCGGAGAGATAATTGTATTGTCCCCTTATATACTTATACATGGTTATTAGATCGTCCCTCAGCCGTCTTTTTTCTAGACTAAATAATCCTAATTTTGCTAATCTCTCTGGGTATTGTAGTTCCCCCATCCCCTTTATTAATTTTGTTGCCCTCCTTTATACCCGCTCTAGTACCATTATATCCTTCCTGAGCACCGGTGCCCAGAACTGTACACAGTACTCCATGTGCGGTCTAACCAGAGATTTGTACAGAGGCAGTATAATGCTCTCATCATGTGTATCCAGACCTGTTTTAATGCACCCCATGATCCTGTTTGCTTTGGCAGCCGCCGCTGCCTGTCACTGGCTGCTCCAGGTAAGTTTGTCATTAACTAGGATCCCCAAGTAATTCTCCATGTCATGGGTCAGCAGGATGATGACCCCAACATACTTCAAGAAGCCCCCAGAAATGGATGTAAACAAAGCCCTGGAGAGTTCGAAAGTGGCCAGAAATGAGTCCGGATCTAAATCCTATTGATTACCTGTGAAGAGATCTTAAAAGTGCCGTTTGGAGAAGGTGCCTTCACATATGAGAGACCTGGAGCAGTTTGCAAAAGAAGAGTGGTCTGAAATTCCAGGTGAGAGGTGTAAGAAGCTTGTTGATGGTTATAGGAAGCGATTGATTGCAGATTCCTTAGGGGGTGCAACAATTTTCTCTGAGCCATTTTTGGGGATTTGCGTGAAATTATGTCCAATTTGCCTTTTTTTTGTCAGTTTTTTTTTGTTTTTCCAATACACATAAAGGAAATAAACGTGTATAACAAAACATATGTAATTGCAATAACTTTCTGTGCGAAAGGCTTCATTTTTCTGGAACAATTTCAAGGGTGCCAAGACTTTCTGCCATGACGGTATATATATATATATACACATATACACACACACCGCTTTAACTTTCAAGCACTACCGCTATGTATACTGTGTTGTGCTTTCCACAGATACAGCTTGTGCACACCCACATTTATACACGCAGTTTTTACTTTCTACCAAGTCCCCCTTAGCTGTAAGGCACACGCCCCTGACACATGGGCAGATATGTAGGTCACGCAGACAGTTCCTGCACAGAATATCCTCCGACATCTTTGGCGCCCCGTTTACTCCCAGGGCTCGGTCTGTGTGGGGGACGTCAGCATGTATCATGTCAGTCTATGCCCCATGGACATTCAGCCATCATATTCTTCTAGTAGAAAAAGAAATGTCTGTTTTCCAATGTATCACTCCAGATGAGAAATACCATTACTGGGGACAACACTTGTGTAGGTCTAAGGGGCCCAAACCTCAGCGTCTCTCCACTGTATCTTCTCCCTATAGGGATAGATTATTCTCTATACTGGATAGGCCAACCTCATGGCTACCCCTATCCTGTGGTGTCTGCCACATAGAAGCCCCCTCTATGAAGTCTACATGCCCCAATGGGGGAGTCGGCACAGGCTGCTGCAATAGCATTCTTACCTCCTGGTCTTCTGGAAAAGTTGGCGAGTCCCAGAAATTCCGCTCTCTTGGAAGGTCTCTTGTGCTTGAGGATGGAAATATTTCATCTTCAGACAAAGCCCCGACGTTTCAGGAGACGTTCCTGAGATACGGCCCCCTTTTCCCTGTCTATAAATCTAGCCTTGTTGGTCAAGTGGGTGTGGTCATCAGCTGTACTCTGTGGGCAGCTTTTTTGAGGGCCACACTCAGTTGGCTTAAAAAGAACAGATTTGTATACAGGAACGAGAACAGTGGCATTTACAAAAAATTACATAATTTTGGCAAGTGCCAGGTCCTCTTTCAAAAATTATTCTCTTCCACATCCTCCAGCTGCATTCCCCATGATATCCCCCTTAGGAGTTGAATTTTGTAACATAGTTATAGCGCCTCTAGTGTTCAGCTTTAAAACTGCTCTTGATATATTCTGGGAGAAACCCTTTATAATGAAATAAATCATATTAACTCTATACCGTCCATGATATATAGAATTTTCATTGAGCTGTATCCATTAAAGAGTAACTAAACCTTTTCTATTTTTTTATAATTGTATCCATTATGGATACATTACCCACTCTATTTGGGTAATTGTCTTCATTCCTGAAAAAAATTGCATGTAAGAAGTGGCTTCCAAACCTCATCTTTTTCCCAGTCTATTTGCTGCCTTCAACACATTTGGAGTACAGATGATGGCAGTGATGGGTCAGCTCCTGTGTCTCACTAACTTTAGGGATAAGCTGAGAAGCTCAGAGGAAGAGACAGGAGCTGCACTGATATCAGATCGTCCTCATATGGAGTACAGATGATGGCAGTGATGGGTCAGCTCCTGTGTCTCACTAACTCTGGGGATAAGCTGATAAGCTCAGAGGAAGAGACAGGAGCTGCACTGATATCAGATCGTCCTCATATGGAGTACAGATGATGGCAGTGATGGGTCAGCTCCTGTGTCTCACTAACTCTGGGGATAAGCTGATAAGCTCAGAGGAAGAGACAGGAGCTGCACTGATATCAGATCGTCCTCATATGGAGTACAGATGATGGCAGTGATGGGTCAGCTCCTGTGTCTCACTAACTCTAGGGATAAGCTGATAAGCTCAGAGAAAGAGACAGGAGCTGCACTGATATTAGATCGTCCTCATATGGAGTACAGATGATGGCAGTGATGGGTCAGCTCCTGTGTCTCACTAACTCTGGGGATAAGCTGAGAAGCTCAGAGGAAGAGACAGGAGCTGCACTGATATCTGATCGTCCTCATATGGAGTACAGATGATGGCAGTGATGGGTCAGCTCCTGTGTCTCACTAACTCTGGGATAAGCTGAGAAGCTCAGAGGAAGATACAGGAGCTGCACTGATATCAGATCGTCCTCATATGGAGTACAGATGATGGCAGTGATGGGTCAGCTCCTGTGTCTCACTAACTCTGGGGATAAGCTGAGCTCAGAGGAAGATACAGGAGCTGCACTGATATCAGATCGTCCTCATATGGAGTACAGATGATGGCAGTGATGGGTCAGCTCCTGTGTCTAACTCTGGGGATAAGCTGAGCTCAGAGGAAGAGGCAGGAGCTGCACTGATTAGATCGTCCTCATATGGAGTACAGATGATGGCAGTGATGGGTCAGCTCCTGTGTCTCACTAACTCTGGGGATAAGCTGAGAAGCTCAGAGGAAGAGGCAGGAGCTGCACTGATATTAGTTCGTCCTCATATGGAATACAGATGATGGCAGTGATGGGTCAGCTCCTGTGTCTCACTAACTCTTGGGATAAGCTGAGAAGCTCAGAGGAAGAGGCAGGAGCTGCACTGATATTAGATCGTCCTCATATGGAGTACAGATGATGGCAGTGATGGGTGAGCTCTAGTGATGAGTGAATGTACTCGGATAAGGCGTTTTCTGAGCATGCTCGGGTGCTAACCGAGTGTCTTCGGCTTGCTCGAAAAATATGTTCGAGTCCCGCTGTCTGACAGCCGAAACGCATGCAGGGATTGCCTGTTTGTTAGGGGACTCAAACACATTTTTCGAGCATGCCGAAGACACTCCGCTAGCACATGAGCATGCTCAGATAACGCCTTACCCCCAGCATGTTCACTCATCACTAGAGCTGACCTATCACTGCCATCATCTGTACTCCATATGAGGATGATCTGATATCAGTGCAGCTTTTGTCTCTTCCTCTGAGCTTATCAGCTTATCCCTACAGTTAATGAGACACAGGAGCTGACCCATCACTGCCATCATCTGTACTCCATAAGTTCCAATATCAGTGCAGCTGAAGGCTGGGAAGAAGCCGGAATTTGGAAGTCACTTGTGCATTTTTTTTTATAGGAATGGGGCAAATAATGTGGTATGCAAAGTGTCATAACATTCCATGCCGACAAAATTATAGAAAAATAAATAAATAAATGAAAACTTTAAATATTTAGTTGAGAAGATTCACAGACTCCAGATTCCAAAACAAATATAGAACCCCGACAGTAAGATTTTATTCTGCATTTTTTTCTAAGAATTAAGAAACGTTCTGATCAGTGAAAACTCTTCTTTTATTAGACAGATGCTCGGCAGTATGACACTGATGGAGGGTGGAAAGGAAACAACGGGAGAACCGGAGCAGGACAGCGTCACCCAAACAGAGGAACAGATTAGTTCAAAATGTGATGTTACTATGACACATATGGGAACACTGCGTGATGAGAATCCGGAACCGACGTGTAGTTTCTATCTCACGTGACGGTGGTTCTAGCGCACGCTCCACGTGACTTACTACTTTTGGCAGAGTGATGATGCGGCTGAGGTTGCGTTAGTGACTACCTGAGTGCAGAGATTGATTTTTTCCTGATAGTTTTGCACAGATCTAATACACATATTGTAAGGCTGGACAGGACACACGCACGCAGACGCACGGACGCACGCGTGTGCACACACAGAGGAGGGGTTGCTCTCATCACGCCAATACACCAGTGCGTGGATATGCTCCACCCCTTGTTATCCTGGCGCGCTCGCACTATATGTCCATATATATATATTACACATCAACCATAAAAAAAACTTCCAATTCACACAATACACAAAGACTGGGTGATACGGCGTAACGTCACATCGGTCTGGCTGACCGCAGGAGGATTACGGATGCATATTTTACAGTCTGTCGTTCATACATCGAAGGAAGCCATTTTTACACTTGGTAAAGGTAAAAATTGTGCATTATTTGCTTTCCACAGCTCCCATATACACGTCTATACATACGCATCTACGTACATATATATGCGGTTAATTATTTTCAGAACGAGTTAACGGAGAATCTGTCAGTGAGCGGGAAAACTTGTAACTCCTACCTGGGCTTGTTCTGAGCTTATTTATGACAACAAGAGCACATCGAAGTGAGATGTGGGGTGAACATTTTTAATAAATGCATTTGCAATCATTATTTTTAGCCCCTAATATATTAGTTTAATTTAAAAAAAAAAATGTCCACCTAAAAAGTGGACATCCCCTTAAAGGGTTATTCTCATAACACGTAAGGTGAGTAATGACTTCCAGACCGGTGGTGTCCAGCCGGCTCAAAGCTGAAAAATCCACATCAAATTGATTCTGCTTCCTTCTATCTGTAACACCAGGCTGGGGGTGCTGTTTTGTCTGCCTAGTCCATGCTGTCTTAGCAGCTGATTTAAGCTGCAGCTCTGGCAGAAATCCGCACTCCGAGAATGACTTTCTCTGCTCCTCTTTGCTCACACAGGGAATAGTATCCGAGGACGGTCAAGGGATCAGAGACACTTTCTGAGTGCGGATATCTGCCAGACCTGGGTTTCAAATCAGCTGATAAAACAGAAAGGACTAGGCAGACAAAACAGCACCCTCAGCCTGGTAATAAAGATAGAAGAAAGCAAAATAAAGTTTATTATATTCATAACTTTGCAAGGGCTGATCAAGCAATTACGGCATTTAAAAAAAAAAAAAAATTTAGTTACTTTTTAAGAAAAACAATAATGATTTGCTCTGATCAGAAAACGGAAGCGCATAT
Source organism: Dendrobates tinctorius (assembly GCF_039654945.1). NCBI lineage: Eukaryota > Metazoa > Chordata > Amphibia > Anura > Dendrobatidae > Dendrobates > Dendrobates tinctorius. The sequence continues at coordinate 5,809,030 of NW_027361677.1, forward strand.
AATCGTATCACGCCCGAAGATGAAGCAGAACGACAGTGTGACTCCGATACACTTGAGAGACTGACATTTGCTTCCAGCACAAATGTGGGAGACGTCTGCGGAGTCTCTCCGCTTACAGGATGCTGTTATAGACATGTTAATGACTGTACAATAATCCAGAATATTGGAGGATCTGGAAATGATCAAGTCTAGTAAACGCCGGACTAAGCGAAGGTTACAATTCTACAACAGAAGTATAACAGTATTTATGCAAAAAGTAACCCAACATCCCTGACCTACCCGTATGTGCAGAGCATTCCCGTCCTCTGCACATCCCTGACCTACCCGTGTGTGCAGAGCATTCCCGTCCTCTGCCCATGCCTGACCTACACGTATGTGCAGAGCATTCCCGTCCTCTGCACATCCCTGACCTACACGTATGTGCAGAGCATTCCCGTCCTCTGCACATCCCTGACCTACACGTATGTGCAGAGCATTCCCGTCTTCTGCACATCCCTGACCTACACGTATGTGCAGAGCATTCCCGCCGTCCTCTGCACATCCCTGGCCTACACGTATGTGCAGAGCATTCCCGACCTCTGCGCATCCCTGACCTACACGTATGTGCAGAGCATTCCCGCCATCCTCTGCACATCCCTGACCTACACGCATGTGCAGAGCATTCCCGTCCTCTGCGCATCCCTGACCTACACGCATGTGCAGAGCATTCCCGTCCTCTGCGCATCCCTGACCTACACGCATGTGCAGAGCATTCCCGTCCTCTGCGCATCCCTGACCTACACGTATGTGCAGAGCATTCCCGTCCTCTGCGCATCCCTGACCTAGACGTATGTGCAGAGCATTCCCGTCCTCTGCGCATCCCTGACCTACCCGTATGTGCAGAGCATTCCCGTCCTCTGCGCATCCCTGACCTACCCGTATGTGCAGAGCATTCCCGTCCTCTGCGCATCCCTGACCTACACGCATGTGCAGAGCATTCCCGTCCTCTGCACATCCCTGGCCTACACGTATGTGCAGAGCATTACCGTCCTCTGCGCATCCCTGACCTACACGTATGTGCAGAGAATTCCCGCCATCCTCTGCACATCCCTGACCTACGCGTATGTGCAGAGCATTCCCGTCCTCTGCGCATCCCTGACCTACACGTATGTGCAGAGCATTCCCGTCCTCTGCCCATGCCTGACCTACACGTATGTGCAGAGCATTCCCGTCCTCTGCACATCCCTGACGTACACGTATGTGCAGAGCATTCCCGTCCTCTGCCCATGCCTGACCTACACGTATGTGCAGAGCATTCCCGTCCTCTGCGCATCCCTGACCTACACGTATGTGCAGAGCATTCCCGCCGTCCTCTGCACATCCCTGGCCTACACGTATGTGCAGAGCATTCCCGTCCTCTGCGCATCCCTGACCTACACGTATGTGCAGAGCATTCCCGCCATCCTCTGCACATCCCTGACCTACACGCATGTGCAGAGCATTCCCGTCCTCTGCGCATCCCTGACCTACACGTATGTGCAGAGCATTCCCGTCCTCTGCGCATCCCTGACCTACACGTATGTGCAGAGCATTCCCGTCCTGTATCCTTGTATCAGGAAACATTCACCTCCTGTGGTCCCTGTCGAAGTTGTAATTTGGGCAGATCATTATAATGTTGCCTGCCACTTAAGCTGCCCATATACCATAGACAGCTGTCTTCCCCATGTTCTATACATATATATTATATTTTTATTGGGTAGAGGAGAATAACATTGTTTTAGCAGGGTTTCATCTATTGCGGAATCAAAAGATTGGGCATATTGCAATCAACATGCCCCATCTTGCTCCCTGTCATAGGGAGGAGTTGGGAGCTGTACCCTGCACCATTCGGATAGTTAGCTGGACTTTCTCCATACACATTAGATTAAAGTATATCGCTGATTGAACAATCTTTTAATGACCTTATGAAATGCCGACACGGATCTTACATATCCAGCGACCGACAATCTGAAGGAAAAATCAATCATGGATGAATGTTCCTCCTTTGAAAAAAATGTAAAAAAAAAAGATAGTTTCTGCGACTTTCAGCAAACAATCGCGTGTTCTTTTTACCACCGAGTGATCATTTTGGTTGAAATAGTTCATTTTGAGCACCTTTAATCTAATGAGTATGGGGGGGACTGTAGGCTCCTGAGAAATTAGAGCAGGTGAAACCCTAAATCCCCTAATCAGTAACTTTCATCTTATGGAAAATCTGCCATCACAATATTAGTGTAATGCTCAGCAAGCTATGACTTCCTAGTACAGCCCCTAAAGGGAATTTGTCAGCAGGATATTGCTATGTAATCCGAAAGCAGCATGATGTAGGAACAGAGACCCTGATTCTAGCCATGTGTTACTTACTGGGCTGCTTGTTGTAGTTTCAATAAAATCACTGTTTTATCAGCAGGAGATTATCACTATAGGACAAGGTGTCTCGTGCTCTGTAGTCCTCCTGCAGTGTATAAACCCGCCCCCACCACTGATTGGCAGCTTTCTGTGAACACTGCGCATAGGCAGAAAGTTATTATAAGTCAGCGGAACTGCTAGACCTGCAGCAGAGAATACAGTCAAAATTGCCCAGTGAGTGACACATCGCTGGACTCAGGGTTTCAGCTCCTACAACATGCTGCTCTTGGATTACAAAAAAAAACTGGTGACAGATTCCCTTTAATAATCAATAATCAGTCCTTGCTGATAGATTTGACCACACTGATACAAATAGTGGAACAAGAGATACTTCCGTGACAACTGTTGGGGATGTCTGACACTTTCCATGTTTGCGTAGTAAAGATAAGCCATTAATCTGAAAGGCCTGTACACACCATATAAAAATAAAACACTATTTGAGGCAACTGTACATTAGTGAAGTAGGTTTTTGTCCGAGGAAGAACATGATAGAAATCTGTCCTGAGGAATTTTACCTGGATTAGATATGCACTATCTGTAATAGAAGACTTGGAAAAGTAAGTGGCTTCCTACGTCATACGTCCCTGACTAATCAGAGGTTTACAGCTAGTAATGAAAAATACGTGTATTCCGTTAAACGCCATCATTTCCTAAGACAGAAGATATTTAAAAAAAAACTAAAATGACCACACGATAAATCCAGGACCATTTTGAAAGTCTGGAAATGTGACATTCGTTCTGTCCAATCATATCCTTTCTTTTAAATTAAATAGAAAGGCAACGCCCCTGAAGAGCAAGTGGCTCCGCCCCTGCTGAGCCTCCTGCTCCTTTGCTCACACAGAATGAGAGGAGTATAGAGCTCAATAACAAAATAAATGCTACCAGAGCCTGCCCCTTCCCAAGACGAATAGCTCTGTAAGAGGGGAGGAAGTAAAGTGCTGTGTAATGACCATTAGCCAAGTACTGTTACCTTTTTTTACACCCTTTGATATAGGATGTGGCCATTTATGTTGCGCCATGAGGAACCTAATCTAATTTAGACCAGTGCCCAAGTCAACGTACAGAAGTCTTGGTCCTCATACGAAGTGGATAAATGATGACCGGGATGCGCCAGACCCGTTTCGCGGTACGGCCGACTGCGGCATATATGGCCGAAGATACTAAGACCTAAGGTACAACAATATGGCCGACACGGTTGCACATCTTGTTGAACTGATCCAACAAGTCTTGTCTAATGTATAGCCCACGGCAAGATATGTATTCCTCACATCGATTTAACTCTTCGTAAGACGGTTACATCAATAACAGTTGAATCTATATCTAAAGAATTAACCCTTACATTAATAGTTTTCCCATTAAATCCCAGTCAAATATTCACAACCAAATACAAACTAATCTTATCCCTATCTATCACGTCTTAGCAGCTTTTCATAAATATATACTGTATATATAGCACTTCCTATAATCATTATTAGTCCCCCAATAAAATAGATGCCTTGCATGAGAGTAACCATGCAAGAAATATTATTATATGACCCCCCCCCCCCGACTGCCGGAACATTTACAAAACAAATGGATCAAGCATCAAAAGACACAAGACGGACACAATTAAATTACCCGGCAGGGCTCACTCGCATACATGTATCCAAAAAAAGTCCAAAGTAGGGGGTCATTTTGACCCGACGCAAGAAAAGATCTCAGGGATACAACCAAATTGGACAATTTCCGATTGTTCAGAATTGGTTGCGTTTCCGAGCTGTTACCAGGCTATCCTGACACAGACGTTTAGTAGGAGCGAAGACTGCCCTGCTGTTATGTCTGGAAATAGCTAGATACAGAGGGTGAAATAAGTATCGAACACATAGCCAATTTTTTAAGTAAACCTATTTCTAAAGGTGCAATTGACATGAAATTCTCACCAGATGTCGGTAACAACCCATCCAATCCACACAGGCAAAGAAATCAAACCATAGATGTCCAAGAGTTGTGTGTAATAATGAGTAATGACGTAGGGAAAACGTATTGAACACATGAAGAAAGAAAGGTATGAAAAGTCATGACACCAGCTGAAATTTATCAGTCATTAGAAAGCAATCCTGCCACTTAGTATAAAATATCATCAGTTGGTTCACCTGATGGTCTATAAAGAGGTGTCTCATTACCAAGGTGCCACATAAGAAACATCTCATGATGGGTATAACCAGTGAACTGTCTAAAGACCTTCACAACCTTATTGTTGCAAAACATACTAATGGTATTGGTTACAGAAGAATTTCTAAACTACTGAAGGGTTCCTGTGAGTTATGTTGGAGCCGTAATACGGAAATGGAAATAACATAATTTCACCATAAATCCGCCACGACCAGATGCTCCCTGCTAGACTTCAGACCGAGGAGTGAAAAGAATTATTAGAAGAGTTGTCCAAGAGCCAAAGACCACCTGTGAAAAGCTACACAGAGAGCACTTACAATAGTTTCAAAGACAACAATACGTATTTCACTCAACCACCGTGGTCTGTATGCACGCTCACCATGCATGACTCCATTGCTGAACAAAAAAAAGCACATGCAAGCGCGTTTAAAGTTTGCTCAACAACAATTAGACAAGCCTGTGTCATACTGGGAGAATATAGTCTGGTCAGATGAGACCAAAATTGAATTCTTTGGATGCCATAATACACCGTGCTTGGAGGTCAAAAGGCACTGCATATCACCCCAAAAACACCATACCAACAGTGAAGTTTGGAGGCGGGAACATCATGGTGTGGGGCTGTTTTTCATCATACCGCTCTGGCAAACTTCAAGTAATTGAAGGAAGGATGAATGGACAAATGGACAGAGACATTCTTGAAAAAAATCTGCTGCAATCTACGAAGGTGAAATGAGGGTGAACCTTTCAACAAGACAATGATCCCAAAGCAACAGCCAAGGAAACTAGAATGGCCATGTCAATCATCTGATTGAAGAAGGGGCCAAAATTACAGCTGAGCAATGCCTGCGACTAGTTTCTCAATTCAGGATGTGACTTGTAGTGTCATCACCAACAAAGGCTTTTACACAAGGTATTAAACACATTCCAGTAAGCGTGTGCAATACTTTTTCCCTGTGCCATCTCTCATTATTACACATAACATAATTTGTGGACATCTCTGGTCTGTCTACAAATATCTAAAGGGCTGTCACATTGTAGAAGGATCAACTTTATTCTCATTTGCACAAGGAAAGACTAGAAGCAATGGGATGAAACTGAATGGGAGGAGACACAGATTAGATATTAGAAAAAACTTTTTGACAGTTAGAGTGATCAATGAGTGGAACAGGCTGCCACGAGAAGTGGTGAGTTCTCCTTCAATGGAAGTCTTCAAACAGAGGCTGGACAGACATCTGACTGGGATGATTTAGCGAATCCTGCTTTGAGCAGGGGGTTGGACCAGATGGCCCAGGAGGTCCCTTCCAACTCTACGATTCTATGATTTATTTGCCTGTGTGGATTGGATGGATTGTCACAGACATTTGATGAGAATTTCATGTCTATAGCACATTTAGAAATATATTTACTTAGAAAATTGTTGAAGTGTTCAATACTTATTTCACCAACTGTATATAATACTGGAAATAACTAGAAGGCAAGGAATAATAGCGAAGATAAAACCTCTATCTCATACGTTATAATTCAAGTATCTCTTTCTATATCTCTTTATATATTTACCTCCAGCTTTAAAATAAAATATTAGTTTTTCAGATTAGTATCTAGCAGTCAATCATCATAAATATACTCTGGTGAAAAACTAACATTTACGACCATATTCACTAGTACAAGTGAACTTGTCATTTCCCACATTTTCACATCTCTAGGGAACGTGTAATCAGTAAATAACCTACTGTTTTGTGGGGTTTTTTAGTTTGTTTTTTTTCATATCCACCTGTATTGAAAAAAAAAAAAATAGTCTTGCAATTTTCACTCTGGCCACTGGGGCTATTCTACATTCCTACTTCCTGTTCTTCCAGGAAATCAACATGTACATTAGCAGCAGTGGGTTGTCTCAAATCCTATCTTTTATATTAAATCAGATTGTTCCTGTTCTTCCAGGAATTCAACATGTACATTAGCAGCAGTGGGTTGTCTCAAATCCTATCTTTTATATTAAATCAGATTGTTCCTGTTCTTCCAGGAATTCCACATGTACATTAGCAGCAGTGGGATGTCTCAAATCCTATCTTTTACATTAAATCAGATTGTTATTTTAAAAGTATTTTTTTTTCAGTTATAAAATCTATATTTTTTTTGCACATCATGATGGGGATTAAAAAAAAATATATATACTGGCCACCGAGTTGTAGCTTCTAATTTCCTGTTCTTTCAGGAAACTCATATGTACACCGGCTGCTATAGACTGGTTCAGATACTTTATTTTGTATTAAATCACATTTTTATCATAAATGTATTTTTATATTTTTATTAAATATATATATATTACATATAATAAATATTTTTATGTATATACATATATAATAAAAATGTAAAAAAAATACATTATGATAAAAAATGGAAATATATACTTCTAGTTTTTATAATAAATGCATTTTTACCATTTTATATATATATATAGTAAATGTACAAATACATGTACTTATTTTAATTTTATATATATGGAATAAAAATAAATGTATTTTTAAGTATATATATATAATCTGTATTTAGCGATCTTGCAATTTCAACAATGGCCACTAAGGCTTCCTGTAGCTTCCTATTCACTGTTCTTTGACATTAGCAGCAATAGACTGGCTCCTGTCCTATATTTTGTACTGAAGCATCTAATAAGTGTGTGCAAAGGTAATTTCAAAGTGAAGGGGAACAGGGTCAGTTGTGATATCACCTACTGTGAATGGTAGGTTGTATATCATCAGCAGCACATAGAGGTCATAGTAATCCTGCCTGTGATGATAATGAGGCTGCTGACAAATATTCATACACTGCCATTTAAAAAAAAAAATAATTTTTTTTATATATATTATATACATATGTAGAAAATAAAAAGCAGCACCAAAAGAAAATAAAGGGTGCAAAAAATCCTTCCAGGTATGTACCAAACCTCATGCTATAGTCCAAAAAAATGAAGGCAGCACTCCAATAGCAAAAATAAGTATGATTTCTCAAGCTTGAGAAAGGTCCACATCTTGGACCGAAACGTTGCACATGGGCAGATAAATAATACCGTATATACACGCGTATAAGCCGAGATTTTCAGCCCATTTTTTTGGGCTGAAAGTCTCCCTGTTGGCTTACACGCAAGTCATATACGCCAGGGGGTCGGCGGGGGAGCAGGGGTGTCAGAGATCATACTGACCCCGCTCTTGCGCATCTCTGCAGCCCAGCTTGTCCCACGGTCTCCAGCGCCTGCCTTCAGCGGTCACGTGGTACCGCACATTAAAGATATGAATATGCGCATATTCATGTCTTAAATGAGCGGTATCACGTGACCGCTGAAGGCAGGCGCCAGAGACCGGGGGAGAAGCGGGGCTGCAGAGACGTTTAGGGGGGGGTGAGTATAAGCGATATTCACCTGTCCCCGTTCCCACGCTGCTTGCAGCTGTCTGCCGCATCCTCTGTAAGTGATGTTCAGGTCAGAGGGCGCGGTGATGTTGTTGGTGCGCGCCGCCCCCTCTGCTGCCTGAACATCACTGACAGACAACATGGCAGGCAGCGGCGAGCAGCGTGGGAACGGGGACAGATGAGCCAGCGGCGACACCGGCATCTGGCCCCCAGTGACGGAGAGGAGAGTATGTCTTTTTTTTATTTGCAGCAGCGGCATATGGGGATTATTCTATGGGGCATCTTATGGGGGCCTATTCTATAGAGCATCTTATGGGGGCATATTCTATGGAGCATCTTATGGGGGCATATTCTATGGAGCATTTTATGGGGCCATTATTAACCTTTGTGCAGCATTATATGGGGTCTATTTTGTATGGAGCATCTTATGGGGCCCATCATGAACTGTATAGCGCATTATATGGGGCTCCTGATTCAATATGGATATTCAAAAACTTTTAACCTACTGATGTCTCAATTAATTTTACTTTTATTGGTATCTATTTTTATTTTTAAAATTTAACAGTAGCTGCTGCATTTTCCACCCTAGGCTTATACTCGAGTCAATACGTTTTCCCAGTTTTTTAGTGGTAAAATTAGGGGGGAGGCCGGCTTATACACAAGTATATACGGTACTTATTTTTGCTATTGGAGTGCTGCCTTAATTTTTTGGGACTAATATATATATATATATATATACATACACACACACACACACACATACATATAGATACATATCTGATTTAAACAAAAGGTAATTTTCTGATGACACATTCTCTCTAAAAAAATTATTTTATTTCTATGTCCTATGTATACCCTACATGAGATTTTGTTAGATTATAGCCACATAATGTATATGCAATTGCTTAAATAGCAGTTCCATTGCATAATTATTGGAAACACTGCCATTAGCAATCTAAAAATCTGGCTGTGGACCAGAGGGATTCCGAGCTCCGGAATCTTCCCTTCCTACACGTCAGTATACACTAGGCTGTTTTACGACTGTCTTTTAGTCTAGATAGAGGAACAGCAGTCCGTGTAAGTTTAGGTACTTGCAGCTTTACGATGGGACTTGTTCTATATTAGGGCATTGCTAGATAAGCAGTTTCCTTAGTGTTCTTTTAGGGTCAGTCATAACTAGGCATTCAGAAGGATGAATAACCCGAGTGTCCTGCAGTGCGGGGATGGCTGGCTCCTCTGTGCACCAGAACATCCCCCGAGGACGCCAGAGACCCCAGGACAAACCAGGTAAGATGTTTTGGGTAGATCAGGGGACTTAAACGTCCCTTCACTTACACAGAAGGCAGGCAAGTCATCTGGTCTCATTATAAGAGTCAAGAAAGAACCCAGTAAGAAAGAAAACAATAGGAATAAAACCGCCTGCTAGTGACCTGTCCGTCAGCCCGCGCCATCACACCTGTCAATACCTATCACTTACATCCGCTCTTTGGTCAAAGGACGACCTTCCCAAGTCTGGAGGCGGCTCAGCTCCTGGGAATTCTAACTAATCCACTAAGCAACAGGATGGAAAACTGAAGAATGAGCTTTCTCCGTCACCACCAGAATCTTAATTAGATGTCATTGTGCCTCGCCACTTAGCACTGGAGAGAATGACGGAGGATTAACCTGCTGATTACTAGACAGAATATAGACAGAATAGTCAGCATTTCCTTTACATTTTTCACAGATGTCGAAAAGTCAAGAAACCATCAGGGTATGTGAACAGGCGTAGTATTTTGCAGCAGAATTTTCGACACCATTTCTTCGCAGGAAAAACACTGCTTAAATTAAATGCATTTTTTGCTGCTGATTTTTTTCCCCCCACTCGTGAAATCTGCAGCAAAATCGCTGAAAGAAATGACAAATCTGCAAGGAAAAAAAAAACAACAACGTGTGCTTGAGACTTCAGAAATCTCACTTAGTTTGCTGGGTCTTGGAAATTTGTGGGATATTGTTAAAGGGAATCCATCAACAAGTTTTGACCATGTAATCTAATGACAGAATGAGGAAGGGGCTGAGAGCCTGATTCCAGGATGTGTCACTTATAAGGCTGTTGTTTCAATACAATGAATGGTTTATCACCAAGAGATTATCACTGCTAGGACTACAACTCAAGTGAGCCCTGGTCAGGCCACTCCCCCTCCTCTGATAAGCAGCTCACTGTCAATAGACATTGTAGGCAGAAAGCTGTGCTGTGGGCAGCTTTCTGAGCTCTGCGGCATCTAAAAACTCTTATTGTGTACCCAGTAATCTCAGTGATACATCGCTGGAATCAGGGTCTCTTTTCCTACATTTTAATGCTCTCAGATGACGTAGTGAAAACCTGGCGCCAGATTCCCTTTAATTGTACTATGGCCTTGCACTGCAGATGGTGAGCTTGCGCAGTTAGAAAAAGTATAAGAAGCACAGGCTCTCTGTTACATGGGCCCTTGACATTTCCTATAACCTCCCTCCTGCCTATAGGGATTAAAGTCTTAAAGAGCGCCCCCATAAGGACCAAAATATATGATATTACGTTTCGTCATGTAATGACTATATCAGCGGTGGCCACTTGGATTATCCTCCAAGATTACAACTCGCCTGCTGCAAAACTACAAGTCCCAGCATGCGCTGGGAACAGCAGGAGAGGTATATGAAGATCCTGCAGAGAAAATGGAACCTGTGGGGTTTTTTCTTTCCTCGGGCCCCACGCCGTGCCATTCACTTCACAAACACCCTTTATTATTATACAGCACCGCACAGAGGCGACGAGTACAACGCAGCCCACACACCCAACTGCTCCAATGTCAGATACAGCAAGAGATTACTAGAACGATTCCTGGAAAAACGATGACTGTCACTCCAGAAGGAAACTGAAATCCTGCCCATAATAGAATATCAAGACACGTAAGTGGGATGACAAATCTGGAGGACCTTTCTTTCTCAGGGAGGGGGGGGCTGCGGACGTGCGGAATCGAGCACTGCCGGCAGAGAAGAAGCAGGAGGACGGTGTGATAGCTCAGCTGTCACCAGCCTCAATTACGCAGGAAGATAGCAACTGCAAGGTGGACAACGTCGCCCGCGGTGCCATCTGTACTGCAGAACAGCCTTGAAGACCCCGGGAACTCATGGAAAGGAGATAACAGGTTCTCCAGCCTCAGCTGCTGTGCTCAATTAAAGGAAAATATAGTGGGATTTCACATGCTTAAAGGGAATCTGTCAGCAGGTTTTTGTTATGTAATCTGACAGCAGCATGATGTAGGGGTAGAGACCCTGATTCTGGCAATATATCACTTAGATTACAGTTGTGATAGAATCACAGTTTTATCAGAATGCTGAGCTCTAAATAACCCCGCCCACACCACTGGTTGGTACATTATACACAGAAACCAGCCAATCAGTGGTGGGGGCGTGGTTGGACTAAGAGGCACTAGACACCTAGTCCTGTAGTGATTTTATTGAAACAGCAAAGCACAGCCCAAGTAAGTGACACGTCTGGAATCAGGATCTCTGCCCCTACATCACGCTGCTCTCAGATTACACAGCAAAACACAACCCAGTAAGTGCCACATCTCTGGAATCAGGATCTCTGCCCCTACATCACTCTGCTCTCGGATTACACAGCAAAACACAACCCAGTAAGTGACACATCTCTGGAATCAAGATCCCTGCCCCTACATCACGCTGCTCTCGGATTGCACAGCAAAACACAACCCAGTAAGTGACACATCTCTGGAATCAGAGTCTCTGCCCCTACATTACGCTGCTCTCAGATTATACAGCAAAACATAACTCAGTAAATGACATCTCTGGAATCAGGATCTCTGCCCCTACATCACGCTGCTCTCAGATTACATAGCAAAACACAACACAGTAAATGACACATCTCTGGCATCAGTGTCTCTACCCCTACATCACGCTGCTCTCAGATTATACAGCAAAACATAACTCAGTAAATGACATCTCTGGAATCAGGATCTCTGCCCCTACATCACGTTGCTCTCAGATAATACAGCAAAACATAACTCAGTAAATGACATCTCTGGAATCAGGATCTCTGCCCCTACATCACGCTGCTCTCAGATTATACAGCAAAACATAACTCAGTAAATGACACATCTCTGGAATCAGGATCTCTGCCCCTACATCACGCTGCTCTCAGATAACTAACACAGCAAAACATAACTCAGTAAATGACACATCTCTGGAATCAGAGTCTCTGCCCCTACATCACGCTGCTCTCAGATTATACAGCAAACATAACTCAGTAAATGACACATCTCTGGAATCAGGGCATTGGCCAATACATCATGCTGCTCACGGATTACATAGCAAAAACCTGCTAATTGACTCTCTTTAAAAGGGATGTCACTTCTCCTGATACGTCTGTTTTCGCAAATATTTGATTACCCGTCAAATATCAATTCTGAAGCAACTGCATGTTGTGCTGTTCCCCTGTTCTTCCTGGAATGGTTTGTAAAATGGGAAACAGGGTGATAACATTCTACATTTCCTTGGGGGTTGGGTGTCCCTACATTGTGACCAGCCAGAATGGACACTGTCACATTGTTAGGACGCACCCTATTAGGAAGTAGAATGATTACACCCAGTTGTCAATTTATTCACAGATTTCCTTGAGGAATTAAAGTAGTAAATATACCAGTATTTACTCTACAAGTATGGAATGACACAGACATGGCAGGAGAATGGCCAGGCCCTCTAAGCAGGGAGCAATAAACTGGCATAGAATGTTGTAATCTCATTATATATTGTCTGTGGAAGTTGTCAAAATCCGTGACATGTGAGATAAGACAGTGATCAATGTTGCAGATTTTATTCTCGTAAAGGAGACAGGCGTTCTGCCACTGACAATGGTTAATCCAGGCGGTAAATGTAAAAAAAACTTCCAATTTATTCCAACGCGTTTCAGAGCAGAATTTATCCCTGCCTCATACATTTTGCAGGCTCTACTCCGAAACCGTTGCAATAAATTGGCCTTTTTTTTATATATTTACCGCCTGGATTAACCTTTGTCTGCGGCACCACCGCGCATTTGGTGTGAATACAGCGGCCGGAGACGCCGCCACGATTAGATCATACGTAGTTGTGGTGCACACAATCTGATCAGGTGAGCGACCAACCCTCCGACCTACCGTCACCTGTTGCCCACGGTGTTTTACAGGGAGCGTCTCTTGCTTTCTTCTTATCTCCCTCTGGACACCCCCATCAGTAATCCCAATAGGCTGAGATCGGGGAACAATACATTGAAGGTAAAAGACTAGAGAATTATTTTCCCTTGTCTACCGATCTGCAAATATGGTGCTAAATCCTTGTAGAAATTAATCTGGAGCGCCAAGAAGCCAATCAGATTCCTAAATTCTTAGTGGCATCTCACAAGATTTGTTAAAAATCTGTTTCAAAGCCCAAAGAGACTAAAACTTTCTTTCTCTTTTTTTTTCGGGGAATAGATATTAAAAGTGTCATTGTAAAGCGTAATAAGACATATAAAAGTACACCCACGCGTTTTGAACAGTTTCAGGCGCGACTTCCTATGACTACTATTAGATGTCTTACATTTTTAGGCACTTTACTGATCCAAAAAAAACCAAAAACTGACATTGTGCATAAATGGTTAACGAGAAGCATGGAAATGCATCCATACCCACTGACGGGAACATTAGCACTTTTCATACAGGACCCCAGATTTAAAAAAAAATAAAAAATGATCATTTTGGTCCACAGCCCCTAACTACCCCCGTGTACAGACGTGAACAACCTTCACTGTAAATGGTGCGAGACATAAACCGGGCCTGTGGTAGAACAATGCCCTCGTGAAGAGTGGTGGAGATAACACATGACTGTCTACAGTCCATCTTCTCTGACCTCAGAGTCTAAATATAAAACCCTCTTTTACGGAAGTGCAGAGAGAAAAGCAAGAAAATCGAGCCTACATATGGCAACGCACAGTGCAGGAGCCATACATTATTCAGAGGTGACCTGTTTAACACGGCTCCGCGCTCAGTGTGACTGCGGGAGCAGCGAGCTCGTGCCGCTGACAATCGCTAACTAAATACGTCTGGAAATAAAAAAAAAGAATAGGTGCTGTTTGCAAAACGTTACGCTGGATCCGGAATGAAACGTCATCTTAATAAGTGATCAGCACAAAAGTGAAATGCAAAAAATGGTGCAATTTTGCCAAGGCTGGCACAGTGGCGCGGGCAATCAGAAAATGGCCAGAGGCCCACGAACAAAACCCAAAGCCGACCCATAAGGAGGATGAGCTAAAGCTGATGGAAAAGGACCTCATGCACAAGGCAGCACCAAAGTCCATATGGCACCTGATGGAACATGGCACAATGGGCACACAGAAGTAACCTACAAGTTCCATGGATGCCATATTACAGCTCCGGAACCTGTACAGAACCATAAAACTTCCATGTGCATGAAGCCTAAGGGTGTGTGCACACGCTGTGGATTCTACTGCGGATCCGCAGCGGATTTGGCCGCTATGGATATTGACGGTGCGGATTTTTCCGCGCGGATTTGCTGCGGTTTCTGCGGATTCCGCTGCGGTTTACCATCTCCTCCATTGTAGAGATGATAAACCGCAGGGAAAAACCGCAGGTCCTTTACAAAATCCGCGCGGCCAAATCCGCAGAGCATTCCGCAGCGTGTGCACACACCCTAAGAGACATCCCCAGCCCTAGGAATGGCCATCAGGGCACTCTAGCTCTGTCCATCTTTATGGGACGGTTAACAAATCCATATATTAATAAGAACAAATCACAGGTGGCAAAAGAATAATAAAAAAAAAAGCACCATCATACTACGAAAGTGGTAGATTTGCACCACGATGCTACAAAATGACTAAAGCTACCACCGCACAGTGGAGGCAAACACTTGGTGCCCTGGACGGGGTCTAGGGGATAGGCAGTGGCTATGGGAATCTGTGATTTGGGATGAGGGAAGGTTTGCTTCCACTGTGTGTAGTCGCCGGTGCCGGTTCTTAGGTGAGGTGCTGATCCAAAATGAATCACTATCAACAGCACTGAGGATCTGAAGCCAATGAGAAATCCAGGCAGCTTCCTTCCATATAAGGTGGACAATGAAGACTGTGGGGGTTTTTTTTCATAACAGTCTTAAAATCGAAAATAAAAAGGGGCTTTTATGGGTCGTCGTCCTTTCTACAAAGCCCATCTCTGATGCCATCGGTGACCATGATGATAGCTTATCCAGAGTTGACCGTGACCGGTGGTTTTCCATCTCCAGAATCTTTTCTTGGTGACAATGAAAGTATCCGAATTCTTGGAAGGCAATGTGGCATCTGACCATTCTGCTCCTCGCGACATACCACCAACGTTATTGCGTTTTTGTTGAACTTGCATTTGGAATAAATTACGATCAAACTTGTAGGAGCCTAATTATCGTTGTCTTCGACAGTAGCCTATGTTCCAATGTTGGCTCGGTAACGTAGACCTGGTGACCAGATATTATAAGTTCCTTGCTAGACTACTAATGACCCGGTACAGTAGCTTATATGAATCGTCCCGTGGAACCTCACCATGTCCACGCCTCAGTGACCTTGATGGGGGCCTCATCTTGGCTCGTCTAATATAGTGTAGTGATCGGACGGCTAGCTCCTCCGCTGCCTTCCCCAACTCTAAATGAAGTGAATCCAAGCACTTTCATACTCCTTTGGTGGAGACACAGTGGCCCTCTGACTCTTGACCTTGTAGTTTTGTCCATCGTTATTATCCCAGTATTCCGTCCCGCAAACCTTGTACCGAATGGCAAACTCCAACATCCCTTCCTTATTCAGCAGGGTTGGGCAAAGCAGCTTGAATGAAAAGCGGTCGGAGTACCTGTCACTATACCCTCGCTGGTAGGAGGCGATCACTTCGGATGAAGTCTTCCAAGAGTCCACCGTGTATCTCACCATCACCTCCTTCTCGTAGGACAGGTTAAGGACTCGGAGATCGCCGCTCACGCTGAACGGATCCGTTTGTACGGTCTCCAGGCACACTCTGCGCTGTCTCACCAAATCTAGGAAGTCTGGCTTAGTGTAGGGGTTCTCAAATTGCGGCTCTAGATGAGGGGTACCGGGAATAGGGCGGAGCAACAGCGTGCTAAGCTCAGCCCCCGCGGGACAGGCTTCCCTGCAGCGCAGCCCGGCAAGAACGTGGTAAGGAACTCTTGGCAACTCGGCATCGCTAAAATGACGGACGGTGGTCAACTCCAGCCCCAGAGAGTCTGCAAAACGTACCTCCTTCTTTCTAGGAGCTGCAACCTCCAGGTGCCTCCGCTCAGCAGGGGTGGGTAAGGACTTGGCTCTCCGGCGGGCAGTGGGGCTCTGGGGCACCACACTGACCTCTCTTCCCCGAGTGAGGGGCTTGCTGGGTTCCTTGGCCATCTCCACCTGCTCTTCTTCCCCATCGTTGACCTCCTCATCCTCGGGGCTCTCCCCGTACAGCACTGCTGTGCAGCTGAAGTTGCGTGGCAGGAGGTGGCGGTGGGTGGGCATGGTGTCCATACACCCCAGGCAGGGGCTGCGTGCGCTCTCCTCGGTCTCCCCACTACACGCGAGGGGCAGTGTGCGGCTTACAGGAGGAGGAAGATGCTGGGGCTGACGTGTGGTGACGCACACAGCATCCCTGCTGCAGGAACCACAAGCTGCACTGGAGGAGGAGGAGGAGGCGCTCAGCATTGTGCCCAGGATAACCCTTGGATGGCTGGGCAGGGGGTGGTGAGCCCTGCAGCTCCGGAGGGGTTAATCCTGCTGCTGCTCCATGGCTGAGCTCTGCAGCCTGTGAGTGCAGTGGAAGGGCTGCTCCATCTCTGGTGCCTCATTCATCCACAGACACCAGTGTCACCTCCCATCACTCCTCTCCCCACCATGCAGATCATTAACACTGACACTGCCGGGCTCTGCTGCTAATCAATGCCTGCTGCAGTGTGCCCATGTGCCTGGATCAGTGGGTAGGTGCACCTATTCCCAGTGAAGGCACAGGCTTCCACTCTGCTACAATGTTACTGATAAATAAATGTATCACATTGATCCACAACCTGCCAGATCTGCTTAGTAGTGGATTTCTGTTCCATAACATGGCATGAAATCATTGTATTTCTTTTTTTTTTTTTGGTGTGAACATTTTGTTAAAGAGGATCTATCACAATATAAACTACAGATATTTTTAAATGGATGATTTTGACCTGATGAAACTGGTGTAGTTGCTTTGAAAAGCCATGTCAGAATGGCTGTATTTTTTTTTTTTAAATGTTACTGTCTAATGTTACAAAGAGAATTTTAGGAGTCCATCTCTAGCCCAAAGAGCTCACTTGCAGTAATAATGCCCCCTGCGTGCCTCCGAAAAGCAAAAATGGCCCTTAAGTGCCTCCAAGCAAAAATGCATCATATACCCCCTTCAAGCTATAATGGCCCCTGCATGTCCCCTCCAAATGATGCCCACCCAAGCAGTAATGCCCCCGGCATACAGCAGCCCCCACAAACAATTAAACGTATACTCGCCTAATCCCTTTTGCCCGGCATCATTACTCCTATTGCGGCTGGACGCTGATGTAGGCCGCAGACCACGGGCCCTATCACACCACAGGACTGAATGGGCATCAGCACAATGCTGACCCTGATATAGGTAAAAATGGCAGCGGGCCTGAAGTCCGAGACCCGTGCTCTGAATCTTTGGAGCTAGGGACGTGGATTCTGACATGTGTGCACCAGCCTCATTCTATAGAAGACATCGATTTCTTATCTTGGTGACAGATCCACTTGGTTGAGTTTCTAGCTTTGTGGCATGTAGTTACAGTCATGTCAGGATAATGGGGCTGCTATATCTACATCTGCGAGTACAGTCATGGGATCCACCAGGATGGTAAGGGAGAAGCTTGTAACTCTGGTATAGGCCCTCCCGAGTCTCGCTGGCTAAAAACTTACACAGGTCTATTTGGACAAGTAACGATGGGCCTCACCCCCTGAAAAAGTACAGTGGGGAAAAAAAGTATTTAGTCAGTCAGCAATAGTGCAAGTTCCACCACTTAAAAAGATGAGAGGCGTCTGTAATTTACATCATAGGTAGACCTCAACTATGGGAGACAAACTGAGAAAAAAAAATCCAGAAAATCACATTGTCTGTTTTTTTTTCATTTTATTTGCATATTATGGTGGAAAATAAGTATTTGGTCAGAAACAAAATTTCATCTCAATACTTTGTGATATATCCTTTGTTGGCAGTGACAGAGGTCAAACGTTTTCTGTAAGTCTTCACAAGGTTGCCACACACTGTTGTTGGTATGTTGGCCCATTCCTCCATGCAGATCTCCTCTAGAGCAGTGATGTTTTTGGCTTTTCGCTTGGCAACACGGACTTTCAACTCCCTCCAAAGGTTTTCTATAGGGTTGAGATCTGGAGACTGGCTAGGCCACTCCAGGACCTTGAAATGCTTCTTACGAAGCCACTCCTTCGTTGCCCTGGCGGTGTGCTTTGGATCATTGTCATGTTGAAAGACCCAGCCACGTTTCATCTTCAATGCCCTTGCTGATGGAAGGAGGTTTGCACTCAAAATCTCACGATACATGGCCCCATTCATTCTTTCATGTACCCGGATCAGTCGTCCTGGCCCCTTTGCAGAGAAACAGCCCCAAAGCATGATGTTTCCACCACCATGCTTTACAGTAGGTATGGTGTTTGATGGATGCAACTCAGTATTCTTTTTCCTCCAAACACGACAAGTTGTGTTTCTACCAAACAGTTCCAGTTTGGTTTCATCAGACCATAGGACATTCTCCCAAAACTCCTCTGGAGCATCCAAATGCTCTCTAGCAAACTTCAGACGGGCCCGGACATGTACAGGCTTAAGCAGTGGGACACGTCTGGCACTGCAGGATCTGAGTCCATGGTGGCGTAGTGTGTTACTTATGGTAGGCCTTGTTACATTGGTCCCAGCACCTCTGCAGTTCATTCACTAGGTCCCCCCGCGTGGTTCTGGGATTTTTGCTCACCGTTCTTGTGATCATTCTGACCCCATGGTGTGGGATTTTGCATGGAGCACCAGATCGAGGGAGATTATCAGTGGTCTTGTATGTCTTCCATTTTCTAATTATTGCTCCCACAGTTGATTTCTTCACTCCAAGCTGGTTGGCTATTGCAGATTCAGTCTTCCCAGCCTGGTGCAGGGCTACAATTTTGTTTCTGGTGTCCTTTGACAGCTCTTTAGTCTTCACCATAGTGGAGTTTGGAGTCAGACTGTTTGAGGGTGTGCACAGGTGTCTTTTTATACTGATAACAAGTTTAAACAGGTGCCATTACTACAGGTAATGAGTGGAGGAAAGAGGAGACTCTTAAAGAAGAAGTTACAGGTCTGTGAGAGCCAGAAATCTTGATTGCTTGTTTCTGACCAAATACTTATTTTCCACCATAATATGCAAATAAAATGAAAAAAAAACAGACAATGTGATTTTCTGGATTTTTTTTTCTCAGTTTGTCTCCCATAGTTGAGGTCTACCTATGATGTAAATTACAGACGCCTCTCATCTTTTTAAGTGGTAGAACTTGCACTATTGCTGACTGACTAAATACTTTTTTCCCCACTGTATATGGGAAACATTGTAGAGCTCTACCTAAAGCATGAACGCCTATGGGAATACAATGGCTATAGGCACGAGAGTGTTAATGTCGTAGGGGCCATTTTTCATCCTCATGAAGTTAAGGCTAGGGTTTCTTTTTTCCATCTCCGGTTCTTTTTATGGAATTATATATATTTTATTTCCTGAGCATAAATATTTGCACATAGCGCTGGATACGGTGCCAAAATGTAGTCTGGCACTCAGCAGAATGTAAAGGTTTTATACTCGGACTCGTTTTTGTCTCTAAATGTGATGGTTTAGGTTTTTCAGCTTAGATGGAACTAAAGGCCCCCAAACATATTAGTCTTAAAGGCGGCCATATCCTCTGATATCGGCAGGGTTACCCGACAGTAATGTGAATGGAGACCTCCTGACTCTTCCTCCACCGAGGACGCTGGGGGAGAGAAGGATTCAGCCTGCCGAATTTGAGACGCCGATCCTTTTGCTCTCTCCGATTAAATAATCCGATGCCAAAAAGCGCGTTACAGTATAAGGGGGATTCAAAAGAGATAGGTGTTGGCACACAAGCCATCTAGCTGCAGGATGTCTGCTTATATATCCATATGTACCTGTAGACAGCAAAAACACACAGTGAGGAAGGGGGGATAATGCAATATCAAAATGGTCCACACTCCTGGCCATAAAATGTCCTGTCTCAGAATAACTTAAGGGGGTCTTTACTGTTATTTCTAGAGATAGGAGAATGGATTCACAGAACCCCAATCAGTAATCTGTGACCACTGGACTGGAGCTCTGCGTTTCGCCGCTTACCTTCCTTCAGCCCGAGCTTTTCTTTAGATTCACTAAGAGGGTGTAAAGTCATCATTGGGATGTGACTCACACACAAGGTCCCACCAGCCTGGCTAATCAAGAGGATTGCAGCAAGTAAGCGGCGAATTGCAGGGCTCCTGTTCAGCGGTCACAGATTACTGATTTGGCTGCTGGACACTTAAAGTGTTTACTGATCGTTGGGGGTGCAAGGGATCGGACACCCATCAAACTGATAATGATGAGCTAGTCAATGCTGTGATTGGATAACGCCTTTAATAAAGTAATTTGTGCAGAAGTGATAGGTGCGAAACATTAGCGTAAGGCCCAGGCAACCCTATTCGTAGTTCGTGACTCCCAAGTGGCACTGCTGTGAGTCTATAAGAAAAACACCGGCTGCACCCTGTCCTCATGTTGGGAGGAATTGAAGCGTCACTGTAAAGCATGGCTGCTTTTTTTTCCCCAGAAAATGCCATCATTGGGTTGTATCACAACTCAGTCCCACTGAAGTGAATGGAGCTGAGAGGTTGCACCCCGCACCGCCCCTGTTTTAGTAATAAAAAGGCAGCCGTGGTGTTTCTAAAACTAGACAATTTCTCTAAAAGGATTCCTATGTTACACTGGTCGCATGCAGCAATAGAAATTAGAACAGCGGTAAACGTTGGCTTCATTTGTTCTTTTGTGGCATCCTGAAGTAATAAGTGCAGTCATAATAATGTCACAAATGAATGAGCTTCTCGGGAGCAGTGCTGGGGTATATGCCCCTGAGTCTAGGCTGTGTGCCCCCCTAATTTCTGTCACTGGGTTCATGCTGCCCAAACCACAGGCTGGGCCATCGCAGACAGGTGTGTTTACTCTGAAAAGCTGCAAACGTTTCAGAAACAAAGGGTGACAATCCGTCCAGAGACTAGTCCGGTGCCCGATCCTTTGGCCGGAGTCTCCCCAGCCGGCTCCAGATGATTGACGTGTATGTTCCACGTGTCAATCAACTTGAGTGATGAAGCAAGAAGTCGGCCGGGGGACACACCGGACCGGTCCGGTCTCCCCCTATGGTCCTCGTCCGCTTTGCAATCAGTTGTTTTGTCACCAGAAAGGTACAACATCCATCCCGAGTGGAGTAATTATTGAAGTCATTGGCAGGTACAGTGGTTTGCGGGTGATAATGGGCGTAACTACAATAGGTAGAGGGGTTACAATCACACCCGGGCTCTGGAGGCTCCTTTGGCCTATCTGAAAAGCCCATTACTAATAAAGATCAGTGATAATTGGGGGCACTGTTGAAGGTTTTTCATTGAGGCCCACACTGGCTGGTAATAATATTTGGCTGGCATTATGAAGATGGTAATGTGACGTTTAAGAGGGTACAAGTCTGCAATAACCTTATGTGACTGCTCACATCGCGTGCCTGCATTCTCTAGTGTCGGCGTGATTTGTATATATGCAGTCATCTGCCGACTAGACGTGCAGACACGTCTAGTCGGAATGTGCCTGGAAGTATGCAAATCACATACTTGCAGTCATATTATCGCCCACTCCTGACACCAGGGCTTCACAAGTCTGCACTCATATAGAGTGACTGCAGAATTCTAGCTTAAGGCTGGGCAACCTCTTTAATGGAGAGTTATGGCTAATACTGTGGCCACCACAGATACGACAACTGCTAACTATCTGCGTTGTGTGCCTGCAGGATCTGTGATTTACTACCTGACTACAGTATCTGTAATAAGCATCTGATGAGTGAGACCCCTCAGGATCAAACACTTCACATGTACCCGTGGATAGGTGATAAATGACATTTTTAGTGCATCCTTCTCCTTTGCCCATCTCTGCAGTTTTTCACTTTCCCCTTCCCAAACATCACGTCACCCTGCGACATCAGCGTTGTCCTCAAGCTCCTCTGCAGAAACACGCATTGCACATGTGGCCCCTCGAAGGGCCTGATCGCCAATTCACTGCAACACTGAGGACACCCTAGGTGAAACTTTTGCTAAAAATCAATTAAAAAAAATAAACAAAACACAAAAATCTCAAGGGTAGCCATAGCGATTCTGTTGCTTCAGGCAGGAAATTAAGCGGCATCCTAATCGCCACGTGTGTATTATAGACTGTCAGCAGTGACGGATGCAGCTTATTAAGAGTTTCTTTTTTTGCAATAATATTTTGATTTATTTCTCTCATTTTGCTACTTTCTTAGATCGTAATGGAACTTCACAAACTTAACACAGAGTCAATATTCCGGAGTAAATTTTTCTATAAAGATGCCAAAAGACTTTAGCGCAAGTAGGGGTTGTGGTTGGCAGCGCCAAGCCGTGTTCACACACTGCCATCAAATCCAACATGGATCTCCACAGCAGAAATCACGATTCTGCCGTGGCTATGTAACAGATCAGCATGAGGAGGATTTAAAGGGCTATCCCATTTTTGATTGATGAGGAAGGTGCAGAAATAGCCGGCAGCTGCAGGACCATTGTCAGCGCGTGCGGGTCGTCACCAGATTTGATGCAGATTTTCCACTGATATCTGTGATGTGTGGACAGACTTGTGTTGGGGTCCGGAGTCTCCTACCGTTACTAGGCCACTGTGTGGGGCAGATTTTCTTGTAAAGTGATTTTATAATATAATATAATTCTCGTATGTGTCTGAGCGTTGGAATAAGAAGTAGAAATAAGGCATTGGTTACGGGTCTGACATTTTTCTACACGTGTCCCGATCGCCTCCGCTGATCTGCAGTTTGATACACCTTATATCGGTTTGGGGGATGGTAGTAAAGTGAGGACAGATGCTGTGATGGCCTTCGGCCGGTTGCCATGGACACAGGTATAAGCCTACCTTATATGAACGTGCCCTTTAATTCCGGTTATATACGTCAGCTCACTCAGCCATAATCCCCTCGTATATGACTTGTGTCCGTCATCATCACTAGAGTAATAGTCCGGCAGTCATACCTAGTGGTGTCTATCTAGCTGACAGAGATCTGGGGGCTTATTTTTTCCTTAAAAATCGCCCCCCCCAATGCTCAGCAACCCATATTTATTTTGCCAGCTGTCAACTCTGACGTATCCCCTCCTAGCCGCCCCCAACACTTGGCCGTCCTCCATTGTGCTGCCCGCGCGCATTGATGGAAACTATTCTACCCCACGTGGGTCTTCTTCAGACCCTCTACAATGGTGTTCGCTGCCAGTTCTTACAGAACCGCTCGCCCTAGTCGCTCATCAGCACCACTGCACCGGCCGCCCGAGCAGGACGTTTCTTCTCTTCTGCCCGGTGTCCCCGAGACCCCCTGTAACTGCTGCTACGACTAGAGTTCTGCCCCTGATATATGGCTAAAAAATAAAAATTAAAGGAGATTTCCGTTATTAAGCGGTTATTGTCTGCAGCACTGGCGCCTTCATGTTGACAGCGCTGCAGACAATCAGTGAGCCCAGCGACTCTGAGCAGCTTGAGCCGTCAACTCCGGCTGAGACGACAAGCTCAGTTATTGACTGTAGAGACATCGATGTGACGACAGCGCTGCAGACAATAACAGAGAACTGGAGAAGGGGCAGAGACTCAGCTCTGGACCCGGGGAGGGTGAGTAAAGCCCCATTTGTTAAAAAAAAACAAAAAACTGCACCTGGGAACATTTCAGATCATTCTCGGTCTCACAGTACATAGCAGACTGCAGAATAAGTTGTGAGTGAATCCTTCAGTGAGCTCGTTCTAATAACCCATAACCGTTATCTCTCCTCGACTGAACTCTAAACCGTGTTATGACAACATAAAAGTTTTAACTTTCAAATCGTTATCAATTGGCTTAGAAGACAGTTCAGGAGAAGAGAGATAAGTGATATGAGTGTATCCCTCAGTCTGCTGGGATAGGATTTATAACACATTCTGCAGCCAGCTATGTACAGTGATACATAGAGGCTGTAGAAGCCAAATTGACCAAAATTGCTGGGGAAACCACAATACAAAAATAATTTTCAGGCAAAAATATTTTCACCTAAGTAAATTAAAAAAATGCCCCTGGTGTCCAGTGGTGGTTTGGTTCGGTAGAAGTGTGGGGACTTTTGCAGTTGGAATCTGAAAAGCACAGAAAATCTTCAAAATTAACGTCTACCAGTTTGGAGAACGCATTACAAAATCCATTCCGTTGAGCACGAGACAGAAAAGAATAAAGTGTTAAGAAGTGGTCAATTACGCTGCATTTTCCTCTTGAGGCTCAGGCAGTCCTATGTCATCTATCTTCCATGACTCTCCCATTAACAGGAGGGAACCTTTAAAGGGGGGAGATGTTAGGCAGTCAGATCTAGTACATGCTGCCTATAACGCTGTGGCAGACGTCAGTGGGTTTCATCGTGAACTTATGTGTTTTTTGCAGATTAATTTTGCAAAAAGTGGTCATCGTTACAGTGCATTTCCAGAAACTGCAAAAAATACAAAAAGCCGAAGTGCAGAAGTAAAATAGTTAATGGCTGCAATTTTCAGTAGCAAAAGAACAAGGCGACGAATTGTTTCCTAGGGACTTTTTCATTTTAGAAGTAAAAGGTCTCTGCAGTAAAATCAGGGAAGCTGAAAGTCCAGACCGCATAACTCCACGGACCGGAACGCTAATCTATTTCTTAGTGGCATCTCTGCACAATCGGCCTGTATTCTTCCACCCCCCCGGGGTGTGCGACAAGTAAAATCTTCACTTTTCTCTGTAGCTGTTAATTATTTAGTTACTAGAAAGGCAAAGCTTACAACTGTTACTAAGCACGGCTCGCGGCTTGGAAGCCAATAATGCGGTGACTTTGTAGCAAGGGCTGAGTAATGACTGAAGGTCACAGCTACATTGTCTATTCTTGTGGTGTGCACGGCGCGGACGTCACCGCTGCACGGTAACGATGAAACGGCCCAGGGGTCTTATGGCGGTATTAGGAGACAATACTCATCTTAGCAGGTCACGGTCCGTTACGTAGAATAATCAGGAATCACCGCATGAAGGATTAATTTCCATAAAGTAATAGTGCTACAGTGTAATGTAGGTGACTGTATTCTAGGAGAAAGAATACAAATGGATGAAAGCAGGAAAGCAGGCATCTAGGCAGATATCATCGGGTACAACTAGAGCACAGTTCCCAAGGATTGTAACTAGTAATGCCCTTTTTTTTTGCTAGTGCTGATTTCTACCGATGGATCCCATGTATGGACGGGTGAATTCCGGTTCTGGCCCAAAAGTCAATTTACAGATTAGTGATGGCCCATAGATATGGTACGGATCAATTAGCAGGGCCCTGTCCACCGGACAGCAGCTCGGTCACAACTACCGCTCTTGGCCACTTTACCCATCGGCCACTACAGTGACATGTGGCTGCCGGACGGGAGCCCTGAGAACTACCTCCCGGTATCCCTGGCTCTTCTTTTGATTGGCTAGCCTGGCATGATGTCATCTTTGCAGTGTGATGTCACACCAAGCCGGCTAATCAAAGGACCCGCGGATGCCCAATTCTTAGGGCTCTCATCCAGTGCCCACAGATCACTGGTCAACCATCTAATATGGATGGACACTCTGACTGTTCCCCCCAAAATTTTCTTGTGGACTAAAAAATGCTGAATTTCAATAACCAATTCTTTTGTACGTCCCAGAACAGCCAGCCCTATTCTCTGTTAGGGCCAATGCATAAACAGAAAAGGCTGACTGGCACATTTCAGTA
The DNA here is from genome assembly GCF_039654945.1 of Dendrobates tinctorius. Taxonomy (NCBI): domain Eukaryota; kingdom Metazoa; phylum Chordata; class Amphibia; order Anura; family Dendrobatidae; genus Dendrobates; species Dendrobates tinctorius. The sequence goes on from NW_027361677.1 coordinate 5,835,108, forward strand.
GTTAAAGGGGATGTCTGGGCGGAAACATGTCTGCAGTAACTCGGTGGGATTGCAGAATTGTGAATTCTCATAGCACGTAGTGTCCGGTGTCAGCGTCAGGAGTGGGCAATCGTGGGATCTCAAGTATGCAATTTGCCTCATTCCAACTAGACGTGTCAAGGCCGCACACGTCTAGTCGGCATGTGACTGCATGTATGCAAATCACACACTTGTGGTCACGCATTCGCCAGCTCCCGTCGCTGGAGAATCCTGACAGCATGGCTAGATTACTTCCAGGTTACAGATTATGGCATCAAATAGATGGGGATTTAGCTAACATTAACTTTCGCCTTCGGAACTATCCCCTTTCAGGATGTTTTTTTGAGCTGGACATGCCCTTTTAATGGTAGTTCCACATACATTCATATTGATGATCTATACATATATGGATATGGATTGTTATATCTATCACTTTGGATTACTTTCCCCTTTAATTATAAAAATAAAGCTGGAAATATCAGTATACCTCAGGGGCGAACAGAAATTCATTCACATAAATTCAGAAGTATTGATCGTTCTCCACTTTGTATACATGTGATGAATAGAGAAATGGAGGAGGTCAATAAATTTCCCTTACCGCAGCAGCTTGTGGTTTCTTCTAAAGCTCTGCAGATCCATGGCGCGCTTCTTCTCTGACCTTAGTGAAGATGGACTGTCGGACGGTTTACCTATGAATATGACATTATGAGCAATAGTGCGTGATGTAAAAGCCTAAAATCTATACGATATGTATACTGAGGCCGTGCAGAATAACAAATACGATCAGATAGGATTATGTTACCAGCTCAGACATATTACAATTTATTACTAGTAATTAAAGGGTCCCAACCCCGGGTCGGCTGTTATCGGCAGCATTAGCATATTCACGGGTCCTCGCCTCATCACAAAATGGTCATCTCCTTTAAAACGGCCTTTTTTGTAAAAAAAAAAAAAAAATATATATATATATATATATATATATATATACATACACACACACACACATTACCGTGTAAAAGTTTAGGGTCACTTAGAAATTTCCTTATTTTTGAAAGAAAAGCAGTTTTTTGCAATGGAGCTAACATTAAATGACTCAGAAATACTCTCTATACATTGTTAATGTGGTAAATGACTATTCTCGCTGCAAACGTCTGGTTTGTAATGCAATATGTTCATAGGTGTATAGAGGCCCATTTCCAACAACCATCACTCCAGTGTTCTTATGGTACTTTGTGTTTGCTAACTGTGTAAGAAGGCTAATGGATGGTTAGAATACCCTTGAAAACCCTTGTGCAAGTATGTTAGCACAGCTGAAAACAGTTTGGCTGATTAGAGACACTATAAACCTGACCTTCCTTTGAGCTAGTTGAGAATCTGGAGCATAACATTTGTTGGTTCCATTAAACTCTCAAAATGGCCAGAAAAAAAGAACTTTCATGTGAAACTCGACAGTCTATTCTTGTTCTTAGAAATGCGAGAAATTGCAAAGAAACTGAAGATTTGGTACAACGGTGTGTACTACTCCCTTCAGAGGAGAGCACAAACAGGCTCTAACCAGAGTAGAAAGAGAACTGAGCAACAACACAAGTACATTAGAGTCTGTAGTTTGAGAAATCGATGCCTCACAGGTCCTCAACCGGTAGCTTCATTAAATAGTACACGCAAAATACCAGTGTCAATGTCTACAGTGAAGAGGCGACTCCGGGATGCTGGCCTTCAGGGCAGAGGGCAAAGAAAAAGCCATATCTGAGACTGGCTAATAAAAGGAAAAGAATAATATAGGCAAAAGAATAAAAGGAAAAGATTAATATGGGCAAAAGAAAACAGACATTGGACAGAGGAAGATTGGAAAAAAGTGTTATGTACGGACGAATCCAAGTTTGAGGTGTTTGGATCACACAGAAGAACATTTGTGAGACGCAAAACAACTGAAAAGATGCTGGAACAGTGCCTGACGCCATCTGTCAAGCATGGTGGAGGTAATGTAATGATCTGGGGTTGCTTTGGTGCTGGTAAAGTGGGAGATTTGTACAAGGTAAAAGGGATTTTTAATAACGAAGGCTATCACTCTATTTTGCAACGCCATGCCATACCTTGTGGACAGCGCTTGATTGGAGCGTTTCATCCTACAACAGGACAATCACCCACAGCACACCTCCAAATTATTCAAGAACTATTTATGGAAGAAGCAGGCAGCTGGTATTCTATCTGTAATGGAGTGGCCAGCGCAGTAAATATTATCACTAGAAAAGCAAGGTCATTGGGTTGCCCTTTAATGTGAAGTTATGGAAAATTCCTTTTAGATGTTCTCAGTTGTATCTGAACCTTGGAGAAATACCATTACAGGTCCTAAGGGGGTCGTTCTTCAGTTTTCCCAGATTTTTCATAACAAAAAAAAATGAAAATATGTAGCAATATGAAATTACAGGATGTATCCCCGCATAAAGAAAAGTTTACTCACAAAAGATTCAGGGACTAAAGTTTACTAGAAAATATAAACACTATTTAGAGGGTCACTATGATTTTGGAAGTCCACTACAGGGCATGGAACAGTGACTAAAGCCCCTGTATAATACCTGTTGGCCCCACCATAATAATTTATCAAGTCTCCAATCACTGACAGCGGCATTTAACAATGGTATCAATAAAAACGACAGCTCAGCGCACAAAAAAATAAGCCCTCACCCGCCCCAGAGCCCCAAAAATGAAAACGTTACGGGTAGCGGAAAATGGCGAGAAGGTAAACATTTTAAAAATGGTTTTCACCACTTAAATACAAAAATAAACTAGACATGTTTGGTATCTGTGGAAAAATAAAAAATTGCCTGAAGGTGAAGGGGATAATTAGACACTTTGAAAACAAGCAGGTTTGTTATTGACTTCTGCCATTCTCCTGCATTGAGAGCTTTTATCTTACATAGTGCACAGCAAGTTTCTATAGAGCGTGAGTGTATGCAGTAGTTACATTCCAGGAGTTAACTCCTGACATCGCAGCCACCTCTCTCCAGCACATTGATTTCTACACAGCAGGCACCTGCCCCCTCCTCACTCTCAGCTCCTGACGAGCCGTGGATATAAATCTTACTCTTATCAGTCCTGTGTAGAATCACAATCCCTGGCGCTCAAAACAAGGGCTCTCACTTTCTTCAGCTGTGTGCTTGTTCAAATATTATTATGTTAGAGCCATTTATTTCATGGCGCTGTACGCACTGTTATCTCTGGGTGTAAATGCAGCGACAGCAGTGTACACGCAGAACCCACTGACGGCTGAATGCGTTACAGCACAACATGTGCTGAGCTTTATAGTTCTACTAATACTACAGCTCTGGTCAGTGGCGAAACGTGACGCTCGTGGGCCCGAGAGCAAAAGCTCAACCAGGGCCCCAACTATTGGAGATCTTTACTAGCAAAAGTCTTTTCCTATAGGACACGAGGTCATTTTGGCCCCTAAAGCTTCAGGGCATGGGGTGCGAATGCAATCCCTGCAACTACTGCGCTATCACCAGAGCTGTCACTCAAGGAAGAGACCCCGCCCGCCCAGAACCCTGGAGGTAAGGGGACTGCAACATGAGAATATCCCTCTAACTCGAAAATCTGACTCCCCTCATGCACGACAAAGGTCGCGGAAGAAGCAGAGTATCTAGCAGCGGGGTCCTTACATGACCAGGCCGCTGTCTGTGACCCGAGAGGACACTATGGCCAGTGAGGAGTTTAAAGGGGTTGGCCAAGTTTGGAACAATAGTTGTAGTCACTGTGTGTGACCCTGACAGAGCGTAGCGCCCCCCCCAGTGATCTAATATTGAGCATCTAGCCCAAGGAGAAGCCCCTTAAAGGGGTTGTCCAGGCTTGTGACGAAAGTCGCTCTGCACCCACTCCGTGTGGGTGGGCTACGGTGACGTCATCGCGCCCCCATATACAGTGACGTCATTGCGCCCCCATATACATGACGTCATCGCGCCCCATATACAGTGCAGCACCCATATACAGTGACATCATCGAGCCCATATACATGACGTCATCGCGCCCCACATACAGTGCAGCACCCATATACAGTGACATCATTGCGCCCCCATATACAGTGCAGCCCCATATACAGTGACGTCATCGCGCCCTCATATACAGTGCAGCACCATATACATGACGTCATCGCGCCCCATATACAGTGCAGCACCCATATACAGTGACATCATCGAGCCCCCATATACATGACGTCATCGCGCCCCACATACAGTGCAGCACCCATATACAGTGACATCATTGCGCCCCCATATACAGTGCAGCCCCATATACAGTGACGTCATCGCGCCCTCATATACAGTGCAGCACCATATACATGACGTCATCGCGCCCCCCATATACAGTGAAGCACCCATATACATGACGTCATCGCGCCCCATATACAGTGCAGAACTCATATACAGTGACATAATCGAGCCCCCATATACATGACGTCATCGCGCCCCATATACAGTGCAGCGGACATCATCGAGCCCCCATATACATGACGTCATCGCGCCCCACATACAGTGCAGCACCCATATACAGTGACATCATTGCGCCCTCATATACAGTGCAGCCCCATATACATGACGTCATCGCGCCCTCATATACAGTGGAGCACCCATATACATGACGTCATTGCGCCCCCATATACAGTGCAGAACCCATATACATGACGTCATCGCGCCCCATATACAGTGCAGCACCCATATACAGTGACATCATCGAGCCCCCATATACATGACGTCATCGCGCCCCACATACAGTGCAGCACCCATATACAGTGACATCATTGCGCCCCCATATACAGTGCCGCCCTCATATACAGTGCAGCACCATATACATGACGTCATCGCGCCCCCATATACAGTGGAGCACCCATATACATGACGTCATCGCGCCCCATATACAGTGCAGCACCCATATACAGTGACATCATCGAGCCCCCATATACAGTGCAGCCCCATATACATGACGTCATCGCGCCCCATATACAGTGCAGCACCCATATACAGTGACATCATCGAGCCCCATATACATGACGTCATCGCGCCCCACATACAGTGCAGCACCCATATACAGTGACATCATTGCGCCCTCATATACAGTGCAGCCCCATATACATGACGTCATCGTGCCCCCATATACAGTGCAGCACCCATATACAGTGACATCATCGAGCCCCCATATACAGTGCAGCCCCATATACAGTGACATCATCGAGCCCCCATATAGAGTGCAGCCCCATATACATGACGTCATCGCGCCCCCATATAGTGGAGCCCCATATACATGACGTCATCGCGCCCCATATACAGTGCAGCACCCATATACAGTGACATCATCGCGCCCCATATACAGTGCAGCACCCATATACAGTGACATCATCGAGCCCCCATATACAGTGCAGCACCATATACAGTGACGTCATCGCGCCCTCATATACAGTGGAGCACCCATATACATGACGTCATCGCGCCCCATATACAGTGCAGCACCCATATACAGTGACATCATCGATCCCCATATACATGACGTCATCGCGCCCCACATACAGTGCAGCACCCATATACAGTGACATCATTGCGCCCTCATATACAGTGCAGCCCCATATACATGACGTCATCGCGACCCCATATACAGTGCAGAACCCATATACAGTGACATCATCGAGCCCCCATATACAGTGCAGCCCCATATACATGACGTCATCGCGCCCCCATATAGTGGAGCCCCATATACATGACGTCATCGCACCCCCATATACAGTGCAGCCCCATATACATGACGTCATCGCGCCCCACATACAGTGCAGCACCCATATACAGTGACATCATCGCGCCCCACATACAGTGCAGCCCCATATACATGACGTCATCGTGCCCCCATATAGTGGAGCCCCATATACATGACGTCATCGCACCCCCATATACAGTGCAGCCCCATATACATGACGTCATCGCGCCCCACATACAGTGCAGCCCCATATACAGTGACATCATCGCGCCCCACATACAGTGCAGCCCCATATACATGACGTCATCGCGCCCCCATATAGTGGAGCCCCAAATACATGACGTCATCGCGCCCCACATACAGTGCAGCCCCATATACAGTGACATCATCGAGCCCCCATATACAGTGCGCCCCCATATAGTGCAGCCCCATATACATGACGTCATCGCGCCCCACATACAGTGCAGCACCATATACAGTGACATCATCGAGCCCCCATATACAGTGCGCCCCCATATAGTGCAGCCCCATATACATGACGTCATCGCGCCCCACATACAGTGCAGCCCCATATACATGACGTCATCGCGCCCCCATATAGTGGAGCCCCATATACAGTGACATCATCGAGCCCCCATATACAGTGCGCCCCCATATAGTGCAGCCCCACATACAGTGCAGCCCCATATACAGTGACATCATCGAGCCCCCATATACAGTGCGCCCCCATATAGTGCAGCCCCAAATACATGACGTCATCGCGCCCCACATACAGTGCAGCCCCATATACAGTGACATCATCGAGCCCCCATATACAGTGCGCCCCCATATAGTGCAGCCCCATATACATGACGTCATCGCGCCCCACATACAGTGCAGCACCATATACAGTGACATCATCGAGCCCCCATATACAGTGCGCCCCCATATAGTGCAGCCCCATATACATGACGTCATCGCGCCCCACATACAGTGCAGCCCCATATACATGACGTCATCGCGCCCCCATATAGTGGAGCCCCATATACAGTGACATCATCGAGCCCCCATATACAGTGCGCCCCCATATAGTGCAGCCCCACATACAGTGCAGCCCCATATACAGTGACATCATCGAGCCCCCATATAGTGCAGCCCCAAATACATGACGTCATCGCGCCCCACATACAGTGCAGCCCCATATACAGTGACATCATCGAGCCCCCATATACAGTGCGCCCCCATATAGTGCAGCCCCATATACATGACGTCATCGCGCCCCACATACAGTGCAGCACCCATATACAGTGCGCCCCCATATAGTGCAGCCCCAAATACATGACGTCATCGCGCCCCACATACAGTGCAGCCCCATATACAGTGACATCATCGAGCCCCCATATACAGTGCGCCCCCATATAGTGCAGCCCCAAATACATGACGTCATCGCGCCCCACATACAGTGCAGCCCCATATACAGTGACATCATCGAGCCCCCATATACAGTGCGCCCCCATATAGTGCAGCCCCATATACATGACGTCATCGCGCCCCACATACAGTGACATCATCGAGCCCCCATATACAGTGCGCCCCCATATAGTGCAGCCCCATATACATGACGTCATCGCGCCCCACATACAGTGCAGCCCCATATACATGACGTCATCGCGCCCCCATATAGTGGAGCCCCATATACAGTGACATCATCGAGCCCCCATATACAGTGCGCCCCCATATAGTGCAGCCCCACATACAGTGCAGCCCCATATACAGTGACATCATCGAGCCCCCATATACAGTGCGCCCCCATATAGTGCAGCCCCAAATACATGACGTCATCGCGCCCCACATACAGTGCAGCCCCATATACAGTGACATCATCGAGCCCCCATATACAGTGCGCCCCCATATAGTGCAGCCCCACATACAGTGCAGCCCCATATACAGTGACATCATCGAGCCCCCATATACAGTGCGCCCCCATATAGTGCAGCCCCAAATACATGACGTCATCGCGCCCCACATACAGTGCAGCCCCATATACATGACGTCATCGCGCCCCCATATAGTGGAGCCCCATATACAGTGACATCATCGAGCCCCCATATACAGTGCGCCCCCATATAGTGCAGCCCCACATACAGTGCAGCCCCATATACAGTGACATCATCGAGCCCCCATATACAGTGCGCCCCCATATAGTGCAGCCCCAAATACATGACGTCATCGCGCCCCACATACAGTGCAGCCCCATATACAGTGACATCATCGAGCCCCCATATACAGTGCGCCCCCATATAGTGCAGCCCCATATACATGACGTCATCGCGCCCCACATACAGTGCAGCACCATATACAGTGACATCATCGAGCCCCCATATACAGTGCGCCCCCATATAGTGCAGCCCCATATACATGACGTCATCGCGCCCCACATACAGTGCAGCCCCATATACATGACGTCATCGCGCCCCCATATAGTGGAGCCCCATATACAGTGACATCATCGAGCCCCCATATACAGTGCGCCCCCATATAGTGCAGCCCCACATACAGTGCAGCCCCATATACAGTGACATCATCGAGCCCCCATATAGTGCAGCCCCAAATACATGACGTCATCGCGCCCCACATACAGTGCAGCCCCATATACAGTGACATCATCGAGCCCCCATATACAGTGCGCCCCCATATAGTGCAGCCCCATATACATGACGTCATCGCGCCCCACATACAGTGCAGCACCCATATACAGTGCGCCCCCATATAGTGCAGCCCCAAATACATGACGTCATCGCGCCCCACATACAGTGCAGCCCCATATACAGTGACATCATCGAGCCCCCATATACAGTGCGCCCCCATATAGTGCAGCCCCAAATACATGACGTCATCGCGCCCCACATACAGTGCAGCCCCATATACAGTGACATCATCGAGCCCCCATATACAGTGCGCCCCCATATAGTGCAGCCCCATATACATGACGTCATCGCGCCCCACATACAGTGACATCATCGAGCCCCCATATACAGTGCGCCCCCATATAGTGCAGCCCCATATACATGACGTCATCGCGCCCCACATACAGTGCAGCCCCATATACATGACGTCATCGCGCCCCCATATAGTGGAGCCCCATATACAGTGACATCATCGAGCCCCCATATACAGTGCGCCCCCATATAGTGCAGCCCCACATACAGTGCAGCCCCATATACAGTGACATCATCGAGCCCCCATATACAGTGCGCCCCCATATAGTGCAGCCCCATATACATGACGTCATCGCGCCCCACATACAGTGACATCATCGAGCCCCCATATACAGTGCGCCCCCATATAGTGCAGCCCCATATACATGACGTCATCGCGCCCCCATATAGTGGAGCCCCATATACAGTGACATCATCGAGCCCCCATATACAGTGCGCCCCCATATAGTGCAGCCCCACATACAGTGCAGCCCCATATACAGTGACATCATCGAGCCCCCATATACAGTGCGCCCCCATATAGTGCAGCCCCATATACATGACGTCATCGCGCCCCACATACAGTGCAGCACCCATATACAGTGCAGCACCCGGCTGCAGGAGGGGCACACCATTTATATGTCAGTTGTCAGGCCTGTCCTTATATTTTTAGGAATAGGGCTAAAAAAAAAAATGACTAAAATTTTTTTTGGTCACAATTTCAGGATATGACACAAAAAAAAAACTATCAGAACTGGAGGACAAAAGCCTGAGGTGTGAGGGGTCCGGGTGGTCGCACTGTGCCCGCCCCTCCGGCTGTGGAGGCCGCACTGGTGACGACGACAAGGACACAGCCGCCTGTGCTCTGCCGCCTCACAACCAAGGTCAGCGGCGCGCGGCAGTCACGTGACACGCGACTTCCGCTGCGGAAGCCCCGCCCACAGCACGCGACCCAAGCGTAACCCCTGACAACGGCTGCGGGGGTGGGGGGGAGATGGAGAAGAGCGTGGAGGCGCCGTGATGTGTGCGGCTCCCGGCCGGGACCTCTGCTGACGGGTGTGTACTGGAGCACTGCTGGCACTTGTAGTTCTGTGGCTTCTGCTTTATTTCAATGCTAATGTCCTAGTACCGACAGAGGAGAAGAGAGGGATGCCGGGACTTGTAGTCAAAATTGGAGAATGCTGAGACCTGTAGTCCTTACACCGATTGTGTCTGTGGAAGAATGCTGACATTTGTAGTCCTACATCTATTGTACATGTGGAAGAATGCTGGGACTTGTAGTTCTTTACCTCTTGTGTAATAATGCTGAGACTTGTAGTTCTTTACCTCTTGTGTAATAATGCTGAGACTTGTAGTTCTTTACCTCTTGCTGGCACTTGTAGTTCTTTACCTCTTGCTGGCACTTGTAGTTCTTTACCTCTTGCTGGCACTTGTAGTTCTTTACCTCTTGTGTAATAATGCTGAGACTTGTAGTTCTTTACCACTTGTGTAATAATGCTGGCACTTGTAGTTCTTTACCTCTTGCTGGCACTTGTAGTTCTTTACCTCTTGTGTAACAATGCTGGCACTTGTAGTTCTGCCCCTTTCGTGTGTGTATAGTTAGTCTGAGAGCTGCGGTTCTCTGCCCCCTGTAGTAGTGCTGGGGCTTGTAGTGCAGCTCCTTGTACTGTAGTGTTACCCTAGGGGCACGGTGACACTTTCCTGATGCAGACTTGCCGTTTGCTCTGCTTTTTGTCCTGACAATCGATCCCCTCATCCATATTGCTCACATCTGCGCCATTTATGGCATATTAATAGGATCTAATGCCACTAGGCAAAAATGTATATAGCTGAGTGTATGAAGCCCATCGCCATGTCACGGCGAGCCTCGTTGTGGGTCCTACCGCCCCAGCGTCACCGAACCGTGCCGCCACACAGCACCAACACCAAATGTAAGGCTATGTGCACACGCTGCGGATTTGTATCTGCGGATCCACAGGTAAAATGACCTGCGGTTTTCCCCTGCGGATTGACACCTGGACAATGGATCCGCAGCATGTGCACAGTGGATTGTATATCACATAGACTTACATGGTACTGTACACTGCAGATCTGCAGCAAAAACTGCAGCGTGTGCACGTAGACTTAGGAGCAACGAAACTCCCCTTCCTCCCGCTCTTCAGTGAGAGCAGAATTGGGCTTCACCCCTCACTGTGCAGTCCCCTGCTAATTAGAATCACCTGTGCCAAATGGGAGGAGTGCTGGTCCAAGAAAGGGGAAAGATCTTGCTAGACGCCAAAAAAAAAAGCGCCTGGACCGCATTTTTGGAGGCGCTGTCCTCTCTTTATTCAGCATATTAATAGGATGACTTAGAGCTGCTCGCTAATTTCCAGAGCGTCAATAGAAGTAGATGGGGGAGCGCTGCGTACGGGCCCCAACACTCCATTCATTACCTATAGGACTGCCAGCTAATCGAGCGCTGTACTTGGCCATCTCCCACAGTCCCACAGTCAGTGAATGGAGCAGTGGTGCACATTGCTTGGCCCACGCCATGTTCAAATGGGGCCTTTCAGTGCCCTGTTCTCCACATTGATGCCTAGCCTGTGACTAGGGGATACGTTGCAAAAATTGAAATAAACTTTTTACAAAGTTTTTCTGGATTTGACAAATTTTGCTCAGGATTTGAGAAAATAAAGAAACAAGCGTTACTTACGCAGTCTAATACAACTCCGTACCCCGATCCTGTAGAATCATTCACATGACCACTGCAGCCAATCACTGACTTCAGTGGTCGTGCCGCGTGTGTGTGTGTATGTATATATATATATATATATATATATATATATATATATATATAAATGTTACCCGCCAAGACCTATGATTGGCTGCAGTGATCACTGCGTGGATAGATGTGATCAGTGTAGCACTGATGGCGCAATCAGAGCGGCGTCGGTGGCAAAATTGGCGCGATTAGTGCAGTGGCGGTGGTGAGATTAGCGCGATTAGTGCAGGAGCGGTGGCAAGATCAGTGCGACGATGGTGGTGTGATCGGCGGCAGTGGCGGCAAGATTGGTGCGATCAGCGCGGCAGCAGTGGCGCGATTAGTGCAGCGTCGGTGGCAAGATCAGCGCGTCAATGGCACAATCAGCGCAACGGCGAGATCAGTGCAGTGTAGGTGGTGCGATCGGTGGCAGTGGCGCGATTAGTGCAGCGTCGGTGGTGCGATCAGCGCGGTGGTGCAATTAGTGCAGTGTTGGTGTCGAGATCAGCACGGCGGCGGCAGTGGAGCGATTAGTGCAGCGGCGGTGGTGAGATTAGCGCGATTAGTGCAGGAGCGGTGGCGAGATCAGTGCGACGATGGTGGTGTGATCGGCGGCAGTGGCGGCGAGATTGGCGCGATCAGCGCGGCAGCAGTGGCGCGATTAGTGCATCGTTGGTGGTGCGATCAGCGCGGTGGTGCAGTTAGTGCAGTGTCGGTGTCGAGATCAGCGTGGCGGCGGTGGAGCGATTAGTGCGTCGGTGGCGAGATCAGCGCGTCAGTGGCACAATCAGCGCAACGGCGAGATCAGTGCAGCGTAGGTGGTGCGATCGGCGGCAGTGGCGCGATTAGTGCAGCGTCGGTGGTGCGATCAGCGCGGTGGTGCATTTAGTGCAGTGTTGGTGTCGAGATCAGCGCGGCGGCGGTGGAGCGATTAGTGCAGCGGCGGTGGCGCGATCAGCACGTCGGTGGCGCGATCAGCTCAGTGGCGAGATCAGTGCGGCGTAGGTGGTGCGATCGGCAGCAGTGGCGCGATTAGGGCAGCGTCGGTGGTGCGATCAGATTAGCGGCGGTGGCGCAATCAGTGCAGCATCCCAGCCACACTGCTGAGACTTGGACCTTGCTGCTACGTGGAGTCGCCAATGTCTCACTTCTTCCATAATTTGTAGTTCTTTTCATTCTCAGACCTGGTAATCTTCCGCCGGTGGAGAATATCATGGTCGCTTGCTGTAATCGCATAGTCCCACACTCTTCACCCCCATCAGTACTATCTGCAGTGATGGCACCTGCATGATTTATGGAGGGTTATCCGAGAAACATCAGTGTAAAGTACAAGTCCGTGTCCTGTGTAATTATTTATCGGCACAGCCCGTGTCTCAGGTTGCCGCCATCACCATACTCGGCGCTCCAGTTGTGCCGCCCGCGAGACTCATCTTCTAATTAAAACCCATTGATTGCAGGAGTCCCTTTAAAGTGAATTGCCATTTTAAAACTTAATTTACTGCATGTTATCTCATTGCCACTAAAAAATACTTTACCATATTAATAACCTTCCTACCACTAGCGAGCAAACAAGTCGCCAGGTGGGAATTGGTTTTCTCGCTGCGAAGCGATTGAAACCATATTTTTAGCCCAAAATACATTCATTTGTGTAAGAAAAAAAGAAGCCTGTTAGGGTCGGCACAGAGCGCTGTCTATGAGCCCGGCTGTCGTCCAAATAATGACATTTGCCTTTTTATAAAATCTGACATCATGTAATAACTTTATTAACGTCCTCCAGCAAAGGCGCAGAAGATCAGAGGTCGTAATTCAATAACCCGCGAGATGCGCCATCTGGCACCTGATAGAATCCATTTATTAACAACCGCTGTCTGTTTACACGGGAAGACGCCCGTTAATCAGAGGAGCCACCTGGTGATACGGTCGGCTTCTCCATGCCGACCAGACGTTTAGGGAATCCATATAATTTTGTCGACAGCGAGCGTTTGCCGACACTTCGCCAATCGCTGCGTGCATAAACCCTGGTATGTGACTCCCAATTTTATGTTGCAGATGTAACACTAAATCAATGGATATCCAAGATAATGATTCATTACCGGAAACCCTGCAGGAGCTAGAAGAGGTTCCACAAAAAGGCTGCTCCCCTCGAGAAGAGCAAAGGGAGAAGGAGCTGACGGAAGCATTGGTGGAGATCGGCGAGAAGATTCTGGAGGATGATCACAAGTCCATAGAGTGGCTGATAGGCACAGGATGGGACGAAGCTGTGAGTACAGCATAGGCGCCCCTCTGCCTCAGTCTAGATCGGAGCGGGATCCTCTAAGGATCTGGAGATCTCTACTTGTAAATTAGAAGGCTCATGAGTAGTGATGAGCGAGCATACTCAGGTACCAACAGAGGGTCCTGCGTGCTCAAAAAATAGGTTGAAGTCCCTGTGGCTCCATATTGCGCATCCTCAACAGCCGCAACACATGCAGGGATTTCCAGTTTGTAAGGTGATCTCTGCACATGTTGAGACTGTCGAACAGCCACAGGGAGTATGCCAAAGACACTTGGTTACCACCTATATATAACAAGTGTGACCAACTATTTGCTATTGAGGCTGCCTATGCAGCATCAGTAGTAAAAGATAGAATGTTAAAATAAAAAAAATAATATGGATATACTCACCTCCTGGCAGCCTCAGTCCTCAACGGCGCTGCCGGCAAGCTCCGTTCCCAGGCGTGCTTTGCCAGAATGACCTTTGTGACGTCACGGTCACGTGACCGCTAAGTCATCAGAGGTCATTCTCGCAAAGCACACCTGGGAACGGAACTTGCCGGCAGCGCCGCTGAGGACCCCGGGGGCCGACAGAGGGTAAGTATATCCCTATTTTTTACTTTAATTCTATTTTTTACAGGGATATGGTACCCAGGGCATGGAGGAGAGTCTCCTCTCCTCCAGACCCTGGGTACCATCCGCACATGAAGCGCTCACTTTACGCATTGTGGGTATAGCCACATGCGTGAAGTGAGTGAGTCAATGCAATCATATGGCGGCGGAATCGCCGCAATTCCGCAAATTTAATGGACATGCTGCGGATTTTTCCGCTATGCGATTCCGCAGCGGAAAAATCCTCAGCATTGGCACAGACTGCGGAATCCCATAGGATTGCATGGGATGCGTTTTATAAGCATTGCCGCAGTGGCAAGAAACGCTTAAAAAAAGGCAACGTGGGCACACAGCCAAAGGGTCTGTGCACACGTGGATTCTTTTGCGGATCCGCAGCAGATTCTGCTGTGTTGTACTGTACCATTCTAGTCTACGTTAATCCAAAAACTACTGTGCACATGCTGCGGATTTTTCCGCGTTTTTGAATTCGCAGCATGTCAATTCTTTGTGCGGGATCCGCAGCGTTTTTACAGCTCTTCAATTATAGGAAACCGCAGGTTTAAAAGCGCAAGCGAAATCTGCACTAAATGCGGAGATAAAACGCAGGTCATTCTATCTGCGGATTTAGCAAAATCCACACGGAAAAATCCATAGCAGAATCCGCAACGTGTGCACAGACCCTAAGTGTTATTATTTCACTGAAGGAAAAGGAGCGATTCAACTAGTGGACATCCCCTTTAACTTGACTATGATTATATAGTTATACAATGTGGCTTGACCTGCAATCTATACAGCAACGGCCAGCGATTGATGTGCCGCCAACCATTGGTTTAGACCACTGAGCTCTGCACTTGGCTAAGTCCATAGCCGGTGAATGGAGTTGGTAGTGCTCTTGCAAGACCACCTCTCCATTACAACATGGAGCACAGGACCCCCATCCAATCCAATGATCAGTTGGGTTCATACATTTATCACCTATCCTAGACCTTCACCGATCGTGGTGGTGATGATTCCCGCTCTGTTCAGCTGGGTGTTGAAGGCATAAAAAGGACAATACAGCCGTATTACAGTCATGCGATAGCGGTATTAGGTCAGAAAATTTTGTTGCTCTACCGAGCCCAATCTATATATTTAGCGCCAGGCCCCATGACAGTCTTGTTTCCATTTCCTGTGCCATCGTCTAGGTTCCCACCATGGATTTAGGTGTCATTTCAAGCTCTCCGTTTTCGTGAGACTGAGATGTATGGACTGTTTGCTTCTATGTGAATGTCTGATCCCGTGTAGTTGTGAGAAATTAATGCTTTGCTGTTTCTAAATTTTTCAGGCCCGTGGCTGGGGTCCCATTTCTGCAACAGCATGTCTGCACCTTCAGAAGAAACAGAAGAAGCCTAAACCTGGAGAGGCCACAGATTGTATTTTATGTCTAGACCTGTGTTTTATAGCTGAAAGTAAAGATAGACCTGCCGAAACAAACCCCGGCACGGTCACCAACCACGAAAAGAAGTCAGCGACTGAGACAAACGCTGCAGATCACAGTCTGGCTGCCGCAGAGAAAGACTTGGCGTCTGGCTTTATAGGTCACTGCCCTTCTATAGAAACCGGTCATGACCAAGTATCTTCTGTAGAGGTATCGAGTAGAGAACCAAGACCCAACAAGGAGAAGAACATACAAAGAAGCTCCTCACCGATCCCAGGGAAAGCCTTTCCATTATGTACAGATTGTTACCATACAAAGGAGTTGCCAACGTTCAATGTGCCCTTGTTGCTGCCGCCATTGAAAGCTTCACCTGGAAACGGACATGCCGAGCAGATGGCACGAAGGAAAGAGGTTCTGCTCCATCAGATGGAAAAGCTTCCCTCAAAGGGATTTATGGGCAGCACCCTGGCCGGCCCAGTCCTCCACAACTTGAACCTCAGGGTAGACAGGAAACTTCTTGAAGTCATAAGTAATCTTCCTAAGGAGCAGCTCAAAGTGCCGCAGCCACTGTCCTTTGTCACCTCTTACGTTCCAAAAATACCAGCAAAGGACGTGGATCGTCTGCAATGGCAGAACTCGTTATTAGTCCAGAAATCTCTTGGCGTGAACGCCAATGTAAAACATGAAACCAGCTCTGCTCATGTGGGCTTCCTCCATACCAGGACAATGCAAAACAAGCGCAACATGCGCCAAGAATCAAGACCCCTCAATGATACTAAAGGTAGACGGGCAAAATCAGGTGGCAGCCCCGTAATCAGTAACACGCTATTACCTTCCTTAACCGTTACGAGGGTAGAAATACCGGTCAAAATCAAAATGTGCTAATTGGCTAGGTCATCCTGATGCCAATAAACCCTATAGAGAACACTATGAAGTATTCAGATTTATTTTTTTTTATAGGAGTAGAAATAAATTTCAGAAGAAAGCAAGCATGCTGGTTTCCTTTTCCCCATCTTAAAGGAAAGATCAGCCATGGCTGGGTTCCTCCATGCAGTCGTCCATTCGTGAACAGGCGCTGCGACTGCAATTTTTTCCTTGTCCGTGTGCAAAAATTGCTCATGTGCACTCACGCATTGACCAACACTGGTCAGCGTGCCGACTCATGAGTACACGGAAACCAATCCAGATAGAAAATGCGGTGATCTGAATGGATCCTAAAGAGATTGCTGATAAGATTCCAATGCGGAATTAGAACGCGGGTTTGATCGGTACTTTAGATGATTTAAAGGGCGTTTTCACGCTATTCTTTAACTTTACAGAAAAAAGGCCTAGTGTGTTAATAATAATCTTTATTTATATAGCGCCAACATATTCAGCAGCGCTTTACAGTTTCAAAACACAAGTCATAAGTAACAACGTTAACAATACAACAAAGCAAAATAAGACGACCCTGCTCGTGAGAGCTTACAATCTACAATGAGGTGAGGACAATATTTACAATGATGGTCCAGCCATTTTGAGAGAGTGAGGGATGGATGGAGATAGTGAATGGGCTACACACGCACACTTACACATAGAATGACAGATTAGTGAACGTGATAGGCCGCTCTGAACAAATGTGTTTTGAGGGAGCACCTGAAACTATGCAAATTGTGGACAGTCCTAATTTCTCAGGGTACAGCATTCCAGAGAGTTGGCGCAGCGCAGAAGTCTTGGAGTCGGGAGGTACGGATTAGTGCAGAGGTTAGTCGAAAGTCATTTGCAGAGCGCAGCGGTTGGTTAGGCCGATAGACAGAAGTGAGGGAGGAGATGTAGGGGGTTGCTGCACTGTGGAGAGCTTTGTGGGTGAGAACAAGTACTTTGAATTGGATCCGATAATGAATGGGCAGCCAATGTAAGGAGTGGCGAAGAGCGGACGCGTCCGAGTACCAATTAGCCAGGTAGATGACCCTGGCTGCTGCATTAAGTATGGACTGGAGAGGGGATAGTAGAGTAATGGGGAGGCCAATTAATAGAGCGTTACAGTAGTCCAGGCGGGAGTGGATCAATGCTACAGTGAGGGTTTTTGTTGTTTCCATGGTGAGAAAAGGGCAGATTTTAGAGATGTTCTTTAGGTGTAAGTGGCAAGAGATTGTACCGTTAGGTCCATATATATTTGGACAGACAACATTTTTCTAATTTTGGTTCTAGACATTACCACAATGAATTTTAAACAAAACAATTCAGATGCAGTTGAAGTTCAGACTTTCAGCTTTCATTTGAGGGTATCCACATTAAAATTGGATGAAGGGTTTAGGAGTTTCAGCTCCTTAACATGTGCCACCCTTTTTTTAAAGGGACCAAAAGTAATTGGACAATTGACTCCAAGGCTATTTCATGGACAGGTGTGGGCAATCCCTTCGTTATGTCATTCTCAATTAAGCAGATAAAAGGCCTGGAGTTGATTTGAGGTGTGGTGCTTGCATTTGGAAGGTTTTGCTGTGAAGGAAACATGGGGTCAAAGGAGCTCTCCATGCAGGTGAAACAAGCCATCCTTAAGCTGCAAAAACAGAAAAAAACCCATCCGAGAAATTGCTACAACATTAGGAGTGGCAAAATCTACAGTTTGGTACATCCTGAGAAAGAAAGAAAGCACTGGTGAACTCATCAATGCAAAAAGACCTGGGCGCCCACGAAAGACAACAGTGGTGGATGATAGCAGAATAATCTCCATGGTGAAGAGAAACCCCTTCACAACAGCCAACCAAGTGAACAACACTCTGCAGGAGGTAGGCGTATCAATATCCAAATCTACCATAAAGAGAAGACTGCATGAAAGTAAATACAGAGGGTTCACTGCACGGTGCAAGCCACTCATAAGCATCAAGAATCAAAAGGCTGGACTGGACTTTGCTAAAAAACATCTAAAAAAGCCAGCACAGTTCTGGAAGAACTTTCTTTGGACAGATGAAACCAAGATCAACCTCTACCAGAATGATGGAAAGAGAAAAGTATGGTGAAGGCGTGGTACAGCTCATGATCCAAAGCATACCACATCATCTGTAAAACACGGCGGAGGCAGTGTGATGGCTTGGGCATGCATGGCTGCCAGTGGCACTGGGTCACTAGTGTTTATTGATGATGTGACACAGGACAGAAGCAGCCGAATGAATTCTGAGGTATTCAGAGCCATACTGTGTGCTCAGATCCAGCCAAATGCAGCCAAACTGATTGGTCGTCATTTCATACTACAGATGGACAATGACCCAAAACATAAAGCCAAAGCAACCCAGGAGTTTATTAAAGCAAAGAAGTGGAATATTCTTGAATGGCCAAGTCAGTCACCTGATCTCAACCCAATTGAGCATGCATTTCACTTGTTAAAGACTAAACTTCAGACAGACAGGCCCACAAACAAACAGCAACTGAAAACCACCGCAGTGAAGGCCTGGCAGAGCATCAAAAAGGAGGAAACACAGCGTCTGGTGATGTCCCATGAGTTCAAGACTTCAGGCAATCATTGCCAACAAAGGGTTTTCAACCAATTACTAGAAATGAACATTTTATTTACAATTATTTAATCTGTCCAATTACTTTTGGTCCCTTTAAAAACAGGGTGGCACATGTTAAGGAGCTGAAACTCCTAAACCCTTCATCCAATTTTAATGTGGATACCCTCAAATGAAAGCTGAAAGTCTGAACTTCAACTGCATCTGAATTGTTTTGTTTAAAATTCATTGTGGTAATGTCTAGAACCAAAATTAGAAAAATGTTGTTTCTGTCCAAATATTTATATGGACCTAACTGTATATGGGATGTGAAGGAGAGATTGGTGTCAAACATAACACCCAGACAGCGCGCCTGCTGCCGGGGTGATATTGTGGTGCCACCCACAGAGAGGGAAATGTCAGATTTAGGGAGGTTAGTAGACGGCGGGAGCAGAAGTAGTTCAGTTTTGGAGAGGTTGAGTTTCAGATAGAGAGCGGACATGATGCTGGAGACTGCAGACAGACAGTCACTGGCGTTCTGTAGTACAGCGGGGGTAAGATAAGGGAATGACGTATATAGTTGTGTCATCAGCATAAAGATGATACTGAAAGCCAAATCTGCTAATGGTCTGTCCAATTGGGGCTGTGTAGAGAGAGAAGAGAAGGGGGCCAAGGATTGAGCCCTGAGGTACCCCGACAGGAAGAGGAGATGAAGTGGAGCCAAAGAACAAAACGCTGAAGGAGCGGTCAAAAAGATAGGAAGAGAACCAGGAGAGAGTGGTGTCCTTAATGCCTAGTGACAGGAGCCTAGAGTGTTGGAGATGGTGGTCAACAGTGTCGAAAGCTGCAGATAGGTCGAGAAGAATGAGCAGAGAGTGGTGACCATTAAGTTTTGCTGTCAGAAGATCATTGGTCACTTTGAGTGCAGTTTCAGCCAAATGTAGGGGCGGAAGCCGGACTATGAAGGGTCTAGAAGGGAGTGAGTGGAGAGGTAACGGGTGAGGCGGGAGTAAACTAGGCGCTCCAAAAGTTTAGAGATGAAGGGGAGATTGGAGACTGGTCTGTAGTTTGTGCAGGATGGGTTGAGAGCAGGTTTCTTTAGTAATGGAGTAACGATGGCGTGTTTGAAGGAGGATGGGAAAATGCCCGAGGAGAGGGAGAGATTAAAGATTGCAGTTAGGTGAGTTTTGACGACTGGAGAGAGAGACTGGAGGAGTTGTGAGGGAATGGGGTCGGTAGTGCATGTGGTCAGAAGAGAGGAGTCTGGAGACTTCTGTGATGGGATCAAATGTGGAAAGTGAGCCAGGGGAGATGTAGGAAGGGATGGGAGTCACAGCACTTGATGCTTGGGAGCAGATTTCCTGACGGATATTATCTATTTTTTCTGTAAAGTGGGAGGCCAGGTCATCAGCACAAATGTCTGTGATAGGGGCTTGTGCTTTCAGCCTGAGGAGGGAGTGAAAGGTGTCAAAGTTTCTTGGGGTTGTTGGCTAGTGAGGAGATCAGGGTGGTGAAGTAGGTCTGTTTGGCAAGGTGAAGGGCAGCGTTATAGGCTCTTAACATAAATTTGAAGTGGATGAAATCTTCTGGTGTGTGGATTTTTCTCCATAGGCGTTCAGCACTCCTAGAGCATCGCTGGAAAAGTTGAGTTTGCGATGTGAGCCAGGGCTGTTTTACTCTGTGCTTAGAGATTCTGAGGGTGAGGGGAGCTACTTGGTCAAGGGTGCTTCTAAGTGTCATTGTAGTGATGAACAGCCAGATTAGGACAGGAAAGAGAGGAGATTGGGGACAGAGATGAGTGTAGGGAGTCTGAAAGTGTTTGAGGGTTAATGTCTTGTAGATTTCTGACTGTGGTAGGTAGGAGTGAGCTGGGGTGGGCAAGGATTTGTGAGTGTGAAGGAGAAAATGTTGTGGTCAGAGAAGCGGTGAGTTATTTAGGTGGGAGATTGAACAGAGCCGGACAAAGACCAAATCAAGGGTGTTACCATCTTTGTGTGTTTCAGAGGTTGAAAGCTGCGAGAAGCCTAGAGAGGTGGTTAGTGATAGAAGCTGGGATGCAGTTGTGGAAGTAGAGCTGTTAATGGGGATGTTGAAGTCTCCCAGGATAAGAGTTGGTAGTTCTGAGGACATGTAGTGTGGTAGCCAGGCCGAGAAATGGTCAAGGAAGTGGGTGGGTGAGCCTGGGGGTCAGTATATGACCGCTACTCTAAGGGAGAGAGGACGGAAGAGCTTGATGGTGTGGACCTCAAAAGGGAATGTGAGTGATGGAACCTGGGGGGGGGAAATGACCTGGAAAGTGCATTTTAAAAAAAATAAAGAGCATACACTCCGCTATTGATCCTCCATCCCTGCGGGTAGTGCCCTCCGACAGTCCTCTCCTTTTCTTTTTTAGATAGCGCGTGTTGGCTTCCCCAAGGTTAAAGGCTAAACATGTTTATTTAGAGTTCACTTTTGTTTTTGTCTTTGAAACATGAAGCAAAATGTTCACCAAATCTGGAGATTTTTTTTTTTTTTTTTAAAGACAATTGTGTTAAAAAGAATGATCACCACGTAAGTCATCTAAATGACAAGTTTGCAATGGCTCGCAGGTTCTCATGACATGCAAATCAGGTGATACTGCTCCAATGAGTACCCCACTACGCATCCAAGTACCCGCTAAACTGTGATAACCTCCTTTAACCGGTTTATCAGAAGGGATAATCTAGGGCTATATAATTTTTCCACTAAAAGACCAAGATCGAATAGGCATCTAGGTTGCTACCGATGCTGATCTCTGCTGACGCAGACCGCTCCTGCTGGCGATTCAGCTGACATCACGTCAGAGTAGCAGCTTCTCTTCTGCTCTGTTGATGGAACGTGACTGCCCATGTAATGACTGACAGCCAGATCCCCACTGCCTTACGGCAGGGAGCTGGCTGTCAATCAGCATGATGTGTGCAGTCAACCTGTCGACAGCAGAGCGGAAGAGTAAGAACTGCTTTGTTAAAATGGAGCAACTGGTGACCACTCTGCGCCGGGTAGATCAGGCAGATAATTTCCTCCATTAGCAACTACCTGCCTGTTTTCTTTTTAAACGGATTGTCAATTTTTTACCATGGACCAAAATCTGAGTGCGATTACGTCTTAAGAACTTTTTTGTTTTTTTGGGGGGGTACACGTAGGACATTGTTCACAACTTTTGTCCTTCGCTGCTATGTAAAATGATTTGACCAATGCATTTTTTTGGTGTGTTTTCCTAATCAATCAAGCCTGTCCTGCAACAGTTGACAAATTTAGAAATGTCTGTGCTTGATTCCTTTTCGATTTTTAATATATCGAGGTAGGAGGCTGCATGAACCCAAAAGAGATTGTTTTAAGTTGTGCCTGGACTATAGATACCTCAAGTCTTTCTTGAAGGAAGGAAAAATAAACCACAACACGTAGATTGCTTAGAAAAAAATTTTGGTCAGTTTAAAGTGCTATATACCTGTACCTATAAGGTAGATCTGCAGGTAAATAGCAGCACATAATTTGCACAGGAATAGCGAGGAATGTGTTGCACATCGAAAATACCTGCCCTTTCATTAGATACACAAAAACCACAAGAGACATTTTGACAGATATTCTTTTATCACAGTATAAATAATTTACAATGAAAAACCAAATTAATAAAGTGCTTTTCCGTGTGTCATCGCCAATATACAGACGTAGCCTGCCGCCTACAAGTATGATGTACAATTACACATGCATTTCAGAATCACTAAAAATAGCATTGCGTCAATTCATTAGGCCGTAGTAGTTTGTGCGCCATGCAGATGCTGTCACATTTCATGGTGGGTGCGGAACGGAGAGGATGGTTTGTTTAGCAGGCTGCATGAAGACAAGCATGGACAAACCAATAAATATAGAGAGTAGGGGGAGTAGTGTTCATTCGCTGCTATCGGCATGTTTAGTTCGGAGGTGAAGTGCTCAGTTGTCAGATTTCTCCGAGAATAAAGAGACCCTCTCCTCACAAGTCTGGGTCTCCACCGAGCTGAACTGAGACTCCATTGTATTCCATGCCAGGTCAGCCAGGAGAAAGTCGTCCATTGCAGTCTGGGTCTCGTTACTAGTCAAGAAGAGACTTCCGAGAGTATCAAAGGAGCTGTCCGTAGTCTGCGTTTCGGCACAGTTCAGCTGCACATTACTCTCGGGGCTGGGGCAAGGCAGCGATTTGCTGGTCGATGCCCCATCTGTGTGGCTCTCAGCATCTGAAGAGTCTGTGCTCATCGAGAAACTAGATTGCTTCAAGATGTTCCCCAGACGCAAGTGAGAACTATTGTCTAGAAAGTAGTTGAGGTCAGTTTGGGTTTGCGTATCAAACATTTCCATGCCAAGAAGGTTGGAGTTTCCTTTGTTCGTGAAAGGCTGGACTGAATCGTTGGAAAACAAGAAGTCCGTCTGCGTCTCGATATCCAAGTATTCAGAATTGAGGTTGCCCAACACACTTTCGTCCGTCTGCGTCTGGATGTTTGAGGCGGAAAAGAACTCATCTATGTCGAAATCTAGACTTGGGTTCTGGTTACAATTAGACGACAGGTTATGATCTCCGCCAGACATGGACTGGCCGGAAATGTTGTCCGACAAGATCTTTTCCAGATCACTCAAAAGTTCCATGGTTTGGGTTTGGTTATCGATCATGTTTTGTGGTGGGAATGTCCCATTTTGAGTGTTAAAATTCATGAAAGAGGTTGGCTTAATCTCCTCAACCCTTAGGTCTTTAAGGTTACTGGTTTCCAGAAGGTTTTGTCCCAAGGATCCTGAAATATAAGCTTGGCCCGCCTGGTTTGTTTGTGTAGATACAGTGTAAAGAGAGCTAGTGCTGGTGAAGTTACTGTCACACATGACAGACTGGTCCACCAGAAGAGGGTTGTCTCTCATCATAGAGTTAGTTTGGGTTTCCCGAGAAATTCCGTAAGTGCCACCAGGATTAATGGAGGCCTCCGAAAGAGATTTGGTGGGAAAAGCAGCACTTTCGTGAAGCGTCTGAGTCTCTACACTAATAGGTAGAGACATCTGGGCACTGATTGACAAGTCTGTCTGAGAAAAAGATGACACGCAAGATTCGGGAGAGGTCCAGGAGTTAGGAGAGAAGAACGACAAGTCGGTTTGGACATCAGACGTCGTTCTGGTTTTCGTAATCACAGTGTTGGAGATAGGGGGCTGTGATGCTTCAATATTGACCTGCACATATGTATTTACAGAACTACTCGATAAGGAAGTGTCGGTATCGATGCCAGACAGAACAGTCCCGTTATATGGCGGCAATATCTGTAATGTACTCATTACCGACCCTCGATTATTAACAGCCACCATCATGGGCTTCATAGAGCACTCTGCAGATGACACTAGGACAGGGAGATGGGCCAGTTGCACCACGGGTAGCTTAATTAAAGTCAATTTTGGTTTTGGTAAAAGAAGCTTTTGGGCTTGGTTTGACTGGATGCAAGGGATGTCGGTCACAGGGGAACTCTCGTATGTTTCATTTGTGGCAAGTGCCTTTATATCGGCCACCTGCTGGTTGACGTGTGTGTTGGCTGTGGACACGGTGGGCTGCTCTTCTAGCACAGTTTTCTGATTTTGCTTAGATGCTTCAAGTTTACGCTTCTTTACAGGTGGATCTCTGCAAGCAAACCAGAAATATATGTCATTGCCTATATTTTTCAATCAGCGGCATGTCACTTTCGTCTGTGAATGTAATGCAGGTTCATTACAAATTTCACTCAGTCAAGTATGGGTGGCTAAAATATACAAAAGTAACACTCAACAATGAAACTGCAACACCAAGAAGAAAAAAAAAAAGTTAGGGAATTCTGTAAATCATAGAATGGAGATATTAGTGATATACAAATTATGAAAAGAAAAAAAAAAAGTTTAAGAACATCTGGATTTATACAGCGAAGGGAATGAGCGCCACAAACAGAAGTCCCAGTACTTACAGCCTTGGTTGCCATCAGTGAGGTTAATGGTTGTCTGAGGAAGGTGCTGCCTCGCTGAAGGCACTTGGGCAAATCATCAAGATCCGCTACTGGCAGCTTCTGTGTCATCACAGACCAATAACGTCCCGCATGTGCTCGAAGGGAGACAAGTCTGGAGACGTTGCAAATTATAGTAGCACATTTAAGCTGCTGGCTACTCACACTAAACACAAGCACTTTGGCAGTGTCATGTTGAAAAATGGCTCCTGGAATACTTTGGATAAATGGCCATACAACTGGTTCAACGACCAAATCCATGTAATGCTAAAGGGTTCGTGTAATGGGTCTGAAGAAGGGGTCCAGCTATCGTATATTATGCCACCACCAAACACAGTCCTGGAGGCAGAACTGGTGCGATGTGCCATGGAGAAGGCATGGGTAAAACCAGTGGTACGGCCATTTCTCCAAAGTTTCCCAGATGTGTTTTAACATGACAACGCCAGGCCGCATGTAGCTTACTCTACTGTGAGTCGCCTGCGTGGCCTAAATATGCAACTGTGGCCTGCAAAATCGCCCATCTCGCATAGCGGGGACTTTGATGATTTGCCCAACATGGCAGAACTTTCCTCAAATCATTAATAACCTCATTGATAGAAGCCGAATATATATGTGCAGAGATATCAGCAAGTGCCGCTCATACTGCATAAATCCAGATGTTTTGCAAATTTTTTTTTTCCATTTTTTAATCATTTGCAGATCACCAACATGTTTATGCAGTCATGGCCAAAAGTATTGACACCCCTGCAATTCTGTCAGATAATATTCAGTTTCTTCCTGAAAATGATTGCAAACACAAATTCTTTGGTATTATTATCTTCATTTAATTTGTCTTAAATGAAAAAAACACAAAATAGAATGAAGCAAAAAGCAAAACATTGATCATTTCACACAAAACTCCAAAAATGGGCCGGACAAAAGTATTGGCACCCTCAGCCTAATACTTGATTGCACAACCTTTAGCCAAAATAAATGCGACCAACCGCTTCCGGTAACCATCAATGAATTTCTTACAATGCTCTGCTGGAATTTTAGACCATTCTTCTTTGGCAAACTGCTCCAGGTCCCTGATATTAGAAGGGTGCCTTCTCCAAACTGCCATTTTTAGATCTCTCCACAAGTGTTCTATGGGATTCAGGTCTGGACTCATTGCTGGCCACCTTAGAAGTCTCCAGTGCTTCCTCTCAAACCATTTTCTAGTGCTTTTTGAAGTGTGTTTTGGGTTATTGTCCTGCTGGAAGACCCATGACCTCTGAGGGAGACCCAGCTTTCTCACACTGGGCTCTAAATTATGCTGCAAAATTTGTTGATAGTCTTCTGACTTCATAATGCCATGCACACGGTCAAGCAGTCCAGTGCCAGAGGCAGCAAAGCAACCCCAAAACATCAGGGAACCTCCGCCATGTTTGACTGTAGGGACCGTGTACTTTTCTTTGAATGCCTCTTTTTTCTCCTGTAAACTCTATGTTGATGCTTTTGCCCTAAAAGCTCTACTTTTGTCTCATCTGACCAGAGAACATTCTTCCAAAACGTTTTAGGCTTTTTCAGGTAAGTTTTGACAAACTCCAGCCTGGCTTTTTTATGTCTCGGGGTAAGAAGTGGGGTCTTCCTGGGTCTCCCACTATACAGTCCCTTTTCATTCAGACGCCGACAGATAGTACGGGTTGACACTGTTGCACCCTCGGACTGCAGGGCAGCTTGAACTTGTTTGGATGTTAGTGGAGGTTCTTTATCCAACATCCGCACAATCTTGCGTTGAAATCTCTTGTCAATTTTTCTTTTCCGGCCACATCTAGGGAGGTTAGCCACAGTGCCATGGGCTTTAAACTTCTTGATGACACTGCGCACGGTAGACACAGGAACATTCAGGTCTTTGGAGATGGACTTGTAGCCTTGAGATTGCTCATGCTTCCTAACAATTTGGTTTCTCAAGTCCTCAGACAGTTCTTTGGTCTTCTTTCTTTTCTCCATGCTCAATGTGGTACACACAAGGACACAGGACAGAGGTTGAGTCAACTTTAATCCATGTCAACTGGCTGCAAGTGTGATTTAGTTATTGCCAACACCTGTTAGGTGCCACAGGTAAGTTACAGGTGCTGTTAATTACACAAATTAGAGAAGCATCACATGATTTTTCGAACAGTGCCAATACTTTTGTCCACCCTCTTTTTTAAGTTTGGTGTAGAATTATATCCAATTTGGCTTTAGGACAATTCTTTTTGTGTTTTTTCATTTAAGACAAATTAAATGAAGAGAATATTTCCAAAGAATTTGTGTTTGCAATCATTTTCAGGAAGAAACTGAGTATTATCTGACAGAATTGCAGGGGTGTCAATACTTTTGGCCATGACTGTACATCCTGTGATTTCCATAACTCCACCACTTTGATCTGAACCTTTTTCCAAATATGGTTCAAATCCAGAGGGAAATTTGCAGAAAAAAAGCAACACGATTTTGTGCAGGTCTGCTGACTTCTAGATTTGTTATGGAAAGTGTCTGCAACAAGTCTGAAATGTGTGAAGTTACCCCAATTTTTAAAAAAACAAAAAGTTTTAGTCTGGTCTTTACTGTATGGAAACCTGGACGATAAATAAACAAGACAGAAGAATCAACACCATCAAAATGTGGTGCTGGAGAAGGATGGTATCAATACCATGGATGGTAAGAAGGACAAAAATCAATATTGGAACAAATCAAGCCAGACATGTCACCGGAAGCAAGGATCACCAAGCTACGACTTGCCTACTTTGATTTCTTCGTATGATGTGTCCAATCACTGGAGAAGGACATCATGAAGACTAGAATGAAGAGGGCGAAGCGGAAGACCTGCAACCTGATTGCTTGATACTATCAAGATCACAGAGAAGATGGTGGACCTATCTAGGCTTGCACAAGATCGATCTTCCTACAGAGAGTGTTCATCCATCAAGGCGCCATGCCTCGAAATCGAGCTGAAGGCCATTAAATATTAATCTTACATATAATTCTTTTACCTGTGTTCAACAGGAATCTCGTGACCCATCCTGTGGGTATGTGATAACAGAGCCGTTCTGCTGGCATAAGGACAGCCACATGTGCAGCTGAACGTCTTCCCACAGTAGCCGATGTGCCGCTTCAGGTCCCACTCGGTGCCGTATGAATTTCCGCATTTGTCACATTTGTGCTTCTTTTCCGCGTGCATTTTCATGAAGTGCTGTGACAAGTAAGGTTATGGTAAGCTCAGATACAAAGGGAAAAAATATAAAATCCTAAAGAGAATCCCATCTGTAGTTTATTTTTTACACTGTGGTGGAAGGAGGAGTATCTACTGGACCTTTGGGATTCATGCTCTGACGACAAGGGGGGCACAAGTTTAACAATAAGGGGAGAGATTGCTTCATACTTCACCATATCCTCTTTCTTTTTTTTTTTTGGTGGGAGTGTTGGACATGCAAACCCTAAAAATGTGTGGTCCAATGCTTGCACATCTCAGGTTTTGTGTGAGCAGAAGACCTACCTGCTTTACACGGGAGAACTGTGAGAAAGGCCGGTTGGTTCCTCGCGGGCATCCTTCTATCGGACAGCAGTACAGCTTCTGTGAAGCCTTTAAATCTTTCCGTAATGTGGGATTTGTTATTCCATCCTGCAAAAGGAAAGAAAAAAAAAAAAAGTGTAAAGTATCGATCAGTAATAAGAAACATAGAACATAGTTTATAAAAATAAAATGCATCGTATTCAGCGTGGCATAAAATGTCACATTAAACGGCGCGCCCGAACAGATCTGATGGCACCAGGCAACGCCGTACACCTGCTCCCGAGAGGAACAGACTTAGGAGACTTCCGAAAGCACAAAGTAAGAAACTCCCTAGATGAGAAGAAGCAGCAGATGGTGACCATCAATGAGCTGAGACTCTTCAAGGACATCAGGAGGACAGATTTACTATGCTGGAGGAAAAATAAAAAATAATATAAAGTAACAAAGTCATAAGTCATCCCGTAACTTTCTAAAAAGAAAAAAAAAAAAAAAAATGCAAATTTGGAGAGGCTGTAAAGGGGGGGGGGGGTGCATTTTATAATCCAAATCTAGATTACCGAGGGAGAATAGGTGGGTGGCAGTAGTGGAGAGAAGGGTCACTGCTGCAAGAAACTGGTGGCGGTTGAGGAGGGAGGTGTCTGGCGGTGCGAAGCGGTGGCGGGATCTGGCCTTTCGGAAAGTGTTGGGGAGTCCCCGCACTTCCCAGCTATTTCACTGTGATGCACTTGGGGAAAAAGGCCATCAGAGGCGGAATACGCGCAGACTGATCTCTTGGAGCTGCCGCCAGCTTCTTACAGCAGCAACCCTGCTCCTGGGACCCCGCTCCACCGCAGCCGCCCTCCTGATAAACTACCATAAAAGCACAACACCATTAAAAAAAATGTTTCCCGTTTTGCTTCCCAAAATTTGGGGCGTGTCTTACGGTACTATAATGGGGGCTATACTAGACCTCCTTTCATAATCCACCCTAATTTCCCCATTATGTCCCATTTTGCCATATGTGTCTTCTATTCCCCAAAATATGGTAATTTGAGCTAAATAATTTTAGGGGCATTGGGTTTCATTCAATATTGTGCACCGTTTGCCTTCTACAGCCTGTGTCTCGCACAGTCTTTTGCCGGCTGCAGAGCGAGTTAACCGCGAATCTGTCCGAGCTGCTTTTGGATGGTCTGAAGGCGAGTTTGTAACTCTTATATCGGTCTTTTTCTGATCTCCTCTAATTTAATTTATGTCTATAAAGTTGAATGTGCAGCAAAAGAAAAAGTCTGTAAAAGCAAAACAGTACACCCTTTTAAATGAAACCAAATTCCATAAAAGTGATTTTTAAACAACACACGTCAGTAAAAATAAAGTCCCCAGAAGTGAACAACCCATATATTTAGTGAGAATCTCTAACATAGATCATCATGAGCACCATGCACTAGATCAGGAAAGCAGAACATATTTTTGGTCCGAGGGCCACATTGCCATACTGAACTAATCCCAAGGGTAGCAACATTTTTTTTAAATGGCTTGTTACATGAATACATCACCAGAAACACCATCAGTACATTAATACATCACCAGAACCAAATGGTGAGTATTTGATAAGGACTTGGAAAGTTTCTGCATTATAAATCAGAGTGAACACACCGAATTAAACTGATTTTTTTTGGACTATAGATGCATAAACGCACCAAATCCTCTTATAATCTCAAAACTCTACGTTCTGACACTAAGTTTTAACATGGCCAAGAAAGATGTTCTGAATTGCTACATGTATACAAGCTCAGAACCACCGTCAGCACATGAATGCAGCACCAAAAACAGTCAGCACTAGAGTTGAGCGACTTTGGTCGGAACGGGTTTCGTGAAACCCGAATGAAACAAAATAAGTTTCAGATGAAACTCGTCCGACTAGAGCAAAAAAAGTCGGAGTTTCGTCCGACTTTTATTTCCCATTGACTTGCATTGGGGGTCGGGTTTCGGACGAAACTCCGACTTTGTTTTGCTCTAGTCGGACGAGTTTCATCTGAAACTTATTTTGTTTCATTCGGGTTTCACGAAACCCGATCCGACCAAAGTCACTCAACTCTAGTCAGCACATGAACACAGCACCAGAACCACCGTCAGTACAGGAACACAGCACCAGAACCACCGTCAGTACAGGATGCAGTGAAAGAACCTCTATCAGTTCATGAATGCAGTGCCAAGCTCACTACAGTGATCAATTGTAATCAAATGTCAAAGCCATGTGGGTCGCCCTCCCAGGGCTGTGGGGTACTCGGTACCGGGCCGGTATCAGTGGGATGTGTCACAGCAGCGGTGACCCGGACAGTGGCCCTGGGCGCCCAAGTAATAGGAAGATGTGAATGGTGTAATGATGTTAATGGAATAGTTCGTGACGCCACCTGTGGTGTTCGGCAAGGGAGGTGTTAAGCCGACGCTGCAGACAGATCCTCCGGGACAGATGGTGTGGTGCAGCAAGGATGGTATAGCCCTCCACAGGCAGGGCTGTTGTCCCAGGGCAGTTTGGATATGGAGACACTTAGATGGTGTAGTGTCCGGCGCAGGGGATGTAGCAGTGCCAGGCAGACGGACGCAGGACACCAGGGCATGTAGTTCCAAAGCTTTACTCACAGTCTGTAGTGCCCGCTTCCGTGCCGTGTCCTCCGGGTCAGGGGCCCAGCCAACCTCCAGGCAAGATGGAATGCTCCCTTCCACACTCCGCCAACTTATGTGCCTTTTCTGAACGTCTCCTCTATAGCGCCTTTAAGTGTGAAGAGCTCCAGTACCGTGTTACACTGGAGTTCCTCCTGACTGATGTTCCCAAGAACTCTACTTGCACGGCAGACAGCTATAGCCTGCTTCGGGGACTCTCTACTCCTGAGTCCCGGCTCTCTATCCATGTTGCTGTTGTGCCCTCAAGTCTTAGATGGGAGTAGTACATTTACAGCCCACTACTCCACCGGTGTCTGCTGCAGAACCATTAGTGTCCATACAACCTCAGGGACCGGGCCCTGGCCTTGCGCTTATAACTTCTAGGCAGGGTTCTTCCTCTAACCCACGTCCTCGGTGTTCCCTTTTACTCCTATGTTCCGTACTTGTCTTTCCCTTCTATGGAAGCTCAGGCTTCAGGTCCTCATCCTTTTCCTTTCCCGTGCCAGTCGGCCCAGATCACTGAGGCAGCTGCAGCACTCCTTCCTCCATCCATTCTTCCAGGGATCCCCACTCCTCCCGAGGGGCTTCCTTCCTCACTGACCTCCTGTCAGACAGACCTGTCATCCTAAACCATCCCGCTCATATAGATATTCTGAACTCCACCCACCTCCCAGCACATCTAGTGTTCCAAGCAGGGAACCACAAAAGGTGCTCTGCTTCTTTCCAAAAGCAAGGATCCACAATGTGGTTGTGCTGAACTACTCTATTGTGTGGGGTGCGAGTGTTGGCGCGTGGTCAGGAGCCCCCAACTTACCTGGATGGAGGGGCACCACACCTTAGGAGAAGGTGCAGTACCTCTGTGGCAACTGAGCCTCAGGGGCGCCACACATGTACATCTGTATTGCATGAGCCCACATTTCCCAGCATGTCCTCAATAGCAAGGAGATGCAGGGAGCTTCATTTCTGTCTGAAAGACGTGAATACATTTCAATATGGGAAGAAGGAGCGGCGTCTCCAGGAGAGCTCTGTGGGCTGCACATCATCTGATGGGCCATATGTTGTGAAGGCCTGAACTAGATTCACCCATGCATGCTGCCAACATCAGTACCAGACTGCCAAGGATTTGTAATATTTCTAGCACACACCAGTAACATTTCCCATCTTCAAGTTCCTAGCTGGGGCCAGCGCCTTATTCTGCATCTGCTCTCCAAAAGTCTTTATAACTACATATGTAACATGCTCTTGAGATTCACCAGCGAGGACGGTAAAGATATTGATATGGACTCTAAAGCATGTGGGGAAAAGAAGACTTCATTCATTGGCCAAAAATCTATATTTTTTGTAGACTGGGTGGACCAAAATGGCCACCACCCTGCTTTCCAAGGATCTAACGTATAAACTTCTCCATAGCAGAGTCTTCTCAGCAATTCATTATGGTCACTGAACTACCAAAGATGACCGAAATGAGGATGCATGAACAGTAGGGGACCCCAGGGATACTGGAGCATTGAGCTTCATGATCATTCGCGCAGCTCCTTCTTCAGGTTTCTACAATGAAGAACAAGGTGGAAAGGGAGGTTATCCCCTACATGTTCTGGAGGGTCGCTGTGAAGAGCAGTCATTTCACGACGAAACTAAGAGTACAAAAGCTAACGGGGGATCCTGGGTATAACTAGCACCTGTGCACTACATAGGTGACAATTGCTGGGGTCTGACAACTGGGATACCCACAACCGAGGTCTCTTTTTCCCCCTTAAATGTAGTGGAGGCTGGTATGTCACTGGTCCCTATTTTAACCCCTTCGCGACACACGCCGTACTAGTACTGCTCTGCCGGAGGTGCGATTATGCCGAGAACGGTCCTAGGACAGCACAGCGATCGCACGGCCTCACACTGAGCGCCATGGCAATCGGGTGCAGATGTCAGCTGTATGTGACAGCTGACACCCCACAGCAATTCCCATGGATCGGTGCTATCACCGATCGTGGGAATTTAACCCATCTGATGCCGATGTCAGTAGTGAGAAGCATTGCGCAGTTAGGGGGCTCCCTGCGCACTCCCACCCCACCAGGATATCGTGATGCGATCACTTTGTTCTGGTGGTCTTCATGGAGACTCCCCGCCACCAAGGTGGCCACGGGATCCTTCCGGGTCCTGGAGGGAAGGTGGCTTGTGAGCGCCTGCTGAGAGGAGGCAGCCGGCATGCCTCCTTCCCTGCCTGTCAGATCAGCAATCTGATGTTATATAGTGATGTCCCATACTGGGACAATGCAATAAAGTGAAAAAAATAAATGTTAGAATGTGTAAAAAAAAAAAAAAAAAATTAAAAATCCCCAAAGGAAAAAAAATAAATATGAAAAAAGAGATATCCATCTCCAATAAATAAAAAAGAGCAATTTCTGAATTGCTGGTTTTTGTTCATTCTGTTTCCCAAAAATCGGAATAAAAAGCGATCAAAAAATGTCATGTGCCTGAAACTGGTACCAATAGAAACGTCAGCTTGTCCTGCAAAAAACAAGCCCGCACATGACTGTCCGACAAAATATGAAAAAAAAAATATGGCGACACAAACTAGTTTTCGCAATAAAACGCGTCTTTTAGTGTGTGACAGCAGCCAAACACATAGACCCCCATATAAATCTGGTATCGCTGTAATCGCACTGACCCGAAGAATAAAGTCGCCTAATCACTTATATCACAAGAGGAACGGTGTAAAAAAAAAAAATAAAACCAATTCTTCACCTGCTGTTGATTTTTTTCATTCTGCCTCCCAAAGATCGTAGTACGGCTCTGCGCTGAGCGCTTACACCAGGGTTCTCTCTTGAAATACGCGATTCAGACAGCACCCCCCGATGGAAAATCCCCTATAATGAGGCAGATAGAGGCATTGTGGGCACCACAGGACCTGTGATCTGGCGGTGTCTGTCTTTTTAGGATTGTATAAAACTGCCGTCAGCCAGTTTTGTGCACTTCTCAGAAGAAGGACACGGCTGAACAGAGGCCAGACGGAGTCCAGAGTAACTCTGCTGCCTCACTATAGGGAATGGATTTATCAGGGGTTTCATCTGAATCACGTCACTCAGATTTAGATGGAAACCCCGATGTAAGTGCTCAGAGTAGAGCGCAGGATAAATGTGATCCCAAACGTTATGTAAAATGTTCCCAATAAAAGCTTCCACTCAATCCACAAAAAAAAAAAACCAAGTGCTCACTCAGATCCGTCATCTGTTAATGGAAATATAGGGGGCTTCCACGTTACTGGTAGCACAATGACTCTGGAAAAGCGAAACAGCTCCTCACCCACCAAAAGAAATCCAGCAAATTCTCCACTGCCAAATCCAAATGCCCGCTCCTTCTGAGCCCCAGTGTGCCCAAACCGCATATAGTGCCCACATGTTTGGCATTTCTGTAGTGATGAGAGCCCCTATAATTTACAGGTGCTTGCCTCCAGAAGCATGAGCTGGGCATAATGCACTGGTCACTACAACGTACAGGTCACTACATTGTCAGATTTGCAATTTTCACTCAGCAACATCCACAGCTGATTGTTTCTGGAAAACAGCCATAGAGTCAAAATCATCACTACACCAGTAGATAAATTCCCAAAGGGGTATCATTTCCAAACTGAGGTCACTCGAGGGGGGATTCTGCTTTTCTAGCAATTAGGGGCTCTTTATATGGAATCGGCAGACTAGGATAATCGGCGCTCCAGGAGGGATATAGCGCTCTGTCCCTCCCGAGTCTCGCCGTGTGGCTAAGCAGTACTGTAAAGCCACATATGAGGTATTTCTACATACAACAGAAATTGTGGAACAAATTTTGGTGCCATTTTTACTGTTTTCCCAGTATGAAAATGTAAAGTCTGGGGCTAACACACCATATTGGTGGTAAAACTACATTATTTTTCTTCACTGCCCATGGGTATAAAATTCTGTGACACACCTGTGGAGTCAAGATGATCACTGCACCCCTAGATAAATTGAGAGACCTAGTTTGTAAAATGGGGTCACTTGTGGGGGGCTTCTGCTGTTCTGGCACCTCAGGGGCTCTGCCAATGTAACGTGGCACCCTAAACAAGTGCAGCAAAATCTGCGCTGTAATATGGCGCTCCTTCCTTTCTGAGCTTTGCACCGTGCCTCAAAAGTAGTTTTCGACCACATATTGGCTATCGGTGAACTCAGGAGAAATTTCTCCTTTTGCCCTTGTGAAAATACAAAGTTTGTAGCTAAAAAGATTTTTGTGGGAAAAATGTGACTTATTTTCACGGCTTAACGTTATAAATGTCTGTGAAGCACCTGGGGGTTCACGGTGCTCAATAGACATCTAGATAAGGTCCCTAAGGGGCCTAGTTTCCAAAATATTATGGGGGGGGGGGGTGTTTTCACTGTTTAGGCACATCGGGGGCTCTCCAAACGCAACATGGCGTCCGCTTATTATTCCATCAAATTTTGTA
Source organism: Dendrobates tinctorius (assembly GCF_039654945.1). Classification (NCBI taxonomy): domain Eukaryota; kingdom Metazoa; phylum Chordata; class Amphibia; order Anura; family Dendrobatidae; genus Dendrobates; species Dendrobates tinctorius. The sequence continues at coordinate 5,870,908 of NW_027361677.1, forward strand.
TTAAAAAAAAAGTCAAATGGCGCTCCTTCCCTTCCAAGCCCCGCCGTGCACCCAAACAGTAGTTTTCCTCCACATATTGAGGCCTCATTAAGACCCCAAGATAAATCAGTATTTCTTGGAAATATTTTACACTATTAAAGGTGGATTCCCACCAACAGAACAGGTGTATGATAGGTGCTGGTACTAGCGGTGAGATCCACATCTGTCTCCTGTGGCTCTCTCCATTCACTTCAATGGAAGTCCTATGAAAGCAGAGATCAGCGGGCGTACGTCATTACCTCTCCACCATGGTGGTCTCTCCATGCCATACAGGGGATCCCAGTTATGGAGAGAAGAGCAGGTCTCGACAGAGGGGTCAGGGGTGATTGATCTGAAGGCTGGGACCCCCTGCCACCGGAGGGGATTCCAGATGTCGGACCCCCAGGAACCCTAAACTGATTTACCCTTAAGCCCCTTTTCTATAAAACTGCGCAACCCCTTTAAATCCCAGCTGTCAATGTATTTCCAGGAGGAACAACAGAGGAATGTAAAAAAAAAAGGCAGTTTTATTGCAAAGAAACAATGTATTCAGCAGGAAGGGAAAAGGGGCTTCAATGGGAGATCAACAGATGTCTGGTGCCTGGTGATGGCACGATGGATGGGCTAATAGGACCCCCGTGTGCTCCCGGCTTCCCACATCTGCAGACAATGCAGCAGCCATGAAATCACAATGTTACTCCTCCACAGAATTTGTGTTGCGATTATTACAAACCCCCCTCTTCAGTGTTGCTTTTTGGTACTTCCCAGAATTCTCTCACCTGCACTCCATGAGACTTCACCAAGTGCATGTTCAGAGCAGGGGGGTTAGGGAGCACTTTACCGCATCCATTCACTGTACACAGAATGTTTGTACGGACCTCCCGGGAGAGCTCACTCACCGACGGCTTCACAATCTCCCAGTGCTCGCAGGAGTACAGCGCCCGGACCCGGGGCACTCCGCGGGCCGCCATGCTACCGCTACAACGGCGCCGGCACCAAACACCTCCCCCCGCAGCCTAGGAGGACGCTCACTACCAAATCTACTTCCGGGGCGGGGCGAAGCGCGGGAGACTAACGCCATTGGAAGAAATATGATTCATTTGCATATGTAGGCGGTGCTAAGTCCTGGGCGTAGCTATCACTTGCCTGGTCGTGTTATGTGTGAGACGTTACTCCGCCCAGCGTGAGTAACCTTCCGCGTGGTGTTACTACACTGGTTAAATAGTTCCAACATTGCTATGTGCTTATTTTATTAGCCTTATTTACAGCCATTCAGCATAATAATCATGTATAGTGTGTCCTACATGATATATGATGGTATGAAGAAATAAACTGCATAGCTTACAGAAAAATGGATTTCCCCTTTAAGTGGTCTTACAAGTAGTTTATTGGGTGGTTCAGCCGTCCCTATCGCCCTAACACAAATATTTAATGGAAAAATGAGTATCCCCTCATGGTGAGGCCCGGGAGAGATCCGCCATAAGGCTCAGTCTTATGATTGGTGCTTGTCATGGGCTTAAAGGGGAAGTCACCACTACCCATCTCATCTATACTGTACAGCTCAAACTAAAGACTTCAAGTAGCATGCCTCTTCTTGGGGACAACTCTTCTGATGGAGGTCGTATAAGCTTAGCACAGGCCTGGCCTTTCACACACAACCTGTCCCAGTGTGTTAGGCATCAGGTTCCTGTCACTGCACAGCAGGAACCCCAAGCCTTGCCTTCGGCAGTCTCTCATTCCTCTCTGGCCACAGAGGAGGCTGCTCAGCAGACTCCTTGATCCCAGTGCTCTGCTCAGACCAGCTCTGTGGGTTTGGTTGCTGCTGCCACCTCTGGTACAGCTATACCAACGCATGCTGGTCAGCAGCGAGCTACTCCAGGGACTAAGTTCTCCTTTCAGTCCACTGAGCATGCCCGTGGGACGATATCTCATTGGAGATCTGAGGTCACATGCTCAGGTCCTTCTCCAGCTCGGATTGGACCATCAGGAGGGTCAGGAAGGTCCATGCGCTAATATAGAGAAAGATTTAGACCATGTGGAGTGAGAGTTGTATGCATGTATGAATGTGTGGCGCCCCCAGGAGTATGGCCGCCACAGAGGCTTTGCCTTTCTCCAGGGAAGGTAATGCCAGGCTTGGAAGCAGTGAAGGGTCTCTCTCGCAGTTAACCTATACATGCAACACAGTTCCACTCCAGGCCAGCAGGGGGAACTCTGAACCGGAATTGAAGGGAGGAGTGTTCTCTGAGGCCAGGAGGAAGGAGGAGTCAGTTAGTGTGAGGAGGGCCACGTATGCAGATGTGTGGAGAGAAGCTGGAGGTTGAGCTGAGGAAAGAGAGCTCCCTCACAGTGAGAGCGCATGAACTGGAGCCTGGTCTCTACGGTTGTACAGATACTAATGATCCTGCAACAGACACCAGAGGAGTAGGAGGCTGTAAATGCCCTACTCCCATCTAAGACTCGGAGGCACAACAGCACGGAGTGAGCCAAGAGAGGAATACGGCTACAGCTGTCTGCCATACGAGGAGTGCTAGTAGAAGAGAATTAGGAGGAAATTCAGTGTAACTCAGTACTAGGAGTACTTCACTCAAATAAGCGCTAGGAAGGAGACTGCACAGCCCATCTGCTGAGAGAGAATCCGTGAGTTGCTTCCAGGCTAGCCTGCTCCAATACCATCTGTAATCAGGACCCTGGACTGCATTTATCAAGTGAAGGTACATAAATTGCACCCCGCTGTGTCTTGTCTGCTTCCTACCCTTCCGGCACCGCTACATCCCCGTGCCAATCACATCTACATTGTCCTGGGACTATAGCTTCACCTGTGGGGAGCTTTTACATCTTTGCAGCACCCTACCATCAGTCCCAGAGGATCTGCATGCAGCGCCGGCTTAACATCTCACATGCCGAACACCACAGGTGGCGTCACAAACTATTCATTTAATACATTCCACCATTCAAACTTCCCCTATTAATTGGGCGCCCAGGGCCACGGACCGGGTCACCGCTGCTGTGACACATCCCGCCGACACCGGCTGGTACCGAGTACCCCACAGCCCTGGACGGGAAACCTAACTGTCTCTGGTGAATTACTAATTGGAAACCCCTACCCTACCTTTGGTACGCATGTGTTGTGCAGCCTAGCCTGTTAGCGCTCAGGCTGAGGAGCAAGTAGGATGCAGAGGCAGAGACTGGCATCAACGCCAAGTGGTGGCTTGGTCTGTACGCCACGGTTCACTTGGTCAACACTCCACGGTCGCCAGCGTCACTTAGTGGCATTCGCAGTTGTGACGCCGCACACTTAGTAGGTCTAGAGGGACTCTGACCCTGTGTCCTCGGGGCTGAGTTCTGTGACCTGATACTGAGCGCTTACCTTGCCGAGCTCTGTGAGCTTTAACAGGCTCCGGCATTTATGTTCAGCGGTAGTGCGGCTCTGTGAAGCAACAGAGTCCGCCCCTTTACACACCAGGTGACGTTAATGTGGCGCCCCTGAGGCTCAGTCGCCACAGAGGTACTGCACCTCCTCCTGAGGTGTGGTGCCCCACCATCCAGGTAAGTTGGAGGCTCCTGACCACGCTTCAACACCTGCATCCCACACAACACGGTAGTTCAGCAAAGCCACATTGCTTCTCTCTGCTTGGAGTGTAGCAGAGCACCTTTGGTGGCTCCATGCTTGGAACACGAAAAGTGCTGGGAGGCGGGTGGAGTTAGAATACATAAAAGAGCGGGAAGGGTTAGGATTTGTGAGGTCAGTCAGTCGGAGAGGCACTCAGAGAGAAGTGAGGAAAGGAGATCCCTGAGAGAGGGATGGACGAAGGAGGTGCTGCAGCAGACCTCAGTGACCTGGGTCTGCTAGCACGGGAAAGGAAAGAAGGAGAAAGACATTGAACCGAAAGCTGATCTTCCATGAGAAGGAAAGACTAGTAAGGAGCGTAGGAGTAAACGGGAACAGAGGACGTGGGTTAGAGGAAGAACCCTGCTAGAAGTTCTAAGCACAAGGTCGGGGCCCGGTCCCAGAGGTTGTATGGATACTAATGGTTCTGCAGCAGACACCGGTGGAGTAGTGGGCTGTAAATGCACTACTCCCAACTAAGACTTGGGGGCACAACAGCAACCTTGATAGTGAGCCGGGACTCAGGAGTAAGGAGTCCCCGAAGCAGGCTACAGCTGTCTGCCGTAAAAGTTAAGTTCTTGGGAACATCTGTCAGGAGGAACTCCAGTGTAACTCAGTACTGGGAGTACTTCACACTTAAAGGCGCTATAAGAGGAGACGTTCAGAAAGGCACATGTTGGCGGAGTGTTGGAAGGGAGCATTCCATCTGGCCTGGAGGTTGATTGAGTCCCTGATCCGGAGGACACGGCACGGAGGCGGGCACCTTTGTGTTTGCTACAGACTATGAGTAAAGCTTTGGAACTACAAGCCTGGTGTCCTCCATTGATTCTTGCGCCAACACACCCAGCACCGCTACATCAGGGTACCAGTTTCTACACCGCTTGTGCCTCTCCTCTACCCCTACATCTACACTGCCCTGGGGCTACAGCTCCACCTGTGGGGAGCTTCACCATCTTGGCTGCAACACACCACCAGCCCCAGAGGATCTGCAAGCAGCGTCGGCTCAACATCTCACTTGCCGAACACCACAGGTGGCGTCACAAACTATTCCATTAAATTCATTCCACCATTCAACTTCCCCTGTTAACTGGGCGCCCAGGGCCACAGACCGGGTCACCGCCGCTGTGACACATCCGGCCAACACCGGCCCGGTACCGAGTACCCCACGGCCCTGGGAGGGCGACCCATTAACCCGCATGTGTTCCTCTATTATACTGCCATATAGCATCCGCCATTACTGAGCAGCAGTTTACCATTCCTGCACGGTGGACCCTGGGCTGTGAACGCACCTTATTACCATCTTTATTATTTGGTGCGTTCCGCCAGCCCTAACATTATATTAGCGCCAGGGTCTGGCTAGTAATGGCGGACGAACAGCGATTGCAGCGGTATATCCAGCAGCTGGAGGGTAGGTTGGCGGCTCTTGAGCGCAAAACCTCAGCTGTGGATGCTACCACAATAGCTGTTCGGGCTGCTAGCACGGCTGCAGCTACTTTGTCCACTGCCACCCCTGTTCCGATATTATCCCGCCTCCCGCTGCCAGATAAATTTTCTGGCGATAGTAAGGCATGTAGGGGATTTCTGAGCCAGTGTGCAATACACCTTGAGCTCCTGGCTGCACGTTTTCCCTCAGAGCGGGCTAAGGTGGGGTTCATAATATCCCTCCTGTCGGACAGGGCGTTGGAGTGAGCCACGCCATTATGGGAGCGCGACGATCATGTGGTACAGAGTGCTCCACGGTTCTTGAGCACTATTAAACAGGTCTTTTTAGGACCTTGGGTCACCCATGATACGGCCCTCCAACTGTTGGCATCGACACAGGGCTCATCCATGGTCAGTCATTTTGCCATCCACTTCTGGACCCTAGCATCTGAGCTGGAGTGGCCGGATAAAGCCCTCATTCCTGTATTTTGGAGGGGGCTGGCTGACCATGTGAAGGACGCCCTGGCCACTAGTGAGATTCCTGCCACACTGGAAGAGTTAATAGCAATATCTACTCGCATCAACCTCCGCTTTAACGAGCGAAGGTTGGAGCGAGCCTAGTGTAGGCAGAGGTTTCGGTTGGCACCCACCTTCGCCAAACCTCTGGAACCACTGGTCCAGGCGTTCGAGCCACATGAGGCCATGGAGACGTCTCGAGGGGGATCCAAGTCCCGGACCGCTCGGGCACGCATGGTCTGTCATGTCTGCCGGCAGTCAGGACATCTCGCCTCCAGATGTTCTCGGCAACTGGGAGAGCGTCCCCGTTTGGTGACCTTGGGAGCTGGCTCACTAAACGCAGCGGTGTCTTCTTCTAAGTTGACCTTTAAGGGGACAGTTTCTATTCGCCCATCCACCCATGTGGTAGAGCATTGCGTGGATTCCGGGGCGGAGGGCAACTTCATGCCCTCTGCCTTCGCCCGACGGCACACAATTCCACTAGTTATGCTCGCCAAGCCAGTGACCATACAGGTGATAAATGGGTCGACACTACCATCACAGATAACCCATCAGACCATCCCTTTTACGTTATCTATGTCTCCTTCCCATCAGGAGATCATCTCCCTGCTAGTCATTCCAGAAGGAATTGACGAGGTCCTCTTAGGGATGCCGTGGCTATGGTATCGTTCCCCTCATATAGAGTGGTCCTCAGGGAGAATTCTGGGATGGAGTAAATCTTTTGTTGGTAGATGTCAAAGGGAGTGTGTTCAGGTTGCTACTACTGAGGTACCCGCAGATCTCTTATCCCTCCTCAAACACTATTGGCCCTATGCGGATGTCTTCTCCAAGAAGGTGGCGGAGACCCTTATAATAATAATAATAGTACATTTTATTTCTATAGCGCCGACATATTCCGCAGCACTTTACATTTCAGAGGGCGACCCTTCCACCTCATCGCCCCTATGACAGTCCTATCGACCTCTTGTACGGTGCTGAGCCTTCTCGGGGTCGAGTTTATCCAATCTCTCTCCCGGAGACGGAAGCAATGTCTCAGTATATAAGGGAGAATCTGGCAAGAGGCTTTATTAGGAAGTCAGTGTCACCTGCAGGGGCGGGGTTTTTCTTTGTGTGGAAGAAGAACGGAGAACTACGGCCATGCATAGATTACAGGGGTCTTAGCGCCATCACCGTTAAGAACAAGTACCCTTTGCCCCTGATATCGGAGCTTTTTGATAGGTTGCGGGGAGCTAGGGTCTTTACCAAACCAGACCTGCGGGGTGCTTACAACCTGATTCGCATCCGTGAGGGGGACGAATGGAAGACAGCATTTAACACCAGGGATAGGCACTATGAATATCTGGTGATGCCCTTCAGGCTCTGTAATGCTCCGGCCGTCTTCCAAGACTTTGTGAATGACATCTTCCGGGATATGCTCACCACCTCGGTTGTAGTCTTTCTGGATGATATCCTCATCTACTCTCCAAATATAGACTCCCACCGGAGAGATGTTTGCAAAGTCTTCAACCTCCTACGGGCAAACTCACTCTACGCCAAGTTGGAGAAGTGTGTGTTTGAGCAGGAGTCCTTACCATTCCTGGGCTATATCATCTCCGCCCAGAGATTGGCGATGGATCCTGCCAAGCTACAGGCAGTTATGGATTGGCAGGAACCTCATTCCCTCAAGCCGGTGCAGCGCTTTATGGGATTTATTAACTATTACTGCCAATTCATTCCTCACTTGTCAACCTTGGTAGCTCCCTTGGTAGCCCTCACCAAGAAGGGAGCAAATCCTAAATTGTGGTCAGAGGAGGTCTCCAAGACCTTCCTCTCTAATAAGTCTCATTTTGCCAGCGATCCCATTTTACATCGCCCCGATGTAGATAAACCGTTTATTTTAGAGGTGGATGCCTCATCCTTCGGTGCTGGAGTGGTCCTGTTCCAAAAGGACACTAAAGGTCTGAAGCACCCTTGCTTCTTCTTTTCTAAGACCTTCTCACCGGCGGAGAGGAACTATTCCATGGGGGACAGGGAGTTGCTGGCCATGAAATTGGCCTTTTCTGAATGGAGACATCTCCTGGAGGGGGCCCGTTACCCCTTCCAAGTCTACACTGACCACAAAAATTTAGTGTATTTACAAACCGCCCAGCGGCTAAATTCTCGCCAAGCCCGATGGTCTCTCTTTTCTCCCGTTTCGACTTCACCCTACATTTTCTTTCCGGTGAGAAGAATGTCCGGGCTGATGCGCTCTCTCGCTCTGTAGTGTCTGCAGAGGAGGAGGAGCCTTGGTTAATTGTACCATCTGAGAGCCTGAGGACGGTGGCTCCGGTCACCCTTGACTCTGTACCCCCGGGCAAGACTTTTGTCCCTACCTGTTTGCATCCGGAGGTCCTCTCTTGGGCTCACGCTTACAAGGCGGGTGGACACTTTGGTACAAAGAGGACAGTTGAGCTTTTGGCGAGGACGTACTGGTGGCCGCATATGGCCCGTGACGTCAGGGACTATATTCAGGCGTGCGTCTCCTGCGCCAAGAATAAGTCTTCCCGGCAATGACCCGCTGGGTTACTTTACCCCTTACCCATGACAGGCTCTGGGAGATGGCTGGCATGGACTTTGTGGTGGGTCTACCCAAGTCCAGTGGCAGCACAATTATTTGGGTCGTCACCGACCATTTTTCTAAAATGGTGCACTTGGTGCCTCCCACTTGGCTACCTTCCGCACGGGGCCTAGCAGTGCTGTTCGTTAAACACATTTTCCAGTTACACGGCATGCCAGACAAGATTGTCAGTGACCGGGGTCCCCAGTTCGCGTCTCGATTCTGGAGAGAGCTCTGTCGCTTGCTCAGTATTGAGCTGAATCTCTCCTTGGCCTATCATCCTGAGACAAACGGGTTGGTAGAGAGGGCCAACCAGACCCTGGTCACATATCTCCGACATTTTGTCTCAGCCAGGCAGGATGACTGGGCATCTTTGTAGCCGTGGGCAGAGTTCGCCTTGAACAACACTGTGGCCGATTCCACCGGCCAAACCCAATTCATCCTTAACTACGGCCAACATCCTTGTGTCCCGGTCCCCATACACGTGTCTTCCACCGACTCTAGGGTGGCAGACTGGGCGGTGGAGGCACGCGATATTTGGGACCGCACCCAGGATGCTATTCGGGCCTCTAAGGATAGAATGAGGGTCTCCGTGGATGCACCCCAGCGTCCTGCTCCAACCTTCTCCCCTGGCGACTTAGTGTGGCTCTCCACCCGTAACATCAGGCTGCGAGTCGAGTCCACTAAGTTCGCTCCTCGCTACATTGGTCCTTTAAGGTCCTTGAGCAGATCAGTTCTGTGGTCTATCGGCTGGCCCTTCCACCACACTTGGCTATCTCTGACACCTTCCACATGTCTCTTCTTAAGCCGGTTCACATGTCTCGGTTCTCTGAGTCATCTGCCGGAACATCAGACCTGTCCTCAGATGAGTTTTAGGTTAATGCCATCGAGGGATGCAGGGTGGTTTATGGAAAAAAGTTTTATTTGGTGGACTGGAAGTGTCATGGTCCAGAAGCTCGGACCTGGGAGGGGGCCCTAGGAGGAGGGGTAATGTTAGGCGTCGGGTTTCTGTCGCTGCACAGCAGGAATCTTGAACCTTGCATTCGGCAGTCTCCCATTCCTCTCCGGCCACAGAGGAGGCTGCTCAGCAGACTCGTCGATCCAGGCGCTCTGCTCAGACCAGCTCTGTAGGTTTGGTTGCTGCTGCCACCTCTGGTCCAGCTATACCAACGCATGCTAGTCAGCAACGAGCTACTGCAGGGACTAAGTCCTCCTTTCGGTCCACTGAGCATGCCGGTGGGACGAGCTCTCATTGGAGATCGGAGGTCACATGCTCAGGTCCTTCTCCAGCTCGGATTGGACCATCAGGAAGGTCCTGGAAGGACACGGAGGTATAAAAGGTTCGCATGGCCGCTCGGCCATGCGCTAATATAGAGAAATATTTAGACCATGTGGAGTGAGAGTTGTATGCATGTATGAATGTCTCTGGTGAATGACTCATTGGAAACCCCTACCCTTGGTACGCATGTGTTGTGCATCCTAGCCTGTTAAGCGCCCAGGCTGAGGAGCAAGTAGGTGGCAGAGTCAGAGACTGGCAACAACGCCAAGTGGTGGCTTGGTCTGTACGCCACGGTTCACTTGGTCGACACTCCACGGTCGCCAGCGTCACTTAGTGGCGTCCGCAGTTGCAACGCCGCACACTTAGTAGGCCTAGAGGGACTCTGACCCTGTGTCCTTGGGGCTGAGTTCTGTGACCTGATACTGAGCGTTTACCTTGCTGAACTCTGTGAGCTTTAACAGGCTCCGGCATTTATGTTCAGCGGTAGTGCGGCTCTGTGAAGCAACAGTCCACTCCTGTACACACCAGGTGACGTTAACCCCCATGTGTTCCTCTATTATACCGCCATATAGCGTCCGCCATTACCGAGCAGCAGTTTACCACCCCTGCACGATGGATCTCGGGCTGCAAACGCACCTTATTACCATCTTTATTATTTGGTGCGTTCCGCCAGCCCTAACACCCAGATGCTCTCATCCTCCCCTACAACAAGTTGAAACTGCTTCTGGTGTTCAGTATGACCAGGAACTGCCCTGATTCCTGATTGTTTTTGTCCCTCATTTTCATCTTTATGAAAGTTGGGCGGTATGGTTTCACCCTTAGCTTCATCTGGGGGTGACAAGGTGTGAAGCGCGCGTCAAGGTCTGAGGGGCTGCAGGTCTATAATTTTTGGTGGCGTCAGGATAGTTACGATTTACAAATAGTCATTCGCTATTGTTTTTGTGTTGCACGCTATACATTTTAGGCATTCCATTGCACATATTTAATGGTATTTATAGAAGAAAATGTTAGTGTTTACATATATTTATTAACTAACATTTAACAATATCTTCTGATCTTTCTCAGCATGGACCAGTTATGGTGTCAGCAAGGCTATTATATTGCCAGTCTTATAAAATGCATTTTTTTTCACTAGCACCCCCTGTGGCCCATTGTGTGTATTACATTCTCCTTGTGCAGTAATCCCACTGGGCATCTGGCACCATCTAGTGGCGCTTAGTGGTATTGTTAACACAACATCAGCTGCATGATACTTCAATCCAGGCTGGTTTTTTTTTCTGCCAGATCATTGATCCAGTCCTGATCACATACCTTTATCTTTTCCCTCCGGAGGTGTCACCTTTTCTTTCCTGTTCTGTGATCCCATTTTGATTTGGTTTAATCATGTTGATATTTCCTTACATGGGGACTCACTGAAAGGGATAATAAAGCTTAACTTTTATTCAAAATATAATCATAAATCGCCTAAATGACGTACAGCATGGTGCACTTGTGTGTATCATATCCCATAATAACGAGACACAGCAAAAAACACAAAGAAAACAAATATTTTCCCAAATGTGATCTATTACATTGCATAAGAACACGATGTGTCTGACTCGACGCGTTTTGCCCTTGCATGTCCAACATCAGAAGGTCACTTCAAGGGAGGGTCGATTCAACCAGGTGGTCCTAGATTTCTCAGACATAAGGTGACTACAGACTACATGGTCCTGGAGGTTTCCGCCTCATCAATAAGTGAGCGAGGCATGTATAGTAATTATCTTTCCAATATCCTCATCAATTTTGAGATTTTTTTGGGGGGATTGATGCTAGTGTCACTTTACATCTATGTTCATAGATAATGTGCTGAATTTTCAATACTTAAATACGCCTTGGTGTTAACACCAGCAGGTACCTCATATATACAGCTAAATACAGTACAGACCAAAAGTTTGGACACACCTTCTCATTCAAAGAGTTTCCTTTATTTTCATGACTATGAAAATTGTAGATTCACTCTGAAGGCATCAAAACTATGAATTAACACATGTGGAATTATATAATTAACAAAAAAGTGTGAAACAACTGAAAATATGCCTTATATTCTAGGTTCTTCAAAGTAGCCACCTTTTGCTTTGATTACTGCTTTGCACACTCTTGGCATTCTCTTGATGAGCTTCAAGAGGTAGTCACCGGAAATGGTTTTCACTTCACAGGTTTAATAAGTAGGATTTCTTGCCTTATAAATGGAGTTGGGACCATCAGTTGTGTTGTGCAGAAGTCTGGTGGATACACAGCTCATAGTCCTACTGAATAGACTGTTAGAATTTGTATTATGGCAAGAAAAAAGCAGCTAAGTAAAGAAAAACAAGTGGCCATCATTACTTTAAGAAATGAAGGTAAGTCAGTCTGAAAAATTGGGAAAACTTTGAAAGTGTCCCCAAGTGCAGGGGCAAAAACCATCAAGCGCTACAAAGAAACTGTTTAGGCGTCTGGTTCCTGCAGCGGTTCAGCAGGAATCCAGAGCCTCACATTCTGCGGTCTCCCATTGTCTTTCGACCACAGAGACGATTGCTCAGCAATCCCAGCGTCCCAGACTCGCTGCCCAGACCTGCTCTGTGGGTCTGGCTATTGCTGCCACCTTTGGGTCAGCAATGGCAATGCAGGCTGCTCATCAGCAAATCGCTCCAGAGGCTAAGTCCCTCCGACGTTCTACTGAGCATGCTCACGAGACAATCTCCCATTGGAGATCGGGAGTCACACGCCCAGGTCCTTCTCGTGAGCTGATTGGTCTATCACTGGGATCTGGAAGCTTCCAGAAGGTCCCGGCTATAAAAGGTTCGCATGGCCGCTCAGCCATGCGCTAGTGTAGTCTCTAGTTGCTAACTGTGTGAATGATGATGGATGCATGAACCTGCGAATGACTCATTAAGATCCCCTCCCTCTGATATTACGAATGTGTACAGGGACTTAGGCTTAGAGTCAGTGCCAGCCAGTGGCAAGCTACCAGCCACAGCACCATCTTCAACAGTGCTAGCGTCCGACAGTGCGCCTGCTACCGGGCATTGTCGCATAGCGGCTGTGTCAGTTGCTGCGCTGAAGTCTGCAGCTCCCCTTGGCGTCCGCAGTTGCGACGCCGCACACACGGTAGGTCTAGATGGACTCTGACCCTCTGCCTTGGGCCCAGCTCCTGTGACCATATACCGTGCGTGCACTTCTCTGAGACCTGTCAGTCCAGCAGGCTGAGTATTTAAGTTAACGCTTTAGCATCTCTGTGAAGTTTAACAGAGTGTGCAGACTGGATGACGTTCAACCCGTGTGCGATATACCGCCACATTCAGTGTCCGCCATTAGCTAGCAGCAGTGTTTACACCTTCTGCACGGTGAACCCCGGGCGGCGAACGCACTTTATGTTATTTTAGATTTAGTGCATTTCACCGTCCTTAACAGAAACTGGCTCACATGAGGACCGCCCCAGGAAAGGAAGACTAGAGTCACCTCTGCTGCGGAGGATAAGTTCATCCGAGTCACCAGCCTCAGAAATTGCAGGTTAACAGCAGCTCAGATTAGAGACCAGGTCAATGCCACACAGAGTTCTAGCAGCAGACACATCTCTACAACAACTGATAAGAGGAGACTTTGTGCAGCAGGCCTTTATGGTAAAATAGCTGCTAGGAAACCACAGCTAAGGACAGGCAACAAGCAGAAGAGACTTGTTTGGGCTAAAGAACACAAGGAATGGACATTAGACCAGTGGAAATCTGTGCTTTGGTCTGATGAGTCCAAATTTTAGATCCTTGGTTCCTACCACCGTGTCTTTGTGCGACGCAGAAAAGGTGAACGGATGGACTCTACATGCCTGGTTCCCACCGTGAAGCATGGAGGAGGAGGTGTGATGGTGTGGGGGTGCTTTGCTGGTGACACTGTTGGGGATTTATTCAAAATTGAAGGCATACTGAACCACCATGGCTACCACAGCATCTTGCAGCGGCATGCTATTCCATCCGGTTTGCGTTTAGTTGGACCATCAGTTATTTTCCAACAGGACAATGACCTCAAACACCCCTCCAGGCTGTGTAAGGGCTATTTGACCAAGAAGGAGAGTGATGGGACGCTACGCCAGATGACCTGGCCTCCACAGTCACCAGACCTGAACCCAATCGAGATGGTTTGGGGTGAGCTGGACAGCAGAGTGAAGGCAAAAGGGCCAACAAGTGCTAAGCATCTCTGGGAACCCCTTCAAGACTGTTGGAAGAACATTTCCGGTGACTACCTCTTGAAGCTCATCAAGAGAATGCCAAGAGTGTGCAAAGCAGTAATCAAAGCAAAAGGTGGCTACTTTGAAGAACCTAGAATATAAGACATATTTTCAGTTGTTTCACACTTTTTTGTTAATTATATCATTCCACATGTGTAAATTCATAGTTTTGATGCCTTCAGAGTGAATCTACAATTTTCATAGTCATGAAAATAAAGAAAACTCTTTGAATGAGAAGGTGTGTCCAAACTTTTGGTCTGTACTGTACATAGAGGCGCACTTCTGATTTGCTTTGGGGTTATGTACCTGTGTACTTCCCCTTCGGCTCTACCATTGGCTAAGTGAGCCAAGCCCCCTGTGGATGCACCATGGGGAAATCCTGACTACCTAGTTCCTATTGGTCAATACTGGAGCAATTGAAATGCGGCCAGGCTTTGAGTCACTGTGTAGGCGTGGCCAAGTCTTTAATTAACCGGCGTTTCAGCGGAGCCACATTGTAAATACTTATGCTTTAGCAGGACTCACCACGTATCCTACTGACTTGTGTATCAGGGGGAAGAAATTTCTGCACTAAATTAGAATATCATCAATAAGTTAATTTTTTTCAGTTCTTCAATACAAAAAGTGAAGCTCATCTATTATATAGAGTCATTACACACATAGGGATCTATTTCACGTGTTCATTTCTGTTAATGTTGATGATTATGGCTTACAGACAATGAAAAGCCAAAAGTCATTATCTCGGTAAATTAGAATACTTTATAACACCAGCTTGAAAAATGATTTTAACATCCGAAATGTTGGCCTACTGAAATGTATGATCAGTAAATGCACTCAATACTTGGTTGGGGCTCCTTTGGCACCAGTTACTGCATCAATGCGGTGTTGCATGGAGGCGATCAGCCTGTGGAACTGCTGAGGAGTTATGGAAGCCAAGGTTGCTTTGATAGCAGCCTTCAGCTCGTCTGCATTGTTGGGTCTGGTGTCTCTCATCTTCCTCTGGACAATACTCCATAGATTCTCTATGGGGTTAAGGTCAGGCAAGTTTGCTGCCAATCAAGCAGTGATACTGTTGTTTGTAAACCAGGTATTGGTATTTTTGGCAGTGTGGACAGGGGACAAGTCCTGCTGGAGAATGACCTTTCCATCTCCAAAAAGCTTGTTGGCAGAGGGAAGCATGAAGTGCTCTAAAATGTCCTGGTAGATGGCTGCGCTGATTTTGGTCTTGATAAAACACAAGACGAAGGTACGCCGATACGCGCTTCGGGGCTGGCACATCCCGGGAACCATAGCAGCAATAGAGGTATAGCACCGTGCCTGCACATTTAAACACTTTTGTTTTGCCTCTAGAGTTCTTTTTATTCATTTACTTACTCCATTAATTGTTTATCACTGCACTCTATTTGTGGTTATGTGTTCTGTTATGAATGAGTCACCGTAGGAGGCAAAAACAGAAATACTAGCTAAGTCCAGAAAACCAGAGAAGTTGGCAGCTATCGGATTGCAGACCCCTGAACCTAACAACAACAACTAGCAGTAGCCGTGGGGGGTTCCTACGGTGCCCTAGACCCCTCGATCACAGCCGGAGAACTACAGAGCCTAAAGACAGAAAGGGAAATCTAAACTGCCCCAGAGCAGACCCCAAAGCAATAGGCAGCCCCCAACATATAATGACGGTGAAGCAAGATGAAAAAACACTCACACAGATAGAAAGAAAGGCTGAGCAAATGATGGGGCCCAAGCTAACTAAGTAGGACAGAATAGAAAAGCTGCTGTCTGCAATCCGCCAAAACCCTCTCAAAAACAAGAGCCAACAGACTGATAGGGAAAAAAGCCCTGAAGACGCTAGGCTTCAAAAAGACTATATCAGTACTTAGGTATTATCTGAAGACAGAGCAAAAAGGAATTCAGCTCACCCAGCAGGGAAAGGCAGAAATCCAGAAAAACAAGGCAAAACAAAACCAAAACACAAATGCAAAAAGTAGAGCAGAAAACTTAGCTTTTGAGGAGCAGGAATCAGACTGGTCTCCAAGAATCCCTCTGAGTAATCACCCGCAAGGCAGAAGGGCGTCGGCTGCCTTATATCCAGTCAGCAATCCCAGTCACCCAGTCATCATCATTCTGCTCAGGTGCTTTGTAATCAGCCTCACTACCTTCCTTCACCAGAAGAGGGAGTTCATCAGACCTCAATGGTGAAGGGGAAAATGAACTCACAACAGTACCTCCCCCTTGAGGAGGGGTCACCGAACCCTCATCCACGCCACCAGGGCGATCAGGGTGAGCCCGATGAAAGGCACGCACCAATCTTTTGGCATGAATATCAGAGGCAGAGACCCAGGAATTATCCTCCTGACCATAACCCTTCCACTTAACCAAATACTGGAGTCTCCGTCTAGCCAGACGGGAATCCAGTATCTTCTCTACCTCATATTCCATGTTACCTTCAACTAATACAGGGTCCGGAGGTGCCACCCCAGGAACAACTGGTTCAACAAACCTCTTCAACAAGGACTTATGAAACACATTATGAATTTTAAATGTGACAGGAAGAGCCAAACGAAAAGAGACCGGATTAATAATCTCCAAAATCTTGTAAGGTCCAATAAATCTAGGCTTAAACTTAGGAGAAGCCACCTTCATAGCGATATTTTTTGATGATAACCAAACCATATCACCAACCTTAAACTGGGGACCAATGGTCCTATGTCGGTTGGAAAACCGCTGGGCCTTTTCCTGGGAGAGAGATAACTTATCCACCACTTGGTCCCAGATCTGGTGCATTCTCTCCACCACAGTGTCAACACCTGGGCGGGCAGAAGGCTCCACCTGCCCTGAAGAAAATCGAGGATGAAACCCAAAGTTACAAAAAAAAGGTGACATCAAAGTGGCAGAACTAGCTCTATTATTTAAAGCAAATTCGGCCAAGGGCAAAAATGAAACCCAATCATCCTGATCAGCGGAAATAAAACATCTCAAATACGACTCCAAGGTCTGGTTTGTTCTCTCCGTCTGCCCATTGGTCTGAGGGTGAAAAGCAGAGGAGAAGGACAACTGAATTCCCAGCTTGGAACAGAAAGTCCTCCAAAATCTAGACACAAATTGAACTCCTCTGTCAGATACAATGTTCTCTGGAATCCCATGCAAGCGAACCACCTGTTGCAAAAACAGGGGCACCAACTCAGAGGAAGATGGCAACTTAGGGAGTGGTACAAGATGAACCATCTTAGAGAACCTATCACAAATCACCCAAATAACAGTCATTCTCTGAGAGACAGGCATATCAGAGATGAAATCCATTGAAATATGGGTCCATGGCCTCCTGGGGACCGGCAAAGGCATCAACAACCCACTAGAGCGAGAACAAGGTTTAGACCGGGAGCAAGTCCCACAGGACTGCACAAAATTCCTGACATCACGAGACAAGGCGGGCCACCAAAAAGACCGACTCACCAGATCTCTAGTACCAAAAATACGTGGATGACCAGCTAATGCAGAGCAATGAACTTCGGACATCACTCTCTTCTTCCACTGGTCAGGAACATACAACTTTCCACTGGGACAACGCTCAGGTTTGTCCTCCTGGAACTCTTCCAGAGCACGTCTCAAATTGGGCGAGATGGCAGAAAGAACTACCCCTTCGCCTAAGATAGTAGCAGGCTTGGTCACCACAGGAGAATCAGCAAAGAAGCTCCTAGAGAGGGCGTCTGCCTTGACATTCTTAGTGCCAGGAAGAAAAGAGACCACAAAATCAAAACGTGTAAAAAACAAGGCCCACCTAGCCTGTCTAGGGTTCAAGCATTTGGCCGACTCCAGGTAAATCAAATTCTTGTGGTCAGTGAGGACCACGACTTGGTGTTTAGCTCCCTCCAACCAATGTCTACACTCCTCAAATGCCCATTTCATGGCTAACAGTTCCCGATTCCCCACATCATAGTTACGTTCAGATGGAGAGAACTTTCGGGAGAAGAAAGCACAGGGATTCATTTTAGATGTTACAGGATCCTTTTGGGACAAAACAGCTCCTGCACCAATCTCAGAAGCGTCCACCTCTACCTGGAACGGGAGTGAGACATCAGGTTGCCGCAAAACCGGGGCAGAAGTGAATCTTCGCTTCAGCTCCTGAAAGGAAGAAACAGCCTCCGGAGACCAATTCAACACATCAGCACCCTTTTTAGTCAGATCAGTCAATGGCTTGGCAATACTAGAAAATTTTGCTATAAATTTCCGATAAAAATTAGCAAAACCCAAAAACTTCTGGAGGGCCTTCAAAGAAGTGGGCTGAACCCAATCATAAATGGCCTGTACCTTGGCCGGGTCCATTTCAGTAGTTGACGGAGACAAAATAAATCCCAAAAATGAAATCCTCTGTACCCCAAAAAGGCATTTCGATCCTTTGACATACAGGGAATTCTCCCTCAAGATCTGGAACACAGTCCGAACATGTTCCACATGAGAATCCCAATCCTTGGAGAAGATCAAAATATCATCCAGATAGATAATCAAAAATTTATTCACAAAGTCTCGGAAAATGTCGTTCATGAAGCACTGGAAGACAGAAGGGGTATTAGTGAGCCCAAAAGGCATCAACAGGTACTCAAAATGTCCCTCCGGAGTATTAAACGCCGTCTTCCATTCATCCCCATGCTTAATGCGGATAAGATTATACGCCTCCCTGTGGTCAAGCTTGGTTAACTCTGGAGAATAGATCCGAAATCAGGGGTAACGGATACTGATATTTATTAATAATTTTGTTGAGGGCACGATAATCAATACAAGGCCTTAATGAACCATGCTTTTTGGCCACGAAAAAAAACCCGGCACCTAAGGGAGAAGAGGATGGTCTAATATGACCCTTCTCCAACGACTCCTTAATATAGGATCACATAGCCTCGTGCTCGGGTACAGATAAATTGAAGAGCCGACCCTTAGGAAATTTACACCCCGGGCTCAGTTCAATTGCACAGTTATAACTCCTATGAGGAGGCAAAGACGCAGACTCATTCTCACTAAATACATCATAAAAGTCCGCCAAATAGTCAGGAACATCATGCGACTGAGGAGAGGTGGAAAAAACCGGAGCCTCACTAAGGGCACACCGACAACCCCAACTCACCACAGACACAGATTTCCAATCCAAAACTGGATTATGAATTTGCAACCAGGGAAACCCCAGAATAATGGTATCATGCAAATTATGCAACACCAAAAATCTGCAATTTTCTTGATGGTCTGGGGCGACCCGCATTACCACCTGGGTCCAAAACTGAGGTTTATTTTTCACCAAAGGAGTAGCATCAATCCCCCTCAAAGGGATAGGCGTCCGCAGAGGTGTCATCGGAAATCCACAACGTTTAGCAAAATCCAAGTCCATTAGATTCAGGGCTGCTCCCGAATCCACAAAAGCCTTGGCGGAAAATGTGGACAGGGAGCAGATCAGAGTAATTGCCAGAAGAAACTAAGGTTGAACACCACCCACAGAAAACGTGTGTGCAAAACGTTTCTCTTGTTTAGGACAGACAGAAATAATATGCAAGGCATCTCCACAGAAAAAACACAGCTTATTACGCCTTCTGAACTCCTGACGTTGCTCCCTGGACAAAACTCTATCACATTGCATAGGTTCAGACACTTGTTCAACAGGTGGCAACACCTCTCGTGCAGTCCTGCGTTCACCAGAGGGAACAGGAAATCCCACCATAGTATCTTTTACGGCTTCTGACAAACCCTTCCGAAAGAGAGCTGCCAAGGCATTATCATTCCAGGTAGTAAGGACTGCCCACTTTCAGAATTTTTGACAGTACAATTCCGCAGAATCTCGACCCTGGTTCAATGCCAACAGGGTCTTTTCAGCCTGATCAATAGCATTAGGTTCGTCATACAACAACCCCAAGGCTTGAAAAATTGCGTTCACATTAGTCAGCATAGGATCATCTGGTTTCAAAGAAAACGCCCAATCCTGGGGATCGCCACGCAGCAAAGAGATGACAATTTTAACCTGCTGTGCGGAGCTCCCTGACGAGTTAGGCTTCAAGGCAAAAAATAATTTACAATTATTTTTGAAATTCAAAAATTTAGACCGATCCCCAAAACATACATCAGGTGTAGGAATCTTTGGTTCAGCAGCATGTGAATGAGCAAGGTAGGCGGAAATTCCCCGCACTTCCGCAGCGAGCTGCTCCACACAATCAGACAATTGCTTTATCTCCATTGAGAGAAAAAAAATTCCCCCTACGGCCTCAGAGATATAGAGGAAAGAATATACACACTTTTTTTTTTTTTTTTACAATTCTTTCCTGCTATTGAGTACCCTAGGATCTATGGTATGGTGGGTGATTCTGTTATGAATGAGTCACCGTATGAGGCAAAAACAGAAATACTAGCTAAGTCCAGAAAACCAGAGAAGTTGGCAGCTATCGGATTGCAGACCCCTGAACCTAACAACAACAACTAGCAGTAGCCATGGGGGGTTCCTACGGTGCCCTAGACCCCTCGATCACAGCCGGAGAACTACATAGCCTAAAGACAGAAAGGGAAATCTAAACTGCCCCAGAGCAGACCCCAAAGCAATAGGCAGCCCCCAACATATAATGACGGTGAAGCAAGATGAAAAAACACTCACACAGATAGAAAGATAGGCTGAGCAAATGATGGGGCCCAAGCTAACTAAATAGGACAGAATAGAAAAGCTGCTGTCTGCAATCCGCCAAAACCCTCTCAAAAACAAGAGCCAACAGACTGATAGGGAAAAAAGCCCTGAAGACGCTAGGCTTCAAAAAGACTATATCAGTACTCAGGTATTATCTGAAGACAGAGCAAAAAGGAATTCAGCTCACCCAGCAGGGAAAGGCAGAAATCCAGAAAAACAAGGCAAAACAAAACCAAAACACAAATGCAAAAAGTAGAGAAGAAAACTTAGCTTTTGAGGAGCCGGAATCAGACTGGTCTCCAAGAATCCCTCAGAGTAATCACCCGCAAGGAAGAAGGGCGTCGGCTGCCTTATATCCAGTCAGCAATCCCAGTCACCCAGTCATCATCATTCTGCTCAGGTGCTTTGTAATCAGCCTCACTACCTTCCTTCACCAGAAGAGGGAGTTCATCAGACCTCAATGGTGAAGGGGAAAATGAACTCACAACAGTGTTCTTTGTTTGCTGCACTGATTTATTTGCACTTTATATGACATCATGAATTATTCCTATTTTTGCTGTTTGCACATTATTAATATTATATTGGCACTAGCACTTTAAATATTTTTTTATTAGGTCTTACTCTGTATTGTGTGATATTATCCCAATATCCAGTATTAGTGCTTACTGTTGTCCCCGGTTGTGCCTTATCCATGGCATTGGCCTTCCCCTATTTTTTATTACATTTTATTATTTGATATTTATCTAATAAACTTTAATTATTGGACATATTCTCGGTTTCCTCCGTTGTTTGACTTGATAAAACACAGTGGACCTACACCAGCAGATGACATGGCTCCCCAAACCATCACTGATTGTGGAGACTTCACACTAGACCTCAGGCAGCTTGGATTGTGGCCTCTCCACTCTTCCTCCAGACTCTGGGACCTTTATTTCCAAATTAAATGTAAAATTTACTTTAATCTGAAAACAACACCTTGGACCACTGACAACAGTCCAGTTCTTTTTCTCCTTGGCCCAGGTAAGATGCTTCTGGAGTTGTCTATTGGTCATGAGTGGCTTGACACAAGGAATGTGACACTTGTAGCCCATGTCCTGGATACGTCTCTGTGTGGTGGCTCTTGAAGCAATGACTCCAGCAGCAGTCCACTTCTTGTGAATCTCCCCAATTTTTTGAATGGCCTTCTCTTAATAATCCTTTCAAGGCTGTGATTATCCCGGTTGCTTGTGCACCTTTTTCTACCACACTTTTTCCTTCCACTCAACTTTCCATTAATATGCTTGGATACAGCAGTGTGTGCACAGCCTGCTTCTTTGGCAATGACCTTTTGTGGCTTACCCTCCTGGTGGAGTGTGTCAGTGACTGCCTGCTGGACATCTGTCAAGTCAGCAGTCTTCCCCATGATTGTGGAGCTACTGACACAGACTAAGGGACCTTTCTAAATGCTCAGGAAGCCTTTGTGGGTGTTTCTTGTTAATTATTCTAATTTGCTGAGATAATGACTTTTGGGTTTTCATTGGCTGTAAGCCATAATCATCAACATTAACAGAAATAAACACGTGAAACAGATCACTCTGTGTGTAATGACTCTACTGTATATAATGTATGAGTTTCACTTTTTGTATTGAAGACCTGAAATAAAGTCACTTTTTGATGATATTCTAATTTAGTGAGAAGCACCTGTATAACACAGTGGATTTTACTGCATAAATGCCTCAATCGTATCTGCCCAAGACAGATTTGCTTTGCTAATGGTGACATCAACAATACTCTCCACTCAAACATAATAATAATATGGTGTGGATTTCCGCAACACGTCGATCATAGAATCATAGAATCGTAGAGTTGGAAGGGACCTCCTGGGCCATCTGGTCCAACCCCCTGCTCAAAGCAGGATTCGCTAAATCATCCCAGACAGATGTCTGTCCAGCCTCTGTTTGAAGACTTCCATTGAAGGAGAACTCACCACTTCTGGTGGCAGCTTGTTCCACTCATTGATCACTCTGTCAAAAAGTTTTTTCTAATATCTAATCTGTGTCTCCTCCCATTCAGTTTCATCCCATTGCTTCTAGCCTTTCCTTGTGCAAATGAGAATAAAGATGATCCTTCTACAATGTGACAGCCCTTTAGATATTTGTAGACAGCTATTAAGTCTCCTCTCAGTCTTCTCTTTTGCAAACTAAACATTCCCAAATCCTGCAACCTTTCCTCATAAGACAGGGTTTGCAGACCGGTCACCATTCTGGTCGCTCTTTTCTGAACTTGCTCCAGTTTGTTGATGTCTTTTTTAAAATGTGGTGCCCAAAACTGGACACAATATTCCAGATGAGGTCTGACCAAAGAGGAGTAGAGGGAAATAATGACTTCACGTGATCTAGACTGTATGCTTCTGTTAATACATCCTAGAATTGCATTTGCCTTTTTTGCTGCTGCATCACACTGTTGACTCATATTCAGTCTGTGATCTATTAGTATACCCAAGTCTTTTTCACATGTGCTGTTGCTTAGCCCTATTCCTCCCATTCTGTATATGCTTTTTTCATTTTTATTGCCCAGATATAGTACTTTGCATTTTTCCCTATTAAAAACCATTCTGTTAGTTGCTGCCCACTTCTCCAGTTTATTTAAATCTTTTTGAATCCTCTCTCTCTCTTCTCTAGTATTAGCTATCCCTCCTAGCTTTGTGTCATCAGCAAATTTAATCAGTTTAAATTAGTAGATGCGACTAATAGAATCGTATCTACAGTACTTAGTGCGAATGTAACCTAACTCTTAATACCAGTATATGAACAGCCTGGTAGCATTTGCTTTAAATAAGACATTCCAGAAACCCTGTTTTTCAGGAACCCATTGTGACTTTGTTCATCTTCAACTCCCTCGTTTGTATTTCAGACCTCACAGTGGTGTCTCCTCTACCAGACTTGCCCTCATTTCTGCCGCTCCAGGTAATAGAAAACTTCATTTATTCAACCATTATATTATTAATATGGGAATACAGCTTGTAATACGAAAAGGGTATTCTGGTCGGAAGAAGATATCACCTATCCAGTAGAGACGTCCACAAGATAAGCGATAACTTATAGATCAGTGGGATCTGAGCAGGCTTAGACTGGCCCATTGGAGAACAGTAGAATCCTCCGGTGGGCCCCCTCTTATATGAGCAGTACTTGGCACAATATACCTGAATCCCTATGTACTGACAAAGGCGGCATCTTATTAATTTAGCAATCTACCCAGTTCATTGTTATATAAATTTGCGATGGATGATAATGTCACATTTGCATGTAGCTGAAAAGTGTGACCCTGGAGCTGGTAACTGGTGGGCCTTTGGATCCTGAGTCCCGCAGCAATCTCCAGAAATGGGCACTTTTATCCTTGTTAGAATGTAGCAGCAGGTCATAAGATTAAATACCCCAACGGGGACAGTGATGATAATTTCTGCAGAATATCATGGCCTTTTATAAGTAAAATGGTAAACTGTATAGGGACAGAGAGATTGTATCAATAGTTCGGTTCCCATACGTTTTGTACTGGTCTTCTCTATCATTCCCTATGGAACTGCAAAAGAAAGTGAACTATGGCGCTCGGAAATCCCCTCGAGATTGAATTCAGCGGTGGTAGTGCATACACACTGTCGCGCCTTTCTATCAGGGGTAAAAGTGTCATATTCTGGTGACGGGTGCTGGTCCCATTCTTCGGGCCCTCGCTGATCTAGATCTAGTATTTATCACCTATCCAGTGAGTAAGTGATAGCGACTTCCAATTAGAATACCCTTTTAACTTTAGAAAGCTCTTGGCCAAATGACGGTTAATTCAAACGTTCGGCTATATCTCCCAACATTTTAACACACAGGAGCACTTGTTCTTGACAAGCGCTTCTGTGTTTTTTATGAGAAAGCCGCTGCCAGGCTCTTCTGGCGGTGGCTCATGTTGCCTAGAGGAAAATAATAGACAGTAGACAGTAAATGTAAGGGCATCGCTCATGTGAACCATGCAAACCCATTCAATATTGGCCCCAAAGAGGAGGAGGAACTGCGGGCCAGGGATTGCATTTCTAGTGATTGTGGTAGTTACCGCATTGGTGGATGAGAGCAAAACAGTGGCCGCCGTACATGTGATGAAAACACAAGAATTATAAATGGAACATTGTCCAAGGGGCCCTTGTTGCAGATTTTAAGTTGGGGCCCTAGAGCTCCAAATTATACCTTTGCTGATAAAGCAATATGATTTGCAGTTACAATTGAGTCTACGTCTTGTCTACCCATGAACCATCCTAATATATGAAGGACCACCTCCGTCAATGGTTATTTTAGTAGCTCCTAAAGCCCCCCATGCACATTAGTCTAATGTCAGCCAAACCCACCAATGTTGACGGGATTGGACGACAGTCTAATGTGTATGGGGGCCCTCGACAGGTGATGTTGGAGGACTGGAGAGGATAAGGATCCAGCTTGTCGAATTTTGGCTTTCGGAGAGATAAGCCACCACAGTGGCTCTCTCAAGGAGAACACAGCAGAGTCCGGGGGGTGATAGCTGCCGGTTGAAGCATCATTTGGCTGACAGCAATCTAAAGTGCTTGGGGAGCTGTAGGGTCCAATAGATATGTTAATTATGGCAGTAGCTTATCTAGGAGGATAAAAGGATTTGGCATTTGAATTCGAACTACTTGATCCTTCTCCTCTCTATGTCATCTATTGCCTCCATATACACTTGATGGTTGGCAGATTTATCCTACTTTAATACGTATGGGGGCCTTTTATAAGGCATTCTAAAAGGAACATCTCAGGGAAAAGCGATACTACTGCATGGTCTGACACGGGGTGCATGGAAACTGGATTGGATTGATCAATATTATTTTTTTTTGTTCTGCAGGAATCACAGATCAAAAAACAATGAGAAGATCCCTAGTGTTATTTTTCATAATTGCCACATTGATTGCCCTCCAAACGATTCACCCATTACTCATGTATCTGAGGACCAAATTTATTGCCACAAGCTCGGAACAAAGACCAAAGAAAAATCATCTCATCATTCTTTCCACCTGGAGATCTGGATCATCTCTGGTGGGTCAGT
Source organism: Dendrobates tinctorius (assembly GCF_039654945.1). Lineage (NCBI taxonomy): Eukaryota > Metazoa > Chordata > Amphibia > Anura > Dendrobatidae > Dendrobates > Dendrobates tinctorius. Next base: position 5,896,284 of record NW_027361677.1, read on the forward strand.
TCTTCAATCAGCACCCGGATGTCTTTTATTTGAAAGAGCCGTCTTGGCACGTATGGAAAACCATGTATCAAAACGATGCAAACACTCTTCATATGTCAGTAAGGGACTTGGTTCGATCAGTCCTTATGTGTGACATGTCTGTATTTGATGTCTACATACAAAATAAAAGGAACCTGTCAAACCTGTTTTATTGGCAGGCTAGCAGAGCGCTCTGTTCTCCTCCCGCATGTAGCTCCTTCTCCCGTACAGATATTGTGGATGAAACTGCTTGTAAGAAGACTTGTGGCCAATACCCATTTCAAAAAGTTGAAGACACCTGCATTACCTACAGTCATATTGTTCTACAAGAGTTTCGGATATTCGATTTGTCTGTACTTTATTCACTTTTAAATGATCCATCCTTGAACCTAAAAATCTTACATGTTGTGCGTGATCCTCGAGCCATTGCCAGATCTCGGAAGGAGCTAAAGGTTGATCTGAACTTTGACAATAGTATTATACTCCAATCCGAAACAAATGACTTGAAGGTGTTGCAAAAAATCTGTGAAAGTCAAGTTCAAATATACAAGACGAGCAGTTCTGCCGCCTTTCTGTTTCCTCAAGACCGATACATGTTCCTTAGGTATGAAGATCTTGTCAAAGAACCTCTTAAAATGGTCAGAGAGATATACTCATTTGCTAATCTCGAACTGCCTAAAAACCTAGAGCCTTGGATCGATAAAATGACTCGTGGGCCAGAGCAAAAGATGAGGAAACTTTACATTATTAACCCAAGGAACGGTCTGTACATGGCTCGAGCTTGGAGGACAGTGCTATCCCTTAAGATGATAAAGGAAGTACAAGCTGTATGTAAAGAGGCCATGGAAATTTTCAATTATCAAACTGTAGACTCGGAAAAGGAATTGAGAAATTTGAGCATGGATATTGTGCTACCAAGACGTAGCGATGATTTCATATGGGATATTAGATAGAGGGTATTTTTATAGAGGATGGTGCCATGCCCTTTTAGAATCAACAATTGCAAATCGAGCTTACGATACTTTCACTTCTCCAGGGACCAAGTAATCAGAAGATTCTAATAATTGTCTAATTGGTTAAATAATGCCCCATAATGTTTTTGAAATTTAGATAAATTTCGTTTTTTTTTCTCATCAAAACATCCTGATTTACACATGAAATCAGCCAAGTAAACAGCTGATACCACTGAAGGAAGAGTGCCCTACCAGAAGAGTGTCCTATGAGAAGCACATCCCATCAGAAAAGTGCTCCATCACAAGAGTGTCCCATGAAAAGAGTGCCCTGTCAACAGAGTGCCCAATCAGAAAAGGGCCCTGTCAAAAGAGTGGGCCATTAGAAGACTATCCTGTGAGAAGAGAGCCCCATGAGATGAGTGTCCCAATAGAAGAGTACCATAAGAATGTCCAAAGCGCATCCCGTCAGAGTGCCCAATCGGAAAAGTGCACTGTCAAAACAGTGCCTCATCAGAAGAGTGCCCTGTTGGAAGAGTGCCCCATCAGAATAGTGCCCTGTCAGGAGGGTGCCCTGTTGTAAAAGTATACCATCAGCAGACTCCCCTGTCAGAAGTGTGCTCCATTAAACAACACCTATAAGAGGCGTGTCCCATAGAGTGCCCAGTCGGAAGAGTGTCCCACCAGAAGAGTGCCCTGTCGAAAGAGTGTCCCATCGGAAGAGTGCCCTGTCAGGACACACATTCATTGTCTTTGGGACTGATGGAGAGTACTCTGCTTTATCCGTAAGTCACAAAGACAATGAACAAAGAGGTGGCAGAGCTCCATTCAGTGGTGGTATGTCTGAGCCCAATTCCTGGGATTAGTAGCGTCCCCAGTAGTCAGACCCCCAACCAATTCACAAGTTTTCAAATTATCACCTATTTTTTTAATGGTTGGAATAACCCTCTAAAGGGGGCTTTACACATAGCGATATCGCTAGCAATATCACTAAAGCATCACCGATTTTGTGACGCAGCAGCGATATTGCTATGTGTGATACTTACCTCCGACCGGCTCCCCCGCTGTCTGTCGCTGATCGCGCGAGATCACACAGCTCCATTTCTCATTGGGCGCTTCCTGCTGGGCTTCCTGCTGGCGCCGTCAAGCGACGCATGGACGCGGGCAGGAGGACGTCAGGATCGCCGCGTTTGAAGGTAAGTAACGACCGCTGCTGCATCGCTACATCGCTGGTGAGATCTGCCTGTGTGACAGCTCACAAGCAACCATTTAGCGATGCACCAGCGATCCTGACCGGGTCGTATCGTGGTCGGGATCGCTGTTGCATCGCTAAATGTAAAGGGGCCTTTAGACCTTGTAAAATAGTACATCCCCTATGTAAAATATTAAATGGCAAGCAAACATTCTATCCTTTGGCAAATCAAGTCAATTGTAAAGATTGGTATTTTAGCCTACAAATATTATCTACTGGATAGGTGCTGATTGTTAGATCAGTCAGGGTTCTCTACTAGCTGCAAGACTGTGACCAGAAGTAGTTGGATGGAGTAGTCCAACACTCCATTCATTGGGTATGAGAATAAAAGCCAGTTAAGAGCTGCCAGGTTCCATTAACTATTCTTAAAGGGGTGGGGACAATTTTTTATACTTAAATGCATGTATTAGGGCTAAAAATAATTTTTGTTATTTGGTTGCATAAAAAATGTGCACTGCTTACCTTCTATATTCTCTTTGTTGCACTATCTATTGTTGGCTGAAGAATGAGTTAGCTGATGATCTGTCAGTCAGCTCAGTCTGATAGTCCAATGGGAGAATTCGTAACTTTTGCCTATGTTTTTTAGTTCCTCTCTGCTGATTTATGACCAGAAGACCAGATAAAAAGTTATATGTGCAGGAAAAAAAAGAGCCTGTAAAAGTAAAACAATGACACATTTTTAATAGAAACCAATTGCAAAAAATTTTTTTTAGACCCAGATATATGCATTTAAGTAAAAAAAAAAGTCCCAGAGGTGAACCATCTCTTTAACTGAACACGTATATATTATCTAGTCCCCCATTTAAGATTTATTGTTCCCTTTTCATTAGTCCTTGTAGTAATAATAATTAATGTACCCAACTCTTTCTGCACAGCATCCCCACAGAACCTGGATTCCAATACCTCTCACGCCTTAAGTTCACTTTCCATCTTCAAGCCCGTCCCAGAAGAAGTAGTGACCAGGCTCCATGCTTATTCTTGTCCTACAACCTGCACCAGTGACCCTATTGCCTCACATCTCCTCCAGTCCCTCTTCCTGGCTGGCACTACCTTCCTAACTAAAATATTTAGCCTGTCCTTCTTCCGGTATCTTTCCGCCTTCATTCAAACATCATCATAAACCCTTAACTTAAAAGAAAAAACATCCCTCGACCAGAACTGCGCTGCTGACTACAGACCCGTCTTCCCTTCATCTCTAAACTCCTGGAACACTTGGTCCACTTCTGTCTCATCTGATATCTCTCTGATCACTCTCTTCTTGACCCTTTACAACCTGCTTACACTCTACTGAATCTGCTCTCACTAATACCAGGGATTGTCTGTCTGCTGTCTATCACCATGTTCTCCTTCTATCTGAAACTGAATCTCTCCAAAACTGAACCTCTAGTTTCCTCCCTCTACTAACCAACCTATACCCGATACTCCGATTGTCTTGGGTCATTCTACCATAACTTCCAAGGAGCACCCCCGCTGTCTTGAGGTTATATCTGACACAGAACTTTCCGTCATTCCCTATATGTAATCACTTACTCTTGTTATATGCATCCTAAGAACATCTCCAGAATCCGACCTTTTCTCACCTTTGCAATTCTAACTGTCACTCTTATTCATTCTCGTCTGAACTTCTGAAACTCTTGTGATGGGTCTCACTCTAATCAAATTTTCTCCTCTCCAATCCATCCTGATTGCTGCCATTTTTGTTTTTGCTGTCCAGTTGCTACACCGATGCCTAGACCTTGTGCCAGTCACTGCACTGGTTACCCATTCATTACAGAATACAATACAAACTTAACTCTCACATCCACCAAGCTCTGCACCCCCTACATCTTCTTCCTTATCTCTGCCTATCACCATACCTATGCCTTCCATTCGGTAACTGATCTAAAACTAACATTCTCCATAATCCGAAAGTCGCATCTCCGTCTAGAAGACTTCTCCCGTCCTGCGCCAGGGTCCTCAAATGCACTACTCCAAACGATCCGACTAACATCTTGTCAACATGTTTTTAAGTGTGTGTTAACACATCCTTTAAGGACAGGCTAATCTCCTCAACTCAACAACCTAACTCTCCCCTGTTCCCTTCTTCTAAATGTCAATCATAATGTGCTCCCTTGTATTCATCTGTCTCCACATCCTCCATGCCCCCCAATAGCACACGGTAACTGCACTTAAACAGGTACAGGCTGATGACGGATCCTGAAGCTTTATATGAAAACCCTTATTATAATGATTGACAGATTGTACATAACAGCACATCCTACCTGTTGTGTCCCCCTATTTCCTTATAGATTGTAAGCTTGTGAGAAGGACCCTCACTCCTCATGTAACTGGTGAACTATGTGTCACTTTTCTGATGTTTATTGTTAGTACATGCCCCCACTTAACTGTAAAGTGCTGTGGAATATATTGCTATAGAAATAAAAATTATTATTATTATTATTATAGCATGGCTGTATATCTTTCCCACCTCATTTACTGATGGCACATAGTCCAGAATCAGAGATTTTGATATGTCCAGTGTAATCTAGGAAGACATTACCAGGCTTAAAGACATCTTCCATAAATATGTACTTTTTACCTGGTGTAAATGCTGATGTTCTCCTGAATCCGGCGCTGTTTTTCTTTTGTTCCTGTGCCTCTCCATTCCTGAGATATGGCCTCCTCTTCCTTATATGTAAATCTGGTCTTTTTATCAAATTGGGTGTGGTCAGCAAGGACACGCCCACATAGAGAAGCTAAGGGCCACACCCACTTAGACTAAATTTTAATATAGGGAAGAAGGGGCCATATATCAGGAATGGAGAGGCGCAGAAACAAAAGAAAAACATTGCCAATTTCAGGAGAACAGCGGCATTTACATCAGGTAAAAAAAACCCAAACCATTTATGACTAGTGACAGGTCCTCTAAATTGTCACTGGAGAAACATTGTAAGCTTATAATACATGGCAATTAGATAAAACTATTTCACATAGAACAGATGGAGACACAGACCCTGATTCCAAAAATTTGCTATTTACTGGGCTACTTGCTGTAGTTTTGATATAATCAAAGTTTTATTAGCAGGAGATTATCATTAGAGGACTAGTAAACCTGCTGCCAGGTAGACAGACATATTCATGAGCTCAGTATACCACCGACCCCAACACTGATTGGCAGCTGTGAATAAGATCCATGGTGGATCGAAACGTGTAGTTGTTTCTAGTGCCCCCCAGCGCATCCTTTGCTGGAGAGGAGAAAGCTGATATGCTGTTATTTTAAATTTTCTTCAATAAAGCAAATTTTTTTAGTAGCTGGAATGATCCCTTTTTTTTTCTACTACCAGGAAGTTTCCACTTTTTACTAACACTAGTTCCCACCCACTGGGCTAGTTCTATACATTAACTGCATCCTACCCTATAGAATAAACCTATTGTCCTTCTCTTATGTCCTGTACCGTTGTTAAGCCACTTAACTATATGAACTACATTGTACATGAACACTTGAGATTACTTACACGCTATACATTCTTATCACACAATATAAAAGACGCACATCACTATTAACATTATACGGAAAACCGCATGATACTGTACACATAGCGCGATTGTTGCCTTCAGGGGCAGGAGCACAGCAGAACAGTCCATCAATCTTAAGATCTGCGAACAGAAAACACCAAAGTATAATAATAATAATGAAATTCAGGAAACAAGATCTGTACATGACTGTGAGCTCTACTGCATTGCAAATATTGTGCTCTGGCTTTGTGGGAATCATGTATGGATGTGGACTGTCTTACCCTGTTCCTGCCTCTAAAGATAACAGACGCACTATGTGAATACCGTCGTGCGATTTTATATGTAAAAGTAATGTGTGTCTAATGTAATATAAGTTCAAGGTAGTGGGCGGCCAAATGGAGTTCCCTAATGGACATTCCAACGTCTGGAGCCTAGGACCCGGGATAGGCACCATGGAGCGCGCCTGGTCTTCATAAGGTCGTTGGACATGGAGTTACATGGGGGGGGCAGAAGGCCAGTCCTGTGTGACCTGCCAGAGTGGATGAGTTCCTGGGGTTAATGGAGTCAGCGGGCTTGGGGGTAGTCCAGAATGAATGGGTGGCAGAACAGAATTGGAGTTGTGCTAAGGAGAAAGGAAGTCTGCATTGCTGTGCCCAATGCCATCTGTACCTGTGGCACCCCTGAGGGTTCAGTCGCCAAAGAGGTACTGCACCTCACCCAGTGATGTGATATCCCACAACCAGGTAAGATGGAGACACCTGACCACATTCCACACCTGTATCCCACACACCCATAGTATAGCAGAGCACGCTTTATGGCCCCTGCTTGGAACACAAAGGGTGTTGGGAAGTGGGCGGAGTTTAGCTGAAGAAGGGAACAATTATAGGATGTGAGGAGAGTTCCCTCAGAGGGAGGGAAGGAGAAGGACGTGGAGTTGCTGGACGGATTGGCTTTTACAGAAAGCTCCTTGGAAGTAAAAGTGGTTCTTCTGGAGGCACGGTTGGAGAGTATCAGTATCATGCGGTCCGTCAGCGTGGAGGAAGAACCAGGTCGCAAAAGGGTCTCAGCCCCTAGCCTAGTGGAGTGGACACCTAACTCAACTAGCAAGCTGACAGGTGTGGTCACTTTATGGGCCACAGCAACATACCACGGTTATTACTACCAGAAAGGCTAAAACCAACACACAAAAGATAACACAACGACCATAAGTCCCAATATAGAGTACAATGTTTATTGTTACAATCAGATAAAATCAGGTATTAAAACAGGTATCAATATATGGAATATGACAATTTTTGTACATATATTGAAGAAATATACAAATATTTAAAATTATATCTAGAATATGGGCAGTACCACCCCTATAGGACATACATTCACCTAGCAATGTAAAAATTGTAAAAAATGTGCATATGATTAACCCCTTCACCCCCAAGGGTGGTTTGCACGTTCATGACCGGACCAATTTTTACAATTCTGACCACTGTACCTTTATGAGGTCATAACTCTGGAACGCTTCTATGGATCCCGGTGATTCTGACATTGTTTTCTCGTGACATATTGTACTTCATGTTAGTGGTAAAATTTCATTCAAATAACTTGCGTGTATTTGTGAAAAAAACGGAAATTTGGCAAAAATTTTGAAAATTTCGCAATTTTCCAACTTTGGATTTTTATGCCCTTAAATCACAGAGATACGGCACCCAAAAAACTTGATAACTAACATTTCCCACATGTTTACTTTACATCAGCACAATTTTGGAACCAAAATTTTTTTTTGTTAGGAAGTTATAAGGGTTAAAAGTTGACCAGCGATTTCTCATTTTTACAACACCATTTTATTTTTAGGACCACATCACATTTGAAGCCACTTTGAGGGGTCTATATGATAGAAAATACCCAAAAGTGACACCATTCTAAAAACTGCACCCCTTAAGGTGCTCAAAACCACATTCAAGAAGTTTATTAACCCTTTAGGTGCGTCACAGGAATTTTTTTGAATATTTAAAAAAAAATGAACATCTAACTTTTTTTCACAAACAAAATACTTCAGGTTCAATTTTTTTTATTTTACCAAGGGTAACAGGAGAAATTGGACTGCAAAAGTTATTGTGCAATTTGTCCTGAGTACACTGATACCTGATTTGTGGGGGGAACGACTGTTTCGGCGCATGGCAGAGCTCAGAATGGAAGGAGCGCCGTTTGACTTTTTCAATGCAAAATTGGCTGGAATTCAGATCGGACGCCATGTCACGTTTGGAGAGTCCCTGATGTACCTAAACAGTGGAAACCCCTTACAAGTGACCCCATTTTGGAAACTAGACCCCCCAAGGAACTTATCTAGATATGTGGTGAGAACTTTGAACCCACAAGGGCTTTACAGAAGTTTATAACATACAGCGGTACAATTAAAAAATCATATTTTTTCCACAAAAATGATCTTTTCACCCCAATTTTTATTTTCCCAAGGGTAGCAGCACCCTAAAAGTTATTGTGCAATTTGTCCTGAGTATGCTGATACCCCACATGTGGGGGTAAACAACTATTTGGGCGCATGGCAGAGCTCAGAAGGGAAGCAGCGCCATTTGACGTTTTTGCCTGGAATTGAGATCGGACATCAATGTCGCGATTGGAAAACCCCTGATGTACCTAAACAGTGGAAACCCCCCACAAATGGCACCATTTTGGAAACTAGACCCCCCAAGGAACTTATCTAGATGTATGGTGAGAACTTTGAACCCCCAAGGGCTTCACAGAAGTTTGTAACGTACAGCCGTACAATTAAAAAATCATATTTTTTCCACAAAAATGATCTTTTCACCCACAATTCTTATTTTTCCAAGGGTAACAGGACCATAAAAGTTATTGTGCAATTTGTCCTGAGTACGCCGATACCCCACATGTGGGGGTAAACCACTATTTGGGCGCATGGCAGAGCTCGGAAGGGAAGCAGCGCCATTTGACATTTTTGGCTGGAATTGAGATCGGACATCATGTCGCGTTTGGAAAGCCCCTGATGTACCAAAACAGTGGAAACCCCCGATAAATGACACCATTTTGGAAACTAGACCTCCTAAGGAACTTATCTAGATTTGTGGTGAGCACTTTGAACCCCCAAGGGCTTCACAGAAGTTTATAATGCCCGGGTATGAAAATGAAAAAATCGTATTTTTTCCACAAACATGATCATTTAGTCCCCAATTTTTTTTAATTTCCCAAGGGTAACAGGAGAAATTGGACCCCCAAGGTTGTCCAATTTGTTCTGAGTACGTTGATACCCCATATGTGGGAGAAAACTACTGTATGGGCACACGTCGGGGCTCGGAAGGGAAGTAGTGACGTTTTGGAATGCAGACTTTGATGGAATGTTCTGCGGGTGTCATATGCGTTTGGAGAGCCTCTGATGTGCCTAAACTATTGAAACTCCCCACAAGTAACCCCATTTTGGAAACTAGACCCCCCACGGAACTTATCTAGATGTGTGGTGAGCACTTTGAACCCCCAAGTGCTTCACAGAAGTTTATAACGCCCGGGCGTGAAAATAAAAAAAATCATTTTTTTTTCCACAAAAATGATATTTTTGCCCCCAATTTTTTATTTTCCTAAGGGTAACAGGAGAAATAGGACCCCAAAAGTTGTTTTACAATTTGTCCTGAGTAGGCTGATACCCTATATGTGGGGGTAAAACACTGTTTGGGCGCATGGCAGAGCTTGGAAGGGAAGGAGCACCATTTGACTTTTTCAACGCAGAATTGGCTGGAATTGAGATCAGACGCCATGTCGCATTTGGAGAGCCCCTGATGTGCCCAAACAGTGGAAACCCCCCAATTATAACTCCAACCCGAACCCTAACACACCCCTAACCCTAATCTCAGCCCTAGCCCTTACCCTAATCTGAGCCCTAACCCTAGCCCTAACTCTAGCCCTAACCCTAATGGGAAAATGGAAATAAATACATTTTTTTATTTTATTATTTTTCCCTAACTAAGGGGGTGATAACGGGGGGTTTGATTTACTATTTATGGTGGTTTTTATTTTTGGCGGCTGTCTCACGCTAAAAGACGCTTTTAATTGTAAAAATAGTTTTTGCATCACCACATATTGAGAGCTATAATTTTTCCGTATTTTGACCCACCGAGTCATGTGAGGTCTTATTCTTTGCGGGACGAGTTGACGTTTTTATTGGTATCATGTTCGGGCACGTGACATTTTTTGATCGCTTTTTATTCCGATTTTTGGGACGCAGAATGAACAATAACCAGCGTTTCATGAATTTCTTTTGGGTGGTGCGCTTACACCGTTCCGCATGCGGTAAAATTGATAAAGCGGCCTTATTCTTCGGGTCAGTACGGTTACAGCGATACCTCATTTAGGTCATTTTTTTATGTTTTGTCGGTTTTATGCACTGAAAACTATTTTATATAAAAACTAATCATTTTTGCATCGCTTTATTCTGCGAGCTATAACTTTTTTATTTTTTTGCGGATGACACTGTATGGCAGCTCATTTTTTGCGGGACAAGATGACGTTTTCAGCGGTGCCATGGATATTTATATGCGTCTTTTTGATCGCGCGTTATTGCACTTTTTGTTCGGCGGTATGATAATAAATCATTATTTTTTGCTTCATTTTTTATTTTTATTTTTTAAGGGGTTCGCTAAAGGGGTTAACTAATGGGACAGTTTTATAGGGCGGGCCATTACGGACACGGCGATACCAAATATGTGTACTTTTATTGTTTTGGTTTTTTTTTATTTCCAAAAAATGAATTTATTAGGGAATATTTTTTTTTTTTAATTTATTTAGCGATTTTTAAAAAATTATTTTTACACTTTTTTTAACTTTATTACATTGTCCCAGGTGGGACATCACTGTCCTGTGACAGATCGCTGATCTGTCACATCACAGATCACTGTGACAGATCAGCGATCTGTCACAGGCACTGCACAAGGCTTCCTCCTTGCCTGCGCGTTGCAGGCACTGAGGAAGCCGGCTCCCTGCAGGCCCCCGAAGGTCGCTGTCGCCATCTTGGATTCGGGGACCTGCAGGGATGGAGCCCCCTGCAGCAGCGCTGCACATTACGCTGCTGTGGGGGGCTCAGGGAAGCATGGAGGGAGCCCCCTCCCTGCTGATGCTTCCCTTTAACCCCCCGGTACACCGTGATTATGTTTGATCGCGGTGTGCAAGGGGTTAACTTGTCGGGGGCGGTCCGTGACCGCCCCTGACACATTGTGCCGGGTGTCAGCTGTGATAATCAGCTGACACCCGGCTGCGATCAGCGGCGTTCACCACGTGGGCGCCGCTGATCGCGGTAGACGTACTATCCCGTCCCTGGGATTAAGTCCCAGGGCACATGGATGGGAAAGTACGTCACATGACAGAAAGGGATTAAATAAAGTGCAGTGCCCAGTGCAACTGAAAAATAGGTGTCAGTATGCCTATGCAGATCATACAAGTGATACTCAAAAAACCGTAAAGGTGTCACAGAATAATCTGTATGTCTGCTGACCAGGAAGACGGTATACCATAAACAAAATTAAAAAAGTAAATAATACATAACTTACAAAGTGTACTGTGTCAATTGTCAATTGACCCCCTGATGAAGGCATAGCGCCGAAACGCACGTTGGGGCTGGGCGTCTATCCCAGGAGACCAGGAACAATTGCCAAAAATTGTCATATTCCATATATTGATACCTGTTTTAATACCTGATTTTATCTGATTGTAACAATAAACATTGTACTCTATATTGGGACTTATGGTCGTTGTGTTGTCTTTTGTGTGTTGGTTTTAGCTAATTTACGACTGTCCCCATTTTATTTCCATTTTACTGGCAATAATCATATTTGTAACTTGATTTCATATCATATTATATTATTAGATTATTATTTCTTTGATTGAATTGCCAGCTCTCCTTACCTCTTTCTTTGTCTACCAGAAAGGCGGCTATATAGGATCAAAGAAACGGATTGTACACGTTGTCTGACAGGATTCGCAGCTGCTGGCCTGGGACATTAACTGTGAGGTGCTGGAAAAGAAGGAAAATGGAGAGCAGCATTGTGGAAACGGTCAGGGAAGGAATATACTGACAGGGAGTGCTGGAAGGGTGTACTTCATTTTAACCTGGAAGTTGGCTGGACCCCTCGCCTGGAGAATACAGCACTGAAGCGGGCATCCATCTGTACTGCAGACAGAACTGTAAGTAAAGCATTGGAACTGCATGCCACTGTGTCAGCTACCTTCTTTCTGCGCCTCCCACCTTCATACTACAGATGGACAATGACCCAAAACATAAAGCCAAAGCAACCCAGGAGTTTATTAAAGCAAAGAAGTGGAATATTCTTGAATGGCCAAGTCAGTCACCTGATCTCATCCCAATTGAGCATGCATTTCACTTGTTAAAGACTAAACTTCAGACAGAAAGGCCCAAAAACAAACAGGAACTGAAAACCACCGCAGTGAAGGCCTGGCAGAGCATCAAAAAGGAGGAAACACAGCGTCTGGTGATGTCCATGAGTCCAAGACTTCAGGCAGTCATTGGCAACAAAGGGTTTTCAACCAAGTACTAGAAATGAACATTTTATTTACAATTATTTAATCTGTCCAATTACAGGGTGGCACATGTTAAGGAGCTGAAACTCCTAGACCCTTCATCTAATTTTAATGTGGATACCCTCAAATGAAAAGTGAAAGTCTGAACTTCAACTGCATCTGAATTGTTTTGTTTAAAATTCATTGTGGTAATGTCTACAACCAAAATTAGAAAAATGTTGTCTCTGTCCAAATATATATGGACCTAACTGTACAAGTGTCTCCCCCGCACTGAGCCCCTAAGCACAGATATGTACCCCACCACCAATACGCTATTAGACATGCACCATTCAAAATACAAAACTGATAAGCAGCACTGTTCCCCCATTACCTATAGTCTCCACCACCCAATAATATGAATTATTCAGTCTGTGACTCTCCCAAATTAACTGTAAGGCTATGTGCACACGCTACGTTTTTGTTACGGAAAATACGCAGAGTTTTACAGTACAAGCAGAGCAAATGAGATCCCTGAAGTCTCATGCACATGTTTCTTATTTTTTCCTTGCAGATTTGTAGCATATTATAATCTGCTTAAATAATGTCAATTCTTGCAAAGTATTTCATCCATACTAATGAGTGGGGAGAAAATACACAACAAAAGCATGTAAAAAACGTGGCAAAAAAAAATTACGCAGCGTTCGTCCTGCCAATACATTAGGACATGCAGCAGAATTTTCTCCTGCAAATCCTGAACGTGTTCACAAAGCCTTAGTCCCTGTCCTGTGCCCCCGTCCCAATTCATTATAAATTTTTGATAGCATCATAATCAATTTGGGGAGAAGACGCTATCAGGTACTGAGCATCCTCCATCATCTCTCAATTCATTACAAGTCCCTGGTAGTATCTTGTATCTGTTCCCACCTTTCATCTCATTATAACGTGTCCTATGCATCTTACCCCCTCCTTCCCCCAATAAATTTGAAGTCCCTGATAGTGTTATAATGAATTGTGAGATGAGGGGAGGACGCTATTAGGGGCTTAGCACGCTCCTCCATAACCCAATTCATTTTACATCCATATCTAATTACTCCTCCCCCTCTCCCTGTCCATTATAAGTCCCCCTATTACCCTCATTGTCCTCTCCCCATCCCTTTTTGTCACCTCTTTCTGCATCCCATCATTGCCCTCTCCCCCACCTCCATCATTGTCCTCTCCCCACCTCCATCACCTCCATCATTGCCCTCTCCCCACCTTCATCATTGTCCTCTCCCCCACCTCCAACATTGTCATTTCCCCCACCCCCATCAAGTTACCAACAGCAGGCAGATAAAACCATGGAGCAAGTACAGACGATGATCGTTTCGCGCTTACATTGCGCTTCAACAGGTCATGACCTGTTGAAGCGCAATGTAAACGCGAAACAATTGTCGTCTGTACTTTCTCCATGGTTTTATCTGCCTGCTGTTGGTAACTTGATGCCACAATAAAGGATTATTTTGCACGGGACGGAATGTGCCTATCCACTTTCTTCTCTATGGATATACAGTTGTGGCCAAAAGTATTGACACCCCTGCAATTCTGTCAGATAATACTCAGTTTCTTCCTGAAAGTGATTGCAAACACAAATTCTTTGGTATTATTATCTTCATTTAATTTGTCTTAAATGAAAAAAAACACAAAAAGAATTGTCCTAAAGCCAAATTGGATATAATTCCACACCAAACATAAAAAAGAGAATGGACAAAAGTATTGGCACTGTTCGAAAAATCATGTGATGCTTCTCTAATTTGTGTAATTAACAGCACCTTTAACTTACCTGTGGCACCTAACAGGTGTTGGCAATAACTAAATCACACTTGCAGCCAGTTGACATGGATTAAAGTTGACTCAACCTCTGTCCTGTGTCCTTGTGTATACCACATTGAGCATGGAGAAAAGAAAGAAGACCCAAAAACTGTCTGAGGACTTGAGAAACCAAATTGTGAGGAAGCATGAGCAATCTCAAGGCTACAAGTCCATCTCCAAAGACCTGAATGTTCCTGTGTCTACCGTGCCCAGTGTCATCAAGAAGTTTAAAGCCCATGGCACTGTGGCTAACCTCCCTAGATGTGGACGGAAAAGAAAAATTGACAAGAGATTTCAACGCAAGATTGTGCGGATGTTGGATAAAGAACCTCGACTAACATCCAAACAAGTTCAAGCTGCCCTGCAGTCCGAGGGTACAACGGTGTCAACCCGCACTATCCGTCGGCGTCTGAATGAAAAGGGACTGTATAGTGGGAGACCCAGGAAGACCCCACTTCTTACCCCGAGACATAAAAAAGCCAGGCTGGAGTTTGCCAAAACTTACCTGAAAAAGCCTAAAACGTTTTGGAAGAATGTTCTCTGGTTAGATGAGACAAAAGTAGAGCTTTTAGGGCAAAGGCATCAACATAGAGTTTACAGCAGAAAAAAAGAGGCATTCAAAGAAAAGAACACGGTCCCTACAGTCAAACAAGGCGGAGGTTCCCTGATGTTTTGGGGTTGCTTTGCTGCCTCTGGCACTGGACTGCTTGACCGTGTGCATGGCATTATGAAGTCTGAAGACTACCAACAAATTTTGCAGCATAATGTAGGGCCCAGTGTGAGAAAGCTGGGTCTCCCTCAGAGGTCATGGGTCTTCCAGCAGGACAATGACCCAAAACACACTTCAAAAAGCACTAGAAAATGGTCTGAGAGAAAGCACTGGAGACTTCTAAGGTGGCCAGCAATGAGTCCAGACCTGAATCCCATAGAACAACTGTGGAGAGATCTAAAAATGGCAGTTTGGAGAAGGCACCCTTCTAATATCAGGGACCTGGAGCAGTTTGCCAAAGAAGAATGGTCTAAAATTCCAGCAGTGCATTGTAAGAAACTCATTGATGGTTACCGGAAGCGGTTGGTCGCAGTTATTTTGGCTAAAGGTTGTGCAACCAAGTATTAGGCTGAGGGTGCCAATACTTTTGTCTGGCCCATTTTTGGAGTTTTGTGTGAAATGATCAATGTTTTGCTTTTTGTTTCATTCTCTTTTGTATTTTTTCATTTAAGACAAATTAATTGAAGATAATAATAATACCAAAGAATTTGTGTTTGCAGTCATTTTCAGGAAGAAACTGAGTATTATCTGACGGAATTGCAGGGGTGTCAATACTTTTGGCCACAACTGTACAGACTATTTTTCTTGGAAGTGGCACCCGTGTTCCCTGATGTGTGTGCAGCGTCATTAACCCGAGGTCATACAGCTGTGCCTTTGTCCTGCTTTTTCTCTTCTATGGTATGTTATTTGTTTGTGTGTTTACCAATTGGGGGAATTATTTTGCACGTTATTTCACTTTCTCCACATTGTATCCTCCATTGTCTCTGTTCTCGCTCCTCTCCCTCTTCTCCATTTACTTTCTGTTCATTCCCTTTCAGTTTCGTTTTCCAGGAATGCTTCCACAGAGAGGTAAGACTGCACTCTTTGTCATGTATGATGGGTCCCTATGGGCGCTGCACTCTTCTCTGGGGGACATCATATGAGATATTAACCCTTACAGCTCGTCAGACCCTTTTCCCCGCTTAAAGCCGTACTGTGTGACCGTCACCTCCCGTCTGTTCCTTTCCTGGAGGATCTGTACATTTTTCAGCTCGCATGGCTCCGTCACTGACTCATAGCAGATTTATATATTTCTGCACCCATACAAAACTATAAAGGGAAACTCTACCAGAGCGTGTGAATTTGGGACTAAAAATCTGCATGAAATTCTGAAAAAACTTATCTCACGTTACATCTTTTTTTTTTATATATATGTAGATGTCTAAAGTTTAGGGGAAGTTGTGCATTAATGGTCACACCTGAGAATCGCACCTACCAGAAGAATGGGGTCTTCATCAGAAAGGGAAGAACTCTTCTAGGGCAAAGCATTTTTTTCAGCACATTTGTAACCATTTTTTTGCTATAGGAAAATATTAAACACAATACACACTACTAGTTTTTTTTTCATGGCATGTCTTATAATTTACAGTCACCAAACCCAGAATCCTCCATCAGATAGAGGAGTGTGATCCGTCACTGCACAGAACACATTTCCTCCAGAGTGCAGTGGTGGCGGCTTTACACCACTCCTTCCGATGATTGGCATTGTGCTTGGTGATGTAAGGCTGCATGCAGCTCCTTGGCCATGAAGCTCCTGTCAGGGGCGCAGTGTTTGTGCTGATGTTATACCAGAGGAGGTCTGGACTCTGCAATTATGGAGTCAGCAGAATATTGGGGGCTTTTCTGCTCCTCAGCACTCGGTGACCCCACCCTGTAACATTACGGGGTCTCCACTTCATGGCTGAGTTGCTGCGGTTCTTTCCGCTTCTCAATAATGTCACTCACAGGTGATGGGGAAGAAATGTCCTGAACGGACTTGTTACACCAGTGACTCCTATTACAGGATCAGTGAGCTTGTTACTGTTGGCGCTGTGTCTCCTGGCGGTCATGTAACATTGTTACCGCTGCAACCTATCAGCAGTCACTGATGGGCTGCAGACTTCACAGTTCCCTTAGATATAAGAGTGAAGGCTACAGCTGATCAGCAGCTACTAATTGGTTGCAGCAGCACCAACATTGCTAGAGCAGTATCAGTCCTTGAGGTGTGAAAACACATGAAAAGAAGAAAGTATATGCACACAAATAGGGATCACCACAAAGATATGAAAAAAGTATCAATTTTATTAATGGACACAACAAACAGACACTTTGTGGTTAAAAACAATTAAAAAGTCTGAACAACCAGACATTAATAACAAAACAAAGACAATGGGTCATTTTGATAAATAGTTAAATGCTATGGGTCCCAAGACCAACCATTCAGTATAATGCCAGGTATCTGCTAGTTACCATAACCTAGTTTCTATCAAATCAATTGTTATGACAATCATGACCTTAGATCAAAAAATACCATATTATCAATAACTACTATGGTTACATAGAAATTCTACATATACCATGGACAGAAAATTGAATGCTTATCATGTTGCCAACACAAATAAACATACATTAATAAGTCCCTTTCCCTAGCATGATATCACCTGGTTTCTGAGGATGAACAAGCTACCGGGTAGGTTACATGGGACCCCCAAACCCACGCGTATCGACACAGTGATGTGTCTTTCTCAAGGTCCCTTGAGGTCCTTGAGGTGTGTATGCGTCTTTTTATCTGGGGCACTTTGCCATTTAAGATGGCGTTGTCAGGTGGTGCATAATCCCTTTAACAAATTTTGTGAATTACCGCAATCGATCTTTTAATTGCTCACGTCATGCAATCAATGTCTAGTAGATGCCCTCAATGATATCCCAGGGTTCTCCCTCCTGCGCCTTCCCCCATGCTGGCCATGACTCCTGGGAGCTGAAAATGCAAACCTGTGTCGGGAGGCTGTGTTATATAATATGGGGGGGGCTACATTATATTCTATGGGGAGGTGGGCTGTATTATATTCTACTAGCTGAAGAGCCCGGCGCTGCCCAGGCATAGTAACTAACTGTGGATAGTTATAACAAATTATAATTATCCTCCATCCCATAGTCCCGTGCCCATATACCCAACATACCTATCCTCCATCCCATAGTCGAGTGCCCATATACCCAACATACCTATACTCCATCCCATAGTCGAGTGCCCATATACCCATCATACCTATCCTTCATCCCATAGTCCCGTGCCCATATACCCAACATACCTATCCTCCATCCCATAGTCCCGTGCCCATATACCCAACATACCTATCCTCCATCCCATAGTCGAGTGCCCATATACCCATCACACATCCTCCATCCCATAGTCCCGTGCCCATGTACCCATCACACATCCTCCATCCCATAGACCATGCCCATAAACCCATCACACATCCTCCATCCCATAGTCCCGTGCCTATATACCCATCATACATATTCGCCATCCCATAGTCCCGTGCCCATATACCCAACATACCTATCCTCCATCCCATAGTCGAGTGCCCATATACCCATCACACATCCTCCATCCCATAGTCCCGTGCCCATGTACCCATCACGCATCCTCCATCCCATAGACCATGCCCATAAACCCATCACACATCCTCCATCCCATAGTCCCGTGCCTATATACCCATCATACATATTCGCCATCCCATAGTCGAGTGCCCATATACCCATCACACATCCTCCATCCCATAGTCGAGTGCCCATATACCCATCACACATCCTCCATCCCATAGTCCCGTGCCCATATACCCATCACACATCCTCCTTCCCATAGTCAACCATTATGACATCATGAGTGGCGGGGCTTGCAACCTATGATGACATCAGCGTCGCCATGGCAACCATTATAACATCACAATGAGGGGCGGGGCTTGATACACACACTTTTTCCCCATTATGTAGACAGGTGCAAAATTGTTTGGTGAATTGGAACATGCGGGGTTAAAATTTCGCCTCACAACATAGCCTAGGACGCTCTCGGGGTCCAGACGTGTGACTGTGACAAATTTTGTGGCTGTAGCTGCGACGGTGCGGATGCCAATCCCGGACATACATACCCACATACATACATACACACACTTGAGCTTTATATAATAGATTTGGGGCTACATTATATTCTATGGGGGGGCTGTATTATATTTATTATATTCGATGGGGACTTCATTATACTATATGAGGAGGGCTACATTGTATTCTATGGAGGGGCTACATTATACTATATTAGGGTCTGCATTATATCCTATGAGGGGGTTGCCATATATTCTATGGAGGGGCTGCATTATACTATATGGGGGTGGGGCTGCATTATATTCTATGGGGGGTTACATTATATTCTGTGGAGTGGCTGCATTATACTCTGGGGTAGCTGCATTATGCTCTAAGGGGTGGCTGCATTATACTATAAGAAGGGGGCTGCTTTATACTCTATGGGGTTTACATTATATTGTATGGCGGGGCTGCATTATACTCTGTAGGGTGGCTGCATTATGCTCTATTGGGTGGCTGCATTATACTATATGTGGGCTGCATTATACTGTATCGAGGACTACGGGGAATACATTATATGAAGAACTATGGGGTGCATTATGCTATGGGAAGGGAATTGTACCACATGGGTGACTATGGCGGTGCATTATACTATATGGAGAACTATGAGGAGTGTATTATACTATATGGAGGACTGAGGAGTGTATTATACTATATGGAGGACTATGGGGCAGATTATATTATATGGAGGACTATGGGGTGTAAACTGTAGAGGTGCTGCTGATAACATGATACTGTAAAGTAATCTGTTAGGGTGTGCGCAGACGTTGCGGATTAGTCTGCGGATTTCTCTGCAGAGAATCCATATCTCTTGGCAGAAACCGCAGGGTAAAACACATGCATTTTTCCTGCGGATTCCTAGCATGTGTACAGCGGATTTGATGCAGGTTCTAGTGCGGTTTGGCAGTGCGGATGAGAGAGAGATTGATTGATTTGTATGTCCCGGAACGTACACTGCAGCTGCGGTTCCGCAAAAAAGAAGTAACATGCAGCGGAAAATAAACCGCAAAAAATCTGCGCGGAATTTTCCGCAGCATGTGCACGGCGGATTTGGTTTTCCATAGGATTACATGGTACTGTAAACCGCATGGAAACTGCTGCGGATCCGCAGGACCAAATCCACTGCGGATCCGCAGCAAAAACCGCAACGTGTGCACACACCCTTAGTGATCCATTAGTGATCGTTCTGTCCCCATCATTCTTTCTCAGACGGTGGAAAGAGGCCGGGAAACAAATGTTGAACGACTTCTTCAATTTTGTAGATCATTTAGCGGCCTAAACTCAGCGCATATAAATACAATCGAAATGCTTCTGTGTGATGTGCAATATGTTAGCATTTGGGGCCCCATTTTAAACTTTGCCTAGGGCCCCACTTTGCCTGAAACCGGCCCTGCCTGTGTGTGTAAGGGGGTGGCGGGGACCCTGAATGGTTTTCCCTCTTCCGAATACTTTTCCCCCTGTGCCACATGCGGCTTACCGATGTTTATTCAATCTTTTATTACTGTGTGTATTGTAAAGTACATGTATTGTTATGTGTCTTATATAAGCTTAGGGATAGAAAAGAGTGTTAGCAAGGTATGAGCACCATAGGGCTAAGCAGCTGGGATGAGTTAGGGTGTGACAGTGCAGAGCCACAGGGGTATAAGGGAAGCATTTCCCGGGTAGTGAGAGAAGACCGGGCAGTCTTGCCCAGGGCAGGACATGTACATCAGTGTGCAGAAAGAGTTCCCCACTCGTGGGGGATACAGATGCTCCAAGCCTGGAGAGCAGTGGGAACGAGCATCAGCTCAACGGGATCGTCCCCAGAAAGAATTCGGGGTCTGATACCAGGACAGGAGCTGATGACGCATAATGAACAGATGGGACCCAAATGGTCCGTGGAGACGGCAGGGAAAGCATAGGAAATGTTGACCTGTGTGAACTGCACCCCTGGATGTGATGGATATCTTGACATTTAGCAAAGTTTAACCGTTGGAACAAAGACTGCGACTATGGTGCTTCATGGGACTAGAATTCCAGCAGACACAATGAGCCATGTGCAAGGTGCCGGGGTGCGGATTGACTGTTGCTTAATGAATTCGCCCACGACTACCACCCCGTGCCACCTTGTTACATGTGTATTCAAGAATAAAAAATATGATTTAAAGGGAACCTGTCATCAACATTTAATCCAAACCATGTACATGTCTATGTAGGCCTTTAAAAGACAAGGCAGTCATTCCATTTATGACCCCAGATCTGCTCCAAAAGCAAGAAATCGTGCTTTGAACTTCAGTTTGTAAGTGCAATAGGGCATGATGATGATGCACTTACAGCTTCATGCTCTATTTTCGAACTAGTAGCACCCTTTCTTGCTTGATTGGTCTTTATATTTGGTACACTGTCAGCCAGAGGAGGATGCTACTAGTTCAGGAATACAGCAGAGGCTGAGAAGTTGTAAGTGCATTGGGGCATGACGATGCACTTACAGCTTCTCAGACTCACGCTATATTTCCAAACTAGTAACACCATTGCCTGTTTGATTCACAGTGTACCAAATCTAACAACCTATCAATCAGCCAGAAGAGGATGCTACTAGATCAGGAATACAGTAAAGACTGAGAAGCTGTAAGTGCATCGTCACGCCCCAATGCACTTACAGACTGAAGTTCAAAACCTGATTTCTCAATGCTAGCATCGCACTTTGGGGTCATAAAGGGATCGACTGGCTTTTGTTTTAAATGGTGAAGGGGTTGGTGGGGGCAAGCAAAAGTTGTGACATGTTCCCTTTAAAGGGGTAAAGTCTCTGGCCAGACAAGTCTTTATAAAACATCCAAAATACAGTGGAACGTGGCATTTATTAACATGTTAGCATATGTTTTAGTATGTTTATATCCATTACATAGCTATTATTTCCTGGACAGAAACACTTTGCGTAAATATTTTCTTAGGAGTCTCTTATACACTTTCAAGTCGCGTCACATATAAAATAATAGAGAACAGCACATCAGCCAACTTCCTGTGTGGGAGAGAGGGTCCCCGCCGAGTGTCCGGGTCGGAACCAAGGGGACCGTCACCTGGGTTCCAGGGGAAACTGTTTCCGGGGGACAGAGTTCAGGGTCGGACCGTGGAGACTGACAGGTGGGCTGGGGGAGGAGCCAATATAAAAGGGGCGGGGAACACGAGTCACAGTGAGTCAGCAGAACCAGACAGAAGAAGCAGGAGACCGTGGGAGTGACTGAGAGCCAGAGCGACTTACCGGAGCCAGGAAGGAGGCCAGAGACAGGAAAGACACTCCCCCTGGACAACAGTGGGACGGCGCTGAGACAACCATCCGAGAACTGCTGCCCCGCGTCGACCAACGGCCACTGCCGCCTTCCTCCAGCCCGCAGCAGTGGCCTGCCTGCGGTCACTCGCCGCCGTTGCCGCCTCGCTCCTGCCCGCGGCTGTGGCCTGCCCGCGGACACCAGCGGCCATTGCCGCCTCGCTCCTGCCCACGGCTGCGGCCTGCCCGCGGACACCAGCAGCCGCTGCCGCCTCACTTCAGCCCGAGGCTGCGGTCTGTCTCCCGCCATCCGCAGCCGCCCCGCTTCTTCCCGTGGCGGCGGCTAGTTCTGTGCCGTCGGCGGCCACCACTGTCCCGCTCCAGTCCGCGGCAAGGGCCGGGCCGTTGCTTGCCGCGGGTCCTCCGTTGCAGTCGCTGGCTGCGCAGGTGGCCTGCCAGCCGCCTCCCCACATCGCCGCTGCTTGCCCCTATC
The DNA here is from genome assembly GCF_039654945.1 of Dendrobates tinctorius. Taxonomy (NCBI): domain Eukaryota; kingdom Metazoa; phylum Chordata; class Amphibia; order Anura; family Dendrobatidae; genus Dendrobates; species Dendrobates tinctorius. The sequence goes on from NW_027361677.1 coordinate 5,918,820, forward strand.
CAGGGGCTAACGACCCATCTGTCTAAGGACTCCTCCAGGGCCTGTTGTGCCCCTGCTTCACCGGAGCGTTGGAACGCTCGAAGACTACGAAAGATCTTCAGTGGCTGGGCCCAGCGGCTGCTACGCCCGAAGAACCTTCGTCCGTGACACCAAGGGACGTCAAGCCAGTTAAGTGACACTATATAGTTAAGGACCTGTAGTCGGCCGTACCGCGGCCCTATAGTGACCGGCTTTGCCGGACTTAGTCGTGTTCTTAGATTTCCGTGTTGACTTGTATTGAGTCCCTGCGAAGACAATTCCTGTTATTTTGGTCGGTTGCTTAGACTATCCCTGCGGATAGTTACCTATATACCTATAAAAGTTGTTACCAAAAACACGAAACCGTCTCGCGTCTCGACACTGCATCCTCCATACCTGCTAGTACCACACCTGCAGTGTGCACTATAAATGATTTCTACTTATAGAGAGCGAGTCTTAAAGGAGCAGAAAGCTTTTGTTTCTGAACTAAGCTTGGTTCATTAGAGAAGGGGCATGTAAGCGCCTAGGATAGGAGATCTGCAGGGTGAGTAGATAACATTGTATCAATTAGTGATATAGTCATTGGTACCTGTCCTGTGAATATCTGGCACCATCAATGGTGGCCTTGACACAATTGGCACAATTAATATTGGGACTTTGACAAAGTTTATGCGCCCCCTGATTGGCATTATTTAGAGGGTACGCTCCTGGTCACTTTGTCACTGTAAATTAGGGCTGTCTAGCATGGTGCATCCACGCAGATATCTGAGTCCGCTGCAAAATCTTCTGATTTTTTTATGCAGATTTTCCAGTGAAATCCTGTGCATTACGAAGGGTTAATTGCACAAAAAGCCACATAAACTGATATGCTGCCGTTTCAGAGCAATAGGTTAAGACAGAAAAAGACAGAGGTGGCAGAGGCATTGAGACTCCTCCATCTCCTTTGTTGTGTACTCGACCATTTCTGATACCTGTGCCGTCGCTTACACTGGTGCGACTTGAAATTTCGATAAATTGCACCATAAAGTTACCGCATCCAGAAATGAACCAGTTAAGTATATTGGAACTTGCTCAACTAATCGTCTAAGTGAAACTGAAAATGCACCGAGTCTGGCACATTGCCAGGGCACGCCGGGGCCGCCATTTATCGCTTTATATTTTAGGAAGAAATTGCAAAAAAACCCACAGAATAGAATAATAAGCGAAAAACTTTTTATCGTTGTAGATTTTATGAGACTGGATTTTTGCCTTTTGGATAGTACCGAAGGTCACAGCATTTATGACCGGGAAGGGGCTTTCCATCTATAACTTACTTTCTCTTTACTTGTGATATCAAACTGGCAGCAAAGATAGAGACGGAGTTCACAGACTTCATAAGAAAATGTAACAGTAAGTAAATATTCTGTATAAATATGATATATTAATATATATATGTTTACATATAGTATATGCAGGTATCTGTGTGTATGTAGATATACAGTATATATATATACACACACACAGTGTTACGAAAAGTATTCAGACCCTTTGCTCAGACACTCATATTTAAGTCACATGCTGTCCATTTCCTTGTGATCCTCCTTGAGATGGTTCTACTCCTTCATTGGAGTCCTGCTGTGTTTAATTAAACTGATAGGACTTGATTTGTAATGGCGCACACCTGTCTATATGAGACCTCACAGCTCACAGTGCATGTCAGAGCAAATGAGAATCATGAGGTCAAAGAAACTGGCCAAGGAGCTCAGAGACAGACTTGTGGCAAGGCACAGATCTGGCCAAGGTTACAAAAGAATTTCTGCAGTACTCAAGGTTCCTAAGAGCACAGTGGCCTCCATAATACTTAAATGGAAGAAGTTTGGGTCCATCAGAAGTCTTCCTAGACTTGGCCATGCAGCCAAACTGAGCAATCGTGGGAGAAGAGCCTTGGTGAGAGTGGTAAAGAAGAACCCCAATATCACTGTGGCTGAGCTCCACAGATGCAGTACAGAGATGGGAGAAAGTTCCACAAAGTCAACTATCACTGCTGTTAGGCGACGGATTCCTGCAGCTACACAACAGGAATCCAGAGCCTCACATGCTGCTTTGCAGCAAGTCATTCCTGAGGCTAAGTTCCTCTGCCGCTCCACTGAGCATGCTCACGAGACGGCCTCCCATTGGAGGTCGGGAGTCACGTACTCAGGTCCTTCTCCAGATCTGATTGGTCCACGGCAGCGCACGGCTATAAAAGGTCCGCATGGCCGCTTGGCCATGCGCTAGTGTGGGGAAGGTGACTTGACGGATAGACGTGACTGGTAGAAGGAGGGGACGGTCTGTGCACTAGGGACAGAGATTGACAGGTTAGAAAGGTAGCAGCAGGGAAAGACAGAAAAGGGAGTGCAGTACTGTGAAATGACCACAAGATGGCAGGGGAGAGTAGTACAGGACTTAACATCAGCTTAGGGCTTAGGAATCCGCTTAGTCATGGGGGGCGGGCAGATAGGAGCTCGGGTGGGAAATTCCCCTGTGAGAGAGGGGATAAATAGAAGAAGGCGGGGCTCCAGGAGAGGTTTAGTCCCGGGAGGAGCTCAGAAGAAGACGGAGAAAGTGAGAAGAGCTCGGCCAGAGGGACGGACCAAGGAGAGACAGTCGGGGGTGGCCCTGACCTGACGGACTGCAGGACAGGCAAGGAGAAGAGGCAGCCAAGGGGGAGACCCTGACTCGACGTACCGCAAGACAGACGAGGCCCCGGGGGTACCGATTGGGAGACGACCTCGGGCAGGTGAAGCGCTGGGGGTAGATTGGTCTAGGACAGCCTCCAGTGAAAGATCCGCGAGGTGCGTTACTGCGACTGGAGCTGAAGAATAGGTACCCGGGCCTGGCGATACAGTGGTGTAAAGAAGCTGCGGTGCGTGTTTGGTGGTCGTCAGGAGGATGACGAATAAATCTGGAACTGTTACAAGTGGAAGCTGTCTCCGTCTCATCTTTGCCTCATCTGGTAAGCAGTGGCCCACCCCCCTAGCCCGGCCCCCTACCACACTAGTATAGTCTCTAATTGCTACTGTGTGAATGATGATGGATGCGTGTGTGGATAGGGACTTAGCCTTAGAGTCAGCGCCAGTCAGTGGCATGCTACAAGCCACAGTGCTCATCTCCACAGAGCTAGCGTCCGACAGTGCGCCCCTCCTGGGCATTGTCGTATATCGGCTGAGTCAGTGCCGTGCTGCAGTGAGCAGCACTTGTGGGCGTCCGCGGTAGCGACGCCACACGCACGGTAGGTCTAGACGGACACCGACCTTGTGTCTTTGGCCCGACTCCTGTGACCATAGACCTGTGAGGTCAACAGGCTCGGACTTTATGTTTATGCCTTAAGGCGCCTCTGTGAATATAACAGAGTACGCCCAGTGCACACCGGGTGACGTTCAACCCGTGTGCGATATACCGCCATATTGTGCGTCTCCCATTATATAGCAGCAGTTTAACACCTCTGCACGGTGGACCCAGGCGGCGAACAAACTTTCTATTTCATATTTAGTGCGTTCCGCTGTCCCTAACATTATACTAGCGCCAGGGTCTGGCTAGTAATGGCGGACCAGCAGCAGCAACAGCTACGGCAGTACATTCAGCAGCTAGAGGGCAGGTTGGCGGCCCTTGAGCGTTCCACCTCAGCTGCGGATGCTACTGCAGTTGCTGCTCGGGCAGTCGCAGAAGCTGTCTCGCGTGGGGCCACATCCACGCCTGCGCCGACAATATCCTGCCTCCCATTGCCCGATAAATTTTCTGGTGACAGCGCCACCTGTAGGGGTTTCGTGAGCCAGTGCACTATCCAGCTCGAGTTACTGGCCGCGCTATTCCCTACAGAGCGGGCTAAGGTGGGGTTTATCGTCTCCCTCCTGTTGGGCAGGGCGTTGGAGTGGGCTATGCCACTATGGGAGCGTGATGACCCTGTGGTACTGAGCGCGACTCAGTTTCTAAAATCACTAAAGCAGGTTTTTTTGGGGCCCCGGGTCACTCACGATACCTCTCTCCAGATAATTGCGTTAACGCAGGGATCCCTGTCGGTCAGTCAGTACGCCGTCCATTTCCGGACACTGGCTTCCGAGCTCGAGTGGCCTGAAAAAGCACTCATCCCTGTGTTCTGGAGAGGGTTGGCTGAGCATGTCAAAGATGCTTTATCTACCAGGGAGGTCCCCACAAGCCTGGAAAAGTTGATAGCGATCTCCACCTGTATTTACATCCGTTTTACGGAGCGCGGGCTGGAGCGTACTCAATCCAGACAGAAGCTTAGGTCGACTCCTGACTTCTCTGCATTACTGGAACTCCCTGATTTGGAGTTTTTACCTCCTGAGCCCATGGATGTGTCTCGTACCGGTCCGAAACCGCGTCCGGCACAGGGCTCCACTTGCTGCTACCTGTGTCGACAGTCGGGCCACCTGGCTAATAGGTGTCCGCAGCGGTCGAAAAAACGTTCACCTCCAGTGGCAGTTGGTGGAGATCTACCTAATATGAAAACTTTCTCCTCCAAACCGGTATTCCGAAGGACGTTAGATAGCGGTGCGTCCTCTTGGGAGGTAGAGGTCACTGTGGACTCAGGGGCAGAAGGAAACTTTATGTCCTCAGCCTTCGCCCAAAAGCACGCCATTCCACTGGTGCCACTTCCTCACCCCGGGACCCTTAGAGTGGTCAAAGAATCTACCTTACCGTCTCAGATTACCCACCAGACAGCACCCCTGGGGTTCTCAATCTCCCCGTCTCATCGCGAGACGTTGTCCCTGCTCATTATGCCTAAGGGCATCGACCAGGTGCTTCTCGGACTCCCCTGGCTACGTTGCCATTCCCCTCATATTGAGTGGTCCTCGGGGAGTATACTAGGCTGGAGCAAGGACTGTGGGAAGGTGCATGGGGGGCAGTGTTCAAGTAGCCTCTGAGGAGGTGCCCGCGGATCATTCCGCACCCCTCACTGGGAATCTGAAGTTCATGGTTCCAGTCGTCCCTGAGCCAGTGCCGCCGAGCAAGACCTTTGTCCCGCCTCATCTGCGGTCCAAGGTTCTCGTGTGGGCACACGCGTCCAGGGTGGGTGGTCACTTTGGTTACAAGCGGACCACAAAACTCCTGGCTAGCTCTTATTGGTGGCCGCACAGGGCTCGGGATACTAAAAAATATATTCAGGCATGCGCCTCTTGTGCATGGAGTAGCTCCTCTAAACAGAGGCCGTCTGGGTTACTGTATCCCTTGCCGGTGGCAGACCGGGCAGTGGAGGTCCGCGACAGTCTGGGTGGCACCCCGCATGTCACTCAAATCTCTAAAATGAGAATGAAGACGCCCGCCGACACACTTCGGTGCCCCACTCCAACTTCGGCTCCTGGCGACTTAGCCATCCCTGACGCCTTCCACGTGCCCCTTCTCGGACCGATTCACATGTCCCGGTTTTTCAAGTCATCTGCTGGGGCATCAGGCTGGTCTTCGGACGAGCCTGAGGCCTACACCTCTGTGGGTCACAAGGTGGTACGTGGCAAAAAACTTTACTTGGTGGGTTGGAAGGCTCAGGAGGGAGGGGGCCCTACGAGAGGGGGGTAATGTTAGGCGTCGGATTCCTGCAGCTACACAGCAGAAATCCAGAGCCTTACATGCTGCTTTGCATCAAGTCATTCCTGAGGCTAAGTTCCTCTGCCGCTCCACTGAGCATGCTCACGAGACGACCTCCTATTGGAGGTCGGGAGCCACGTGCTCAGGTCCTTGTCCAGATCTGATTGGTCCACCTCAGAGATCTGGAAGGTCCCGGCAGCACACGGCTATAAAAGGTCCGCATGGCCGCTTGGCACACCGGGTGGCGTTCAACCTGTGTGCGATATACCGCCATATTGTGTGTCTGCCATTATATAGCAGCAGTTTAACATCTCTGCATGGTGGACCCCGGGCGGCGAGCGCACTTTCTATTATTTTATATTTAGTGTGTTCCGCTGTCCCTAACAACTGCAGCCCTCCACAACTCGGGCTTTTATGGCAGAGTGGCCCGACGGAAGCCTCTCCTCAGTGCCAGACATATGAAAGCCTACAGAGTTTGCTAAACAACACATGAAAGACTCCCAGACTATGAGAAATAAGATTCTCTGATCTAATGAGACAAAGATAGAACTTTTTGGTGATAATTCTAAGCGGTGTGTGTGAAGAAAATCAGGCACTGCTCATCACCTGCCCAATACAATCCCAACAGTGAAACAGTGGTGGCAGCATACTGTTGTGGGGATGTTTTTCAGCTGCAGGGACAGGACGACTGGTTGCAATTGAAGGAAATATGAATGCGACCAAGTACAGAAATATCCTGGATGATAACCACTTTCAGAGTGCCCTGGACCTCAGACGGCCGAAGGTTCACCTTCCAACAAGACAATAAGAACACCTAAATCACATACAAATGGGTATACTCAGTTGAACCACCATAAAGAAAAACCCTATTGGTACTACCAATTATGTGGTCTCTGTAGCCTTTTATTTTAATAGGACTACTTTTATATATATTTGTATAATAAAATTATTGGTTTTATTGGTATTCAAGAGGGTTCATTCTGATACCCCCCCCCCCTTTTTTCTGAGATGATATGTACCGTATTTTCAAAACCTACCTTGTTCTAGGTGCTGTCAGTTATTATTTGTCTATATATATTTAACTTATTCTATCAAAGTTTTCAAAAGGTTTTGGGTTTTTCTTTATGGTGGTTCAACAAGACAATGACCCTAAGCACACAGCTAAAATAACAAAGGAGTGGCTTCAGAACAACTCTGTGACTATTCTTGACTGGACCAGCCAGAGCCCTGACCTAAACCCAATTGAGCATCTCTGGAGAGACCTAAAAATGGCTGTCCACCAACATTCACCATCCAACCTGACGGAACTGTAGAGGATCTGCAAGTAGGAATGGCAGAGGATCCCCAAATCCAGGTGTGAAAAACTTGTTGCATCATTCCCAAGAAGACTCATGGATGTACTAGCTCAAAAGGGTGCTTCTACTCAGTATTGAGCAAAGGGTCTGAATACTTATGATCATGTGATTTTCAGTTTTTCTTTTTTTAATAAATTTGCAAACATTTCTACATCTCTTTTTTTCAGTCAAGATGGGGTGCAGAGTGTACATTAAAGGGAATCTGTCACCCCATTTTATCCTTATCAGCTGTCCAGTTTTGGTCCGATGGGTGTCGCGGTCCGATCCGGCGTCTCCCATCTTCTAATGGTGACATCCTCTTCTTTGCTTCCGGTCGCGGCTTCTGCGCAGGCGCACTGCTCTGCCCTGTTGAGGGCAGAGCAGAGTCCTGCAGTGCGCCTGCGTACTGCAGGACTCTGCTCTGACTTCAACAGGGCAGAGCAGTGGGCCTGCGCAGGAGCCACGACGGGAAACAAAGAGGATGTCACCATTAGAAGATGGGAGGCGCCGGACCGGACCGCGACACCCATCGGACCAAAACTGGACAGCTGATAAGGATAAAATGGGGTGACAGATTCCCTTTAATGTACACTCTGCACCCAATCTTACAGAATGCTGTGGATAAGCCCCTGATGGCGGTGCCGGCAGCTGATAGGGCAAAAATGGTGTGACAGATTCCCTTTAACGAGAAAAAAATTAACTTTTTTTGAATTTACCAAATTGCTGCAATGAAACAAAGAGTGAAACATTTAAAGGGGTCTGAATACTTTCCGAACCCATGTGTTTCACATCAAGCTTCATCAGGGGGAGTTTTGTTATCACTCACATAACTTTAGTTTCTCATATGTCTGACTTTTGTATGTCTATTTTTATGCTTTTAATTATTTTGCTATCCAAAAAAGAACACTTTTATTGGATTTTGAGCCTTGCACATTTCCATATAGTTATTCTTGAATTTATTGGTGCATTTTGGCCCCTTATATATAGCTCCTTATACTCAAATAGGTGTTGTTTTAAAAATGTACAGTATATACATTAAGAGTACATAATCCGGGGTTTGCTAAGATTCCTTTATAAATCTTGGGCTTGTGAGAAGGTTCTTGGTCTAGTGTGATATTATTTAACACTTTCCATATGTCACTTTATACTAGAAATAATGATACAATAAGGTTAAAATGCTTAAAATTCTATTTTTTTTTCTTACAGTATCAGGATGGAAGACCCGAATGCACAAGATGAAATAGATAACATCATGCCGCAGCTGGTGGACTTTCTTTGCCAAGATGTAGACTGGCTGATCGGCAAGGTTCAGACCTTGGTGCCTAAAGTAGACCTTAGTCAACATATGCCAATAACCAACGATGACAAAGAAAGAGTCTATGCAGTTATTCTCATGCTCAGGAAATCTCACCATGCTGCGTGGAGGACACTTATAGAGACCATTTGCATGGAGTGTGCACTTCCTATGGATCTTGAGGTTCCATTACTTAGTCTAACAGGACAAGGTTAGCAGATAAAGCTTACGTTTTATTAAATATGATCTGTTGGCTCTCTTGACTTTTCTGGTGTAGTAATTACTTGTTTTCTTTATAAAATAACAATTCTGGGTAATCTTTTCTTAGAACTCTGCTTTGTACCGATCCTCTGTTATTTTTCTTAGAAATGTATGAGTAAATTGACAACCAGGTGTGGCCATTTCCCTTATCAAGGGGGTGTGTCCAGACACTCCTACTCATCCAGTACTGATTGGACAGTGTCAGACTGGGACACACCCTCTTTGACAGGGAGAATAAAACACACTTTTTCAAAAATGTCTATGCTGAATAATAGAGGAACGGCACAACAAAGAGTTATAAGAATTATTATTATAATTATTTTCTAAAACATACTGTAGTAGATCCAGAAAGGACAGGGTTAAGTCCTAGCTTTGCAAGATTTGATTACATGCACCTGTCTAGCTTTTTTACTAGAACCAGGGCCTGTGTTCACTAGATGTGTCAGTCTGCTGGATGGAGCCGAATCGAGTGTGCTTCTGGTGAGTTACCAGCCAAAATGTGAGCAATAGCTTGGAGAGAGACAAGCCAGAATGGAGACTGCATGGGTCAGCTAGAAAAGCTGAGCAGTCTATGTGTTGGTGCTGCATAGAACCGCGTGGAAGTTGCAGCCTGTTCAGTGTGAATTGTGCACAGAGTTGAATACTTCTGTTTGGCACTGGAAGTTGCTGAAACTCAGGCTGAAAGGGTTTCCGAGGCTGGTGGGATCGTACCTCCTCTGTGTATGAAGTTTGCTACAGGAGAAAGGACTGTAATCTGTTTGGGTGAGCCTGCACAGGCAAGTGTGCCTGCAGAATGAACTGTTTATTTGCCATGATACCTTTGTGCCCAGAAGAGGCTGCTTTTGCTTTTGAATAACTTGGATTCTTAATATAAGAAATCTTTCAATCTTTTCTTTTATAAAATAATGTGTTTGACATAAAGAATCTCATCCAATTCTCTTAAAGGGAACTGGTCACCTCATTTTTCGCATATAAGCTGTGGCCCCCGATGTAACCTGAAAGATAAGAAAAACAAGTTTTATTATACTCACCGGTCCGATGGGTGCTGCGGGTCCAGATCTGGCGCCTCCCATCTTCATGCGATGACGTCCTCCTCCTTGCTTCTGCCGTGGCTCCTGCGCAGGCGTACTGATTTGCCCTGTTGAGGGCAGAGTAAAGTACTACAGTGCGCAGGCGCTGGGCCTCTCTGACCTTTCCCGGCGCCTCCGCAATGCAGTACTTTGCTCTGCCCTTAACAGGGCAGAGAAATACGCCTGCACAGGAGCCGTGACAGAAGCAAGGAAGAGGACATCATCGTATGAAGATGGGAGGCGCCGGACCTGCGACACCACTGGACCGGACCTCCTCAGTTGAGTTTAATATACCTTGTTTTTCTTATCTTTCAGGTTACATCGGGGGCTTATCTACTTCATTACAGAATGCTGTAGATAAGCCCCTAATGGCGGTGGCCACAGCTTATATGCGAAAAATGAGGTGACAGGTTCCTTTTAAGGAGAATGTATCATCAGAAAATGACCTATTATTGAAACTAGTTTTTTTGTGCTAAATATTTTTTAATTTTTCACTTTTTTCATACTCCGATCAGAAAATTATTTTTTGTTTAAATCAGGTTTTTTTTTTAGCTCAATATATTTTGTTCATTTGATATTGTTTTTGTTTTCAGTTCTACATTTCATTTTCAATATAAGAGAAAATCAGAAATCTTGCAATTTTCTCACTAGACACTAGGCCTTACACGAGACTCATATTTCCTGTCCTTTACAGAAGACTTTTCAGAAGTCTCAATATGATGATAACAGTGACAGGTAATGTTAGGGCTGGCGGAACGCACCAAATTATAAAATAATAATAATAGGTGCGTTCGCATCCCGGTGTCCACCGTGCAGAGGTGGTACACTGCTGATAAGTAATGGTGGAAGAATAAAGCAGCGTAAAAACAGTCACACGTTGGTTACGTCACCCAATGTGAACAGGTGCGAACTCTGTTAATGCACAGAGCCGCACAACCGCTGAACGTAGATGCCGGAGCATGTTTAGCTCACGGAGCCTGGCCAAAAGAGCGCACAGTGTACGGCCACAGAACTCTACCCCAAGGACACGGGGTTAGAGTCCTTCTAGGCCCACTGAGCGTGCGGTGTCGCTGCCGCGAGCGCCGCTATAGACGCTGGCTATGAAGTGGAGCACGTGCACTGAGGCGTGCCGAGTCCCTGCTGAGGACTGATGCCCGACTCAACCTCTGTCCTACCTACACCTAAGCCTGGGCACTAGCAGGCTAGGCTGCACAACACATGCATACCAAGGCTCTACATAGTCAGTAAATACTGTCTATCCTAGCGCATGGCTGAGCGGCCATGCAAACCTTTTATAGCCGCGAGCGTCCGGGACCTTCCTGGCTTCTCGGATGGGCCAATCCGAACACGATCAGGACCTGAGCACGTGACCTTCGATCTCCAATGGGAGATCACTCTACGGGCATGCTCAGTGGCCTGACATGGGGACTTAGTCCCTGGAGAATCTCGCTGCTGAGCAGCATGTATTACCATAGATGTGCCAAAGGTGGCAGCAGCAAGCAAACCCACAGAGCTGGTCTGGGCAGAGCGCCTGGACCGATGAGTTTGCTGAGCAACCTCTTCTGCGGCTGGAGAGGAATGGGAGACCGCTGGAAGTAAGGCTTGGGATTCCCACTGTGCAGCGACAGAAATCTGACACCCAGCAGGTAACACAGGATCCACCAATCACAATAGACCATGTCACAGCTTCAGCTCCCTTCACAATAAACCTTCAGTATGCTCAGTAGATGCTTTAATATAAAACATAGGGTCTCATTCAATCTATTGGCCAGTGTGAGAATTGGAAAGAGACTAGGGTAGCCCCGGTGGCCAGTGTGAAAATTGGAAAGGGTCTAGGGTAGCCCCGATGGCCAGTTTGAGAAATGGAATATTGAATTTTTTATTTTTTAATATATGGTAGATCATAATACAGACGATAACAAAAAAAAGAAAAACATTATCAAAAAGAATACTAAATTTCACACTAAACAGTTCATCATTTTCTGATAAAACATTCGCTTTAAGCTAAGTAGATGTAAGGATACACAAATACCAATATACTTGAGCAGAGCACCTACTTAAAGCCTCAAAATGGGAACAATCCATTAGAAGTAGCACATGCCTCATATAGAACTTACAGTGTCATTGTAAATTGTCAGTGTCACCTTCATACTTTCGATCCATCCTTTAGGGTCAAGCGAAGTGAAGTGGAAAAGCTGTTTGTCACAGGAAGAAAGCAGTCAAAGGAGACTACAAGGTAATTCTTGAACATCTAGGTGCCACCAGCTCAAGGCAATTTAGAGGATTTACACATGCTCAATGTTTATAAATATATATTTTTTTTACTTTTAGCTTCAGCAGAACGTTACAAGAAGCAAATACAAGATTCCTTGTTGGAAAAGCATGAGTTTAAAGACATAAAAGAACCTCGAGGACAGTGCAATCCAATGTTTGTTGAGCCATTGATCAAAGGAGCCAAAATGGGCAAGGAGAAACATAAAAGTAGAGGTGACCACGAAAAAACCTCAGTTATGGTGGAAATCTTTGACACAATTAAGACAAACAACCTCTTCAGGAGAACCAGTTTTCTTAAGACACACGTTATTCTGCTGGTGGGAATGCCTGGCACAGGCAAGACAATGTTGACTCGTAGGATCTGTTATGACTGGGCACAAGGAACGTTCAGCCAGTTTATGTTGACTTTTCTATTTGAGTTTCGACAGCTAAACCTCATCAACAGACATTTTACTCTCAAGGAACTTCTTTTTGATTTATTTCTAATGCCAGACCTATACCCAGATGAAGTATATGATTACATCATCAAGAACCCCATGAAGGTCCTTATCCTTTTTGATGGCTTGGATGAGTTTTTAGGTTATTTTACAGCCAACTCTCCAACTACTAAACATGACATTTCTCAAATTTCTTCCATCTCTCAACTATTCACAAACATCCTTCACAGCACAGTTCTAAATGGATGTACCGTTGTCGTCACGTGCAGGTCAAAAATAATATCCAGCCTCCCGACAGATTCTGTAGACCACGTGGCCGAAGTTGTAGGCTTCGACAAAGAGAGAGTCGAACAATACATTGATGGCTATTTCTACTTGAATCCCATGAAAGATAAAGTCTTATCTTATGTAAGAGACAATACTAAGTTAATGCACATGTGTTTTGTTCCTGCCTTGTGTCACATTATATGCGTCTGCTTGGAACACTTACATAACCCATTGTCCAAGACGTCCCAACTTCCGCAGACGATGACGCAGTTCTACGTGAAAATGCTGATAGTTTTCATTCAGAAAAAGATGCCCCAACCTACGGAGGAAGCTACCATATTGAAAACATTCAGACCTCTCATCCTTGAGTTGTCTTCTGTTGCCCTTTCCGGACTTGATAATAACAAGTCTGTTTTTTACACTGGTGAAATTTCCGCGGATCTTCAGCGTTTTGCTGCAAATCACGGACTTCTGTCAATTTTTGATGTCAAAAAGTTTGACAGCTGCACTGATGTTGGCTATTCCTTCGTACACCTTAGTTCCCAGGAGTTTTTTGCTGCATTACATTTGATGATTAGCGAGACAAGCACAGAGGAAAAACTACAAAAAAGGTTGTCTCTAAAGTCAAAGTGGTCTTCAAAGCTAAACACTAAGGATGAGCTCGCGGAAAATCTTCATATATTCCTTTCTGGGCTTTCATCCAGGGATTGTCAAATGTTTCTGTCTGACTTGGGGGCCCCCAAAAATCTGATAATAAAGAAACAAAACACCATCGTAGAATTTCTCAAGAGGATGTCAGACACCCAACTCACCGGGCCCAAGGTGATCGAATTATGCCATTGCACATATGAAACTCAGAATGAGAATTTAGCTCAAGAAGTTGGAAAGTTTACAGCTATGAAATATGAGCTCAAAAATTTTAGGATTTCTCCGGTTGATATGACTGCTTTGGTATTTGTTGTTAAACATGGATCGTGTTTAGTTTCGTTAGATTTTGCTGGATGTCCAATGGAGCCGGAGTGCTTAGATATTCTGGGAACATGCGAGAACATACAAACTCTAAGGTAAGGAGACAAGTGGAGATCAAAAGGAAAATTGCCTGAAATTAGGGAGACCATCTAGGTATGAGGTCTTATTGGCAATACACTTTGAGGAAATATGCAAATTAGCGCTTCCCCAAAAAAAAAAATCTCATTAGTGCCACCTATTGGAGGTTGCTTCCCTGTAAGTCAATGACCGAGACCTGCAATTTGTATAACCCAAGCTGATATGTTTCTGATTTGACTAATATCTCTACCGCTAAAAAGGGTCAGACATTGACTTACAGGGTAGCCACCCTCGATAGGTGGCAGTTTTCTTTCCTTCCAAGAGAGAGCTATTTTACATCATATATATAGTATATCATATATATAGTAACACAGCTTTATCACATCATTACACAAAAATTGAAAAGTTATCATTGTTATAATAGATTTTTTGAAACTTTTTATTACATTTCTATATGTAACTACTTTATAGCCTTAGCCCTTGTTCTGACCCTAACCCCAGTTCTAGCCCTAACCCTAGTTAACTTTTATTGGAATGCTGATATTTTGTTTGTTTATGGGTTGGGGACACTAAGTTTTTGGACGGCTCTCCCCATAGCTCGCCTTGTCCCCGCTGACAGAATTACAAGTGAGAAGAGAGGTTAGAGAGTCATGGACCATTTGATTTTGGGAGTAGGGTATATATTTTGCTCCCCTGCATTGATATATGATATGTGTTCAATGCCTTCTTCTATATAAAGTATGTTGACTTGTATATTTTGTATTAGTTTCAGACACCAAAAATATGGTGAAATTTTTGCACAAGCTCTTTCCCCTGTTATATCTGGCATGGAAAACATGAAGAAAATCAGGTACTTTACAGATCGCGTGCCTTTCATCTTACTATGCCCGCAGATTATTTATTATTCTTTCTGCTTTCTGTTATTATCAGATGGAAAAATACATTGCTTGTGTATTCATCGGTGCAGTAAACAGTGATATATTGCTTTACAAGGGGTAATTCCACTGTAAAGTGAAGCAATGTAATGTTTGCATGCAGTGTACATTTAGACAGTACTATAGATTAACCAGTTAAATGATAATCTAAACATAGTATAATATATTGGATTTATCTGTGGGGGGTTTTTCTGTGGATTATTCCCCAAATCATAAAAGGGTCTCAGTTTTCTGTACGTACATATTATTTAATCATATATGGCAATAGAAACTATATTAAAATCTGTATAGATTTGTAGGTATCACCCCCATAATGATGACCCCCCAGGGCTCTCTTTACCCTTTGTTGCCACTGGATTCATCCATCCTCCAATTGGTCTAATGCTATGTTGTCTGTTGCACATGTACAGATGCACCTAATGGCCCTGTCTGAAATTTTTTTTTTTTTAAAAGCATCCTCATTTCCTCATAAACCTGACATCTGAGTAGTAGCACAGCTCAGCTATGCTATGCTCAGCTCTGAAGATCCCACTGTAATTAGCGTCAGATGCACTAAATGGCCGTGTCTAATCACTGAAAAACAGATGCACCTAATGAACCTTTCTTATAAAACATCTGACAGCCGGGTTTTAGCTCAGCTCAGCTATTATTAATATTTATTAATATTTATTTATATAGCACCATTGGTTCCATGGTGCTGTACATGAGAAGGGGTTACATACAAATTACTGATATCACTTACAATAAACAAGCTAACAATCACAGACTGATATAGAGGGGAGAGAGGACCCTGCCCTTTCGGGCTTACATGCTACAGGATGGTGGGGATGGAGACAGTAGGTTGGGGGGCTGCGGCAGCTCCAGTGATGGTGAGGCGGTGGCTCCAGTAGTGGTGAGGGGGCAGTGGGGATCATTGCAGGCTGTAGGCTTTCCTGAAGAGATGGGTGTTCAGGTTCTGTCTGAAGGATCCGAGTGTGGTTGATAGCCGACCGTGTTGGGTCAAAGAATTCCAGAGGATGGGGGCTATTCGGGAGAAGTCTTGGAGGCGGTTGGGTGAGGAGCGAATAAGTGTGGAGGAGAGAAGGTGGTCTTGGGAGGACCAGAGATTATGTGAGGGAAGATATCGGGAGATTAGTTCAGAGATATATGGAGGAGACAGGTTATAGATGGCCTTGTAGGTCAGTATTAGTAATTTGAATTGGATACGCTGAGGGAGTGGAAGCCAGTGAAGAGATTTGCAGAGGGGAGAAGCGGAGGACTAGCGAGGAGAGTGATGATTTAGTCGGGCAGCAGAGTTAAGGATGGACTGGAGCGGTGCGAGGGTGGTAGCAGGGAGGTCACAGAAAAGGATGTTGCAGTAGTCGAGACAGGAGATAATGAGGGCATGCACAAGCATTTTAGTAGAGTGAGGGTTGATGAAGGGACGGATTCTGGAAATATTTTTGAGCTGGAGGCGGCAGGAAGTGGAGAGAGCTTGGATGTGTGGTTTGAAGGACAGGGCAGAGTCAAGGGTTAAGGCCCTTTTACATTTAGCGATGCACTAGTGATCCCGACCACGATATGACCCGGTCAGGATCGCTGGTGCATCGCTAAATGATCGCTAGTGAGCTGCCACACAGGCAGATCTCACAGCGATGCAGCAGCGATACAGCGGACGATACTTACCTTTCAGATGCGGCGATCCTGACGTCCTCCCGCCCGCCTCCACACGTCGCTCGTCGGCGCCACAGGAAGCCTAGCAGGAAGCGCCCGACGAGAAATGGAGCCAGCCGATCTCGCGCGATCAGCGTCAGACAGCGGGGGAGCCGGTCGGAGGTAAGTATCAGACATAGCGATATCGCTCGCAATATCACTATAACGTCACAAAATCGGTGACGTTATAGCGATATTGCTAGCGATATCGCTATATGTAAAACCCCCTTTACTCCGAGGCAGCTATGCTGAAGATCCTACAGATACCGGCTTCACCTAGAAGATGCAGGGTGGTGCTGGGAAATGCAGTATTAGCAGATAAGAAAGGGACCGATCTTTCAATTCTGTGAAGCTGAATGCACAGAAGGGCTGAAGGGGATGAAAAAAGATCATCACAATGGTACAAGAAAGAAACTTTATGCTGGGATTGCACTGTATATTAACAGTAGTCATTCAGAGCCTGAGCATTGTAAAAAATAATGCTTTGTGGGAATAACCTTTTAATTCTTTTAAGAATAAATAGGGAAATCTAGCATTTTTTTATCCTGATCCATACAGTCCAAAACATAAATTGACATTTCCTTTGTACATTCCTCCAATTACCAGAATAATAATAATAGAATGTTATTAACAAGTCATGTCATTACCACTAGATAGAGGGGTTACATTAACTACTAATTAAACTACTGCAAGAGACTAGATAAGCAGGCTTACAATGCAGACAATAAATGTACATTTAACCCCTTATGGAGTTCTCTGACAAATGTTTCATCGGGTTTTTTTTATATGAAATGTATTTATCAAGGGGATATTGCGACAGAGTGGGGTCAGACAATCGCAGTGTCTGGTGACACATACACCGTATGTGCACTTATGCGTCTTCATCTTCCTATTATCAGTTCTGCCTTCTCTCGCTCTGCAAGGGTTCGTGACACTCCTGAAGTTCTCTGTCTTATTGTATCAGCTGTTCTGTGTTTGTTACTCCCTGCAGGTTTAAGAACTCTCCTCCTTGCTTTTTTCCTTGCCAGTGATAGCTAACCACTTCCTGGTTTGGAGATGGACAGTTCAGAGTTAGGAGCAGTCGGTTGGAGTTGCTTTCAGGAGATTTCTGCGTGGTTTTGTCTGTGTGTATTTCTCCTTATCCTCGTTCCATTTAGTTTGTCCCACCTACTCCTTGCATAATTCCCACTCGGTCATTTTGTGTGTATATTTGTATGATTGTGGTTTTCTTTTATCCCTGTCTGTTTCCCATGTCTATCAGGTTTGTATTATTCAATACACTTCTGTCCCATACCTCCCTGGGTGGGTGAGGAAACAGATAAGCGTGCATATAGAAGCATAGCAAGGTATGAGACCCCGGCATTCCCACCATCAGGGGTAATCTGGGGATAGTAAAAATATAGAGTCCTCCTATGGAAGGAGCCCTTTTTCCCTGGAAATCCTACTTTAGTATTGTAACATTATGTTTATTTAATTTTTTCTAAAAAATGTTATATCACTATATTTGAAAAAAAATTCTTGCAATTTTTATATTTTACACTAAGACCTAATATTAGACTCCTTCTTCCTTTTGGTCACATTGACATTAGCAGCAATAGGCAGACTCAGAACCTACTAAATTGTATTGAACTATATAATAAATGTACTGTCATCAAGGCAAAAATCATTTTGAAGGGAGGGGGAGAAGGTGAGCTGTGACATCACCTATTGGGAATTGTTTATCCTGTGTCATATATTGTATATAGAGGTGTTGTCTCTCATTGTAATCCTGATTGTGATTATAAGGAGAATGTTGAAAAGTCTTCTGTATAGAACAGGAAAAATGAGTCAAGTATAAGGCCTCATGGCCATTGTGAAAGTTTTTTCTTTAATATTTAATATGGAAAGGCTCAGCTAATATTAAAGGGGTTGTTCACTACTGGACAACCCCTACTAAAACACTTCAAGGCCCCATTCAAAATAAAACCGTCTCTACTCCCTTCAGCGACACAGTTCCTGCCATACCAGAACTGCTATTCCCAAAGGGGCGACAAAATGATATTTTCAAGTTTTTATTTTCTATGGCGGTGATGAACTGATTAAGTAGGGGATGTCTAGTAGTGGACAATCTCTTTAATATTGAATATTATCTGATATTGAAAATCCCTGTCTGTGTAATCTGTTAGCGCATATGGATATCATAAAGGGTCACCGTGCAGAATAAATAACACCTACCTGTACATAAAAGGACAACATCTATAAGTATAAGCTCAGTAATCTTTATTATTCATCATTCTATGGACTTCCATACTTCTATTTCTCTCTTACCCCACTACCTCCCAAATTAGGATCAATTTTTGAAAAGGACAACAAAGGGAATAAAAATCCCAAACTGGTCCTTCACTTGTTTGATCTTCTTTTCTGATCCATTCCAATTTTTGTTTAAAAAAACTAAACTTTTTGTTAGTAAAATATAATTATGTTCAAAATGATTCTCTCGTTACATTTTCTGGTTTGGAGAATCAAATTAGATAGAAATGATGTAACAATATAAACTCTCTGTGCTTTTTTTCACCACAGGGTGACAGCGGGGCGGCTCACGCCGGCCACAGTCAGAGCTCTGATGCAAGCTTTCCTTCTCTGTTCTGCGCTACAGGAAATCAAGTAACTGCTCTCTGTACTCTGTGAAATATCTGTTGTCATTTGTAGAAAACTTTTGTGCTAAAGTAAGCCATGCATGCCCTTATACAGTAAGGATATGAGATCTTTGTGAAGTTTTTTTGGAGGGGCTCTGCTTAAAAAAAAATCTTGAAAAATCACATATTCAATATAAAAAGACTCTTAAACTTTATTTTTATTGTAAAACGACTTGCTAGTCCTATGTAGTATAAGATAGTATAGCTTAAAAAATGTCACAAGAACGGCGGCAACACCGCTTTAATAAAATGAGCGCATCTTAAAAATGCTCTCGGTATTGCGAAAAAGTCACTGGCAAAATGCTGGAGGGGAGATACGTTTCACTGAAGCTATTAGCTTCAGTGATTTAAAACCCTGAAGTTTGCTCCAGCACACTATGTATTGAGAGTGGTTAATAAGTCATTTTAAGGGCTGGGTTTTTGTGGACAACCATAGAGCGGGAGGGAGGGTGTCCACCTTATCTCCACCCCAGAGTGTGGTCTAGTGTTTAAATAGTCGGCTCCTGAGGTGTTTGTTGTTCAGTGTGTCTAGAGAGGCTACCTCCAGAGAAGTGTTCGTGCTTAATCTAACCTGAACCTTGTGTAACTTTGTGTTATCGCTTTGTTTTGATGCGTTTGCACCCTCCAAAGAAGGAACATTTCTTAAAGTGGTTTCTGTGGCACCCTTGAGGCTCAGTCGCCACAGAGGTACTGCACCTCCTCCTGAGGTGTGGTGCCCCACCATCCAGGTAAGGTGGAGACACCTGACCACACTCCAACACATGCACCCCACACCACAAAGTAGTGTAACCGAGGTCCCCGAGGTTGTATGGATACTAATGGTCCTGCAGCAGACACCGGATGAATAGAAGTAGTGACCACTTTATTCCCACACCAGACTTGGGGGCACAACAGCAACTGAATAGTGAGCCGGGACTTAGTAGCAAGGAGTCCCCGAAGCAGGCTACAGCTGTCTGCCGTACAAGTAGAGTTCATAGGAACATCGGACAGGAGGAACTCCAGTGTAACTCAGTACTAGGAGTACTTCATTAAAGGCGCTTTAAGAGGAGACGTTCAGAAAGGCACATGTTGGCGGAGTGTTGGAAAGGAGTATTCCATCTGGCTTGGAGGTTGACATGAGTCTCTGACCCGGAGGACACGGCACGGAGGCAGGCACCTGTTTGTACAACAGACTGTGAGTAAAGCTTTGGAACTACATGCCCTGGTGTCCTCCACTCATTCCTGCGCCAACCTGCCCAGCACTGCTACATCCCTTGCGCCGGACACTACATCATCTACGTATCATTTCACCTACTCTGCCCTGGGACTCCAGCCCTGCCTGTGGAGGGCTATAACATCCTTGCTGCACCACACCATCAGTCCCAGAGGATCTGTCTGCAGCATCGGCTTAACATCTCCCTTGCCGAACACCACAGGTGGCATCATGAACCACTTATAAACTTTATTCCCAACTCAATTCCCCGTTTACATGGGCGCCTAGGGCCACGGGCCGGGTCATTGCTGCTGTGACATTCCCCATTGAGGTCAACGGGCCCGGTACCGAGTACCCCACAGCCCTGGGAGGGCGACCCATTTCCATTAGAAAACTTGTGTAGCCTAGATGTCTTTTTGACAAGCACTAGGTTTTTTAAGGCAAAATCACTTCTGGAAAACAACATCTTTCAAGCATAGTATATTACTTCTTTTAACCCCTTCACGATTTCCAAACTCTGAAACGCTTAAAAAACATGACGTAAGACTGAACACGTGCAGAGCAATGTCGTTTTAATATTGCTGTGCATTATGTTTATTTTATAAGGAGCTTTCTTTCAAGCAGATTCAGGACAGAACCCGCCTGAAAAAGATGTTGTGTGCACAAAGTCTGGTAGAGTTTCCGCTCAGTTTATGCTCTAAAAACTAGTGTACTTTTTTTTGTATTTTAAGTGAATTTTTGACACTTTTTAGGCAAAATATTTTTTTTTACTTTCTTCTAGCTTGCAAAACAATAATCTGAAAATTGATGACATGACTTCATTAGTTGAATTATTTTTGAAGATGGAGCACTTGAGACTCTTGGAGTAAGTGAAGTGTAATAATATTCATGTTATATATTGCCTTGAATTTGCAGTATGTGATTTATATAGGGTCAAAATGGTCTGAAAGGAGACAGTCTTTCTTGCAGCTGGATTTCATCCTGGAAGGGGTGGTCTGTTTAGGAAGACCAGTAATATTAGGCCCCATTGATCATAAAATGTTGGTGTATCCTAATGATATTCCATCACTATAAATGATAAAATAATATATTTATTTTTCATTTCAATCCCCCAGCCTTAGCCACAATGACATGAATATGATGGGTATTCTTAAATTGCTCAAGTCAGCTATTAATTGTCCCAGCATAACGGATATCGAAATAATGTGAGTAGTATCAGCTTTTAACTAATTAAACTGAGTTAACTAATTAAAATAAATGTGACCATATACCTTGCTTTTCCATTGTTGTTCTACAGAGGGGACCCTGCCACCGCCATCTTCTCCTCGAAGACTCTCCTAGAATTAACAAGGTAGACATAAAAGTCAAACATATATCTCATTACCATAAAAGATGTTGGAAATCTCTATAACTAGGCTACACTTTAATTATTAATTATAAACCAGAGTGATAACTTCATTCATAGACGTAAAAAAAAAGAAAAAAGAGCTTTAATGGGAGTTTCTGTCAAGCCGTGACGATCTTCAGTAATGAAGCCTCAAACTGTTACTGGAACTGGGACCCTAACTATACCTGTCCCGGGGTACTCTTAAAGGTAGAGAGGCCCGAGTCTCCGACTTTACTATGTTCCTGCAAAAACCTTAATCTGTCCCCTCACTCACCAGGCATGGGACAAATTAAAGGTAAACCAGAGAGACAAAACGGATAACAGAAAACCTCTATCATACAAAAGCACTAACAAACAATAGGGAGGAGGATAGGGACAGGGAGGAATAAACTAAATGGGAACAGGGACCAGGAGATAAATACACACGTCCAACAGTAAACTACAGAACACTACAACTCCAACTCCAAAATTCAACTATGTAGCTTTAGACCACAGCACAGGAAGACAAATCTTTCACTGGCAGGGACTAAAGGCCCAGAGCCTGTATATATACAGGGAGTAAAGGGTAAGCAGTTGCAGCTGGGAAAAAAACAGGCTGTATGGTCTCAACCAGCATGGAAATAGTCTTAACACTCTCAGCACTGAAGTAAAAGGAAATCCATTTAAATTAGGACATGAATCACAACATCTCTAAAGAGAACTGAGATCCATTACCCAACGTGACCGTCTAATCCCAAGTCTTTCAGGGGGGACGTGACCCCTTAGTGACCGTTTCTAGTAATTGAAGATCCTTAGTATATCATAATAAATAACAGCCAGTCTCCACCCACCAGCTCAGCGTCAAGTTGCAAATTAAAGGAAACCTGCCATTAGATTGATTCTACCCAAACATAGGGCTGAAGGGATCAGAACCTTGCTGCTCAATTGCAGCCAGATATATTTACTAAGGCATTTTAAAGAAAGCATACATTGAATAGCCGGCTGGGGACTCTATGCTTCAAAGCGATCCCAAGTCAGCTTTTCCCCTCCCCAGTTCAGTTGATTGACAAGTTCCTCCCTATGTACACACAAGTCTTCTCACCCACCTGCTCAATTTGATTGACTGATCTCTAAGTATTTACATACAGTCATGGCTGAAAGTATTGGCATCCTTGAAATTTTTCCAAATGAAGTATTTTCCCTGAAAATTATTGCAATTACACATGTTTATTTCCTTTGTGTGTATTGGAACAACAACAAAAACAGGAAAAAAGGAGAATTATAAATCATTTCACACAAAACTCCAAAAATGGGCCACACAAAATTGTTGGCATCCTCAACTTAATATTTGGTTGCACCCTTTGGAATAAATAACAGCAAACAATCACTTCTTATAACCATTAACAAGCTTATTACACCACACAACTGGAATTTTGGATCACTCTTGTTTTGCAAACTGTTCCAGGTCTCTCATATTTGAAGGTGCCTTCTCGCAGCAGCAATTTTAAGATCTCTCCACAATGGGATTTAGATCCGGACCCATTGTGGGCCACTTCTTAATTCTCCAGCGATTTATTTCCACCCTTTTCTGGGTGCTTCACAAAGTATGTTTGAAGTGATTGTCCTGCTGGAAGTCCCATGACCTAGGATGCAAACTCAATTTTCTGGCACTGAGCACTGCATTGCCACCCAAAATTCTTTGGTAATCTTCAGATTTAATGATGCCTTGAACACAGTGAGGACACCCAGTGACAGGGGGAGCAAAAGAACTCCAAAACATCTTTGAACCTCCACCATATTTGACTGTAGGTACTTTGTTATTTTCTTTATAGACCTCATTCCATTTTAGGTAAATAGATTGATGTGCTTTACCAAAAAACTCTATCTTATTCTTATCTGTACACAAGACGCTTTACCAGAAGGATTTTGGCTTATTCATGTACATTTTGGCAAATGAAGGCTCGCTTTTTTATGTATCTGTGTCAGCAGTGGGGTCTTACTGGGTCTCCTGCCATAGTGTTTCATTTCTTTCAAATATTAACTGATTGTTTGCGCTGACCCTGATGCACCCTAAGCCTGCAGGACAGCTTGACTTTCTTTAGAACTTGATTAGGGATGTTTATTCACCATCCGGACTATCATGTATTGCAGCCTTTTATTGTTTTTTTTCTGCCGTCTACATCTAGGGAGATTAGCTGCAGTGCCATGGGTTGTAAACGTCTTGATTATGTTGTGCACTGTGGACAAAAGAACATCAAGATCTCTGGAGATGGACTTGTAACCTTGAGATTGTTGATATTTTTCAACAATTTTGGTTCTCAAGTCCTCAGACAGTTCTCTTCTCCTCTTTCTGTCCTCCATGCTTAGAGTGGCACACATAGACACACAATGCAAAGATTGAATCAACTTCACCCCATTTTATCTGGTTTCAGGTGTGTATTGCCCACACCTGTTACTTGCCACAGGTGACTTAGAACCAGCATCACATGCTTGAAACAAAGTTGTTTACCCACAATTTTGGAAAGGTGCCAACAATTTTCTTCATCCCATTTTGGGTGTTTTGTGTGAAATGACACCCAATTTGCCTTTTTTTATTCCCATACACACAAAGGGAATAAATGTTGTGAGAATCATGTGGGAATAGTGGATGAGGGCAGGTATATCTCGCCCAGATACCTTTCCTATGTGGCCTAGTCTGGTCAGTATCTCACCTGGTTACTAATGAATAATGGGAGGGCGGATATAAAAAGGATGCCAGGTGGTGGTGTGAGCGTCTCAGCCTGGGAACACAGAGATCCTGTCTGTGTGAGAGACACACGTGAGTGAAAGCAGTGCCCACTGCAACTGTGGTTTGGCTGGACGGGAGAAGCCCGCCAGTTGGTAGTTAGGTTGTACTTTGTTTAGTTAGTGCCGGACAGGCAAGGATTTGTTTTATGGTTTTTTTCTTTATGCATTGCTTTCACCTTTAATAAACCTGACCCAGTGTCAGTTATACCCGGACCCCGGCTCTGCGCCTGAGTTTCATGCTGAACGCACGTGACCTTTGACCCCAGCAAAGGCGATCCCGGAGTGTTTTATCACATTGTGGTGCAGAATGTGGGCAATCACGTGGGAAGCATGAGCATGGAGGACGTGGTGAAAGCGCTGGTACAGTCCACCGCCGTCCAGCAAGAAGCTAATCGGGTGATGATGGCCCAGCTGAAGGAGTTGGTGGACATGACAGCTACCGATCGTTCGCTTCTCCAGCAGGTGGCGCAGCGCCTGGCAAGTTTACCTGAGGTTAACCTGGAAGCCGAGTCGAGAGTGATTCACGTGAGTCGGTACTGGCAGAAGATGACGACCGAAGATGACGTCAAGGCATACATGACCACGTTTGAACGGACGGCGGTGCGAGAAAAATGGCCGAAGGCACGATGGGCCGGCCATTTCTTTCCGGTGAAGCCCAAAAGGCTTATTATGACTTAGAACCTGAAGCCGCGCAGGACTTTGACAAACTGAAAGCCGAGATCTTGGCCCAGCTAGGAGTGACGACCGCTGTCCGTGCACAGAGAGTGCATCAATGGACTTATCAGCCGGATAAACCACCGCGGTCACAGATGTTCGACCTGATCCACGTGACGAAGAAGTGGCTACAACCCGAGGTGTTGACAGCGCCAGAGATAATCCAGAGAGTCGTCATGGACAAATACCTGAGAGCTCTACCGCCAGCCCTGAGGAAGTGGGTAAGCCATGGAAATCCTACGACGGGAGATCAACTGGTGGATCTGGTTGAACGTTACTCCGTGGCGGAAGGACTCCGAGACGACGCTACCCCACCTCGTTCTTCATCATCTCCATGTGGAACCGGTAATACTGTTCCAGGGAGTAGGGGAGAAGGAAAAATCCCTAAGACAGTGGGGGAGGAAAACGGGACTGCCCGCACTGCGAGGCCGAGAGTAACGAACTATGGTCTAAGCAAGGGGCCTGTTAGGTGTTTCAGCTGCCAAGAGATGGGACATATTGCTGTGAACTGTCCGGTCACTACTGAACCCATGCAGTGCGACGTCACAGACTCTAAAAACCGCAAGTCTATGGTTGCACGGGTAGTGAGTGTGAATGCCGGTCAAAAGGATGTGGAAAAACACTTGTGTGATTTAACTGTTGATGGCAAAAATGTGGTGGCATTGTTAGACTCGGGAAGTGTGGTGACTCTGGTGAAGGCCAGTCTGGTGTCAGCCCCGACTGGACCATCAGACAAATTTTCTGTAACGTGTGTGCATGGAGACACCTGTTCGTACCTCACCACGATCATATGCATTACTACTTCCTATGGGTCTGTGCAACATAAAGTGGGACTCGTCCCTGCGTTATTGCATGATGTTATCTTGGGCCGGGATTTTCCCCACTTCTGGCAATTGTGGGAGAATCAGTTGATACCCCAGGGTAATAGTGTACATGATTCTTCTCCCAGGGCGCATGTGGGTCCCGAACTCCTGGAAGAGGTCTCCCCGGAAGACTCGGGGGAAGAGTCTGCTGGAAATTACCTGCAGTTCCCGTTTTCATTCATGGCGGGTGATACGGAGGAGACCGACAGCCATCCACCTCCCCGTTTGCTAGATTTGGAAGTTCAGAAAGATGACTTCCAAAGCGAGCAAATAAAGGATCCTACCCTTTCTCAGGCTAGGACAAATGTAAAAGTGATAAATGGGGTACCCGTAGAACCTGGCTCTAGGCTGGCATATCCTTACATGGTCCTGGAGAATGATTTACTCTATCAGACAGAGAAAAAGGGGGAAGACACGGTGCAACTATTAGTCGTGCCAAAACCCTACCGGCGGCAGGTGCTGGACCTGGCCCAAGGACATGTGATGAGAGGTCACCTGGGAGTTCAGAAAACCACCGAAAGGATATTACACTGTTTTGTTTGGCCAGGCATGCATCACGATATTCGTGTATATTGTGAGTCTTGTCCTGACTGCCATGCCTCTGCGCCTAAGCCCCGGTTCTGTAGCCCTTTGGTACCCCTACCTATTATTGAGGTCCCGTTTGAGAGGATTGGGATGGATTTAGTTGGGCCCCTTCCACGGTCTGCACGTGGACACCAACATATCCTGGTCATCTTGGATTATGCCACTCGTTACCCGGAGGCCATCCCTTTGCGTAACACGGCCACCAAGACGATTGCCAAGGAACTGGTGCATGTGTTTAGTCGGGTCGGTATACCAAAACAGATACTCACCGACCAGGGGACCCCCTTTATATCCAGGGTAATGAAGGAGCTCTGCCGGTTGTTACAAATCGAACCGTTACGCACATCCGTGTATCACCCTCAAACAGACGGGTTGGTCGAACGGTTCAATAAAACTCTGAAGCAGATGCTGAGAAAGGCGATAGACAATGATGGGAAGAACTGGGACTATTTACTTCCGTATTTGCTTTTTGCCATCAGGGAAGTGCCCCAGTCTTCCATGGGATTCTCGCCTTTCGAGTTATTGTACGCCCGACGTCCTCACGGACTGTTAGACGTCGCCAAAGAAACCTGGGAGGGTCAGGTCACTCCGTTTAAAACGGTGATAGATCACGTATCCCAAATGCAGGACCGTATTGCGGCTGTTATGCCTATTGTCAAAGAACACATGATGCAGGCTCAAGGAGCCCAAAAAAGAATCTATGATAGGGGTGCCAAGATCCGTACGTTTGCTCCCGGAGATAGGGTGTTGATCCTGGTTCCCACGGTGGACAGTAAGTTCCTAGCAAAGTGGCAGGGCCCCTTTGAGATTAAGGAAAGAATTGGTGAAGTAAACTACAAAGTATACCAGGCAGGTAAACGGAAACCTGAACAGGTTTATCGTGTAAATCTGATAAAACCCTGGAAAGATCGGTCTGCCTTGTCAGCGGAGCTGGCCCGTCCCATCTGCTCGCATACCGTACCGGAGGTACGGGTTGCAGAGACTCTCTCAGAGCGGCAAAAGACTGAGGTCAGGCAGTTTCTACTTCACAACCAAAAGTTTTTCTCAGAAAAACCCGGGCAGACTACGCTAATGAAACATGACATCGTAACGGAACCTGGTGTCACAGTTCACGTGAAACCCTACAGAATTCTGGAAGCGCGCCGTGAAGCCGTTTTCCGAGAAGTGAAGGCAATGTTAGAGTTAGGTGTCATTGAGGAATCGCACAGTGCTTGGTCCAGCCCGATTGTGTTAATTCCTAAACCGAACGGCACCATCCGGTTCTGCAATGACTTCAGGAAACTGAATGCGGTCTCAAAATTTGATGCCTACCCTATGCCCCGGGTCGAGTTAATAGATCGGTTAGGAAAAGCCCGGTATATTACGACCCTAGATCTAACAAAGGGGTATTGGCAGATCCCTCTGGCGGAGGCTGCCAGAGAAAAGACGGCATTTGCTACACCGGAAGGTTTATTTCAGTATGTGTATATGCCGTTTGGACTGCACGGGGCACCGGCGACCTTTCAGAGACTGATGGATCGAGTCCTGAGGCCACATAGGCAGTACGCTTCGGCCTATTTGGATGACATTGTCATTTACAGCTTGGACTGGGAGACTTCTCCAGAAAGTACAAACTGTGATTGACGACCTGTGGGAGGCAGGTCTAACCGCGAACCCCAAGAAATGTCATATCAGGCTAGAAGAAGCCCGGTATTTGGGATATGTGATTGGGAGGGGTATTGTTAAACCCCAGCTCGATAAGATTCAGGCGGTTCAGGCCTGGCCGCAACCTGTCAACAAGAAGCAGGTGCAAGCCTTCCTGGGGATCCGCCGGCTATTATCGCTGGTTCATACCCAATTTTGCAGCCATCGCTACCCCCCTGACGGATCTTACAAAAGGGAAAGACTCCGTCATGATTAAATGGAGTTTAGGGGCTGAAGAAGCCTTCCATAGCCAAAAATGGGCACTTTGCTCTCAACCTGTACTGGTGACTCCGGACTTCTGCAGCGAGTTTGTGGTACAAACGGTTGCCTCTGATACCGGTATCGAGGCCGTACTGTCACAAGTGAGGGACGGAGTGGAACACCCAGTCCTCTATCTCAGCAGGAAGCTGAATAAACATGAGCAAAAGTATGCAGTCGTAGAAAAAGAGTGCCTAGCCATTAAGTGGGCTCTAGTGGCCCTCAAATATTACCTGGTGGGCCGAAAGTTCAGGCTGATCACTGACCATGCCCCTCTCAAGTGGATGCACTTGCACAAGGAACGGAATAGCCGGGTGACCCGGTGGTTCCTTGCCCCGCAGGCCTACACTTTTACGGTGGAGCACCGCCCAGGGGTACAGATGGGGAATGCAGATGCCCTGTCCCGAGTGCACTGTTTGGCGGGTGTCATTGCTCGACCGGAGTGGTCTGAGCAGAGGGGGGGGGGGTATGTGAGAATCATGTGGGAATAGTGGATGAGGGCAGGTATATCTCACCCAGATACCTTTCCTATGTGGCCTAGTCTGCTCAGTATCTCACCTGGTTACTAATGAATAATGGGAGGGTGGATATAAAAAGGATGCCAGGTGGTAGTGTGAGGGTGTCAGCCTGGGAACACAGAGAGTCTGTCTGTGTGAGAGACACACGTGAGTGAAAGCAGTGCCCACTGCAACTGTGGTTTGGCTGGATGGGAGAAGCCCGCCATTTGGTAGTTAGGTTGAACTTTGTTTAGTTAGTGCCGGACAGGCAAGGATTTGTTTTATGTTTTTTTCCTTTATGCATTGCTTTCACCTTTAATAAACCTGACCCAGTGTCAGTTATACCCGGACCCCGGCTCTGCGCCTGAGTTTCATGCTGAACGCACGTGACCTTTGACCACAGCAAAGGAGATCCCGGAGTATTTTATCACAACGTGTATATCAAAACATGTTACATACATAGGTTGAAAATAGGTCCATCAAGTTCAGCCTTCGTTCGCCAATTGTACATTTCGTCACTAATTTAACTATAACCCACAATGTTATATGTAAGTCCAATAATTTTCTAGGAGAAATACTTTATTTTCTGGAATAATTTAAAGGGTGCCATAACTGTACATAGAGAGAAATATAGCTGAGACATATAGATGTATTTTCAAAGTCTGTTTTCTCTCAGAGTAAAACATACCGAGGTGCAATCGCTCAGTCAGACTTTGATTCATGCTGCCTGTGGTCGGGGCAGCTTGAATCCAATAACAGGATCCCTTTAAGACTCCCTTTAAGATATTGAACTTGCAAATAGGAAAACTAGCGGAAATGCTGGATACAAGTTACGGAATGGCCACATAAAGTATTATTCTTCATATACATACAGGACAGTTTATTCTGAAAAGTTACTTGAAAGTACAGTTGCCCTTAAAGCTATTAAGACATAACATTATATCTCGTTTCAGTTCCCCAAAGATCAAAAAAGCCAGAGAAGAAAATACTGGGATAAAAGTAAAAAAACTAAGGTGAGTTATCAGAACCGTGTGAACGTATTAGACAACCATTATGTGAAATTTAAAGGTAGCTTTTGATGTATAACGTAAGGGCAGAGAGATAGAACAGAAGTCGAGAATAGAGTTGAGCGAAACAGGTCGGTCAGATTCAAAAGTCACTGACTTTCGCCAAAGTCGGGTTTCATGAAACGAAACCCAACCACAGTGTGAAGTCGGCCATGCTGTCGGCGACCCAAGCGCCAAAGTCGGGTTTCGCCGAATGCTTGCACGTGACTTTTTTCAGCCAATGAGAGAAGCGGAGCGTAGCGTAGCGGGAGCGTAACTAGAGTGGGAGAGAGAGAGGGGGAGAGAGAGATTTCGCCCCGTCTAGGGTTAAAATTCATGCCAGGTGTGTTTACAGTCCTCCACTCACTGCCGACTTTTCTCCCCATTGACTTGCATTGGGTTTCGCGTTTCCCGACTTTTCCCGACTTCTCCCTATAGTCGGCCGATTTCGTTCGATTCGACTTTTGAGAAAGTCGGGTTTCATGAAACTCGACTCGACCCTAAAAAAGGCAAAGTCCCTCATCTCTAGTCGAGAAGATTGATGTAAAGGTTTTTGAGAAAAGATTCGGTATACCTTGCATTCTACAGTACTCATTAAACTCTTCGCTCATTGTAGGCATAGGAGTCCAGTGGGAGGTCCTAATCATTGATTGGCAGCCTTCCTTATATCATTATGCATACATAACTGTCAATCACAGATAAAGACCACCCACTGCACCCTGAAATCCAGAATGGAGAAGGGATTTTAAAGAATAAAATCCAAGTTCTGATGAATCTTTTGGAAGATTCTAAGTATCAATCTACCCGACGTCTCGTGTTCTATAATATTCTGGCCCACAGATTGCACAGAATTTCCAGGTATTCCAAGTCACTTTGTGACACACTTAAAGTGGCGATTGAAATCTGACCATTCGATCCATATTGGAGGTCCCCCATATACATTACATGGTTGGCCGATCCCACCAAATATGTTGGGTTTGGATGACTTTTACCTAAAGTGTACATTGGTGGTTTACAGCTAATGTTATCAAAGCCCCGCTGCATGGGTATAAATTATACCAGCACTAAATATAAATACTTATTTTTTTTCATAATTTATACTTTCCAGCCTTGAAAACTGCAACCTGACCTCTGAAGATGTCCCTCAGCTGGCTGAGATACTCACAGGCCCCCGATTTTCTGACGTAAAGTATGGAAATAGCACCATTTTCACCATTTTTTTTGCCGTATTTGCAAAATAAAAATTCTGTTCAATTGTTTCTTTCTTAGTTTTTTTTTTTTTAATTATGGTTTTTGAAAAAAAAAAATCAGGAATAAGGGGGGCGTGGCCTGGATCGATTGCAGGGAAGACATGCTTTGTTGCAGCTCCCGCTGGCAGCCACAAAATATACCCCTTCTGACCACAGCGAAAGTGACAAAATACCCCTCAAAGAGAGCTGGGCTTAGAGGAGGGGGTGAAGGACGGTGAAGAGATGGAGAATCGCGGCTCTCTGCACGGACGCCGGGACACAGAACAATCTCGGGGAGTGGGCCTTGGCGCCAGCGGAGGTCAGGCGCCATCTTTACTGCTTCTTCCTGCGGTGTTTACCCAGGCTGCTGCGCCGGAAGGTTTCAGAGTCCGGTCCGGTGTCCGGTGTTCCTGCGGCCAGAGCCTGGACAGCAGTCTGCAGAGAGCCCTTGGAAGCGGTGGGGGGCCCGTGGCCTCTGCTGGAAGAGAGACAGCTGAATAATAAGGAACGGATTCGCTTACCGGAGGAGAGGGAGGTGAGCCGGTCGAACGCGCACTGGTAGAGATTCTGAAGACACCCGAAGGGCTCTCTGCCTGGCTGGTAAGCGGAGGGTGACCGCGGTGCTAGGTGCTCCTGGTACATTGCCCGGGGAATCTGAGGTGGACGCTCCTGCTGCACACAGTGACGGGCATTAACTCTGCCTGGGTCCGCAGAGCTTGTCTGATGACGGTCTTGTCTCGCTGAGGGAGACGTCTACCTGAGAACTGGGGCGACCTGGGGTTTGGGGGTACTACTCTCCCCTTTTAGAGGTGCTGAAACCGGCCTAGTCTTGAGACTTTTTATATAGTGCACCACATTAGAGCGCTGATACCGCCCTATCCCCACGGATATCTACTTATGTCAGCTCATCATCTTTCAAGAAGCATGGGGTTATCTTCATCTATGAACATGCATTAGTAGACTTTTCCTGAATGCACGAGTGGTGATTCAAACGCTCGCTTTAATTGAGCAGTATGGTTAAATCTAATAAAGAGCGTGCAAAACTGCTGGCTACTGGTGTACATCAGGGCAGGCAGCGTGAAATGGAGAAATTTCTGAAAAATAAACCAGTGTCAGCTAGGTCCACACCTAAAAAGCTGCATACAAATGCTGAGGTGGAGGAACATGTCGAGGATTCGGACTCAAGTGACGATGCCTCGGGCAGTGATATTACCCAATCAGACTCTAGGAAGTTATCTAGATCAGTCTTCAAAAAATTACTGGCTCAAGCTTTAAAACCTTTGGTCACGGAGATATCTGGTATGAGAGCAGATTTGTTACATATTGGTAATAGAGTGGAGTCCCTGGAATCATCTCAGTCCTCTCTCATTAGCCACTCCAACGCCATGAGAGATCATCTGGACTACCACAGAACACAGCTTAATAACTCTCTTCTGGCTTTAGAAGATCAAGAAAATCGGAGTCGCAGAAAAAATATAAGAATAAAAGGTTTGCCTGAAAGTGTCTCTACAGAAATATTAGAAAAATCCACGAAAGAGATCTTTGCCCTCTTAATCTCGCAAGAAAAATGCGACCAAATTGTAATAGAGAGGGTCCATAGATCGCTCAGACCCAAGCCTAAGCCTTCTGAACCCCCGATGGATGTGATCTGCGGCTTGTTGAGCTACTTGGACACCAATATTATTTTGTCTGCCTCAAGAGACGTTAAAAATCTCTCCTATGAAGGATCTGCTATCCAACTTTATCAGGACATTGCGCCGTCGACCCTTGCAAAAAGAAGAATCCTAAGGCCCCTCTTGGAAGTGTTACGCTCGCGTAAAATCCTTTACAAATGGCTATTTCCGTTTGGAATATCTGTACATGGAGACGGCAAACAAATAACGGTAAGGAGCCCCGAAGATTTAACCAGAATATGGGACACATTCGACATTGCCCCTATTGATATTCCTTCATGGTTACCTTTAGACATGGATCTTCGCACGCCTCTCCCTATCAATGCTTATGCAGGAGGTCAGGGGGACTGGGCCTCAGTGAAGAGACGCACGCCCCCTAAACGAGGGAAATCTGGGGAGAGGAAAGAGATGCCCCCCTGAGATCTCTTGTGCTCCGTCTAGCCATATTTTCTCACACATAGACCTGGAAATTTTTGTTTAACTCTGCAATGTTTTAGATCACTTTAGTTTGCCTTGATTGGCACCTGCTTATGTGTTGCTGTTTTCATTTAACTGCCTTATAAGCTAACATATACCACTGGTGTATTGGTAATGTAATTCCCTGCTCTGCTATGGGAGGTATGTTTGACCCCCTACCCCTGCCGCAGGCAGGTAGTTGGTTATTGTTATATATATGTTACTTTATCTTAATAATTTTTAGGGTATTTTGTACTTTTTGTAGTTCGTTGGCATGGAACACATATTCATTTATTTTTTTGCTCCACCTATTATGCTATGGGTGATAAAGTTAATTTCGCCACTATGGTAGTGGCTTCATACAATGTAAAGGGCTTACGTTCCCCGTGTAAGAGGAGCCAGGTATTGAACCTCTTATATTCAAAAAAGGCTAGTATAATCTTCCTGCAGGAGACACATTTTAAAGTGGGGAGAGTCCCAGACATGTCTAGATCCCGTTACCCGACCTGGTATCATAGTACAGGTGCTTCGGCGTCTAGAGGAGTAAGCATTGCTATTAAAAAGAAAGTTCCTTTTGTCTTACATGATTGCCTATCAGATTCCGAAGGTAGATACATTATAATAAAGGGCCTTATAGCCAATACTAAAGTTACTCTGTGTAACCTATATGCCCCAAATAGGAATCAGATTGGATGGCTGTGCAAAACAGTGAATACCTTAAAACTATTTACTGAGGGTTTGTTGTTGATGGGGGGGGACTTTAATGTGTCACCCATCCCTAGATACCTCAACGGGCAAGTCGACCCTTTCTCAAAGGGCACTGAGAAAATGACACCTTTCTTTACAAGAATTGCAATTGATAGATCCCTGGAGGACGCTCTTTCTTTCGGGCAGAGACTACACTTTTTATTCCCACCCGTGCGGTAGCTATCACAGAATTGACTATCTATTGACACAAACAGCTACGGTAATCTCCCATTAGTTAAAAATGCGACTATAGACATCATCTCTCTCTCAGACCACGATCCTATTTTTCTCGACATAGGCATAGTAACTCTTCCGCGGCCAGCCAGGTCATGGTCACTTAACGAGACATTATTAGATTCTGATTCCCACATTACGAAACTAACTGGCACTCTTGAATTCTTTTTCCAGACAAATTTACACTCAGGCCCGCCCTTACCTGTGGTGTGGGAATCACATAAAGCGGTAATGAGGGGAGAATTTATAGCTTTGAGTTCCCATCTCAAAAAAGAGAGAACAAAACAGGTTGTGTCTATTTTGCACCAAATTAATTCCTTGGAAAGATTGCACAAGAGATCTCAAGTAAATAAGATACAAACTGAACTGACGGATCTAAGGAATTCCCTAAAAAATCTTCTAAATATTCAATCGGCCAAAACTTATATGAGAAGTAAACAGAGGTTCTTTCTCCACGGCAATAAAAGTAGTAAGCTTATGTCTTCACTACTTAAAAAGCAGCAAGACAAGACGTTTATTAGACAACTCAAAGCTCTGGACGGCTCTTCAATTTTCGAGACCGCAGATATTGCCGAGGAGTTTAGATCCTTTTATGACAATTTATACAATTTAAACATACCAGATAGCATGCAAGACCCAATAACAGCTATAGAAAAAATCAAAGAGTTCCTGATTCCACTAATCTCCCTAAAATAACCCCGGAAGGCCAATCTTTACTGACTGCTCCGGTTACCCCTAAATAAATTTTAGACACTCTCTCTACCATTACAAACACAAAGGCCCCAGGTCCAGATGGTCTTCCCAATGTATACTATAAAAAGTTCATAAAATCATTCTTTCCCCATCTGGTGTCCTTGTTTAATTCCTATTTGGAGGGCCAGCTCCCCCCTAAGCAATCCCTGGAGGCATACATCACAGTTCTCCCGAAGGAGGGTAAGGATCCCAATTTGTGCACCAGCTACAGACCAATCTCATTGCTTAATGCTGACATCAAAATGTGGGCTAAAATATTAGCGGGCAGAATAAGTAATTTCTTACCCAACCTAATTCATGTGGATCAAGCGGGCTTTGTGAGGGGTAGGGAAGGGAAGGACAACTCCACTAGGGCCATACAGTCTATAATATTTGCCAAGACCCAGCAGGTTCCCTTAGTACTCCTGTCAACGGATGCCGAGAAGGCTTTTGACAGAGTGTGCTGGAGGTTTATGGGACAGGTATTGATTAAGTTTGGCTTCCCTCCTCAATATATAACAGCAGTTCTCTCTCTCTACTCTCAGCCGACGGCGAAGGTCAGGATTAATGGCACTCTGTCAAACAGCTTTGAGATTCACAATGGGACTAGGCAGGGATGCCCTTTGTCTCCATCCTTGTTCATTTTAGTTATAGAAACTTTGATACAAAGCATCAGACAAGAACAACGCATAGAGGGGTTGTCGGTGGGTCGGGGGATACTCAAAACACTAGCTTTCGCAGACGATCTGCTTTTCCTCATTTCCAACCCGTCTCAGGCATTCCCGATCATCCTTCAAATTTTTCAACAGTTTGGCCTCCTCTCTAATTTTAAAATTAATTTAACTAAATCTGAAGCGTTAAATATTACTCTCCCTCATTCTCAATTCTCCATCATTCGTACACAGACTCCCTTCTCTTGGGCTAATAACTATTAAATATTTAGGAATATTCATAACTAGAGACCCCACTAACTTATTTCAAAGTAATTTCATTCCTTTAATTAAAAAGGTTACAAACCTGATGCATAAATATAACCTACCCACTTTATCCTGGATGGGTCGCATTAATGTGTTTAAGGCGTATATCATGCCTATCATATTGTATGCCATGAATATGGTTCCGATTCAGATACACCTGACCTTCTTCGGGTCGTTAAAATCACTAATAGGAAAATTTATCTGGAAATCTAAACCGGCTAGGTTGCCTTATAGGCTTCTCTCTTATCCAGTCTCCTCTGGTGGTTTGGGAGTCCCAGATCCCCTCTTATATTATAAAGCAATTCATCTTAGCAGATGGTTAACATAGTAACATAGTAACATAGTTATTAAGGTTGAAGGGAGACTTTAAGTCCATCTAGTTCAACCCATATCCTATCCTAACTTGCCCTAACATGTTGATCCAGAGGAAGGCAAAAAAAACCCATGTGGCAACAGTAAGCTTCACATTGGGGAAAAAAATTCCTTCCCGACTCCACATACGGCAATCAGACTAGCTCCCTGGATCAACGCAATATTAAGGAGACTAGTGTATATACCCTGTAATATTATACTTTTCAAGAAAGGCATCCAGTCCCTTCTTAAATTTTAGTAGGGAATCACTCATTACAACATCATATGGCAGAGAGTTCCATAGTCTCACTGCTCTAACAGTAAAGAATCCGCGTCTGTGAGTATGCTTAAACCTTCTTTCCTCAAAGGTGGTGTCTTGTGCTGAAGGTGGGGAGGGAATTAGTGTTGACCTGGCTCTATTGGGCCCGAGGGGTTTACCTTATCTCTGGACTAAAGCTAAACCACCAGTCACTCTTAGGCTAGACGAGATAACTTCAACTACATTACGTATTAAAAGATTGGTGCTGGGGGAACTCCCGGGGAACACTTTTCCCTCGACGTTGACGCCGATTGGCTCAATACCCTATCTAATAGATCTCGATTTTCAGGATCCATATAATTTATGGTCTACCCTTCCTAGAGAAACATTGAGTAGCTTTTATGGTAATAAAATATTACAGAGAGGGGTTTGGCCACCAAGTGCAATGACTCAACCAACTAATTTTCTTCAGAGCCAGCACATTCGACGTACACTTCTACAATTTAGGAAGAAATTCCCGACCAAATCCAATAGGTCCTGGTTAGATATTATGATCAAACTTCCACCTCCACGGCTAAAAATTTTATCTCGTATTTACTCACATCTTATCTCTCCGAGAGCACATTTTAAACCCTCATTTATTTACTCCTGGGAAATGGAACTCAACACTACGTTCACAGAGGAACAAATATCTAGAATGCTATCCAGTGCTCGGGGATTTTCTAGGTGTGTACTTTTGCAGGAAAATTCTTATAAAATATTAACCAGGTGGCATTTGACTCCCGCAAAGCTCTTTCAGATGGGTCTTGCTGATAATGATGCTTGTTGGAGATGTTTCAACTCTGGAGGACATCACTCACATATATTCTGGGACTGTCCTAAACGGAGAAATTTTTGGGATGGCGTTGAACTAGTTCTCAAAAAATTACAACTAATAAAGACTAATCTTAGGGCTACGGAAGTTCTTCTTTCATGCCCGTCAAAAGATTTCTTACCAAAAAAAGCATGGTCTACTCCCATTGATGCTAAGTGCTGCAAAACAGCTGATAGCTGTACACTGGAAAGATGTTGCCCCCCCCACATTGGAGGAGTGGAACGTTAAGATAAATCAGGTTTCTCGTCTGGAAGAGCTGTCTAGCTGGGAGATAGATTTTTAATCATAGATCTTATGTGTCGACCTGGGCCCCGTGGACTAAATATCTAGAGGATAATCCTCTTGGTGAGAAATCTAATGTCGCTTGAAGTCTTACTTGACCTGACGGCCTTTATACTAGGGTACCTGTTCCCACTGTTGCTTACAGAACAGTCCACCCATGCTATTTTCTTAAGTACACCCATCGAATGTTTGTGACCATGCCGACGGCTACTTTTTGTTGTTATCGTTGATACTGTTCATTATTATGTATCCCCCTTTATCCTTTCCTTCCTTTTCCCCCTTTTTTTTTTTTTCTTTTTCCTACCCACATTTCCCTCCCCTCTTTCCTTCCCTTTCACCCTAGACCAACTCCTAATCAATACTCCGCCAGCTGTATTTGTGAAATGGTGTTGTGTTCAATGGTGTGGTTTAAATTTGAAAATAAAGAATTTAAAAAAAAAAAATAAAAAATAAAAAAAAAAAAAATCAGGAATAAAAGAATAATTCAGGAATAAAAAAAAAGAAAAAAGAAAAAGAAAAGAAAAATTCAGGAATAAAAAAAACTCTTCCAAAACCTTTGAAGGTTAGGTGCACATGACATTTTTAATTTTTTTTTCCTATATCCTCTATTAAAGAGAATGGGCAGCTTCCAAACGCCATGTGTGTAAACGTTCTCACTTTTTTTCACTTTATTTCAGTTTATCCGGTAATCCTTTTGGAAATTCTGGCTGCAAGAAGTTGATTGACAGCCTTCCAAACATACATATTTCGGGGAAACTAGAGTAAGTTACATTTAGTTTAAAAAGTATTTTTTCTTTATGATGTATAATTCAGATACACAAATCTCCTATTATTATTATTATTAATAACCTGAATGTGTATACTTACAATTTCCCTACAGCGGTACTGCAAGAGTAATGAGGAATTACACAGTTTCCTTTAAAATAATGATACCGGGTCATTTTTCCTTTATAATGATGCCGAGTCCTTTATCCTTTATAATTTATTGTATATACTTTATCCTTTATAATTATGCCGGTTCCTTTATCCTTTTGCCTACATCCTTTATAATGATGCTGAGTCCTTTATCCTATATAATGATGTTGCGTCTTTTATCCTTTATCATTTATTGTATATACTTTATCCTTTACAATGATGCCGGGTCCTTTACCTTTTATCCTATATCCTTCATAATGATGACGGGTCCTTTATCGCATAAATAAATGCTCTTTCCAGCGGTTCTCTGCTCTGGCCAATAGAAGAGGGTCCTAAATATTACTGTATTTTTGCTGAGTTTTTGGAGCCGAAACTCAAGTTTTGTGAGAGGTTTTGAGATTTGGAGGAGGATTTGGAGTGTTTCCACTTAGTTTCTGCTCACTGTGGAATAACATGGATATGTCATATCTTTACCCTACAGCGCCTTTTCTTTTAGCGTTACGTATTCAGATGTTTTAAACGTGATATATTTGTATATTTAGTTCATGTGACAAGACTCAATACACAGAATCCATATTATATTACTAGGCTTAATAGGACCGTGATATCCGAAGAAGGGCTGTCGCATCTTGTTAGCTCCATGGTGACCTGCCCTAATGTAAAGCATGTCGCAGCCAGGTAAGGATTTTCTAGGCAATAAAATTAGTGCCCTAGTTTTTGAGGGGTGAGTAGTGATTTATAATTCTACAGTATAATTCTTATAACATGATTCCTTAAAGGGAATCTGTCAGGAGGTTTTTGCTATATAATCTGAGAGCAGCATAATATAGGGTAAGAGAGCCTGATTCCAGGGATGTGTCACTTACTAGGTTATGTGTTGTAGTTTAAATATATAATCAGTCTTATATCAGCAGGCGATTATCGCTGTAGGACTAGGTGTGACATGCACAGCAGTCAGTCTAATCTGTGTAACACCGCCTCCATAACTGATTGGCTGCTTGCTGACAGTGTACACAGGAAGCTGCCAATCAGTGGTGTGGGCGGGGTTATAAGGGCTCAGCATCTGCAGCAGAGATAATAGTGATTTTATCAAAACTACACCAAGCAGCCCAGTAACTGACATCCATGGAATCAGCGTCTCTACCCCTATATTATGCTTCTCCGAGATTCTATAACAACAACGCGCTGACAGATTCCCTTTGATTTGTTGTATTTTTTGCACATTCTTGAAGTGGTTTGCATCAGACGACGGAGATCCTTTTCTTCACTGGTACCGATGACTTTCAAAGAGAGATCAGGTAAAACTTCTATATTGCAAATGTGAACAGGATACTTGGATGCAACAATGCAGACAATTAGCATGCAGTAGTAGTCAGCTGACACCATTTATTTGTCTAGCACAGAAAAAAAATAAAGCTCTAGGTAATGGAGGGGTTGACTCAATCGGCTGCTTGGAAAGGTTAACTCCGGAACAACTCTGCTGGTTTATTAAAGCACAGCAAAAACTGTAGCAGGTTTGAAAAAAGAAAATGTGGCCTTTCTGGCCTAATGGAAAAACAAAAAAATAAAGTCCAAAAGAGTCCTTTCCCTGCAGGATTCACCCGCAGGTAACACATAAAGTCCTCAGCTCCTCTTGGAGCCACGTTGGAGTTTATCCTCTCCCAAGACACACACCAGACTGTCTCCCAAGTCCCGCTTTTTACAACCCAGACCCTGTGGCTCTGCAGGTGGAGATATGGTGGACACCTTACCACCCACTCTACAGATGTCCACCTAAAACCAGCCCATGTATGAAACTTTAATTTAACTCTCCCAACACGTAGTGTTCTGGAGGAAAATATCCTGGTTTCACATCACTGATGCCATTATGTGCAGTGACATCTCCCCTCATATACCATGTCACATATTCCCTCCCTCTAACCAAAGCCCAGGGTTTTGGCACCTTCAGACAACAAACAGGGGATTTGGGAGAAAGCATCTGTGTAACCATGTAACTTCCCTGGCCTATGCTCTACGTGGAAACTGTAATCTTGAATGGCTAAGAACCACCTAATCATCCGGGCATTCTTACCCTTCTCTCTCAACCATCTCAGAGGGGCATGGACTGATACTAGCTTAATCCTACGGCCTAGCAGGTAATATTTCAGTGTATCCATGGCTCACTTTATGGCTAAGCACTCCTCAACAATTGCATAGTTTTTTTCACAGGATGGGATGCTCTTCTGCATTTATTTCCTGAGACAGCACAGCTCCCAACTCAACTTCTGAGGCATCTGTCTGGAGCACCAATTCTTTGCTAAAGTCTGGTGCGACCAGGACCAGCTTCAGCTCCTGAAATGCCCCCTTTGTGTCAGAAGTCCATTTCACCATTGTCAACATGATGCCCTTGCAGAGATCCGTCAATGGTGTGGTAATTAAGGCGAAACTTGGGATAAACCGCCGGTAATACCCCACAATTCCAAGAAACGCCCTCACTTGCTTCTTGGAGAGGGGTTGCAGCCACTTCTGAATTGCCTCGATCTTGTTTAACTGTGGCTTGATTTCACCTCTCCTGACTATGTAGCCTAAGTACATGGCCTCTTCTTTCCCAATGGCATACTTTTTTGGATTTAAGGTGAACCCAGCTATCCTTAACGCATCCAGAATCACCTGTACCTTTGGGAGATAACTACTCCAGTCAGGGCTGAAAGCGACAATGTCATCTAGGTACGCTGCGGCATATTTCTTATGCAGAGCCAAGTTCCGATCCATCGCCAGCTGGAAGGTAGCTGGAGCCACCTGTATACTGAAGGGCATTCTGGTGTACTGGAAACATCCATCAGGTGTCGAGAAGGTCATCATCTCCTTGGCACTCTGGGACATGGGAATCTGCCAGTAGCCCTTCATCAGGTGGAGGGTTGTGATGTACTTCGCAGGCCCAAGTCACACAATGAGTTCGTTCATGCAGGGCATTGAGTACGCATCAACAATGGACACCTCGTTCAATCTGTGGTAGTCGTTACAAAATCTCCACTCGCCGTCAAGCTTCGGCACAAGGATGATGGGACTCGACCATCCACTTTTTGACTCCTCTGTCACACCGAGATCTAACATTCTCTTCACCTCCTTTGATGTTATCTTCCAGCCTGCTTTGGGGATTCTATAGGGCTTGAGGTTCAACCTTACATGCGGCTCTGTTAACACATCGTGTTCCACGACCTGTGTACTACCTGGCAAAACTGAGAACTGGTCATGGTTCCGCTGCTGCAGTTCTCGACACTGTTGCTTCTGGGTCAGCGTTAGAGTCTCCATGATTGTGAAAGCCTTCACTTTGGCTTCGGGACAGGCCCCCAGGCAAGAAGCTTCCAGCGATTCCCGATCTTGTCATAGAATCATAGAATCATAGAATCGTAGAGTTGGAAGGGACCTCCTGGGCCATCTGGTCCAACCCCCTGCTCAAAGCAGGATTCGCTAAATCATCCCAGTCAGATGTCTGTCCAGCCTCTGTTTGAAGACTTCCATTGAAGGAGAACTCACCACTTCTCGTGGCAGCCTGTTCCATGGTTTAAGCAAGTTCACATGGTACACCTGGTGCGGCTTCCTGCGTCCGGGCTGGTGTAATTCGTGCCACCAAGTTTTTCCAACACCTTGTATGGGCCTTGCCACTTGGCTAGGAACTTGCTCTCGACCGTGACGATAAGCAGTAGCACTCGGTCCCTGGTCTGAAACTGCCTCAGCCTCACTGATCAGTTATACACCCTCGCCTGTGCTTCCTGTGTCTGGAGAAGATGCTCCTTCACAATAGGGATCATGTGCGCCATCCTCTCCTGCAAATGGGCGACATGCTTAATGACACTCCGGTGGCGTGACCTTGGCTTCCCAGGTTTCCATGACAATGTCCAGGAGCCCTCGCTGATGTCAACCGTACAAAAGCTTGAATGGCAAGAAGCCAGTGGAGGCCTGTGGGACTTCTCTGATGGAAAAGAGCAGAAATGGAAGCAGATAGTTCCAGTCTCGACTGCCCTTCTCAATGACCTTCTGGAGCATGGTCTTCAAGGTCTTATTGAAGTGCTCCTCTAGGCCATCGGTCTGCGGATGGTAAACTGAAGTTCGCAACCGGGCAATCTGGAGGACTCTACCCAGCTCCCTCATCAGTTTGCTCATAAAGGAGGTTGCCTGATCCGTCAAAATATTTGGCAGGCCCATCCTAGCAAGCTCCCAGGCGATTCTCTTAACCAAAGAATTCCTTAGTGACACAGATTCAGGGTCCTGGATCCCATAGTTCATGAGCACTAGGATGTAACGATGGCCCCGTGCAGATTTAACTAGGGTACCTACTAGGTCCATGGCATCTATTATCTATTTATCTATCTATAATATCTATCTATCATCTATCCATCATCTATATCTCTATCTAGTATCTATTATCTATCTATATTTTTATCTATCTATATTTCTATCTATCATTATATTTACTTTTTCACATCATTTTTAGGATAACCGGCTTCAAAAATGTCCAGAAAGTGTTGGAGAAATTGTGCACAGTTCTTCAAGAATGCAAATCTTTAGCACATTTAGAGTAAGTTGTTTTCTGAAGATCTTTATAATGAACATTGCGTAGTAAATCGATAATGATAATGCTTCTATAAAAATACCTTTTGGTTTCTTGCAGTTTATCTGACAACAGATTGGAAAATGATGGAATTTCTGAAATAACCAAGATTTTTTCTGAACTAAAATGTATTCTTTCAGTCAAGTAAGTTACTGTGAAGCTTTAGTTTTTGGATTTCACGCCTCCCATTATGCCAGTCAGAATATCACCAGTGTTCCATGCTAATTAGTATCTGTCAATGTGTGCCAATTAATTGAAAACCACACACTTAATTACTGGCTGACTTTAAGCTGGAGAGCGGCGAAACAATGCCCTTTACATTGGACACGGCATTTGGATACAAGGCAAGTGCAGCATGGGCAGACATACCATTGGTGCAACCTGGGGCCCAAGATGTAACGGGGCCATTACTACCTCCAAAGCAGGTGGAATGGTTTATTATGATGAGTTATTGGATTGCCAAGGGTCTCTATAGTGTTATAGCTTAGGGGCCTCTTATGTCTATGTCCATGTCGTGAAGGGCAGAGGACTGACTACACCTTGGCACCTAATGAGCTATTGCTCTCCTTATGGGAGCCCATGGAAAAAAAAGTCACAGTGGACCTCCTGCCAGCTAAAGAAGTGTATAAAACATTTTAACTGAATAAATTCTCCCTTTGGCCCTGTGGATCTTGGCATTTGTCTTGGCTGGCACTGCGCTGGAGCTCGATCTGCTGCAGCTTTGATGCACAGTGCCAGGCAGTGCGATGTGAGCAGCCCCCATATATCACTTCCTATGTCAGTATTTTGCTTTATCAGTAGAGGTCCAAGCTAGGACACTGTCTTGGTTAAATGAATATTCAGGCAACAGATCCCATATTT
Organism: Dendrobates tinctorius; assembly: GCF_039654945.1. NCBI lineage: Eukaryota > Metazoa > Chordata > Amphibia > Anura > Dendrobatidae > Dendrobates > Dendrobates tinctorius. The sequence continues at coordinate 5,962,858 of NW_027361677.1, forward strand.
GCCTAGAACCACTGGCAAATATGGGATTTGTTGGGTTGTGTTGCCTAGAACCTAAAAGGTCTCCGTTTTTTTGTGAAGCTCACTGAAATCTGAGAAGGTTATTAATGTTGTAAAATATATTGTGGCCAATTTCGTAAAATATATGGCCTAACTTTGGCTTAATTTGTGTCCAAAAAATTGCGTGGACCATTGGAAATTAGGGGGAGGAAAGGAACTTGGCCTAAACCAGCAGTCTAATGTATATGGGGACCTCCTGATTCTACTCAACAGGAGATGTTGGGGGGAAAGAAGGATCCGGCATGCTCAGTTTCCAAGGGAAAGAAGGATCTGGCACATTGGGTTTCCTGGTGAAAGAAAAATCTGGCTCGTTGGGTTTCCTGAGAAATGAAGGATCCTGCACATTGGGTTTCCAAGGGAAAGAAGGAACTGGCACATGGTTTCTCGATAAAAGAAGGACTTAGCATATTTGGTTTCTGGGGGAAAGAAGGATTTGGCACTTCGGGTTTCCTGGGGAAAGAAAGATCTGTCATGTTGGGTTTCTGAGAAATGAAGGATCCGCCACATTGGGTTTCCAGGAGAAAGAAGGATCTGGCACACAGTTTCTCGATAAAAGAAGGACTTAGCATATTTGGTTTCTGGGGGAGAGAAGGATTTGACACATTGGGTTTCCAGGGGAAAGAAGGATCTGGCCCATTGGGTTTCCTGGTGAAAGAAGGATCTGGCATGTTGGGTTTCCAGGGGAAAGATGGATTCAGCATATTGGGTTTCCAGGGGAAAGAATGCTCGAGCATGTTGGGTTTCCAGGGGAAAGAAGGAACTGACACATTGTATTTCTGAGGGAAAGAATGATCAAGCATGTTGGGTCTCCAGGGGAAAGAATGCTCCGGCACATTGGGTTTCCTGGGAAAAGAAGGATCCGGCTCATTAGGTTTCTAGGGAAAAGAAGGATCCGGCGCATTGGGTTTCCAGAGAAAAGAAGGATCCGGCGCATTAGGTTTCCAGGGGAAAGAAGGATCCGGCTCATTAGCTTTCTAGGGAAAAGAAGGATCCGGCGCATTGGGTTTTCAGGGAAAAGAAGGATCCGGCGCATTAGGTTTCCAGGGGAAAGAAGATCTGGCACATTGGGTTTCCAGGGGAAAGAAGGATCCGGCGCACTAGGTTTCCAGGGGAAAGAAGGATCTGACACATTGGGTTTCCAGGGGAAAGAAGGATCCGGCGCACTAGGTTTCCAGGGGAAAGAAGGATCTGACACATTGGATTTCCAGGGGAAAGAAGGGTCCGGCACATTAGGTTTCCAGTGGAAAGAAGGATCTGACACATTGGATTTTCAATGGTCAATAATGGAAGATAAGCGGCTGCTAGTGTAGTCTGACAGCGGTTCTCTCATAGAGAGAAAACTAGCATTCCATGTATGCAGGATTCAGGGCTAATAGCTACATGATCATTTGTCCAGCAGCAATGTACAATGTGGATGTGGGCTTATGACTAGACAGTCTAAAGATGTGTCAGATTTTATCAACCAGCAAAGGGCACTATGATCATTTTAGGGTATTGCAAGACTGTCTAGCCTAAGTTTGCAATTAGTGATGAGCAAGTATACTCGTTACTCAAGATTTCCCGAGCATGCTCGGGTGATCTCCGAGTATTTGGATGTGCTCGGAGATTTAGTGTGTCACTGTAGCTGCATGATTTGCAGCTGCTAGACAGCCTGAATACATGTGGGGTTGCCTGTTTGTTAGGAAATCCCCACATGTATTCAGGCTGTCTAGCAGCTGCAAATCATGCAGCTACGGCGATAGAAACTAAATCTCCGAGCACAACCAAATACTCGGAAATCTCGAGTAACGAGTATACTCGCTCATCACTATTTGCAATGTGTAGAAGTTAGACAGCTTCAGTAAGTCAGCCCCAGTGTTTTCTGTTTGTTTGTGTCTTTTTTTCCTTTTTGGATTGTTTACACATATATAATTTCTTTTGGAACAGTTTGAGTAGAAATCGAATATCTCTGGGTGGCATTATGTGCTTAGCTGAGTCTTTGTCTCTGGTGAAGAACCTGACCGAAGTCACCATTAGGTAAGTTCATGATCTATTATCGCCTTATTTTCTGGTTAATATCCAGTTTAAAGAACTTAACAAATGTTTTTCTGCTCTGTAGATTAGGAAGACAACAGAAAGTGCTGCTAACATTTCAGGAATCCAACAGGTAAATATAGAAAGCTTATATGGATCATAAGCATGGCATAATTGGCTGAATTACATAATTGATATGTGACAAGAATAGGTAGGTATATATAGATATATAGATATATTATTATATATAGATATATTATATATAGATTATATAGATTATATAGATTATATTAGATATAGATATATATTATAATATATATTATATATATTATATTATTATATTATTATTAGATATTATTATTATTATATTATTATTATATATTATATATATAGATTATATTAGATATAGATATATATATTAGATATATAGAACGCACCGTTAGATGGTTGCTAACTACTTCCGTGTTCTGCCCTGTGACGATCTGTTCTGTGTCAGGTGGTAATTCTCTGCTTCATTTGACCTCATGTCAACACAGCGGCTCTTCCTCTTCCAAACTGCTCTGTCGACAGGACGTCATGGTGACTGACAGCCAACTTCCAGCATTTAGGCAGGGCAGAGATGGAGTTCAATCAGCAGTGACACCCCATTGACCGAGTAGAACGGAAGTGAAGAAGGTGCTCTGTTGACGTGACATCACCAGAAGCAGGAGACCACTCAACCAAAACAGATCTTTGCAAGGCCGAATAAGCAGGTGGTTAGCAACTACCAAAACCAAGCCTCTTCTGGGCACAAAGGTGTTACAGCAAATAAACAGTTCACTTAGCAGCACATATGTCAGTGCGGGCTTATCGGAACAGATTACAGTCCTTTCTCCGGGAACAAACTTCAAAACACAGAGGAGGTACGATCCCACCAGTCTTGGTAAGATAAGGTACAGTCCCACCAGTCTCAGTAACATGAGGTACGATCCCACCAGTCTCGGTATCTCTTTCAGCCTGAGCTCCAGCAGCTTCAATTGCCAAACAGAAGTGTTCAACTCCATGCACATTTCACACTGAACAGGCTGCAGCTTCCATTTGTTACTCTGCAGCTCCAACACAAAGACTGCTCAGCTTTCCTAGCTGACCTGTGCAATCTCCATTCAGAGAGAAACGCTGCCTTGTCTCACATTTTGGGTGGTCACTCACCAGCTTCAACACACTCCAGTCTTCTTGACTGGAGAAGAAGGACACAAGTTGAACCCATATTCTAGTTCTTAGTCAAAGCTACTATATTCTGTGTATAGGGAACACCCTGAGAAATGAGATCAGGAATCAAAGAAAATCTCGGAATAATTACCAACCCCATCCAAAGGACACCACAATAATATGCTACACAAGTTTTCTTCCTCAAAATGATATTGGGGTTTGCTGTGGATTGTTGGCAATAATCCAGGGGCTTGCCCTGATTTTGTTTTCAGAGGGATCCTCTGATAATGGGCCACTGCACACATACAATGGTGCAAATTCAATGGAATAAAGTGCAGACTGACTGCTTGTTTTGATACTTAAGTTGTACCAGATCTCCAGTGCACAGGTAGGAAACGGGGCTGACTTAGCAATTAAATCATGCAATCAGCAGCCCGTGCTGAAAAATAAAGTGTTTTGAGTTGAGCACAGACCTGGAAAAGCGGCAGGGGCAAGAAAAAATTATATCAGTAAGTTATGTAATTTTCTGTTCCAGGTTGCACTAACTATTTTGTGTTCCTGGGAAAACTTATTTTATGTTGTTTAATTTATAGGGAAGGATCTTTTATGATCCAGAATGAAAACAGATCTGCATCACTTCAACCATCAAAGTCTTTCAGGTGAATAGAGATGACGACTATGCCTTTTGTGCATTCACACTGGGCAATTTACGTTTACATTTTTGCGGAAATCATAATGAATGTGTGCTAATAGAAACACCTGCTTCTGTATTAGTGTGATGGTAGTGCAGTGTTCACTAATTTCACCCACAAAGAACAACCCGATGCTGGGATTGGCCAGCGCCAGGACATAATCCTTCATTGTATACGCTGCCGTATTGAGTACTGAATGCTAGTGTTAGTGGGAATTAAAGGACCAGCAGACATCAAAACGGGGCTGCCAGCCCAAGCACTGCGGTCCCCAGGAATCTGCCCAGGGACCAGAGACAAGGACATCTCGGGCCGCTAACATTCCACTGGCCAGCTTTTCCCCCATCCCTGCTCTGGTGGACTCTGCATTAAAACTGGTATACAAATCGCCCATCTTGATGAATTTTCCCCTTAGTGTGTATATTCTCTGGAGGTACAACATGGAGTTGTCTTTTAGCCCCTTCCATCCTGCCCCCACTGTAATTACATGATGACGAATATGAGAACAATAAAGCTGTCACCATTGTTTGGCTGCATATTCAGGGCCTAACGATTCTGTATCATTCTTCTCTCTGTACGTGTTTCTTTGAAGTCTGACAGATTACCCCATGACTTCCAGGAAGCTAAGGCGGCTCTTGCTGGCACTGATCAAGTGTTCTGATCTCGCACGGATAAAGTATGTACTCGTTTCACAATGTTCTGTTCTATTGCAGCATAATATATTATAACACTTCACAAGACATTAAATAATTATTGATTAATACAATGCTTCGGGTTATATGTGTCATTATTATGACATGGACAGACTTTGGCAAACATAGAATAGAAAGATTTCACAGCCGTTATTGGACTCAGAAGCAATTTGGTTGATCAGAGCGTCCCTTTTTACGGATCAGGCCTGGCCACTAAAGTTTATGGGGATTTGTTCAAAAACGGTTCAAGAATGGAAGACAGACTTTATACTTCATTTTCCATCTGCGTTTCATATGTTTTTAACTGTTCCATTATTAAGAGTTAGGCCTCTTTCACAGGTGTTTCAGACCGTTGCACTGTGTCTGGCTGCAGAGGGTCTCAGCAGTTTGCTTTGCAGACTTCTTCCTGGTCTTTCTGACTCTAGAACCCAGTGTCAACCTTCCCCCGGCTCTAATGGACACACCTGGATCTGGGTGTTTATAACTCACAGCTTTCTGCAGGGAGTTGCCGATGATATTTCCAATTCCCTGTTGAAGCTTAGAGCTATAGCAGTCGGCGATCTTTCTCGTTAATATTTGGAGGATGTCTGTGTTCCTCTCTGAGTCTACTCAAGCTATGTGTTCCCCTTGTTTGTGTATCCCATCTGTCTTTAGTTATAGTGGGGAGTGACCAGCGCTAACCCATCCTTCCCTAGACATCTGTGTTTCTCTCTGTCTACTCAAGCTAAGTGTTCCCCTTGTTTGTGTATCCCATCTTTCTTTAGTTATAGTTGGGATCGACCAGCACTTACCCCGTCCTTCTCTAAGCAAGGCTTACTGCTAAGGTCAGGCAGGGATTAGGTATCCTGCTCGGCGATAGGTGCAGAACCTACATAGGGACGCTTCCCTAGTGTTGGGTTCCCTTCCCCTTATCCCTTTGTGATGCACTTAGTCTTTCCTACACCTTGCGTGACAGCCTCATTCACATGTCAGTGATTTTCTGAAAAGAGATAATCAGTCCGAGTTTCATCAGTGTTTCATTAGATTTTCATCAGAGTTTGGTCAGAGTTTCATCCGTTTTTCTATGAGCAGAAAAAAAGTTTCTCCACTTTCTCCCATCAATCAGTCCATGAAATGGACAGCACTCTGATGGCACCCAAGTGCTGTCCAATTTTTTTTTTCATGGGCCCATAGAGTTTGATCTGACACTTGGATCACAGCGGACATGTCTCCGAGATTTTGCACAGACCACTAAGTCCGCAAAAAAATCACAGACATGTGAAAAACCCCATAGACAGGTAACACTTGTATGAGAAAAACTGACATGTGAATGAGCCCTTAATTGATAAAAAGGTCAGACAATCCACCAGGTTCAATTTTTTAAAATGGGTGAGAATAAACGGATGCAACACGGAGGAAAAATGGATGATACATAGAAGACAAACATTTAATTTAATACAAATGTAAAATTGTAAATAAATGTGTGAATGAAGCCCAGATGTCATAATACAAGCTGCATACATGACGAATAGATATCTTACACCTAATAAAGATGCTGTAATATCAATGTCAGAATGGCTGTGTTATCTTTTATTAAAGTTTATCTCAATCTCTGCCAACTTAGCCTGATTGACAGCTCCTCAGTGTCCCTCCTGTATGCTGCAGATGATCCTCTGCCCACCTAGCCTGATCGACAGCTCCTCAGTGTTTCTCCTCTATGATGCAGCTAATCCTCTCCCCACCTAGCCTGATTGACAGCTCCTCAGTGTCCCTCCTCTATGATGCAGCTGATCCTCTCCCCACCTAGCCTTATTGACAGCTCCCCAGTGTCCCTCCTCTATGATGCAGCTGATCCACTCTCCTTCTAGCCTGATTGACAGCTCCTCAGTGTCCCTCCTGTATGGTGCAACTGATCCTCTGCCCACCTAACCTGATTGACAGCTCCTCAGTGTCCCTTCTCTATGATGCAGCTGATCCTCTCCCCACCTAGCCTGATTGACAGCTCCTCAGTGTCCCTCCTCTATGATGCAGCTGATCCTCTCCCCACCTAACCTGATTGACAGCTCCTCAGTGTCCCTCCTGTATGCTGCAGCTGATCCTCTGCCCACCTAGCCTGATCGACAGCTCCTCAGTGTTTCTCCTCTATGATGCAGCTGATCCTCTCCCCACCTAGCCTGATTGACAGCTCCTCAGTGTCCCTCCTCTATGATGCAGCTGATCCTCTGCCCATCTAGCCTGATTGACAGCTCCCCAGTGTCCCTCCTGTATGCTGCAGCTGATCCTCTGCCCACCTAGCCTGATTGACAGCTCCTCAGTGTCCCTCCTGTATGCTGCAGCTGATCCTCTGCCCACCTAGCCTGATCGACAGCTCCTCAGGTGTTTCTCCTCTATGATGCAGCTGATCCTCTCCCCACCTAGCCTGATTGACAGCTCCTCAGTGTCCCTCCTCTATGATGCAGCTGATCCTCTGCCCACCTAGCCTGATTGACAGCTCCTCAGTGTCCCTCCTCTATGATGCAGCTGATCCTCTGCCCACCTATCCTGATTGACAGCTCCTCAGTGTCCCTCCTCTGTGCTGCTGCTGAACCTCTGATCATTTAGCTTAATTGGCAGTCCCTCAGTGTCCCTCTACGCTGCAGCTGATCCTCTGCCCACCTAGCCTCATTAACAGCTCCTCAGTGTCCCTCTATGCTGCAGCTGATCCTCTGACCACTTAGCCTGATTGATAGCTACTCAGTGTCCCTCTTCTGTGCTGCTGCTGAACCTCTGCCCATCTAGCTTAATTGACAGTCCCTCAGTGTCCCTTCTTTGTGCTTCTGCTTAATCTCTGCCTACCTAGCCTTATTGACAGTTCCTCAGTGTCCCTCCTCCTTGCTGCTGAAAACTGACATTGCTCAGTACAAGCTGCATCTGTCAGTCAGGACCTGGGAAACTGAATCCTCTTGTTTTCATGACCTCTATCAGTGGACTCATAAAATATTCATCTTATTATAATATCAGAATTGTACAGCCATTATGACATGGATCTTTAAAGTAAGTACACCAACCTCATCAGGTCAAATAGATCTAATTATTAATATATACACATATATTATGGAGAAATCTGGTGACAAAACTTCTTTAAATTATTATCCAATGACCACAGACAAACAGCGGTATCACTAATCTTTTTTTTATCTCTTTCTACAGTTTGTCCAACAATGCACTGAATTGCCAAATGATTGAAATCCTGCTGCATCACTTCCCACAGCTTCCCCACTTGACGAAGCTTAAGTAAGGCAACACTGTAGATATTTGTCTGTGGATGCCCCATAATGTATAGCCCCAGACTAATGTGCCTGGCAGTGACTAATTACCTTTCCTCCATTGAAAACATATGCACGCTCACCACAACTAAGCATGCATGTGCATGGAAAGATCAAGATGAATAGTTTGCAGCTGAATGAGAGTTTGGTCTGCACTTTGTATATCTTAAAGGGGTTGTCCATACTTGTCATTTTAAGTCTGCAATCTCTCTATGTGACTGCAGACTTGTGAATCTTCTCAGCACGCACCATGTGCGCTGTCAGGATTCTCCGGGACCTGGCGGTCTTGTGTGCAATTTGCATTCAGGTGGTCACATGCCGACTAGTTGTGTATGGTCTCTCTAAATACAAGCGATACGTCTAGTCGGCATGTGACCGTATGAATGCAAATTGCACCAGCAGCGGAGAATCCTGACAGCGTGCAATGTGCATATAGAATGACTGCAACATGAGCCCAAAACCTGGACAATCCCTTTTAGAGCACAACAGGAGCATCAATTTTTCTTACTATTTTTTCCCCGTCCACGGAACCAAGCATCCAGTGTGAACATAACCTTATATGTGTAAGACCGTAGCTTCTGGATGATTCACGGGGCAATCATTTCTTTCTTGTGCTCTCAGCATCATTACAGGCGACCTTTCCCTGGGCTGTGTGATCCTTCTGGCCAGCTCTATCAACATCTGTGACCGCATTACAGAAGTTGACGTAAGGTAATCAGCGACTTCCGCTACTACATCGAATATTCTAAAAGGGGTTCTCGAGTCTTGAAACATCCTTGTTCCCCAGATGCAATTTAAGAAACAAAATAAAAAACTGTGCTTTACTCACCGTCCTCAGGTCCAACACTCAATCATGGACCAGGGGAGGGTGAGTAGTGCTAGTTCCCTTTTTTTTTTTTTTTTTTTTAAACAAACGGCAACCAGGAGACAGGGATTTTCTGAAACTAACATTTTTGGAACAAAACCTTAGATATTTAGAGCTATTTACATGGGTCCCAACCAAAAAAATCTCGATTCATATTATAAAGTATTTTTTCACATTTCTAATGCTGGCAGCTTCTTACAATGGCTGCAATTTATTTTTTAACGAAAGTTGTTTTCCTCTTTGGTGACAATTTAAATTCATCTATTTTGGGCTTAAAATCATTATTGTAATTGGGTTTCATTGAAAGTTTTGTATCGTTTGGCTTTTACAGCCTCAAGGTGTCCCTGGACATTGATGCGGTCTGTGGTCATCAATCGGTCCAGAGGTGCTCAGAAAAGAGTGTCAAACTCTCCTTCCAGCCTGCCAAAACGCGCTCACTGATAGATTCTCAGTTAACTCATTCTGTAGCCAGCAACACAGAAGCTGTAGAAGGCAAAGAGTGCAACATTTGTAATAAAACCCAATTGCACAAATAATTTTTAGCCCCTAATTTGTGCTTTAAAGTAAAAAAAGTAATAATTTTCTTAAAGGGTGGGGTTTATAATTAAATAGATTTATGGAATACTAATAGAATATGCCATAAATGTCTATTTAATAGCAGACTGGATGCAGGACCCTGAAGTGTTTGATGAAACATGTTATCATACCACATAGGAAGTATCAGGGTCATAATTAGCTATAAATTAAAAAATGAATGTTTGGTTAATCTCATGCATATGATAACGAGTCTCTTGCTTGCAGATCTCCTAAGTATATCTGCTTCCATTTACAAAGGCAGCAGAACGCCAGCAAGGTTTTTTGCAGGTATGTAACAGTGGAATATATCACGCACGCTTCTGTAGAAATGCTGTGAAGACCCCCGCAGCATCGGTGGCGGACCCTACGGGCAGCACTATATGCCTCCATTATTTGGACTGGCAGCAATCTGGGATGTGTTCTCTAGGAAGCATGCTTGGCAAGCAGTTTTTTCAGTGAATTTGCAAAACAAGATGTTCCATTATCTCCTGAAATAATCTGTAGCAGCGACTTGAAATCAGCTCATGCTAAATATTTCCCATATTTTTAGATGATTTCTTTTTGTGCATTTTTATTTGCCTTTTAATTTTATTTATTAAAAATATTCTTGATGTGTCACATGACAACCACTAGAGGGGGCTATATGCAGTTTATACTTTTACAACAACCATAAAGCAAAGTTAGGCACACAGTGTACGAATACATATTCAACTGCAAAAAAAGACTAAATTTATATATATTATATATATATATATATATATATATATATATATATATTAATGTACAGATACATGTGTATAGAGCAAGTGAAAAAAGTGTTAAACACGTGACCTATATTCTATGTAAGTATACTTCTAAAGATGATATTGGCATGAAATTCTCACCAGATGTTGGCAGCAACCCATCCAATCCAAACAGACAAAGATATTAAAACATAGATGTCCATAAATTAAGTTGTGTGTAATAATGAGAAATGATGCAGGACAAAAGTATTGAACACATGAAGAAATAGAGGTAAGAAAAGCCATGGAAAGTCATGACACCGGCTGAAATCTGTCAGTATTTAGGAAACAATCCTACCACTTAGTGACAAATATTATCAGTTGGTTCACCTGATGGTCTATAAAAAGGTATCTCATTACCAAGTTACCACACAAGAAAACATTCCATGAGGGGTAAAGCCAGTGAACTGCATCAAGACCTTTGCAACCTTATTGTTGTAAAACATACTGATGTTCTAAACTACTGAAGGTTCCAGTGAGAACCATTGGGGTCCATCATCCGAAAGTGGAAAGAACAAAATTTCACCATAAACCGGCCATAGCCAGATGTTTCCAGCAAGGTTTTCGGCAGAGGAGTGAAAAGAATTATCAGAAGAATTGACCAAGAGCCAAGGACCTCCAGACAGACCTGAAATCAGTAGTTACAATTGTTTCTAAGAAAACAAAATGTAATGCACTCACCCCTCCATGGCCTGTATACACACGCTCACCATGCAAGACTCCAATGCTGAACAAAAAGCCTGTACAAGTGCATTTAATGTTTGGTCAATAACATTTAGACAAGCCTGTGAAATACTAGGAGAATATAGTCTGGGCACATGAGACCAAAATTCAACTCTTTGGATGTCAAAACACACACCATGTTTGGAGGCCAAGAGGCACTGCACATCACCCCAAAAACACCATACCAACAGTGAAGTTTGGAGGTGGGAACATCATGGTGTGGGGCTGTATTTCAGCATACAACACTGGCAAACTTTATGTAACTGAAGGAAGGATGAATGGATAAATGTACCGAGACACTCTTGATAAAAATCTGTTTCCGTCTACCAGGATGATGAAGATGAAACGAGGGTGGACATTTCGTCAAGACAATGATCCCAAACACACAGCCAAGGAAACTCAGTGCTGCTATAATGGTCCAGTGAATCACCGGATCTGAAGCTAATAAAAAATGTATGGAAGGAACTAAAGCTCAGAGTTCATAGAAGGGACCTTTAGGACGTAGTGTTTGTGTGGAAGAATGGGCCAAAATCACACCTGAGCAATGCCTGCGACTAGTTTCTCCATGCAAGAGACATCTTGAAGCTTCATCACCAACAAAGGCTTTTGTACGAAGTAATAAATACATTTCAGTAGCGTGTTCAATCCATTATCTCGGTGTCATTTCTCATTATTACACATAATTTATGGACATCTCTGGTGATTTCTTTTCCTGTGTGGATTGGATGAGCTGTTACTGACATCTGGTGAGAATTTCATGTCAATAGCACCTTCAGTAATAGATTAATTTAGAAAATTGGTGACGTGTTCAATTCTCATTTCACCCGCTGTATATTCTGTTATCTTATATTACACCAGATGTAAAATTTTGTTTGTAAGTTGTAAAATTGTAACTGCATGAATAAGCTGCCGAGAAGCGCAGTAGTGTTACATGTCAGAGCTGTCAGTCAGCGTGACAGCTACAAGATGTATTATAACTACAATGATGATAAAATTGTTCTTGTCTTTCAGATTTAACAATTGTAACATTGGTATGAATGATATCACAAACCTCATGAGGATACTCCAGCAGAACCCTCGCCTGTTTGAAGTCAGGTATGTCTCTTGAAATCCCTTTGCTTTTCTTGTCTTGCGCACACAAAAGAGAAGAAGAAAATGGTAAATTTTAACTATGTTTTTTTTTTATTTAAAATACTCTTCACAGCCCTTATAATTCTTATGATTTGCCCCTCATCGCATATACTTCAATCTATAAAGTATATATTTTTTAAAGATTAATATTAATATAGGGAATTTAGATAGTGAGCCCCATCGGGGACAGTGCCAATAATGTCTGTAAAGCGCTGTGGTATTAATGGTACTATATAAATTAGTAAAATAAATAAAAATTAACTAAATAATATCACTATGCAATGATAAGGAGCACAGTAGCTGAAGAAATATGGCCATTCATTGATTGGATAATGCCACCATAATGTCACAAGTGTGTCATATCCTCCTGGGAGATCTGGGGTTAGAAGATCACTACGAAATGTGAATCGTAGATCTTCCATTTAGCCTGTGTGTTTGTGTCACAAATTATATGGATTTGGTTTCCTTTGGTGCTAAAGAGGTTAACGATCCTTTCTATGCTGGTCAGGAGCTTACAGCTCCATTTTCAGCTGCTTCTGATCTGGTCATTGCCTCTCTCTATAAAAACTGTCCAGGCCCTCTCTGTCTTGCTAGTGAAAGGTTTGCTTCCTAGCTCCTTGGAGACGCTGTGCTGTTGTTGCTACTGGGGATTGTTGCGTGCTGTTCTGGGGTGTATGCTTTCCTCATTGTCCTATTCCAAATTGGTTGGTACGTTCCTATCCTTCCCTATATACTTCTTAACCTTTGGTGAGTGTTTGTATATTTGTTGCTTTATGTTATCCCTGTTTCGCCTTTTTGTCTTGATCACATTACATTTCTGCTCCAGGCCTCATGGGGTGAGGGACGGGTTCAACAGGAGCATAGTACAGTAAGGTCGGAGACTCAGACCTCTCTACCTTCAAGAGTACCCCCGGGACAGGGATAGTTAGGGTGCCAGTTGCAGGGACAGTTTGATGTCCCCTTCCTTACCGAAGACTGTCATACCGTGACATGTAGAGTAACCAAATAATACCAGCATACGACTGAGCAAAACCACCATGCCAAGTAATATATCTATGTAAAGCCCGAGTAATACCACCAAAGAGTGACAGAACAATATTGCCATATAGTGACAAAATAAAATTACCGCATAGTGCCTGAACAGTATTGCTATTATTATTATCTGAATAATATTGCCATATAATGACAGAATAATAATAATGTTATTATTCCATCATTATTCCATTATTACAAATTGAATAATATTGCCATATAGCGATTAAATAATATTGTTTTATAGTGCCTGAATGAATAATATTGTCATATACTGTATCCTCCCCCATCCCTTGTAGACTGTGTGCCCTCGAGGGCAGGTTCCTCTCCTCCTGTGTCAGTCGGTAACTTGGTTTATGATTACTGTATATGTTTTTTATTATGTATACCCCTTTTCACATGTAAAGCGCCATGGAATAAATGGCGCTATAATAATAATAATAATAATAATAATAATAATAAATAGTGAATTAATAATAATGCCATATAGTCAGGACCCAGGTTTATACGTGCCTTTGAACAACAGAGTCCCTGTGCCCCTCTTCACTTTCCTAGTCGCCTTCCAAGAGGTGGAACTTTTTTATTTCTCATTAGTGTTGTATCAGGGCTTGCTCTTTGCGGCATGAGCTGTTTTGATCATCACCATGCTCCATACAACTTTCTGATCTCTTACTATTCCATTTTTGGGGGGATGGGAGGTGACCCGAAAAAAAAATGTTTCGGCATTTTCTATACTGGTACTTTTTTTTTGTTTTGGCGTTCACCATATAAAATAAATATTATAATATTTTAGATTTTATTTACATTGGGGGAAATAAGTATTTGATCCCTCGCTGATTTTGTGGGTTTGTCCACTGACAAAGACATGAACAGTCTATAATTATAAGGGCAGGGTAATTTTAACATTGAGAGATAGAATATCACAAAATAAAATCCAGAAAATCACATTGTATAAATGATATACATTTATTTGCATTTTGCAGTGACATAAGTATTTGATCCCCTGCAAACCATGAGGCTCCAGGTAATCCACACAGGACTGTGCTATCCACCATCTTAGGTAACATAAAATAAGCACTCGGTGGGTATACCCCGATATGAGGGGGACTAGATACAGAAACAGGATGGATATATCAGGCAGGACAGCATGTAACATCAGAGGACTAAAGGCGGACATAACTACAGGAATAAAGCACTGAACTGGAAGTCATGTCCAGATTATATGTACAGCCAGGAAAACCTGTTTACACAGGATCTTTATACACAGCATGCTCCGTATATAGCGGAGTGAGGAGTGATAACACGTTACCACAGGTCTGTGTACGTGATAAGTGTACAGCACAGGAATGGAGCCTTTATACAGATGCCACATACCGTATATAGTGAGAGTAACCTGGCTGCACTGGATCTGTACACCCAGCATCATCAGTATGTAGCAGAGACGAGGTCACATACAGGTCACCAGACTCCATAACTGGGAAGGAGGGATATAATCAGCACACAGCAGGGTCATATACACTGCACAGACATGATACATGTACCATCCAGTGTCTCTAATACCGGTGACTTCCCACTTCCATTATAGCAATGGCAGACACTGTATGTGTCCATGCTCTGTCCCATCATACATATAGCCAGAACTCATGAGGACTGGCAGAAATGTGATATAACAGCCATGTCTGCAGGGAGGTCACACAGAAGCTGCCTATGCAGTGTGTGAGGCAGACGCATGAAGGAACATGGCAGCTACCTGAATTTCTGAGGTAATGTTGCTCACAAATATAATCTAGGCGCTGATACTACACTAGTACCCGATATCTGAGGTGAATATGGAGCAGTATCTCAGCCACGTCTGCAGGGAGGTCACACAGGAGCTGCCTCTACAGTGTGTGAGGTAAAATGTAGCAGACACCTGAAGGAACATGGCAGCTGCATGAATTTCTGAGGTAATATTGATCCCATATATAATGTAGTAGCTGATACTACACTAGTACACGATGTCTGAGGTGAATGTGCTCCTATCATCTGTAATGTGAGGTGATAACCCCAGTATAATACTCCCTGAAACTGCAGACATGTTTCCTTCAGTTCATCCTCACAGTAACACACTTTAACATCCCTGCCGACATCACTGCATGGTTTCCCATCTTACTCACCACTCCAGGAAAGGCTGTGCATTCTGTCCTCTGCCTGCCCCATGCTGTGGGCCTCATGTCCTTGCTTGCTGCATACTTCCTGGCTGTATGCTTAGGATGGAGCTGGCACTTCCTGAGTCTTATAGAAAGAGAGTGCACACCCCTAATTTGGTCTCAGCCTATTGCCAAGAGGTATTGTGTACTTATGGCATCTCCACCCTCAGGGAGATGTCTGAGCAAAAAACTCTGTCAGCCTGTACTTTGCTGCTGATGTGCCAGTGTTATGAATGAGTCACCGAAGGAGGAAAAAACAAAAATACAAGCTAAGTCCAGAAAACCGGAGAGGTTGGTAGTTATCGGATTGCAGACCCCTGATCCTATCCACAACAACTAGCAGTAGCCGTGGGGGGTTCCTACGATGCCCTAGACCCCTCGATAACAGCCGGAGAACTAAATAGGCCTAAAGAAAGAAAGGGGAAATCTAAACTGCCCCAGAGCAGACCCCCAAAGCAATAGGCAGCCCCCAACATATAATGACGGTGAAGCAAGATGAGAACACTAACACAGATAGAAAGATAGGCTGAGCAAACCATGGGGCCCAAGCTAACTAAAAAGGACAGGACAGAAAAGCTGCTGTCTGCAATACGTAAAAAACCTTACCAAAAAATGTCCCAACCGTCTGATAGGAAAAACAGGCCCTGAAGTCGCTAGGACTTCAAAAAGACTATATCAGCACTCAGGTAAATTCTGAAGACAGAGCAAAGAGACAAACTGATCAGAGACAAAAATGGAACTCAGCACACCCCCGACCGGGGATGGCTGAACTCCAAAAAACAAGGGAAACAAAACTAATAAGTTCAATAACAGAGCAAAAACTTATCTTTGGGAAGCAGGAATCAGACTGGTCTCCAAGAATCCAGCAGAGAAATCACCAGCGACTCAGAAGGGCGTCGGCTGCCTTATATCCAGTCAGAATTTCCTGTTACCCAGTCATCATCTACCAGATCAGGTGTTTGTTAATCAGCCTCACTACCTTCCTTCACCAGAAAAGGGAGTTCATCAGACATCGACGGTGAAGGGGAAAATGAACTCACAACAGCCAGGTCTTGTTCTGATTTCTGCCTCTCTGGGGGCCGCATACCCAGACCTGTTTCTGTGCTCATTTTGTTTTGTGTTCCACCTCCCTGAGGGCTGCATACTCAGGCCTGAACTCAGTGTCTTGAGCTTGTTTCTGTATCCGTCCTTGTCTGTACCTAGTTCATTCTTTGTACCTGTTCATGTTCTTGTCTGTTTCCTTCCCTATTCAGCTTTGTGTAGCCTTGTGTCTGCTCTTTGCTCGGCACCCTGCGGTGCTGCTCTGCTCTTTGCTCCGCACCCTGCGGCGCTGCTCTGTTCCCGTCCTGTGGGTCATTGTCCTTCTAGTCTAAATTGATGCTTAACATTCCCTGTCCCTCCAGTCTGAAATGGTTCCTACCTGTTCTGTTATACTACTCATACCTGCCTGTGTTCCTGCCCTACCCGTCACGGTTCCGGTCCCTCTTGTCTGAGCTGGTTCCTACCTTTCTCTTATCCTACCTGTGCTTGCCTGAGTGCCAGCCGTGCCCGCCTGCCTGAGTGCCAGCGGTAACCAGCACCTGTCATTAGTATTCTGTCCCCAGTGGGATCAGCTGCTACAGCCAGACACCGCCCTGGAGTGGTATCTGGCAGCTACCTGCCGCACATGTCTAACCTCACCATCAGTGGCTACAGTGAACAACAAGGTAGCTGCTTAGTCACGCCCTTCCATGGTAGTCTGGTTTGTGGCTCAGTGGGGCCACAATCCTCGCTCACGCCAACCTGTCAGAGCGCGAGCGTTACACACACCAGGCACAGACATACTGAGCTCTTTCCTTTTAAAGCAACATCACTCTTGCTTAAAATCTACACCTCTATACAAACAAAGCTGCAGGAGTTAAAGGTCCAGCCCTCCCAAAGTCATGTCCTTCTCTGCCTGGTGCATCAGTGGTTTCTAAAGGAGTGGCTCAAAAAGAAGAACATTAAGGTCATGGAGTGGCCTAGCCAGTCTCCAGACGTAAATCCCATAAAAAACTTATGGAGAGAGTTGAAGTTCCGAGTTGTTAAGAGACAGCCTCGAAATCTTAATCATTTAGAGATGATCTACAAAGAGGAGTGGACCAAAATTCCTCCTGACTAGAGTTGAGCGTCTTTGGTCGGATCGGGTTTCCTGAAACAAAATTTGTTTCAGATGAAACTGGTCCGACTAGGGCAAAAAAGGTCGGAGTTTTGTCCGAAACTCGACCCCCAATGCAAGTCAATGGAGAATAAAAGTTGGCATTGAGTGGATGAATGTCATCCGCTCAATGCCGACTTTTATTTCCCATTGACTTGCATTGGGGTCGGGTTTTGGACAAAACTCCGACATTTTTTGCCCTAGTCGGACCAGTTTCATCCGAATTAAGTTTTCTTTCATTCGGGTTTCACGAAACCCGATCCGACCAAAGTCGCTCAACTCTACTCCTGACGTGCGCAAACCTCATCAACTACAAAAAAGTCTGACTTGCCAACAAGGGTTTTGCCACCAAGTATTAACTCTTGTTTGCCAGAGGGATCAAATACTTATTTCTTGCTGCAAAATGAAAATAAATGTATATAATTTATACACTGTGATTTTCTGGATTTTACTTTTGATATTCTCTCAATGTTAAACTTAACCTACCCTTAAAATTATAGACTGTCCATGTCTTTGTCAGTGGGCAAACTTACAAAATCAGCAAGGGATCAAATACTTCTTTCCCCCACTGTACATTATGGGAGAATGTCTATCTTTTAGGTCTTATTACTTCCTGTCCATATGGGATAAATATTGTGAAATTCTATTCAGACAGTTATACACACATACCAAATATGTTATTTAATTTTTTTCTATTTTATATCACTCCGGAAAAAAGTTTCTTTTTTCTATTTTTCACCATTTTTTTTTTTGGTTGTTTTTTTTACATCTTTTTTAATTGATCCTTATAGCGAATTTGAACCTGCAATGGTCGTACTGAATTGCAGTGTATTGTAAAATTCTGCCGTTTCTTAATACCGTTTTTTTTTTTCCAGCATGTGCTCAAACAATCTATCAGAGGACGGCATCCTGCAGTTACTTATGTCTATAAAAAATGTGACGGAGATGAGCGCCAGGTAAGAGAGAAATGACTGAAGTGTAAAGCATGGATTTATACAGTTAATACATAGGAGATTTATCAAAATCAGTGCAAAGGAAAAGAAGAACATTTAACCCCTTTCTGTAGACCACCACTCATTTTTTTTCTCTTTCTTCCAGCTCCCAAATTGCAAAATACTATTTTTTAATATTTTGTATTTTTTTTAGCGTTTGCTTTAGTGAGGTGCAGTACTGTTTTGGACCTAAAGATGTCAGCGTTGTAACTGTTATCGCAGTATAATTGCCATATATAGAAGGGACAATATTCGCGGGGTATAAATTATAGGCTTCATGTAAATGATGAGGGTAAGAGAAGTATTTTTGCAAAAGGATGGTAAAAATTCATGATTCAAATGCAATAATTATAATGAAAGCGCAGTGTGCGTGAAGGTGGTCCGAAGGTCCACAGGCTTCGAGGTGCTATCCATGTGCTGCGTTGATATAGCACAATACAATGGAATTTTTTTAATTATGTGGAAACTGATAGAACAACCTCTGCATAAGAAACGTAAATTGCTGCATAGCAGATCTACAGATCTGTGGGGGTCTGACTGCTGATTGAAGGGGCCATAGCTCTCCAGTGAGAGCTGCATCCATCCCCCTTACTGGTCAGGGGTCTGTATATATTGTTATGGCCGTACTGGGTAGTGCTGCTCACTACAACTCAATGCCATCCCGGTGAATGGGACTGCACTGCAGTAATACGGCTCTTTTTGGTGAGATGGATCATTTGGCTCCACTTACCAGAAAGACCCGGCTCTTTTGGATCCCAAACTGATCCCTATTAAATGTGTATTCATGCCCGGGTGAACATGTAAAATCACCGCAGTCCTCTTTGGTCACGTCGGAGGATGAGCATTGTTGTTTTATTCCCAGTAAATTGCAAGTGGCTCTCACTGGGGTTCAGGCTCCCATTGTGATCAAAAGGGAGTTAGCTCTTTGTGCCGAATCACTCGCAAACGATCCATCATTGTTGAAGAGAAGTTGCCTAAGTAGCCAGAAGGGCAAAAGTTAGGAACCGTCCAAGTGTGGGCGTGAAGGTGTCGGTAGTCGGCTCTCTGTGCCGGACCAGTTGCAAATGCCCCATCATCGTTTAAGAGCACCTGCCTAAGTAACCAGAAGGGCAAAAGTCAGGAACAGTTAAAATGTGTATGTGAAGGTGTCGGTAGCCTGTTCTTTGTGTCGGATTAGTCACAAATGACCCATCATCATTCAAGATAAGTTGCTTAAGTAGCTGGAAAGACAAAAGTCAAGAGCAGTCCAAATGTGGGTGTGAAGGTGTTGCTAGTAGTCTTTTTGTGTCGGATCAATCTCGAACACCCCATCATCGTTTAAGTGAAGTTGCCTTATTAGCGCGAAAGGTCAAAAGTTAGGAACTGTCTAAGTGTGGGTGTGAGAGATTTTGATAATGGAGGAAAGTCTTAATCAGAGTATCAAAGTGTGAGCAGAAAGAAGCCATCAGAAAACAGATATCCCATTCTATTCACCAAGCGAGAACCTAAAGAGTTTACAGCTGCCATGTGTTAGGCCAGTGTATGTTGGGTATACTATTTTTGATGTGTGGTATAGCAGTGAAACGAACAGATAACTGCAGTACACTTTTTTTTTTTAGAATGGAGCCTATTGCGTTGCGATGGATGCCGATGCTTGTCTTGTGTTGCGATGAATGCCGATGCTTGTCTTGTGTTGCGATGGATGCCGATGCTTGTCTTGTGTTGTGATGGATGCCGATGCTTGTCTTGTGTTGTGATGGATGCCGATGCTTGTCTTCTGTTGCGATGGATGCCGCTTCTTATCTTGTGTTGTGATGGATGCCGATGCTTCTCTTGTGTTGCAATGAATGCCGATGCTTGTATTGTGTTGCGATGGATGCCGATGCTTGTCTTGTGTTGTGATGGATGCTGATGCTTGTCTTCTGTTGCGATGGATGCCAATGCTTGTCTTGTGTTGCGATGGATGCCAATGCTTGTCTTGTGTTGTGATGGATGCCGATGCTTGTCTTCTGTTGCGATGGATGCCACTTCTTGTCTTGTGTTGCGATGAATGCCGATGCTTGTCTTGTGTTGCGATGGATGCCGATGCTTGTTTTGTGTTGCGATGGATGCCAATGCTTGTCTTGTGTTGCGATGGATACCGATGCTTGTCTTCTGTTGCGATGGATGCCGCTTCTTGTCTTGTGTTGCGATGGATTCCGATGCTTGTCTTGTGTTGCGATGGATGCCGATGCTTGTCTTGTGTTGCGATGGATGCCGATGCTTGTCTTGTGTTGCGATGGATGCCGATGCTTGTCTTGTGTTGCGATGGATGCCGATGCTTGTCTTGTGTTGTGATGGATGCCGATGCTTGTCTTCTGTTGCGATGGATGCCGATGCTTTTCTTCTGTTGCGATGGATGCCGATGCTTGTCTTCTGTTGCGATGGATGCCGATGCTTGTCTTGTGTTGTGCTGGATGCCGATGCTTGTCTTCTGTTGCGATGGATGCCGCTGCTTGTCTTCTATTGCGATGGATGCTGATGCTTGTCTTCTGTTGCGATGGATGCCGCTTCTTGTCTTCTGTTGCGATGGATGCCTGCCGCTTCTTGTCTTGTGTTGCGATGGATGCCGATGCTTGTCTTGTGTTGTGCTGGATGCCGATGCTTGTCTCTCTGTTGCGATGGATGCCGATGCTTGTCTCTCTGTTGCGATGGATGCCGATGCTTGTCTTCTGTTGCGATGGATGCCGATGCTTGTCTTCTGTTGCGATGGATGCCTGTTGTGAGTTCATTTTCCCCTTCACCATTGAGGTCTGATGAACTCCCTCTTCTGGTGAAGGAAGGTAGTGAGGCTGATTACCAAGCACCTGAGCAGGATGATGATGACTGGGTGACTGGAATTGCTGACTGGATATAAGGCAGCCGACGCCCTTCTGCCTTGCTGGTGATCACTCTGAGGGATTCTAGGAGACCAGTCTGATTCCTGCTCCTCAAAAGCTAAGTTTTCTGCTCTGCTTTTTGCATTTGTGTTTTGGTTTTGTTTTGCCTTGTTTTTCTGGATTTCTGCCATTCCCTGCTGGGGTGAGCTGAATTCCTTTTTGCTCTGTCTTCAGAAAATACCTGAGTACTGATATAGTCTTTTTGAAGCCTAGCATCTTCAGGGCTTTTTTCCCTATCAGTCTGTTGGCTCTTGTTTTGATAGGGTTTTGGCGGATTGCAGACAGCAGCTTTTCTATCCTGTCCTATTTAGTTAGCTTGGGCCTCATCATTTGCTCAGCCTATCTTTCTATCTGTGTGAGTGTTTTTTCATCTTGCTTCACCGTCATTATATGTTGGGGGCTGCCTATTGCTTTGGGGTCTGCTCTGGGGCAGTTTAGATTTCCCTTTCTGTCTTTAGGCTATTTAGTTCTCCGGCTGTGATCGAGGGGTCTAGGGCACCATAGGAACCCCCCACGGCTACTGCTAGTTGTTGTTGATAGGTTCAGGGGTCTGCAATCCGATAGCTGCCAACTTCTCTGGTTTTCTGGACTTAGCTAGTATTTCTGTTTTTGCCTCCTACGGTGACTCATTCATAACAGAATCACCAGCCCTACCGCAGATCCTAGGGTACTCAATAGCAGGAAAGAATTGTAAAAAAAAAAAAGTGTGTATATTTTTTCCTCTATATCTCTGAGGCCGTAGGGGGAATTTTTTTTTTCTCTCAATGGAGATAAAGCAATTGTCTGATCGTGTGGAGCAGCTCGCTGCGGACGTGCGGGGAATTTCCGCCTACCTTGCTCATTCACATGCTGCTGAACCAAAGATCCCTACTCCTGATGTGTTTTTTGGGGATCGATCTAAATTTTTGAATTTCAAAAATAATTGTAAATTATTTTTTGCCTTGAAGCCTAACTCGTCAGGGAGCTCCGCGCAGCAAGTTAAAATTGTCATCTCTTTGCTGCGTGGCGATCCCCAGGATTGGGCGTTTTCTTTGAAACCAGATGATCCTATTCTGACTGATGTGAACGCATTTTTTCAAGCCTTGGGGTTGTTGTAGGCATAATAAGCTGTGTTTTTTCTGTGGCGATGCCTCGCATATTATTTCTGTCTGTCCTAAACGAGAGAAACGTTTTGCACACACGTTTTCTGTGGGTGGTGACCAAGCCTGCTACCATCTTAGGCGAAGGGGTAGTTCTTTCTGCCATCTCGCCCGATTTGAGATGTGCTCTGGAAGAGTTCCAGGAGGATAAACCTGAGCGTTGTCCCAGTGGAAAGTTGTATGTTCCTGACCAGTGGAAGAAGAGAGTGATGTCTGAAGTTCATTGCTCTGCATTGGCTGGTCATCCAGGTATTTTTGGTACTAGAGATCTGGTGAGTCGGTCTTTTTGGTGGCCCGCCTTGTCTCGTGATGTCAGGAATTTTGTGCAGTCCTGTGGGACTTGCTCCCGGTCTAAACCTTGTTCTCGCTCTAGTGGGTTGTTGATGCCTTTGCCGGTCCCCAGGAGGCCATGGACCCATATTTCAATGGATTTAATCTCTGATATGCCTGTCTCTCAGAGAATGACTGTTATTTGGGTGATTTGTGATAGGCTCTCTAAGATGGTTCATCTTGTACCACTCCCTAAGTTGGCATCTTCCTCAGAGTTGGTGCCCCTGTTTTTGCAACAGGTGGTTCGCTTGCACGGGATTCCTGAGAACATTGTATCTGACAGAGGAGTTCAATTTGTGTCCAGATTTTGGAGGACTTTCTGTTCCAAGCTGGGAATTCAGTTGTCCTTCTCATCTGCTTTTCACCCTCAGACCAATGGGCAGACGGAGAGAACAAAACAGACCTTGGAGTCGTATTTGAGATGTTTTATTTCTGCTGATCAGGATGATTGGGTTTCATTTTTGCCCTTGGCCGAATTTGCTTTAAATAATAGAGCTAGTTCTGCCACTTTGATGTCACCTTTTTTTGTAACTTTGGGTTTCATCCTCGATTTTCTTCAGGGCAGGTGGAGCCTTCTGCCTGCCCAGGTGTTGACACTGTGGTGGAGAGAATGCACCAGATCTGGGAGCAAGTGGTGGATAAGTTATCTCTCTCCCAGGAAAAGGCCCAGCGGTTTTCCAACCGACATAGGACCATTGGTCCCCAGTTTAAGGTTGGTGATATGTTTTGGTTATCATCGAAAAATATCGCTATGAAGGTGGCTTCTCCTAAGTTTAAGCCTAGATTTATTGGACCTTACAAGATTTTGGAGATTATTAATCCGGTCTCTTTTCGATTGGCTCTTCCTGTCACATTTAAAATCCATAATGTGTTTCATAAGTCCTTGTTGAAGAGGTTTGTTGAACCAGTTGTTCCTGGGGTGGCACCTCTGGACCCTGTATTGGTTGAAGGTAACATGGAATATGAGGTAGAGAAGATACTGGATTCCCGTCTGGCTAGACGGAGACTCCAGTATTTGGTTAAGTGGAAGGGTTATGGTCAGGAGGATAATTCCTGGGTCTCTGCCTCTGATATTCATGCCAAAAGATTGGTGCGTGCCTTTCATCGGGCTCACCCTGATCGCCCTGGTGGCGTGGATGAGGGTTCGGTGACCTCTCCTCAAGGGGGAAGTACTGTTGTGAGTTCATTTTCCCCTTCACCATTGAGGTCTGATGAACTCCCTCTTCTGGTGAAGGAAGGTAGTGAGGCTGATTACCAAGCACCTGAGCAGGATGATGATGACTGGGTGACTGGAATTGCTGACTGGATATAAGGCAGCCGACGCCCTACTGCCTTGCTGGTGATCTCTCTGAGGGATTCTAGGAGACCAGTCTGATTCCTGCTCCTCAAAAGCTAAGTTTTCTGCTCTGCTTTTTGCATTTGTGTTTTGGTTTTGTTTTGCCTTGTTTTTCTGGATTTCTGCCATTCCCTGCTGGGGTGAGCTGAATTCCTTTTTGCTCTGTCTTCAGAAAATACCTGAGTACTGATATAGTCTTTTTGAAGCTTATCGTCTTCAGGGCTTTTTTCCCTATCAGTCTGTTGGCTCTTGTTTTGATAGGGTTTTGGCGGATTGCAGACAGCAGCTTTTCTATCCTGTCCTATTTAGTTAGGCTGAGCAAATGATGGGGCCCAAGCTATCTTTCTATCTGTGTGAGTGTTTTTTCATCTTGCTTCACCATCATTATATGTTGGGGGCTGCCTATTGCTTTGGGGTCTGCTCTGGGGCAGTTTAGATTTCGCTTTCTGTCTTTAGGCTATTTAGTTCTCCGGCTGTGATCGAGGGGTTTAGGGCACCATAGGAATCCCCCACGGCTACTGCTAGTTGTTGTTGATAGGTTCAGGGGTCTGCAATCCGATAGCTGCCAACTCCTCTGGTTTTCTGGACTTAGCTAGTATTTCTGTTTTTGCCTCCTACGGTGACTCATTCATAACAGATGCCGCTTCTTGTCTTGTGTTGCGATGGGTGCCGCTTCTTGTCTTGTGTTGCGATGGATGCCGATGCTTGTCTTGTGTTGTGCTGGATGCTGATGCTTGTCTTCTGTTGCGATGGATGCCGATGCTTGTCTTGTGTTGCAATGGATGCCACTGCTTGTAAAACAAACCTTATGAAGTTACTATATACCCCTTCCCATATACTGGATACTGGGAAACTTGGGTTACAACCCTCATGGAAACTTTTCCAGAAACTATTGTGATAGAAAGTGTCTCTAAGGCCAGGGTCATGTATGCAGCTGAACGCTCCGATCCAAGTGTCAGCGGCAGTGCCGGGTATTGACATGCGAAACTCATGTCTGACCCCGGCCTAATAAGAATATAGACAGGATTGATATATAAATGTACCACGTTCTGCCAACAGTCCATAAAGCTTGGACCCCTTTGGGGCTAAATCACACTGTCGCTTTGAAAAATACATTTCAGTCCTGTTCCTTCAAACCCAGTGATATAGAAGTTAAACATCACTCATCTTGGGTATAACTGAGAAATAAATATCCTGCCAGGCCCATCTGTCCCCTAATGTGAAGCCTGCTCAAGACAATACAGACACATCGAATCTTTGGGCTGATTCAGCCCGTGACAGCAAACACGAGTGTTCTCATCAAGCAGATGGGTGTGATAAATATGCACATACTGCACTTATTTAATATCCTTTTTTGCTGAAACCGAGACAGCTAATTAGCTTGGTAAAACTCCATAAGTTGAAAAAAAAACAACCTTTGCATTGATACTGGTAATGGGTGGTAGGCACGGCACATGGAGTAAAAGTGCAGGCTTAGTGATGACGTCATGGCGTCTGTGGGGTTACTGCTTCTACTTACGGCACGTACATACTCTGATGTCCCTTATATTCATCAAAGATTATAGTCTGGGTGTCGCGGTCTGGTCTGGCACCTCCTATCTTCTAGAGATGACGTTCTTCTTCTTACTTCTGCTGCGACGCCTGCGCAGGCGTACTTTCTCTGCCCTGTTGAAGGCAGAGTAAAGTACTGCAGTGCGCAGGTGCCGGGAAAGGTCAGAAAGGTCCGGTGCCTGTGCACTGCAGTACTTTACTCTGCTCTTAACAGGGCAGCTATAGTACGCCTGCACAGGAGCCGCGGCAGAAGTGAGAAGGAGAACGTTATCTCTAGAAGATGGGAGGCGTCGGACCGCGCCGGACCGGACCGCGACACCCATCGGACCAAGACCGGACCCCGGGGTGAGTATAATCTAACTCTTTTTTCTTATCTTTCAGGTTACATCGGGGGCTTATCTACAGCATTACAGAATGCTGTAGATAAGCCCCTGATGGCGGTGACCGCAGCTTATAGGCCGAAAATGAGGTGACAGATACCCTTTAACATAGCATGCTCTACTATCATCAAAAATGAAGAAAAATGTATAATAAAAATCTGATTTAGACAATATGTCGTTTTCTGATGATACTTTTCAGTTAAGAAAGGACATATTTTGGAGACTGCATAGTTTTGTTGTGCACAGATTAATCTGGGTTGGTAGCCTGTTCTAACCCCTCTGAATTTACCGGACTGTCCCTCTACTTTGCTGCCTGGCCAGTCAATGTAGTCAGTGACATCTTACTGCTAACATATAAAAAGTTTCTCTTTCTGGATGAGCCATGCGTTACCCAGAAAATCAGCACCGTGTAATACTGCCCTTCTCCTGCGGGAGTGCTGTAGGGATATTGAATGTTTACTGAGCATCGCCATGAATGTACTTTTTGGCTATTAATAAGGAATTGGATTTTAATATCCCCTAATAGATATATTTTTTATTTTTTTTAAGTTTAAAACTAAATGAAGCGATCCATATTGTTTTCTGTTCTTCTGGAGACTCGCCGTGGAAAATAAGGTAATTATTTAGTCCTATTAGATATATTCTTTGAGGTTGATTTTGACTTTTTGACACATGATGAATGGCATTTCTTCTGGTCTTTTTTGTCTTTTTTTATGCCGCACATGATTTCTGTGATGTTGCTGCTCGCTTCTCAAAAGCTATTGCCAACATCAAACTACAAGGGTCATCATACTTCTGCCGCTTCGACTTTTTAGCACACCGTTTTACTGACACCTTTCTTTGTTTTTATGCAGACGTTATTACATTTCATGATCATGATTTCTGTGCACTTTCAGCACCAAGTCCTAATTTGCATTATATCTCCAAATTGCTCAGATTATCCGGATATAACTTCCGTGTAGATCATCTTAAGAAGCTTTGTGCTTTGCTGGAAAATACTGACCATGTGAACCATATAAAGTGAGTTTATCAAACAAAATACTCTTGCGATCAGGGTTGGACTGACCGTCCGGAGAAGCGGAGAATCCTTAGGTGGGCCCTAGCTTCTCTTTCAGGGGCATCCATAGCGACAGATCTCTCAGAAATTAATTGGTTTTGTATAGAGGTGGGCTCTCAAAATCAAGTCCTCTGATAGGCCAAATATTGCTCAGTCTGACACTGCAGGTGATCCAAGTGGATGTACCCTGGGGGGCGCTAATGAGCTACTTTGCCCTGGCTAGGGTGTTTAGATACAGAGTTCGGGCAGCAAACACGTATTTTTTCAGATATTGGTCAATGCAAAATTATACGTTTTTCTATGGGGCAATGTGGTAACTGGTTGCGTATTATTGGGCATGTGAATATTTTTTCGTAAAAAAATAAAAATGCATTTTATAGGAAAGTTTGGGATTATTGGTATCTATTAATATAATGTTTACGTGCAGATTAAAGAGGAATTACATTTCTTTAGAAGCAATGAAGGAGATTCTCGCAGTTCAGTTAAGAAAGCCTCATTCGTTCTCCTTAAGGTAAGAAAAAACATTTTGAGGAATTTATTAAGGACTGCGCCACTTGATTTTCTGATGGTTTCTCCATTTCTCATAAAAGTAGGCAAAATTTAGCGAAAGGGACCTCCAAAGACCCAACAAATATGCAATAAAATTGTGCAAAAAATTTACGTAAATTATAGTAAAAACCTACACCTAACTGTATCTAGCATAGTTTTTTTTTTACTTTCTCGAGTGCTGTACGCCTAAGAATAGGCTTAGCACATCTTACATTACCGCAATGTTCACACTGAGATAATTGAAGAGTTCGTAAACCTCAAATTTTTCAAGCAGAAAACTGTTTTTTGGAGGACGTTTTCCTTTACCTGAAACAGTTTTAGGCTATGTGCACATGGAGTCTTCTTGCTTAGTTTTTGGAGCTGTGCGCACAAAGTATTTCAAGGAGTTTTTGGAGCAAAAAAACTGAGAGGAAACTCTTCAAATCCTCCTCTAAAAAATGCAAAATTCCTCAAAATCTTAGAATTGGTGCTCCATTTCCTACAAGAAAATACGCTGTAAAAAGGCTCTCTGTACTTATACCCCTTGAGCGGAAACTCAAAGTTTTTGAGAAAGTTTTGGAAATTTCTTTTCCTGAACTGTTCTTTGCAGACTTTTGATTCGACAGGGCCTAGTTTAGAAAAGTTTCTTTCTTTATACAAGTGGCATGTACTTTATTTTTTCCACCAGGCGTTTAGCAAAATTTCTTCGAGAAAGGAAAAAATCAAAAAACTTCTATGAACAATTAGACTACTTGCACTTGGAACCATTTAGACGCTCTGTGTGCACATAGTCGATTTCCTGAGGCCACTTTGTCAGCGGCTTGGCTGCTGCTTTCACTCGACACTGTGAAGTATATAGAGTGGGGAGGAGATTCCCAGCGCAATCCATGTGAAAAATAAGCATGTCGCTTCTTATATCTGCTAGTTTCCGAACCCTAAAATTAGGTCATCAATCTCCATCAACGATACCATAACTGTCTGTTGCTGGGCCTTTATCTAATGATGTAGGTACTTTTTGTGTTTCAGAATCGATGAGGCCTGGGTGGGCGGAGAACATTTAATGTCAATTTTCCATCATTTGATAAACGCACCTTCAAGAATTCAGTGCATCAGGTAAGTGATAGAAATGAACAGGAGACATCATTTGCGTGCTAGCTCCCATAACGTACAGCCTCATTCAGACAACCGGTTATTCTGATCAGAGTTTAATCAGAGTTTGATCCGAGTGTCATCCGATTTTCTCATAAGTGAAGAAATTTTTTAAAAAAAGTCTTCACCTTTTCCATTCTGACAGTACGGTCCGATTTTTCCTTGGACCCATTGCCTTGCGTTGCCGATTTTGATCCAACCGAACATGTCTCTGATATTTTCTGCAGACCTCTCGGTCTCATGAAAAAAGAATCGGACATGTGAATGGCCCCACAGATTATAACAGGTACGAGTGATTTCCCTGAAAAACACGGATAGTACTGTGGCGCCCCTGAGGCTCAGTCGCCACAGAGGTACTGCACCTTCTCCTAAGGTGTGGTGCCCCACCATCAAGGTAAGTTGGAGGCTCCTGACCACGCTCCAACACTCGCACCCCAACCAATAGAGTAGTTCAGCAAAGCCACATTGCGGCTCCTTGCTTAGAGAGAAGCAGAGCACCTTTGGTGGCTCCCTGCTTGGAACACTAGACGTGCTGGGAGGCGGGTGGAGTTTAGAATACATAAAAGAGCATCCCGCTTAGGATTACAGGTCAGTCTGAGGGAAGAAGTCACTCAGAGAGGAGTGAGGAAAGGAGATCCCTGGAAGAGGGATGGAGGAAGGAGGTGCTGCAGCTGCCTCAGTGATCTGAACCAGCTGGCACGGGAAAGGAAAGAAGGAGAAAGACATTGAACCGAAGCCTGAGCTACCATAGGAGGGAAAGACAAGTATGGAACGTAGGAGTGAAAGGGAACACAGAGGATGTGGGTTAGAGGAAGAACCCTGCCTAGAAGTTCTAAGCGCAAGGCCGGGGCCCGGTCCCCGAGGTTGTATGAACACTAATGGTTCTGCAGCAGACACCGGTGGAGTAGTGGGCTGTAAATGCACTACTCCCATCTAAGGCTTGGGGCCACAACAGCAACATGGATAGAGAGCCGGGACTCAGGAGTAGAGAGTCCCCGAAGCAGGCTACAGCTGTCTGCCGTACAAGTAGAGTTCTTGGGAACATCTGTCAGGAGGAACTCCAGTGTAACTCAGTACTAGGAGATCTTCACCCTTAAAGGCGCTATAGAGGAGACGTTCAGAAAAGGCACATAAGTTGGCGGAGTGTTGGAAGGGAGCTTTCCATCTTGCTTGGAGGTTGACTGAGTCCCTGACCCGGAGGACACGGCACAGAAGCGGGCACTACAGACTGTGAGTAAAGCTTTGGAACTACATGCCCTGGTGTCCTCCATTCCTTCCTGCGTCCGTCCGCCTGGCACTGCTACATCCCCTGCGCCGGACACTACACCATCTAAGTGACTCTTCACTTATCCTGCCCTGGGACAACAGCCCTGCCTGTGGAGGGCTATAACATCATTGCTGCACCGCACCATCTGTCCCGGAAGATCTGTCTGCAGCGTCGGCTTAAAACCTCCCTTGCCGAACACCACATGTGTTTTTCCATTAACTACATTCCACCATTTGCGTCCCCCGCCATTTGCATGGGCGCCCGGGGCCACGGTCCGGGTCACCGCTGCTGTGACACATCCCGCTGACACCGGCCCGGTGCCGAGTACCCCCCGGCCCTGGGAGGGCGTCCCAGTACTTGTACGGGAAAATCAGATGTCTGATTGAGGTTTTCCACTGACACATATCTCTCCTGACCTGCCCATACCCAGGAAAGCTCTCTTACTCAAGGGCTCTTGTGTCCCCCTATTATCTTCATGATGAACAAAAAGATCAGGCATTGAAACTCCGATTGCTGACTCCTTCTTTCCCTTGCCATTATACACTCACTGGCCACTTTATTAGGTACACCTGTCCAACTGTGTGTTAAGACTTAATTTCTAATCAGCCAATCACATGGCGGCAACTCAGTGCATTTAGGCATGTAGACATGGTCAAGACAATCTCCTGCAGTTCAAACCGAGCATCAGTATGGGGAAGAAAGGTGATTTGAGTGCCTTTGAACGTGGCATGATTGTTGGTGCCAGAAGGGCTGGTCTGAGAATTTCAGAAACTGCTGATCTACTGGGATTTTCACGCACAACCATCTCTAGGGTTTACAGAGAATGGTCCGAAAAAGAAAAAAAATCCAGGGAGCGGCAGTTCTGTGGCCGGAAATGCCATGTTGATGCCAGAGGTCAGAGGAGAATGGGCAGACTGGTTCGAGCTGATAGAAAGGCAACAGTGACTCAAATTGCCACCCGTTACAACCAAGGTAGGCAGTAGAGCATCTCTGAACGCACAGTGCGTCGAACTTTGAGGCAGATGGGCTACAGCAGCAGAAGACCACACTGGGTACCACTCCTCTCAGCTAAGAACAGGAAACTGAGGCTACAATTTGCACAAGCTCATCGAAATTGGACAGTAGAAGATTGGAAAAACGTTGCCTGGTCTGATGAGTCTTGATTTCTGCTGCGACATTCGGATGGTAGGGTCAGAATTTGGCGTAAACAACATGAAAGCATGGATCCATCCTGCCTTGTATCAACGGTTCAGGCTGGTGGTGGTGGTGTCATGGTGTGGGGAATTTTTTCTGGGCACTCTTTGGGCCCCTTGGTACCAATTGAGCATCGTTGCAACGCCACAGCCTACCTGAGTATTGTTGCTGACCATGTCCATCCCTTTATGACCACAATGTACCCAACATCTGATGGCTACTTTCAGCAGGATAATGCGCCATGTCATAAAGCTCGAATCATCTCAGATTGGTTTCTTGAACATGACAATGAGTTTACTGTACTCAAATGGCCTCCTCAGTCACCAGATCTCAATCCAATAGAGCATCTTTGGGATGTGGTGGAACGGGAGATTCGCATCAGGGATGTGCAGCCGACAAATCTGCGCCAACTGTGTGATGCCATCATGTCAATATGGTCCAAAATCTCTGAGGAATGCTTCCAGCACCTTGTTGAATCTCTGCCACGAAGAATTGAGGCAGTTCTGAAGGCAAAAGGGGGTCCAACCCCTTACTAGCATGGTGTACCTAATAAAGTGGCCAGTGAGTGTATGTCAGACTATCTGGCTCCCGTACACATTAGACCAGGTGTGCACAACAATTGTTTGGTCCAAGGGCCACATTGCCATATTGAACCAATCCCAAGGGCCGCAGAAAAAATGTAAAAGGGGTAATTACATGAATACATAACCAAACAACCATTAGTACATTCATATAGCCACAGAACCAAGCTTTGAGTATTTGAGAAGGATTTTGAGATTATATGGTCAATCAATCCTGCAAAAATCAAAAACCTGTATTTCCATGCACGGGGGTCTTTGTGAATGGGGGCTTTAAAATGTCCTACACCAGCCACAAGGAGAATAATATTTTCCAAGAGGTAAGAAATGTTGTAGCAAACCATCCTAGGGAAACATGGAATGGATTGCGAGAAGGGTTTTAGATGGATAATGCATGCAAGCACAAATTAACCTGTAAAGTTAGGGTGGGTAGAACTTAAAGGAATTGTCCAGCTGTGCTTACCCCCTTCAGTGCCAAGTCTCCACTGCTGCCGCAGTGATGTCACAACAGCATCATGTGACCGCTGCAGCCAATCACTTTTCTGCTTTCTGATGTGTCCTATGCTGATGAGAAGAACACAATCAACATTGACAATGAGGGAAAATTATATGCATGTTAACAAATATGATTATGTAAGAGCAGAAATGAATCATCCCTAGTCAAATCCATATATTAAAATGTTTTTTTCCGTCCTTCCAGTGTATTTCAGAGTAAGTTGACTATTGATGTGAATGGTGCAGACAGTCGTGATGAAAGGTAAGAATCTCTCCTCAGATAAATTTATTGGAGGTTGTCCAGTTTGCAAAAAAAAAAATTGTGACGGACAGAACAATCCCCACATGTATGGCCAAGTTTTGGCTTCCTCAGGGGGTAACATTGATTTGTGCAGGTTTTTAATTGGTTTAAGCTCATTATAATTTATGGCGGGGGGGGGGTGGTTTGTATATCCAAAATTTTCCTTTTATAATCTCTAAATAAAAATTGCTTATTTTAGTCTATCTCCTTGAGATGTGCCTTTTTCTAGCATAGTTCTCTTTTTTTTTTTTTTTTTTAACTATGTATTGTGTAGTACCACTATTTTGGTGGTTCCCACATTCTCAAATTATCTGTGTTAAAATATATAACTTGTCCATATACTTTGCTTATCACAAGTGTTGCGCCTGTTGAACAGCCGGCCTCAAACATGTCTTTCGAGCACGCTGAGAACACTCGGTTAGCACTCAAGCATGCTGAGATAACACCTTACCCGAGCACATTCTCTCATCACTAATAGCATGTCCTACGTGCTAATGCCTTGAAAAACTGGTTCTTCGTTTCGTTAACTAGTCGCTTCTTTTATATTTCGATTTCAGCGTTGCTGCAAGTTTCCAGGCTCTGAAATCATTAAGGTAAGAACCGAAACTCCAACCTTTTTGCATTTTTTTTTCTTTACCCGAAAAATAAAAATAAGTTTCTATTTGCTGCGCAGCGTTGTCTTCTCAGTCCCCTGACCGCAAGCTAAAAATACACTGCGGAGCGGACATATTATGCAGAAATCATATTATCAGATGGGTTGTCACAAATGTTGTGCTGGTGCTTCAGGTTTAATGAATGCAGCCGGGAAATTGAGAACTCGGAGTCTGTAGATCTTGTGATTAAACACAGCACAAATCTTACCCAGCGAACTCATCATGGTGAAGAAGCCTCAGAGAGAGGGGCTTCACCCAAGGATAACATCTTATAATTAGCAAGAGTATCCTGGAAGGTTATACTGGTGATTATACATATCTACGTGTCCAGCAAAGTTGCTATATTTCACCGCTCTGCAGATTATAAATATACTGCCCCCACATTAAAGCGGATCTGTCACCAGATTTCACAAACCAATCTGCATACATTATTAAATCGATTTTTTTACGCTTGATGAGACTGATGTACTTACTTTGAAAAAATGATATTTTAACCCTCCTTGCCTGATTGACGTCTCGTCAGCGTCCCTCCTCCCTGCTGCTGTCATTGTCTCACCCTGCTCTGTACAAGCTGCAGCTGTCAAAGATTGAATAAACTTGGGCTCACATTTTTAATTATTTTTTTTTTTATATCTGTATTCTACAACCATTCAAATATGGATTTTCAATGTGAGTACAGTAGTCTCATCAGGTATGAGGGCTTTCTTTGTGGGATAGGTTAAAGTTTTGATCGACACCATTCAATTCACTATATAACGTACCGAAAAAATCCCTAAATAGTCTGAAACGGTGCAGAATTTTTTTTTCCCCTTTATTGTTTGGATTTTGTTTTTGTAGTATTAATTGTGCAGTAAAAGTGACCCGGTTACTCGATTTTTTTTGGGGGGTCACTAGGGTTAAGGAGATGCTCGATAAAATTTTTAAATATTTTACTGCATCTAAAAAAAATTCAGAACCTTGTAAAAAAAATAGTTTGTGTCACCATTTTCTATGTCCCATAAATTTTTTATTTTTCCATGGAAAGCCTGTTTTTTTTTTCAAGGTGAGCTGATGCTTTTATTGGTACCATTTCAGGGTACATACAACTTTTTAAATACTTTTTATTTTTTGAGGGGTTACGATGTGACTGAAAAAACATGTCTCCTCCAATTGGGGCTGCTCTGCTGATTCTGGAACAGTTTTTCTTTTTCTTCTGTACCTCTCCATTCCCCAGTTATGCCCCTATCCCCACCCTGGGAAAAATGGTGCAAATTTTCCCTTCAACAACTGGGAGTAAACTACAGAACTTCTCTGTGGGCGTTGGCTTTTTCTCCCCTGGCGCTGGCCAATGAGAATATGGCCACACCCACGGAGAAGTTCTGTGGTTTACACCCAGTTGGCTGAAGAGAAAATTTTCACCTTTATTAGTAGAGACATAACTTTGGATCTGAGGGACACAGAAATAAAATAAAAACTGTTTTGGAACCAGTGGAGCAGCGCCGATTGGAGGGGAGTACTCAGTTTAAGTTAAAAAATCCATTAAAAAATCCAATGAAGGGTCTTTTTGAAAATATCTGAGCTTTCTATTGTAACGAGCCATATATCTGTGACCACTCGACACAAAGAGGATGGAAGCAAGAATGTGCCATTTCTCTAACAACAAGCTGGGATCTTGTATACAACGTTTTTGTAAGGCTGAAGGTTCAAAACGCAATCACGGGACACTCTTAAAGGGAATCTCTTGCCAAACTTTTCTGTTTTCTGAGAGCAGCATGACGTAGGGACAGAGACCCTGATTTCAGCGCTGTATCTCTTACTGGGCTGCTAGATACAGTTTTGATGCAATCACTGTTTTCTCTGCTGCAGATCTAGCAGTTCTCTGAATGGACAGCCATGTATAACCCCGCCTACACCCCTGATTGGCAGTTTTCTGTGGACACTGTGCAGTATTCAGGCAATCAGTGCGGGAGGCGGAGTTACCCAGATCAGTTGACTAAGAGGCACGAGACACCTAGTCCTTTAGTGATAATATCCTGCTGATAAAACACTGATATTATTGAAACATCAACACAGCCTAATAAGTGACACATCACTGGAATCAGGCTCTCTGCCCCTATATCATGTTGCTCTCGGATTGCATGACAAAAATCTGATGACATATTTCCTTTAAAGCGGAACTCACACTTCAGTTTCAGTTAGTAGACAAATTGACTACAACTTGAGAAAACTATCACTGAACTGTCAATGAACAGTCAGTTGTGGCATCAGGTGCCTCTGCTTATTACTGGACTCCTGTGTAAACAGTGTAAGTATTAACCTATTCCTCATTGTATCTCTGTGTAAAGAATTGTTTCTAAGCAGGAAATGTTCCGGTCATTATCTTTTATCACAGTTTATCGAGAACCATGCTGGGAGATACGGGAGTTCACTTTATTTCCGGTTTCTTGTCTTCGCTTCCAGCGCTAAAGATTATTAAGTGAGTAATAATTCTTCAGTCTAAATCTGAGATGTAATCAGTTACAGGCATTGTGGTGCTATGTTCCTAGAATTCAGGTTTACACAGCTATGCAGTGAGATTATATTTCCATCTGTTAAAGTGGTTATCCAGGACTATTTTTTTTACCGTGGGCCTAAGAACTCACAGGCAGTTAGTCGCTAACTATCAGCATGTTGTACCCGATGCCGGTTATAGAATTGTCATAGATCGCTTCAGCTGCTCCTGCTCACATCACATCTGTAGAGCAGCGGCTTCTCTTTCGCGCTGCTCTATTGACATCATGCTGATTGACAGTCGGTCCCGCCCACGAGGAGCTGGATGTCAATAAGCAGTCATGCCCAATCGGAAGAGCAGCACAGAAGAGGAAAAGCTCCTCTATTGATGTTGAGCAGCTGAATCGCCGGCAGGAGCGGTTGGTGACCACTCTGTGCCGGTGCTGGATAGAAAGTTCGTTAGCAACTACCTGCCTGTTTTTTTTTGCTCTGGGCCTAAAAATTAATAATCCTGTACTAACTCCTTTAAGTCTAGAAGTAAGTGGTGGATGTTATGATAACGACATATGGCCCGATTAATCAAAGTTTTTATACTAGTACTCTGGCTGGGAACCTCAGGCCCACAGGCCATTTACGGCCCTCAATGACCTTTTATCTAGCAGATTCCCAGGGACCACAGTACTTGGGCCGGCAGCTGTATTTTCATATCCGCCAGCCCCTTAATTTCTTCTTGCTCTGAGTATGGGCATGCAGTGCTCAATACTGAGTGCTGAGGCGCGTGCAATGAAATTTTACGTCCTGACACCAGGTCTAGCGTCAGGACGTACCTCGTGGGTGGAGTTAGTAACTTGTACGGCCCCCAAAGGATGGTATAAATATCCAAATGGCTCTTGGGAGAAAAAAAGGATTCCCCACCCCTGCTTTAAAAGGTTACATACTTTTGGCATAACTGATGGCTCCGCTGAAATTATGCGACTTTTGGCATTCTCACGCCATTTTTGAATAGCTCTGACCAACTAGGCGGATCTGGGAAGAGACAAGGGCAGGAACTGGAGTAGGATGTGTGGCGAGTTGCACACAGGTGTATGTCTCTCCACCGCATACGCCTCTTCGTAAATTAGGAGCATCAGACTCCAGCCCATATCTGAATCAAGACCAGTGTGAAGAACGCCGGTCTTGATGTATCGGGCCCATACAGTGTGGATACATACTTGAGTATGAAGCTTACATCTTAATCTACAATATAACTGTGGGATGCGGCCATGAAGCTGTTGTGGGGTCCATGGATGAGGGAGCCTCCCAACTGCACATGATCGTCTTATGAAACTGTTAAAGGGAGCCTTTTTTTATACAGAAGTAGTGGCATGGCTGCAATTGTGCTGGTCTTCCAATAATAATTATACCTTTTTTTGTAAAGATCCGATGTGCCAACCATGAGAAATCTAGCCTAAATCAGGCTGGAAGTGCACTGGGGCGTACCAATGCACCCAAACAGGTTCTTCCAAGTGCATCAACATGCCACGATGCACTTACAGGTTTATTTTTATGTAGGTTCAATACTAGATTTCTCACGACTGACACATCAGATCTCTACAAAAAAGGTATAATTTTTAGTGGGGGAGGTGAGTGAGCACCTAAGGCTGGAGTCACACTAACCTGCGTAAAATACGGTCAGTATTTTACATGCGTAATACGGATGACAGACCCCTAAACAGTGCTCCGTATGTCATCCGTAATCAAGGTGTGGTCGCGTATTTTGCGCATGTCAGCATCCGTATGTAATCCGTATGGCATCCGTATGGTGAGATTTTCTCGCAGGCTTGCAAAATGGACATATAATGGAGCCCTATGACAGTTTTAATAAAGAAATGAAAGAATAGATATAGACACTATATATATATATATATATATATATATATATATATATATGCATTCTATGTGTCTATATCTATTCTTTCATTTCTTTATTAAAACTGTCAGTGTGAGTTTACTGTATAGCGCACTGAATTGCCGGCTTTGCTAAAAGACACCGGGTGCGTATTTCTCGCAGGTCACATGTGTGCTCCGTGTGTAATCCGTATTTTTTGCGCACCCATAGACTTGCATTGGCGTACTACGGCCGTAGTACGCTGACAATCGCAGCATGCTGCGAGTGGCACGGAGCGTAGGATACTGAGGAGAAATATACGCCTGGTGCGAGGTACCCCATAGAGAATCATTGGTCCGTGTCTGATGCGTGCTTTTTGCGCCTCTCACGCACCCGTATTCCTCGCCAGTGTGACTCCGGCCTAAAGATTCTTTCCAATGCTGCCTTATATGAACAAAATGTGCTGAATAATGTGCAAAATTAAGCAAAACTTCCGTCTGCTGCTTTGTGAGTGAGTATGTCCAATATGTCTCCTATGCCAACACTGAAGGCATTGATTTTTTTTTTTTTTAACAGATTGACATTTGTAAATATGTCCCATATCGGCGTAATGCATCTTACCAAAAGCCTACAGTACTGCGAATCAATCCAAGATATTGAGTAAGTACTATCACTCCCTAGTCTTAGATTTATAAAACTTTGCATATTTCTTAAGTACGAAAAACATTCTTCTTTCCTTACCAAAAGACATAATTAAAACATCACTTAAGGATCACTTTGAGGTTCAAACTCTGTGAAACCCGCTGATACTGAGACTGAAGGGACCTTTTCTGTTATTGTGTGCTTTAGATGATCAGATTTTGGAATAAATTCTCGGACTTTTTGTGCGCTACCAGATAAATTCACCAATCCAATATTTAGGAAAAAGATTAATCCATTTATTTTCCAACGCGTTTCGAAATGTGTACCATTTCTTCTTCAGGGGATGACATCTGAAGAAGAAATGGTACACATTTCGAAACGCGTTGGGAAATAAATGGATTAATCTTTTTCCTAAATATTGGATTGGTGAATTTATCTGGTAGCGCACAAAAAGTCCGAGAATTTATTCCAAAATCTGATGTGTAAGCGGTCGCAGAGCTGACCTTTGGACGTGCAGCAAACAGATTACTGATCCTACATGCTTGAACCTCTCCTAAAAAGGGTGAGTATAATCTAATCTACTTTTTCAGCATTAACCCGGATAAGACCCTATTGCGCTCTTTTGTTCCTCTAGTTTTGACACATTGGTGCTTTAGATGATGGAATATTCAAAATATCTGCAATTTTACATTGAGCAACATTTTTCTGAAATTGTTCCTCAATTTTTAGAGGAAATTGGTTGGTGACCTTCGACCATCTTTGCTTCTGGGAGACTCTGCCTCTCTAACATGCTTTTTTTTTTTTATACACAGTCATGTGACTTAGTTGAAAATTGACTTCCACCTATGTTTCCAGCCTCTTGTCAATCCTGTCCCAATTTTTTGTGGTGTGGTGTGTTGCTGCCACCAATTTCTAAATAAGTTTTTGTTTTGTTTTTTTTAATGGAAAAATGTCAAGCTTTCAACTTCTGATATGTGTTTTGTTGTGAATAAAATATGACTGTCAAGCTGTGACGGTCTTCGTTAAGGAATGGTGGCCTCAAACTGTCCCTGGAACTGGGATCCTAACTATCCCTGTCCTAGGGGCACTCTTGAAGGTAGAGAGGCCTGAGTCTCCGACCTTACCATGCTCCTGTTAAACCCTGCTCAGTCCCCTCCCCCACTCCATGAGGCATGGGGCAGAAATGTAAGTTAAACCAGATACAAAGACAAAACAGGGATAACAGAAAACTTCTATAATACAAAAGCAGTAACCATCAATAGGGAGGAGGATAGGGGCAGGGAGGAATAAAATAAATGGGCACAGGGACTAGAAGATAAACACACACGAACTACAGCAAACCACAGAATACTAATACAACAACTCCACTTCAACCGCTTAGCTTTAGCACACAGCACAGGAAGACAAATCTTTCACCAGCAGGGACAAGTAGGTCTGGCCAGTTTATGTAGGAAGCGGTAACTACCAGATCAGAAGCAGCTGAAATGGAGCTGCGTGTGTCTTACCAGCATAGAAATGGTCGCTAATCTCTTCAGCACCATTTAATGGAACAGAAATTAGATAATTTCTAAAGAAGACCTGCGATTCATTACCGGACGTCTAACTCCAGTTCTTTCAGGAGGACGTGACACCCTCATGACGGGCTATAAGGGATTTCTAAATTATTGAATTCTTGATTTCTTTACATTTTACACAACATCCCAACTTTTTGGGAGTAGAGAATGTACCGTATTTATTCTTCGTTTTATAGCATTATACTGTGATCTTTTTTATTTAGTATTCATGTATGTGTATTTTCTCAGCTTGTCCAATAATGCTATTGGTGAAGAGGGAGCGAAATCTGTGACACATTTACTAACACAGAAGCGGAATCTCTGTGCCATCAAGTAAGTTTCATGAAAAAGGAACTTAGTTATAATTAGTGATGAGCGAGTATACTCGTTGCTTGAGTCTCCCCGAGCATGCTCAGGTGACCTCCGAGTATTTTGGCGTGCTCGGAGATTTAGTTTCTGTCGACTCAGCTGCATGATTTGCGGATGCTGGACAGGCTGAATACATGTCAGGAATGCCTGTTTGTTAGGGAATTGCCACATGTATTCAGGCTGGCCAGCAGCTGCAAACCATGCAGCTATGCAGAAACTAAATCTGCGAGCATGCCAAAATACTCGGAGGACACCCGAGCAACGAGTATACTCGCTCATCACTAGTTATATCTCATTTGACATAGAGATAAACTGGCCCAGATTTTAAATCCTTTCTGTTCGCTCAAATTTAGATTGTAAGCTCTTGGAGGGAGGGGTATTCCCGAATGTAAATCACTGGAATAGCGTTATTCTAGATAAAGCTTTTTCTTCATGGTCCATCATGCCATGTAGAGCCTGGCTGTCCTCAATAAGCAGACTCTCCTGATTAATTATCTGTCCTGTTTTCTGTCAATATTTCTGTGATAGCTTCCATCACGCCTGTGTCTCGCTGTTCTATTTCCCGACAATTCATTTTATGGATTTCTATAATAAGACATTATGAGTCTGGGCAATTCTGGTTTAAGTAGGAGTTCAGATTTGACCCGGTCAAGACTTTATTTGATGTGAACCACAATGGTCAAAAATTTACTGGATCAAGGCTGGTCTAGTTGTATCTGACAGCATTGATTCACCTGTCTGGTTTACATGACAGAGTAAAATGAAAATAAATGATGTAGTGTATCCTCTGCAAAAACTCATAAAATTGAGCTTCAATCATCCTCTCAATAAACTCTCCCCTCTCCAATCTAACCTGAATTGAGCAGCCATGGCCATATTTCTCTCCAGCTGCTACACTGATTCCCCCACCCTGTGGCAATAGTTGCACTGGTTACTCATCTGCCACACAATACAACATGTACATAGTACTCACCCACATTGCTGCAGCTCCCTACATCTCCTCCCTCATCTCAACTACCACATTACTCATTTGCTCAGATCTGGTAATGATCTGAAACTAACATCTGCTATAATCTGAACATCCCCCTCAAGTCTTCAAAACTTTTCTCATGCTGCACCACTTCTCTGGAATTTACTACCCCAGGCAATCAAGTTAATTCCCTGTATACACAATTTTAAGTGTGTCCTATGTGGTGTAGTAACCACTGTGTCTACTAGGGGGCGCTGTGTGGGTGTCCACAAAGGATAGAGAAAGGATGAGTGGCAGAATCCTGAAGGATGGTTATGTATCTCAAAGTGGGTGGCTTTGAGATGGAGACTTAGTTATGCGTATTGATCAGCAAGGATATTGCTGAGCTGTTGTTTCAAGGTATAAGGGAGAAGTCTCCAGGTAACTCGGGAGTTGGGCGGGCCGGTTACCTACAAACCCACCCAGGGGTGTGTCTG
Source organism: Dendrobates tinctorius (assembly GCF_039654945.1). Lineage (NCBI taxonomy): Eukaryota > Metazoa > Chordata > Amphibia > Anura > Dendrobatidae > Dendrobates > Dendrobates tinctorius. Next base: position 6,004,448 of record NW_027361677.1, read on the forward strand.
AAAACACCTGTATTAAAAGGCTATGTGAGTGTGTGAAGGACCTGTGATGAGGTCATAGTCACGTGACCCGGTGGGCGTAGCTATAGACCATATAATGTGGCCAGAGTAGGTCACATGTGGTGAATGCTGGGACCTGGTTGGTCCAGTATGGAAGGTCCAGCTGAGATGGAGCTTCCTGCCTGACAGCACATGTGAAGTGGCTGTGAGTAATGGCGACGCGTGCCTGTTAGTCCCTGGAGGGAATGGATGCATGCAGCATGGAGGAACAGCATGAGAGAACCCTGACGTGGGTGAGATAATTAGGAAGTCTGAAGAGCCTGTGTATGCTGGAAACTCTGTAATGGACGCTATGCTGGTAATGCTGTTAAGTGAACTTTCTGTTGCTGCTGTGGTTTATGAGGCGTGAATAAATCGCATGGACTGTTTTGATTTGATGAAAATCCTGTGCCGGATGTGATTTTTGTGGCTGCAAGCGAGAATCCCCTACTAGATGACAGCGCTACCTCACATTTAAAAATATATATATTTTTAGGTAGGTCGATCACATTACCTCATTGAATTAAATTTTCCTAGTTGTTCCTTCCTATATTTATCCTCTGAATCTGGTGCCTACTTTCATCACTGTTCCACACACTCCATGGACTGTAGTGTATCTTCTGCAAAACTCATAAAAATTGAGCTTCAATCATCTTCTCAATAAACTGTCCCCTCTCCAATCGATCATGAATGTAGCAGTAAGGTTCATATTTAAGTCCAGCTGCTACACCGATGCCCCTACCCAATGCACTGGTTGCGTAGCTGCTACAGATTATAACATATAACCATTACCCACAGTTCTGCAGCTCCCTAAGTCTCCTCTCTCATCTTGTCTACCACCTTACTCATGAGCTGAGATCTCCTAATGATCTGAAACTAGCATCTTCCATAGTCTGAACCTCCCCTTCCTGTGTCCAAGACTTTTCTCATGCTGCACCGCTTCTCTGGGATGCGCTACCCCAGGTAATTGAGTTAATTCCCAGTATACACAGTTCTGAGTGTGTCCAAAAAATATATCTTTTTAGGTAGGCCTATGACATTACCGCGCCTAACTTGGGGAAGACCATGTGGTTCATCATATACTATGGATATAAAATATGAAATTTGTTCAATCTGCATTAAAAGAAATCAGCACAAAATAGCAAATCTTTGCTTTTTTTTTTTTTAGTGTATGTGGTTGTGGCTTCTCAACGACTTCAGAAGAAGGAAGACAGTTTATCACAGAGTTATCCAAGTGTCCTGATCTTCAGGAGATAAAGTAAGAAAACACATTGGATAAATGTCATAGGTATTATGGGGAACTTAATGGGGAAATAAGGATCAGGCATGTTCTATGTCAACATGTCCAATCCTTTCTTCCCCTGTACATTTTTATAGTAAAATTATCAAATGGCTGATTATGTGACTACAGGATTATATGTGTATGGGGATGTCAGGGTAAGGAAGGATCGAGCATGTTGGATTTCAACATGCCCAATACTTTTGTTCTTACAGAAGATATAGTAAGCCATGACTATTCGGCCAACATTGATTTAAGGTGTATGGCCAACGTGACATACCTAAGATTAGGACAATGTCTTCTGCTTTACCAGTCTGCAGGATATGTCGCTGGATGACGACTCCCTTCTAGTTCTGTGTCGAGCACTGCCACAGATGCTATCAATAAGGAAACTAATGTAAGTATGAGAGATTGTTATTCCTGTTATTAGAGTATACTAATACTTAAAGGAGTTGTCTGGTGAAAACATCCATGAGTTAGGTGATAACTTATTGATTGGTGGGGGTCAGACCGCTTTGACCTTCACCGATCGGCAGAAAGGGGAACTTTTATCCCAGTAAGAATAGGGCACCACTTCCCAAGTCCGTTCTGCTCTCCATTCATTCCCTATCGGTCTGCCGAGCGTTTCGCTTGGCTTTTTCAGGCAGTCCCATAGAGAATGAAGAAATAATTTCCCAGAGGCGGATCCTAACGGTGGGATAGCCACAGATCAGCAAATTATCACCTATCCCCGAGGATAGGTAATAACTTGTTTTCATTTGACAACCCCTTTAAGTGACATCTTTAAAAGGAAGAAGTTTAACAGTAGATTAAACACTTTGTATTGCGTGAAATAATTAAAAAGAAGAGTTACAAAAACTAAAATAATTGACTTTGGTGATACTTGCAGTAGAGTATTTTTTTTCAATCGATGCATATTTGAGACACACAAAGCAGATCACACACCTAGCGGTAATTATATATTTTGGGTCCAGCAGAGGAAGAATTGTTGAAAACCAAAGTCCGTCACTGACCGTATATCTCACATGATCACGCCAGCCAATCACTGGCCCTAGCGTCTAGTGCTGTATATTGCTGACAACAGTGATTGGCTGCAGCGGTCATGTGAGGTATGCAGTCTGTAACAGTAAGGTCCAGGGAGGTGTGAAATGTTGCAATATATCTTATTTACGTAATTTAAAAGAGTTGCTGCCGATGAACAGTAACTCGATCAGACCCCTTAAAGGGAATGTGTCATCAAAAATTGACCTAATGAACCTGTTTAAATAAGGTTTTTATGGTAAATGGATTTTCTTGTAAAAAAAATATTTTTCTAGTAATATCACAATCTTTGTCAAAGTTAAAATGTATAAATCTTGCACTGGGGCTTTTTTTTTAGACTAACTTCCTCTTGTTTCATGAAACAACACATGTACATTAGCAGCAATGATCAGACTCGGACCTTGTCATTTTGTACTGAAGCATCTAATGAGCGTGTGCAAAAGTGATTGTGAAGGGAGGAGGAGCTGATCAGCTGTGGCATTGATTATTGTGATTGGTGGATCCTGTTATCAACTGAGTATGGAGGTGTTACCTGTGATTGGAAGCCTCTGCTGATAAGGAGCCTGCTGAAAACACTTCCAGAAAAACAGGAAATATTAGTCTAAAATAGCCCAGACGGACAGTGTGAAAATTGCTTGATTATTAATTCTTTATTTTGTTTCAGAGCATGATATTAAAATAACATTGCCAAATTTTTTAGAAAAAAATACCTGCTTTAAACTATAGGTCATTTTCTGACTCCTTGATCCCTTTTAGCCCCACCCGACCTCTTTTTCTGTCCCCAAGTATGTTCTGCAATGTTCCATTAAGCCCTTTGTGATACAGGAATGGTCAATACACCTGTCCTGTATTATTTTGCCAAATTTTCAGTTTGGGGTGATTTCACAGTGTGCTTTGTCCTACTTTCATTGACTTATGTCCAAATCTATATTTATAACATATAAGCAAGTTTTATGATTACATTTAACCAGAACTCATATATTCTATCTTTTCTTTCTTTAGGCTTGCCAAAAACAAAATTACCTACAAAGGCATTTTCCACTTGGCCGAAAATATCACCCAATGTTCTACCATAGAGAGTATAGAGTAAGTCTGGCCACCACTAGTGGGAAAGATAGAACAGCTAATGGTTGGGGGTCCTGGGTGTCGCACCCCCACCAGTCAGACATTGATGACTTATCCTATCCCAGTCAACCCCTTTAATCCAGACAATTTGCAAAGTTACTTTTGACTTCTTAGGTATTAATGCGTTTTATCAGCTTCTTACAGAAAACACTAAGACAGTCTTTTTATTTTCCAGTTTGAGCTGCAATAGCATTGGTGATCTTAGTATGGAAAAACTTGCAATCTTATTGCCAATTTTAAACAGCTGGAAGAAGATAAAGTAAGTTCCAGTCCATTTATAGCCCTTTTTATATAATACTGTGTGATGCAGCGGTGTCCACGTTGTGCAGGAATGAGGCAGTGACCCAAGCAAGTTCAAAACCATAATGTGTTGGCGCAAGAATAAATGGAGGACACCAGGGCCTATAGTTCCAAAGCTTTACTCACAGTCTGTAGTACACACAGGTGCCTGCCTCCGTACTGTGTCCTCCGGGTCAGGGACTCAGTCAACCTCCAGGTCAGATGGAATGCTCCCTTCCAACACTCCGCCAACATGTGCCTTTCTGAACGTCTCCTCTATAGCGCCTTTGGTGTGAAGTACTCCTAGTACTGAGTTACACTGGAGTTCCTCCTGAAAGCTGTTCTCATGAACCTTCCTTGTACGGCAGACAGCTGTACCCTGCTTCGGGGACTCCTTACTCCTAAGTCCGGGCTCACTATCCAAGTTGCTGTTGTGCCCCCGCAAGTCTTAGATGTGAATAGTGCATTTACAGCCCACTACTCCACCAGTGTCTGCTGCAGAACCATTAGTGTCCATACAACCTCAGGGACCGGGCCCAGGCCTTGCACTTAGAACTTCTAGGCCGGGTTCTCTTCTAACCCACGTCCTCTGTTCCCTTTTACTCCTACGTTCCGTACTAGTCTTTCCTTCCCATGGAAGATCAGGTTTCTGTTCAATGTCTTTCTCCTTCTTTCCTTTCCCGTGCCAGCAGACCCAGGTCACTGAGATCTGCTGCAGCACCTCCTTCCTCCATCCCTCTCTCAGGGATCTTTACTCCTCCACTCTCGCCACTCAACTGACTGACTGACCTCAAATCCTAAACCTTCCCACTCTTTTATGTATTCTAACTCCACCCGCCTCCCAGCACGTTTCGTGTTCCAAGCAGGGAGCCACCAAAGGTGCTCTGCTACACTCCAAGCAGGGAGCCGCAATGTGGCATTGCTGAACTACTCTATTGTGTGGGATGCAGGTGTTGGAGCGTGGTCAGGAGCCTCCAACTTACCTGGATGGTGGGGTATCACACCTCAGGAGGAGGTGCAGTACCTCTGTGGCAACTGAACCCTCAGGGGCGCCACATAATGTCCAAAGAAAAAAACTCACGCAGTGCACCGCACGCTGTATCCTCGGATCGCAGCCGGGAAATCAAAGACAGTCCGGGACAGGTTGCCGTGAGGGACCGCACCTCCGTGTACGCAGGGAATGCAAGACTATTTGGCTCTGCTGGTCTGTAACCTCACACAGGGAGTGCTCTGCAGACCGACTGCTCTATCTGCTTGCATGACCTAAACTGATACACCCAAAACCCTCTTGCAGGGTTTTTTTCCTTTCCTCTAGACTCTGTGACTATGGGCCACTTATAAGACCTGGGCTGGAGGAAATGGACCGGCCCCACTACCTTCCTGCAATCCGTTTAAAACATAAAAGCCCATACCGGGTTTTACTGAACAATTCCTTGGTCAAATAACTTGACCAAGTTCACACTCACTTTTATTCTGCCTTGTGACTCACAGGCGTCCTGCTGTGACCACAAGGCACTCCAGCAGATCTAATACTCTTCTGAGCACATCCTGGGGGACACATAGCGACCCTCACATATGACACCGGTCACTGCCTCACAACTGCTAGTTTTCAAATACTATGCCATCCCATTATAACTCATTAGTGAGGGTCAGCTCGTAGCTCACCATGACTCCTAAGGTGCACTTATTTTTTTCCTTTGGCATCAATGTAGTAAAGGCCAGGTCTACGTGATGCTTTTGTGTTCGGATAATGATATGTTCTCACGGAAGGTATTGTTTTTAGGAGTTTTTGGAGCAGAAACTGAGTGGAAATTCTCAAAATTTTCAATTTAGTGGCTACGTACCCACTATGTCTTACTCAAGCGGATTCTGCTCGGAATCCATCTGAAAAGGTGCTGAGTAAGGCTAGTTTCACACTAGCGTTTATTCCACGCAGCGCACGGCGCCACTAAGCCCCGCCCCCTGCCGGCTCCCTGCCCGCCCATCCGGTCATCGCCGCCTACTATCACACATGGACGCTTGCGATCTGCGCACCCTATCTTTAGCATAGGGTGTGCAGATCGTGCGCTAGCCGTGTGCTAGTAGGATTTTGGCGTGCGCTGCGCATTTTTGAAGGTGCGCCAAACGCAGCATGTTGCATTTCGGCGCGCTCGGCGCACCTTCAAAAGTGCGCAGCGCACGCCAAAATCCTACTAGCGCACGGCCAGCGCACGATCTGCGCGTCCATGTGCGATAGTAGGCGGCGATGACCGGATGGGGCGGGCAGGGAGCCGGCAGGGGGCGGGGCTTAGCAGCGCCGTGCGCTGCGTGGAATAAACGCTAGTGTGATACTAGCCTTAGGGCTGCAAAAGACGGACATAATACAAAGCATTGTCATTGAAGATACAGGCAAAAGACGCCACTGCAAAAGAGAACGCGGCTTTGAGAAGAAAACTCTTGCAGCGTCACCATCGGAATAAAGACATTGTGTGCACATAGCCCAGTTCCAAAAACTCACGAAAATGACAACATGTGCACATACCCTTAGGGTATCTTCACATATGGCATTTTGGTGGTGTTTTTTTTTCTCAGGAAGTCCATAGTGTCGACAGGAAAAGCGCTACTCAAAATATGGTTTTCATAGAATCATAGAATGGTAGAGTTGGAAGGGACCTCCTGGGCCATCTGATCCAACCCCCTGCTCAAAGCAGGATTCGCTAAATCATCCCAGACAGATGTCTGTCCAGCCTCTGTTTGAAGACTTCCATTGAAGGAGAACTCACCACTTCTCGTGGCAGCCTGTTCCACTCATTGATCACTCTGTCAAAAAGTTTTTTCTAATATCTAATCTGTGTCTCCTCCCATTCAGTTTCATCCCATGTTTTCATGTTTTGTTTTTTTTCCCATTCATTAGAAACTGGAAAAATTGACATGCTGCGGATCTCAAAAAATCTCTCAGCAGTTTAAAAAAAAAAAAAATCAAGGAAAAGGAAAAAAAAAAAAAACCAAGAGTGTGTACATGAGAGTTTTGAAATCTCAGTCCTTTTACTGGTATCGTAAAACGCAGCGTTTTTGCAGTAGAAAAAAACAAAATGCAGCGTAAAAATGCCACGTGAATATATTTTTATTATTTTATTTCTATTTATTTATTTTACTCATTTATATAGCGCCTCTAAGGCTATGTGCACACGTTGCAGATTCTGCTGCGGATCCGCAGCGTTTCTGGCTCTGCGGGTCCGCGGCAGTTTCTGCTGCGTTGTACAATACCATTCTTTGCAATGGTAAAACCAAAAACGCTGTGCACATGCTGTGGATTTGCTGCGGGTTACAATCCGCAGCATGCCAATTCTTTGTGTGGATTCCGCTGCGGTTTCACACCTTCACCTTATATTGCTACTTTTATGGCAAAATAAAATAAAGGAGGAAAAGACGAAAGTACAAAAAAATAAAAATGGCTCATGAAAATGTTAAAAGTGCTAAGGGATTATCTTGGCTTCGCTGTTATATAAATATATGATTGAGCCCAAAAACTTAATATCCCCAGGTTTATGCAAATACTGTATACATTTTTTTTTCTTTCAGACTACACCCTATTATTATGTAAATGATAGAGTGTTATAGACCGTGCTCTGTAAATGCGTTTCTGATAATGTTGGGAAATGTGGTTTGTCATAAACAGAAAGTCGTTATATCTTCCAGACTCTCACAATGTAACATCAGCTCAATGGGAGAATTAAAGTTTGCAGAAGAGCTAAGACAGCGCCCACTTATAGAAGAGATCGAGTGAGTCACCGCAGATTTGTATTGAACTGTGTCCTATTGCGAATATTTTGACTTTTTCAAATAAGGATCTAATGGTGGCCAACTGATTGTCAAAGATTTCAGCTTTCGGACATGAGACAATCAACTTTTATCTATCTGATGTCACATGGCACATACTCACATGAGAGACCGACAATGTAGTAAATCAGTAAATGGTCAGGCTACTTGTCCTATAGATTAAAAAACACATGTGACATGCACACATATGAACAAGTCGGTAAGACACTGTTCAAACCACCCACTGACTCAAACACAAACAGAGAGCACAGAATGACAATTGTGCAGAAATATCCTGCTGTAAAACATATAACAGTAGTCAGCAAGTGCTGATGAAAAGATGATAACAAATACAGGGTATTTAGTCGATACTTTTTTTTGCAAAAAAATGTATACCAAGCTGCTTCACCGCGTCAAGGTAACCCTATTGAAGCAGCTTGGTATACCTTTTTTGCAAAAAAAGTATCGACTAAATACCCTGTATTTGTTATCATATAACAAATAAAAGTCAATAGGGTTACCTTGACGTGGTGAAGCAGCTTGGTATACATTTTTTTGCAAAAAAAAAACACGTATCGACTAAATACCCTGTATTTGTTATCATCTTTTCATCAGCACTTGCTGACTACTGTTATATGTTTTACTGCAGGATATTTCTGCACAATTGTCATTCTGTGCTCTCTGTTTGTACTTGTCCTATAGAGCAGGAGATGCTCTTCGCAGGAGCTGTACATACTTTACCCGTAGGATCTAGCTCAGGGGTACCACTAAGGTGTCCTGTGATAGAAATCCAAACTGATTTTAAGATTACAGCCACAGTTATACAATGAGGTCCAAAGTCTTTTTAATTCATTCTGTCATTAGCCCCTATACCTGTATAATTCAGCTAGTATTACTTTATATAGTTGCTCTTTTCAATCTGAAAATTAATGTTACCCTTCTCAATTCGGTGATCACACGGTGACACTGTGAGAGTGTCTTGTCTTTATTTTCTCTTCAAGGGGACCCCATCTCAGTCACTCGACGTTCCAGAAGCATGATAAATTGAACTGTAAATAGTAACTCTGATATTTTATCACAGGAGGAATATAAGCTCCTATCATAGTTACTGATGATGATTACACGGCACTTGTCACACAGTTATAATGGTTAAGATGGCAGTTTAGCCTCACTAACTGTAAATATATAAGCTATTAGTTTGTTTTAGAGAATATAGAGGAAAGGATGATCTCAATGTCTGTGTGATGCTGTACTGAAGCATATTGGGATTTTTTGGAGAGAACAGAGAATTAAATACTTTCAATACTGAAAAAAATTGAGAGGGTTTGAAAATTGTATTTCCATTTTCACATCACTAATATGTTTAACCATCTTATGGTTTCCATAATTCCCACCTTTCCTTCTTAATGTTGCAGTGTCAATGTTGAGGAGCGCGCGTGTGTGTGTACATATACAGCTCTGTCAAAAACTAAGAGACCACTGCACAGTTTTATAAAAATCAGCTTTTCTCCATGTCTGACATCCATTCCATTCCAGTGTCAGTTGAACTCCAACCAGAGTACACCTCATTCTATTTAATGTGCTTCTGATTAGGTGATCACCTTGATCATTCTTGTTTAATGAAGGAAAGTATAAAAAAACCCTGCTGTGGTGTTCACAATCCTCTTGCAATAGGACAAGCTGGATGGCAAAACAAGTGCTAGTAATATCCCAAAAAGCTGCTGGGTTGTTGCCCTCCTACGGCCCCCTCCACGTCTCCTGGTGTACTGGCCTGTCTCCTGTCGTCTCTGGACACTACACTGACAGACACAGCAAACCATCTTGCCACAGCTCGCATTGATGTGCCATCCTGGATGAGCTGCACTACCTGAGCCACTTGTGTGGGTTGTAGAGTCCATCTCATGCTACCACGAGTGTGAAAGCACAACCAACATTCAAAAGTGATCAAAACATCAGCCAGAAAGCATTGGTACTGAGATGTGGTCTGTGGTCCCCACCTGCAGAACCACTTCTTTATTGGGTGTCTTGATAATTGCCAATAATTTCCATCTGTTGTCCATTCCATTTGCACAACAGCAGGTGAAATTGATTGTCAGTCAGTGTTGCTTACTAAGTGGACAGTTTGATTTCACAGAAGTTTGATTTACTTGGAGTTATATTCTGTTGTTTAAGTGTTCCCTTTATTTTTTTGAGCAGTGTGTGTGTATATATTGTGAGGTAGCGCTGTCATGTAAGTAAGGGGTTCTCGCTTGCAGCGATCGAAAAACACATCCGGCACAGGATTTTCCAACAAATCATAGTCTATGAGGTTTATTCATCCTTCATAAACCTCCAGCAGCAATATACACAGCATTACAGGAGAGCGTCCATTATACAGGCTATTTAGCCCCAGGGTTATCTCACCCACGTCAGGGTTCCCATATGGCTGTTTCTCCAGGCCGCAGAAGTCCACTCACTCCTCAGGGACTCTCAGATACTGGCCGCCATTACACACACAGCCGCTCCACAGGCTGCTGTTAGTGAGGAGATCCTTCTCCTCACGGGACCTTCCAAAAACTGGACCAATCAGGTCCCAGCATTCACTCCATGTGACCTAACCTGGCCACATTATATGGTCCATAGCCACGCCCACCGGGTCACATGACTATGACCTCACCACAGGTCCTTCACACAGACATATATACTTTACAATAGCATTCATAAACATACATATGTCTCTATCTCAAGGTCACCCACCTTGAGATACATAATGGCTCTTCAACCACTCACACTCTTGGGACATCCACACAGCGCCCCCTCGTGGACACAGTGGTCATTACACCACAATATATATATATATACATACATACATACATATATATATATATATATATATATATATATATATATATATATACATACATACATATATATATATATATATATATATATATATATATATACACACACTGTTTTATATTTGTATTACCTATAAATTGATGTACTATGTATTGGTTTTCATTGAGTTTTTCCGGAAATAATTTGCGTATATATATATATATATATATATATATATATATATATATACACTCACTGGCCACTTTATTAGGTACACCTGTCCAACTGTGTGTTAAGACTTAATTTCTAATCAGCCAATCACATGGCGGCAACTCAGTGCATTTAGGCATGTAGACATGGTCAAGACAATCGCCTGCAGTTCAAACCGAGCATCCGTATGGGGAAGAAAGGTGATTTGAGTGCCTTTGAACGTGGCATGATTGTTGGTGCCAGAAGGGCTGGTCTGAGAATTTCAGAAACTGCTGATCTACTGGGATTTTCACGCACAACCATCTCTAGGGTTTACAGAGAATGGTCCGAAAAAGAAAAAAAATCCAGTGAGCGGCAGTTCTGTGGCCGGAAATGCCATGTTGATGCCAGAGGTCAGAGGAGAATGGGCAGACTGGTTCGAGCTGATAGAAAGGCAACAGTGACTCAAATTGCCACCCGTTACAACCAAGGTAGGCAGAAGAGCATCTCTGAACGCACAGTGCGTCGGACTTTGAGGCAGATGGGCTACAGCAGCAGAAGACCACACTGGGTACCACTCCTCTCAGCTAAGAACAGGAAACTGAGGCTACAATTTGCACAAGCTCATCGAAATTGGACAGTAGAAGATTGGAAAAACGTTGCCTGGTCTGATGAGTCTCGATTTCTGCTGCGACATTCGGATGGTAGGGTCAGAATTTGGCGTAAACAACATGAAAGCATGGATCCATCCTGCCTTGTATCAACGGTTCAGGCTGGTGGTGGTGGTGTCATGGTGTGGGGAATTTTTTCTGGGCACTCTTTGGGCCCCTTGGTACCAATTGAGCATCGTTGCAACGCCACAGCCTACCTGAGTATTGTTGCTGACCATGTCCATCCCTTTATGACCACAATGTACCCAACATCTGATGGCTACTTTCAGCAGGATAATGCGCCATGTCATAAAGCTCGAATCATCTCAGATTGGTTTCTTGAACATGACAATGAGTTTACTGTACTCAAATGGCCTCCTCAGTCACCAGATCTCAATCCAATAGAGCATCTTTGGGATGTGGTGGAACGGGAGATTCGCATCAGGGATGTGCAGCCGACAAATCTGCGCCAACTGTGTGATGCCATCATGTCAATATGGTCCAAAATCTCTGAGGAATGCTTCCAGCACCTTGTTGAATCTCTGCCACGAAGAATTGAGGCAGTTCTGAAGGCAAAAGGGGGTCCAACCCCTTACTAGCATGGTGTACCTAATAAAGTGGCCAGTGAGTGTAGTTGTGTGAAAAAAGTGTCTTGCCCCTTCCTGATTCTCTATTCTTTTGCATGTTTGTCACAATTAAATGTTTCAGATCACCAAGCAAATATATATAAGTATTAGACAAAGATAACAAGATAACACAAGTGATCACAAAATGCAGTTTTTAAATGAAGATCTTTATTATTAAGGCTGTGTGCACACGATGCAGATGTCCAGCAGATCCGCAGCGGATTTTTCCGCGCAGAAACGCTGCATATCCGCATTGTGATGTACAGTAGCCTTAAAATCAATGAAAAAAAAAACGCTGTGCAGACGCTGCGGATTTTTCCGTGCGGTTTTCCTGCGGTACAAAATACGCAGCATGTCACTTGTTTTGTGCGGTTTTCCACCTCCCCTGTCTCCAAATCCGCAGGGGGGAATCCACAGTGGAAAACCACACAAAAACCGCAAGGAAACCGCAGGAAAAATGGAAGAAATCAGCAGGAAAAATGCAGGTCATTTAACCTCCGGATTTCTTCCATTCTGCACAGAAAAATCCGCAGGGCTAAAAACTCCGTCTGCACTCAGCCTAAGAGAAAAAGAAATCCAAATCAAACCTACAGGGCTCTGTGTGAAAAAGTGATTGCCCCTTCCCTCCTTAAAACATAAATTATCTGATTTAATACATCATTGGGAAGCTGAGCTCAATTTCCCTAGCCACAGTAATTTCTGCCAAACCTATTTTCAATCAAGAAATCACTTAAATAGTACCTGCCTGACAAACTGAAGTAGACCAAAAGAGCTTCAAAAGCTAGACATCATGCTGCGATCCAAAGAAATTCTGGTGCAAATGAGAAACAAAGTAATTGAGATCTATCAGTCTGGAAAAGGTTATAAAGCCATTTCTCAAGCTTTGGAACTCCTGTGAACCACAGTGAGAGCCATTATCCACAAATGGCAAAAACATGAAATAGTGGTAAACCTCCCCAAGAGTGGCCAGTCAACCAAAATTGCCACAAGAGCGCAGCGATGACTCATCCAAGAGGTCACAAAAGACCCGTCAACAACATCCAAAGAACTGCTGGCCTCACTTGCCTCAGTTAAGGTTATTGTTCATGACTGCACCATAAGAGACTGGACAAAAATAGCCTGCATGGCAAAACAAAAACCACTACTGAGCAATAAGAACATAAAAGCTCTCCTCAGTTTTGCCGGAAAACATCCCCAAGACTTTTGGGAGAACACTCTGTGGACTTACAAGACAAAAGTTCCACTTTTTGGAAGGTCCCATTACATCTGGCGTAGAAGTAAGACAGCATTTCAACAGTATACTCTGGTGGTGGTAGTGTGGTGGTCTGGGGCTGTTTTGTTACTTCAGAACCTGGAAGAATTGCTGTGGTAAATGGAACCATGAATTCTGCTGTCTACCAAAAAATCCTGAAGGAAAATGTCTGGCCATCTGTTTTTGACCTCAGGCTGAAGAGCTCTTGGGTTATGCAGCAGGACAACAATCCTAAACACACCAGCAAGTCCACCTCTGAATGGCTTAAGAAAAACAAAATTAAGACTTTGGAGTGGCCTAGTCGAAATTCTAACCTTAATCCAATTGAGATGCTGTGGCATGACATTAAAAAGTTGGATCATGCTCGGAAACTCTCCAGTGTGGCTGAATTACAACAATTCTGCAAAGAGGAGTAGCCAAAATTCCTCCAGAGCGATGTAAAAGACTCATTGCCGGTTATCGCAAACGCTTGATTGTAATTGTTGCTGCTAAAGGTGGCCCAACCAGCTATTAGGTTTAGGGGCAATCAGTTTTTCACACAGGGTCCTGTAGGTTTGGATTTCTTTTTTTCCATATTAATAAAGACTTTTATTTAAAAACTGCATTTTGTGATTACTTGTGTTATCTTTGTGTAATATTTACATTTGTTTGGTGATCTGAAACATTTAAGTGTGACAAACATGCAAAAGAATAAAAAAATCAGGAAGGGGGCGAACACTTTTTCACACAACTGTACATATACACACACTGTCTTATTTCTGTATTACATGTAAATTTCTGTACTATGTATTGTTTTTCAGTTTATCCGGAAATAAATTTGAAAACAGGGCTGCATGCCATTTATTCGCTTCTCTGTCCCATTTGCAGCAATTAAAGGTTCTTCAGTAAGTAAAATTATATTATTATAATTTCATTTATAGTGCCCTTAATTCCACATCGATGTAAATGTGAAAACTGGATTTACATTATATAAGAATCAACTAAACGTACATAACAATATACGTGCAAAAACTATAACGAATTAAGGTAGTAATGATCGTTCACAATCAATGCCTGCAGTAAACATGTGCAGCGATCGAAAAGTGAAAAGTAATGTGTTCATTTGCCGCTTATCACACCTGCACATGATAATTTGTCTGCAAAATATCCACAAGGCCGATTCCTTTTTATATATCTATATAAAAAAAGGAATCGACCTGTCAAAATTTGGCATGTTTACTGGAATACTAGAAAAGGAACTTTGTCATTTCAAGGTTAAAAAGTGATAAAGCAGGTAGCAAAGGTAGAGAAAATCGCATACAGGTAGCAAAAGTATGGGATACCGCATGGAGGTAGCAGAGGTCCTGGAGACCGCAGACAGGTAGCAGAGGTCCTGGAGATCACAGAAAGGTAGCAGAGGTCCTGGAGACAGCAGGCAAGTGGTAGAGGTCTTGGAGACCGCAGAAAGGGAGCAGAGGTCCTGAAGATCACAGACAGGTAGCAGAGGTCCTGGAGACCGCAGGCATGTGGTAGAGGTCTTGGAGACCGCAGACATGCAGCAAAGGTACTAGAAATTGTGGACATTTAGCAGAGTTCCTGGAATCTGCAGGCAAGTGGTAGAGGTCCTGGAGACCACGTACAGGTAGCAAAAGTATGAGAAACCGCATGCAGGTAGCAGAGGTCCTGAAGAACGATGACAGCTAACAGAAGTCCTGGAGACCGCAGACAGGTAGCAGAGTTACTGGAAATTGCAGGCAAGTTGTAGAGGTCCTGGAGACCACGTGCAGGTAGCAAATGTATGGGAAGCTGCATGCAGGTAGCAGAGGTCCTGAAGAATGATGACAGCTAACAAAAGTCCTGGAGACCACAGACAGGTAGCAGAGTTACTGGAAATTGCAGGCAAGTGGTAGAGGTCCTGGAGATCACGTGAAAATAGCAAATGTATGGGAAGCTGCATGCAGGTAGCAGAGGTCCTGGAGACCAAGTGCAGATAGCAAATGTATGGGAAGCTGCATGCAGGTAGCAGAGGTCCTGGAGACCGCAGACAGGTAATGCGCAGGTCGTGGAGACCACAGACAGGTAGCAGAGGTCCTGGAGACCGCAGACAGGTACTGTGCAGGTCCTGAACACCACAGACAGGTAGCAGAGGTCCTGGAGACTGCAGACAGGTAATGCGCAGGTCATAGTGCACATTCAAACTAAGTGTCTTAATACCGAGACACAGGTGTATGTCTTGGTGGGCCTTATATAGACCTGGGTAGATAATCGCATGGGAGCACGCCTGGCTACTTGCAAAGCCTGACATAGAGCACAAGAAGGTTTAGCGGAGCGGGGTGAAGGGAGCAGGGTCCGGACCATGGACCATATACCTACAGGAGCTGTGTTTTTTCTCAGAGATCGGTCTACTGCTTAGCATGTCAGTAAGATGTAAGGATGCTACAGAGAGGTGCAGTCCGTGACCGGTTCTACATAAAATACAATTTACATGTGATGTAGGTGAAGATGTGGACTACAATCAGTGACCCCTGGAGCACAATAGGGGGCGCTAGCTGCCACTGAATATGTAACCCACACACTTCCTCACCACTCGCCCGTGTCGGCTGCTGTTTGTTTCTCGGGCTCGTAGTCCTGGGGCATCGGATGACGTCACCGGTGAGGCGCATACACAGACTGGCACTGACAGGTTGCCATAGCAACTTCCTTTTTTCGCAGCGAGTGAAAAGAACATTTTATTTTGTTAGCTGTGCATGCCAGAGCTAATATCCTGTGTGCTGACCTATGTTATTGCCAAGCGCAGGCTGCACCCTACACCAGGCGTCTGTCATTGTGGCTTACATCTCTCGCGGAGAGTGAGGCTGTGCAACATCGGGGGGGAGCGGACGCCATATTGATGCTACTTATATAACAGAGATACATTCTTCTTTGATAAAATAATGAATACAGATTGCCAAAGCTGCAACCTGATGACAAACTCAGCTCTACTGCATACAGGCATATACGCGCACTATAGGCCTCATGTATCACGTGTCTAAGAGAGACTGCCCATAGCAACCAATCAGAGCTCAGCTTTCATTTCTTAAACAGGCCTGGGAAAATGAAAGCTGCGCCGTGATTGGTTGCTATGAGCAACAAAGACATTTTCTTTTAGACACTTTTGCTAAATATTCTTGTAGGTGCCATGACATAATAATGATATAATGAACAATGGACAACTGTACTGAGCCTCCATAGACTTCTGGAGGCACTGTTGACCCGCAGTACTAAAGGGCACCATGTACTAGACACAAACTATTCATAAATGTCTGTCACCTCAGGGGATTTTTTTTGTCTTAACTGCATGTATATTTGGATAAAAATCGTATTTTCAACAAGGTTTCATTAATAATGTTGCCCCGTTTGCCTTCTATAGCCTCCGTGTTGCACTGTTCTGCTCGCTGCAGAATGAGTTAACTGGGAATCTGTCAGTGAGCTCATTCTGATCGTCTGACAGGAGAGTTTGCAACCCTTATCTGTCTTTTTCTGAGCTCCTCCCAGCTGATTTATGACCACATCAAAGTTGAATGCGCCAAAAATCCTGTAAAAATAAAAATGATGCAAACCGAGCTTAAAAATGGTGGAAAACTGGCAGTACCAGGATTTTATATATGCATTTTATATATATATATACTGTATATCAAGTGAGCATCTATATTATAACCAGGAATCGCAGCTGTGTGGTGTGCCACTATTAGCGACATGCCATTGGCTGGGGGCCCTAGGCTGCTGCCGACCCTGTATTTCAGCAGATGTTAGTGCCAGGGCCCACCAGAGAATCCTCCGGCTCACCGATGGGCCAGTCCGACCCTGCCCAGGATGTATATTCATGACATATGTTTATATGTAACATATATACATGTATACGTAGCGCATTATATATGTACAAGGTCATTTATCTGGCACCTTGGGGCTTGTTCACATGTAGCAGTTTTTCTTCAATTTTCTACACATGTTTTTTCATAAGTAAAAAATCCAAAATGAATATTTCTAAAATCTCATTCACACGGTGCTTTTATTTCTTGCATTTTTTTTTTTTTTTTACTTGCGATGCTTTTTAAAAAACTGCACTATGCTAAATTTTTAATAGATCCTTATTGAAAATACGATTTTTATCCAAAAATACATAAATTTAAGATAAAAAAATTGTCTCCGGAGATGGACAACCCCTTTATGCAGATGAGATCATTGACCTTTATGAATAGGTAATGTCTGGTGCAAATTATTTCGGATGCTTCCGCATTTTTTTCTCATTGAGATCAGAGCTGATACTGGCAGGGCTGATTGGACAGTGTAAGGGCTCATGCACATGGCCATATTTTGCGTTCCGACAAAATGTCGAATCGCACTCTGACCCTTGTTAATCCATGGGGCCGTGCACATGTTTAATTTTTTTTTTTCGGACAGAGAAAAAAATCACAGCATGAAAGATTTGCATCCGATATTCGGATGAAAAACATCAGACTGCACTCGGATGACATCTGAGTGCAGTCTGATTTCCACGGACTGGCAGAATGGAGAAGATGGAGACATTTTATTGAGCATTTAGTAGGGAGTATGCATGGTGCACAAGAGGCTGAGGTTGCCTTTATTACAGCAATAGCTTTAGAACTACAAGTATCCGCATGCACTGCAATGGCAGAAGGAGAAGGAAGGGTTACTTGGATCTCGTGTACTATGTACCAATACCAGTTTATGAATGGAGTGTTTGTGCTTAGAGGATGTGTGGGTGTAAAATGGTAATGTAATGGATAAATTAAAATGTGTATGTAGTACGCTTATGGCGCTTCTGTGGGTACATGATGTTGGCACACGGTGTATAGTATGGTGCACAAAACATGTTTGCTTAACAATTGGAGATGCCGGGTCCCGGAGGTCTGTTTTGCAGAAATGTGTTTCTTTGTACAGAAATGTTTTTCTATGATCATCTAATATGATGACATCTAATTTCCACCATTATATGTGATTACACAGTCTGCGCTCATGCGGTTTGGGGGTGAAATCTGAGAGTGCACTTATGGAAGCTTTGGGCTCATGTCAACAAATGGAAGACATCAGGTAAACGCAAGAAATGCTTTTTGTTCTGGATTTTCTAATACATAATTTAGCAATCCGATCAAGAGAAAAGGCTGCGAACACCAAAAGATATTAGAAAGATGTATCCGCCTTTTATCACGCGAGGTCCTGTGTTATGGAGATGATAGCAGTAGAGGTCCAATTCTTTATTGCCTGGGGTTTACGAATTTGGTGCAATCTGAAAAAAATGTTCGTTATCTTTGTCTGCAGGTAGTTTGGAGATAGTGGAATCAGGCCAAATTATTGGTAGTGTGGTTTATTCTCGACCGCGTTTCGACGTTTTTCAACTTCTTCAGGAGGACAACAGATAAAGCTCCTGAAGAAGGTGGAATAGCTCGAAACGCGTAAAGAATGAACCACACTATGAATACTTTTGCCTGATTCTGAATCTTTGAAAAACTCCAAAAAAGGAGCCCAAATGCAATAACGAATCAAGCCCTAAGCTAATCATTCACATGGGCTCCGTGTGTCCATTTTTGACAAAAAAAAAATAGAAAAAATAAAAACTTTCCCAATGATGGTTTTATTGTAATTTTTGCAACGGGCAAATGAAAAATGGATGTCACATGGGCTCCATTTTCTTGTTATAAATGAATATAGTCTGCATATCGGACCTGCCCAGTTTTTTTTACATGGATCCTGTAAAAAACATTCATCTGAATTGTATCATTCACATAAATTAGGTTAGGGACAGTCCAAAAAAAAAAACCAAAAGTGGTCTTTGGAAAATCCGAGATGGAATTGCACAAATGTTATTCAATTTCTCTTATTGTGTTTCTTTTGTATTTAAACATTTTATTATTAATATTATTAACGTTTCGCACAGTTTGGCAGAAAACGCATTCTCGGAGCCGTTCTTGATGAAACTTGCAGAACGACTGCCACATTTTCGACTGCTAAGGAGGCTTGAGTAAGTACTCTCTTGCTTAAGTAACTGTAGTTGCTTTCTCCATTCTCGAAATCTCTTTATAGCGCGTCACAGAGTTGCTTCAATGGATCCCATAGAAATAAAACATTACACCCCTGATGAAAATCATATAAAGATTGCCATACATTACTGTCCCGCCGTCCAACAAGTAAACTATGCCTAGTTTCTATGTGTGGCCAAATCGACTTTAACCTCTTCTTCTGTATTTTCACAGCCTGAACTGTTGTGGAATATCTGACAGTGTTTGCAAATCCCTGGCAGAAGCGCTTGGATGCTGTCAGAATTTGGAAGAGATCACGTAAGGATGCAATATGTGTGGAGATCTAAATAATACCTTGGGATACTATTATATAGGAGTTAAAAGGGCTGTCCAGACTTCCTGAGTGAAAGACCTACCCTGTGAAGTGGTTCTCAATATCGGAACCAATTTCCAAACTGTTTTCAGTTCTGAATGTTCCATAACTCAGCTCCTATTGAAGTGAATAGGAGCTGATCTCCACTAACCGATAAAGCCCCTGCACAATGTACAGTTTGAGGTACTGGGTGTCAGGACACCACTAAATCTATTAATGATGACTTAATAATGCCATGGATGGCAAAGAAACCAATTATGGAACAAATCAAGCTAGACATGTCACTGGAAGCAAGGATCTCCAAACTACGACTTGCCTACACGTCATAAGAAGAGAACTATCACAAGGACATGATGGTCGCAAGAATAGAAGGAACAAGGTGAAGAGGAAGACCAGAAACCCGATGGCTTGATACTATCAAGATAACGGCGGTGAAGACCCTGGTGGACCTATCTAGGTTTATTCATCAAGCCGCAATGGCTCGAGATCAAAGTTTAAAGATCCGAGATGAGAATAGTCCGGTGCTGCCCTGGCCAACTTCTAACTGCATCATTCAAGTTGATTGACAGGTCTCACACCCATGTGAAAGACCTGTCAGTCATTTGAGGATTCCTGGGGGAAAAGCTGGCCAGTAGCAGTGCCGGACTAGTCTCATCTCTGCCTGTGGACCCAGGGCGGATCTTTAAAATATGTTTTATGTGAAACACCAGAATGTTTGGGCGTAAGACATACTTGGCTGTAATCGTGCAACAAGGCTTTGATCCATGTTTCCCATAGTTTAGGTAGCATGAATCCGCTGAGAATTTCCCTTTAAGGGGTTGATTACTGTATCTTTATTTTAACAAATGTGTTTGGAAGTGGAACACTATTTATCTATGAATGTTTTTCACCCATGAATTAGGAAATCGGGAGACAACTTCTATGAGTGCTGAAATATTGGTGATTATAGTTCATATCCAAATGTTTCTAAAAACACATCTTAGTTTTATTTTTATAGTCTGATGGTAAAAATCATTGACACTATAGTACCACAACGGATCGCTCTTCTCTGTCTGCATCTGCTGGATAAGTCTGGGTTTAACAAATGCCAGGAGAACGTGTCCTGCTTGACTGCTTTGTGCCAATTGGTTATTTTTTTCAGTGGTCGGCCTCTGTCCCTTAATTCCAGTGAAGAGAAATCTTAATTCTTCATCACACAAGACATTTAGAACAGTTGTCACTACCAACTTTGTGGGAAGACCCTTTTCTGTTTCCTATGTCCGTGCCCAGTGCACAAGGCCCATAAGGAATTTGGGGAGTTTGGTTTGGAAGATCATGAAGGGCGGCACAAAGCCCGGAACTCAACCCCATCTAACACCTTTGGGATAAACTAAAACAGAGATTGTGAGCCCAGCCTCTCCCAGTATCAGTGTCTGACCTCACAAATTGATGAAGACGTGAAAATTCCTCCAAATTCTAGTAGAAAGTCTTCCCAGAAGATTGGGAGCTGTTGTACCTTCAACTAGGGACCCAACTCTAGATTGAGAATAGGATGTCCTTTAAGCTCTTGTAGATGTCACAGTACTTTTGCCCATGTGGAGCAGGAACACTATGTGTAGACCTAGGTTGTTCATGTACGTTGATTCTAATTAATTAATAAATGAATATATTATTGTAGATTATCTTGGAACACAATCGGAGACGATGGATCGTGTTCTCTGTCCTATTCATTAAAACAGATGCGAAGACTAAAGAAGCTGGAGTAAGTGGAAAGTTAAAATATTGGATTCATTTGATTTTCTTAAATCTTTGGATATAAATGTTATTACTATTAAGAGAAAAGGAGATAAGTAAAAATCCCAACTTAATCCAATGAGAGACATTGTGGGAGTTATTATTTTCCCCAAAACCGTAGCATTTGGATGAAATAGATCTGATATATCCAAATTATCCTTTCCTTGCAGTCTTGAGAAAAACAAGATACAAATGAAAGGTGCAGAAGCAATGGCTCAAGCATTAAGTGTCTGTCTTTGGATAAAAGTGATAAGGCAAGTAAGAAATGCTGATTATAATGGAATAGCAGTGAAGGTAACATATAGGTCTCAACATGGAAATCGAGTGAAGATACAGTGGGTACGGAAAGTATTCAGACACTTTGAATTGTTTCACTCTGTGTTTCATTTTTTAATTTTCATTTTTCTCATTAATGTACACTCTGCACCCCATCTTGAAAAAATACACAGAAATGTAGAAATTTTTGCAAATTTATTAAAAAAGCAAAATTGAAAAATCACATGGTCATAAGTATTCAGCCACTCATATTTAAGTCACATGCTGTCCATTTCCTTGTGATCCTCCTTGAGATGGTTCTACTCCTTCATTGGAGTCCAGCTGTGTTTAATTGAACTGATAGGACTTGATTTGTAAAGGCACACCTGTCTATATAAGACCTCACAGTGCATATCAGACCAAATGAGAATCATGAGGTCAAAGGAACTGGCCAAGGCGCTCAGAGACAGAATTGTGGCAAGGCACAGATCTGGCCAAGGTTACAAAAGAATTTCTGCAGTACTCAAGGTTCCTAAGAGCACAGTGGCCTCCATAATCCTTACATGGAAGAAGTTTGGGACCTCCAGAAGTCTTCCTAGACTTGGCCATCCAACCAAACTGAGCAATCGTGGGAGAAGAGCCTTGATGAGAGAGGTGTTTCATGTACTTGTTCTACCTGTGTATTTCACAGATAAAAGATGTGCCCAAGTTACTTATTCTAAAAAGAAAACTGAGACATGTCCAAGTTTGGTCCAATCCGGTGATCAAACTCATTGAAGTCTATGCATGATTCGTGATGTAATAGACTGGTTGGGATCAGGGACTTGTGAATACTCAGAATTTATTTTAAAAATGCCACCTCCTGATTATAAGGCTTTAGAAGAATCTGGCCACATGAGGTGAGGATTAGGGAGGAAGCCGAGTCCATATTGTTCAAGTCCATTATGTCTTTTTCTTTGGTATCATCCGCTTATGTTCTAGGTGCGGTGAGGCAAGGGTTAGCAGTAATGTCTTCATCCAGCGGCCATTATTGCTTTCATTGATTCTTTCATAATTAACAATAAGCACAATGTTGATTTAACATTCTTGTGTATTTTTCAGCTTGTGGGGCAATCTAATAACAAAGGAGATGGGAGAGAAGCTGCACAAAGAAAATGCAAGGCTCAACTTTTGAATAGACTTTAAAGGCTTGAAAGAATCGCATCCTCGAAAAGAAATAACGAAGCAACTTTTCTAAATGGCCTTGATTCAGAAATGCTGCCGCCTCATGCCGGTCCCCATTTTCTAAGTAATTAGTAATAAAGGGGTAATCGGCAGAAAATAACACGTGACAGCAGGATCAGACTACAGAGGGTACATTTGTAGTCTGTAACTATGGAAGCGGATAGGTTCTATCATCGGGAAGGAATAAAACTTCAAGGCTTTAGTTAGTAATCCGCAGGAAATTCATAGTCGGTGTATAGTGACGCGTTTCAGAACACAAAAGGTGATGTGTCCGAAACGTGTCGGCGGCAATGCATTGTACATCCGCTATCGGTGACTTATGGCATTTTAATTAAAGCTTCGCAGGAGGGACCCTACCCTACTTAAATTCTCAGAAATGTACTGTCTGCTGACACTGGTCTGTGCATTATTTTTGTGATTTACTTAAGATGAAACTTAGGTCTGCACAAAATACTTGAATTTTTCAATCAAGGCTAAAAGTTGCTTCATCCTTGAATGGTGGCAAAATGCACTTTGCCTTTAAGGCTGTCGATCGTAGAATTCATAACGTTTTATTTCCATGAAGTAAAACAAATTACAGTTTGATTAAAAAAAATAACCAAAACTCTAAAAAAAATAAAAACCCCTCACCTGTTCAATCCACCATCGACACTTCGATGATGCGCAATATACGTGATCGCTGCATCCAGTCACTGGCGTCAGTGGTCAACAGACTGGGCGTCATAGGACTACTAAAGCCAGTGATTGGCTGCAGTGGTCACGTGCATAGCCAGTGATTGTCTGCAGTGGTTGAGTGCATGTACAGCAAGTCATCGCTGTAGGGCAAGTAAAGCAAAGACCAGTGGAAGAAGATAATGTTTTTTTGGTTGGGGATTTTTTTGTGTGAATCTTCTTTCTTTTGGAGAATAACCCTTTAACTTATTTGTTCTTCCTACTTAGCCATTTTTTTAAAGACACGCCAGTAAGTTTACCTTTATTGATTTTTTTTTTTACTGTAGTTACTTTTCTTAAATCCTGTTCACACACATTTTGCTTAAGATATCAAATTCTTGCCATTTTTATCCATATGTTTTTGTTTTTTTTTACCAAGCCCATTGCTGTACAGCAAAATGTGAACAGGGCTTTACGGCTTTATTTTTCATCCATGTTTTTTGACACCGTATTTATAAAGGGCTTCATTTAAA
The DNA here is from genome assembly GCF_039654945.1 of Dendrobates tinctorius. Classification (NCBI taxonomy): domain Eukaryota; kingdom Metazoa; phylum Chordata; class Amphibia; order Anura; family Dendrobatidae; genus Dendrobates; species Dendrobates tinctorius. Next base: position 6,028,345 of record NW_027361677.1, read on the forward strand.
AAAAAAAAAAAAATAGTGTAGTCAGAAAATGGAAAGTGTGAGTCATAGCAAGTAGTCAAACTTTATCAGCCATTTCTGTAATGTCGTGAATGATCTAATCGTCCATTATGAAAAGCATTGATTTGATCAGCAATTATAAAAATTGTGATAAGATTAAAATGAGCCTTAGGCAATTTGCAAATAAGATTACTATGAGCCACCCATCCACTCTTTGCCTGCACTAGTTTTCATAAATGAGGCCTATATGTTTACATCAAATTTGTATATTACTTTTTTTTTTATGTGATGAGACGGCACATGTACAGAATATAATATTGCAAATGTTGATCAAGTCGCAGCTATGAACTCTCAGGTCGGAGTGAACAAGCACTTTTTCTGGATGTACAGTTTAATGATGTGGATAATACTGATTTAGTATGAAGCTGTAAGTGAATCTTTCAAATGCACCCTGGGGGTTAGGGTTAACCCTAACCCTAAGTTGGACATCTCAAAGGTGATTGGCTGTTTTCTTGTGGCTGCTGGTCCTGCCCTCGAGGAGCTTCAGAGAAATCTTGATTTTTTAGAGAATTGATAAGGCTCCTTTCCCTAAAGAAAATCAGCTCCATCTGTCCACACACAACAGGTAGTGCACTACCAGGCAGCTTATTAAAAGGAAATGTTTTTATTTTGTTAAATTATTGGATTGCCAAAAATACAGGAAACAATATTTTTTAAATATCACATTACTTGTATCCTTTTGGAATTTTAGGTAAAGCCGCAACTTTAACTCCCCTTTCCCTGGAATTCCTTATGAAGTTTTTGTGCCAGTTGTTTGAGCCAAAGTTAAGAGTTGATCCAAAAATAACAAAAAAGTATAAAATTATACTCTTCCTGTAGCCACCCCTGTGTTTGGGACAAAGAACTGCATAAAAACCTGCATGTGTGATTCCAAGAGAAGGATTAAAGGGCTTGTCCAGGCAAAATAAAACTTTTCCTAGAGGCAGGGTAAGTAAAAAATATCCTGCCTGGACAACCCCTTTAGCGATCTTCATAGTACCACCATGTAAATGTCATCTTCTTCATCTGACCCATGTAAATAAATGTTTTATTTCTTCAGAAAGTGTCTGATTCTTAACTACATATTATTTGGTATAAATTGGGTATCAGAGTCATTTGGGGCTTCTTCTGCTCCATGTGATCAGAAGGACCAAACAGCATCTTGCGTGAACTGGAAGATGCCCATACACATTAGATGGCTAACGGCTGAACGATACTTTGGCCGATTGGCCAACAGCCATTTCAGCCGCCTCTCCCAATCACCGGAGCGTTCACTCGGCCGAGCACTCTTGTGTTCTCTAGGAGAAAGACACATCGTCCAGCAAATTATCTCCGGTAGAACAATGTGATTGACAGCCCAAAATTGAATATGAGTGATTAATGTCTCTCTCCCGACTATCAGATCAGTCGGTTGTCGCCTCCATACAATTAGACCGTCAGCCGAACTCATCGAAATCGGTAGATTCAGCTTCCAATAGTATGATCAATGGGGTGTTGCTCACACAAGTTATTTTGCGGGGCAGCCTAACTACACAACCAAGAGAGAATCGTCTGAGCACCGCCCCCTTGACAAAGACTATTAAAATTAACACTAAATAAATTGGCCCATGGCACCATATATCGGATTACAAAAAAAAGTAATACTCAGGGGAGCAGTGGGAATAAAATAAGAGCAAAAACTGGACACTTTGGACCTGCTGACAGCTCCTCTTTAAAGTCTAAAAAAGCCTAGTGTGAATTTTGCAATATTTTAGTGGAAGTTTATGCACTGTATGCCTATTTTGGGAAACCCTCCTGACACATGGCTCCAAAATTTTTTTTTACTGTATCTATTGAAATAAATATGGAGGTTCGACCAAGGTAAGCAAGCTGGGAAAGGGCTTCCATGAACAGACTTGGCCCATAAAAACCAGGGCCTAGAAGTGTCTTTTTACTTCCATTAAAGGTAACCCGTCACTTGATTACTGCTGCCCAAACCACGGCACGGCAAGGACATGATTGTAGCTAGGTGTTAGGCGTCAGGTTTCTGCGTCTGCTCTGCAGAAATCCAGAGCCTCACATTCTGCGGTCTCCTGCTGTCTATCTACTGCAGAGAAGATTACTTTGCAGCAGATCGCTCCAGAGACTAAGTTCCTCTGTGCTCCTACTGGGCATGCTCACGAGACGATCTCCCATTGGAGATCAGGAGTCGTGCCCAGGTCCTGCTCCAGATCTCATTGGTCCATCTCGGAGATCTGGAAGGTCCCGCACGGCTATAAAAAGCACGCATGACCAGTCGGCCATGCGCTAGTATAGACTTTTCAAGCTAAATGTGTGAATGGTGACGGACGTATGACTCTGGTGACTGACTCATTTGAAACCCCTTCCCTCTGATATTACGCATGTGGAAAGGGAATTAGTGTAGCAGTCAGTGCCAGTCAGTGGCAAGCCTTAGGCCACTGTGCACACCGCACCTCTGCTCTAGCGTCCGACATTGTGCCTGCTTTGTAGCTGTGTCATCCTGCGGCAGTGTCCTACGCCGCGCTGCAGTTGCAGTCCTCCTTGGCGTCCGCAGTAGCGACGCCGTACACACGGTAGGTCTAGACGGACGCAGCTCCTCTGCCTTAGGTCCTGCTCCTGTGACCTGATACCGTGTGTGCATTTCAATGAGGTCTGAGACACTAACAGGCTCAGCATTTTTGTATGTTTTTGTTGCGGCGCCTCTGTGTGTGAACAGAACCCGGTCTGCGCACTTCGGGTGAAGTTGAACCCGTGCGCATTATACCGCCATATTGCTCGTCTGTCATTACCTAGCAGCGGTGTAACACCTACTGCACGGTGCACCCCGACCGGCGAACGCACTTTATTATTTTTATTTGGTGCGTTCCGCCGTTCCTAACATTATACTAGCGCCAGGGTCTGACTAGTAATGGCAGATCAGCAGCAAGTCCTTTAGTGCATTCGCCAGCAAGAGGGCCGGTTGGCTACTCTTGAGAGTATTATCTCAGCGGCGAAGTCTTCGGAGGCTGCTGTACAGGCGATCGCAGAGGCGGTTTCACGTATGTCCACGTCCTCCCTTGCACCGACAGTTTCCCGCCTCCTGTTGCCCGATAAATTTTCTGGCGATGGTGCCTCTTGCAGGGGTTTCGTGAGCCAGTGCTCTATCCAGCTGGAATTACTGGCTGCGCAATTCCCTACGGAACAGGCTAAGGTGGGGTTTATTATTTCCCTTCTGTCGGGCAGGGCGTTGGAGTGGGCCACGCCACTGTGGGAGAGTGGTGACCCTGAGGTTCGGACCGCTGCTCAGTTCTTAACATCTATCAAGCAGGTTTTCCTGGGACCACGGGTCAAGCACGATACCTCTCCAGCTCCTTGCATTAACTCAGGGATCCCTCTCGGTCAGCCAGTTCGTTTTCGGATACTGGCTTCCGAGCTGGAGTGGTCTGATAGAGCCCTCATCCCTGAGTTTTGGAGAGGTTTAGCTGAGCCTGTTAAGGATGCTCTGGATGCCATGACTAAGGAACCTTTGCAGTCCAACACATAGCTATGTCCTCCGCATCCTCTCATTAAATGGATCTAACCTTTAGGCTATGTTCACACGTGGCGTTTTTTTCGCGGCAGCTTTGCCGCGAAAAATAAGCATCCCATGCATTCCTATGGGATTCCGCAATGCTGTGCTAATGCTGCAGCTTTTACCGCGGCGGAATCGCTTCGCGGTAAAAAATGCAGCATGCTCATTAATTTAGCGGAATCGAGGCGATCCCGCACCCATAGGAATACATTGTTCTGCTTACTTTCCGCATGTGGCTGTGCACACCATGCGAAAAGTAAGCAGAACATTTGCGGATGGTATCCACGGTCTGGAGGAGAGGAGACTGTTCTCCGGGCTTTGGGTGCTGTGAGAATCATGTGGGAATAGTGGATGAGGGCAGGTATATCTCGCCCAGATACCTCTCCTATGTGGCCTAGTCTGATCAGTATCGCACCTGGTTACTAATGAATAATGGGAGGCGGATATAAAAGGATGCCAGGTGGTTGTGTGAGTGTCTCAGCCTGTGAACACAGAGAGCCTGTCTGTGTGAGAGACACACGTGAGTGGAAGCAGTGCCCACTGCAACTGTGGTTTGGCTGGACGGGAGAAGCCCGCCAGTTGGTAGTTAGGTTGCACTTTGTTTAGTTAGTGCCGGACAGGCAAGGATTTGTTTTATGTTTTTTTTTCTTTATGCATTGCTTTCACCGTTAATAAACCTGACCCAGTGTCAGTTATACCCGGACCCCGGCTGTGCGCCTGAGTTTCATGCTGAATGCACATGACCTTTGACCCCAGAAAAGGCGATCCCGGAGTGTTTTATCACATTGTGGTGGAGAATGTGGGCATCACGTTGGAAGCATGAGCATGGAGGACATGGTGAAAGCGCTGGTACAGTCCACCGCCGTCCAGCGAGAAGCTAATCGGGTGATGATGGCCCAGCTGAAGGAGTTGGTGGACATGGCAGTTACCGATCTTTCGCTTCTCCAGCAGGTGGCGCAGCGCTTGGCAAGCTTACCTGAGGTTAACCTGGAAGCCGAGTCGAGAGTGATTCACGTGAGTCGGTACTGGCAGAAGATGACGACCGAAGATGACGTCGAGGCATACCTGACCACGTTTGAACGGACGGCGGTGCGAGAAAAATGGCCGAAGGAACGATGGGCCGGCCTGATTGCCCCGTTTCTTTCCGGTGAAGCCCAAAAGGCTTATTATGACTTAGAACCTGAAGCCGCGCAGGACTTTGACAAACTGAAAGCCGAGATCTTGGCCCGACTGGGAGTGACGACCGCTGTCCGTGCACAGAGAGTGCATCAATGGACTTATCAGCCGGATAAACCACCACGGTCACAGATGTTCGACCTGATCCATGTGACGAAGAAGTGGCTACAACCTGAGGTGTTGACAGCGCCAGAAATAATCCAGAGAGCCGTCATGGACAAGTACCTGAGAGCTCTACCGCCAGCCCTGAGGAAGTGGGTAAGCCATGGAAATCCTACGACGACAGATCAACTAGTGGATCTGGTTGAACGTTACTCCGTGGCAGAAGGACTCCGAGACGACACTACCCCACCTCGTTCTTCATCATCTCCACGTGGAACCGGTAAGACTGTTCCAGGGAATAGGGGAGAAGGAAAAATCCCTAAGACAGTGGGGGAGGAAAACGGGACTGCCCGCAATGCGAGGCCGAGAGTAACGAACTATGGTCTAAGCAAGGGGCCCGTTAGGTGTTTCCGCTGCCAAGAGATGGGCCACATTGCTGCGAACTGTCCGGTCACTACTGAACCCATGCAGTGCGACGTCACAGTCTCTAAAAACCGCATGTCTATGGTTGCACGGGTAGTGAGTGTGCATGCCGGTCAAAAGGATGTGGAAAAACACTTGAGTGATTTAACTGTTGATGGCAAAAATGTGGTGGCATTGTTAGACTCGGGAAGTGTGGTGACTCTGGTGAAGGCCAGTCTGGTGTCAGCCCCGACTGGACCATCAGACAAATTTTCTGTAACGTGTGTGCATGGAGACACCTGTTCGTACCTCACCACGGTCATATGCATTACTACTTCCTATGGGTCTGTGCAACATAAAGTGGGACTCGTCCCGGCGTTATTGCATGATGTTATCCTGGGCCGGGATTTTCCCCACTTCTGGCAATTGTGGGAGAATCAGTTGATACCCCAGGGTAATAGTGTACATGATTCTTCTCCCAGGGCGCGTGTGGGTCCCGAACCCCTGGAAGAGGTCTCCCCGGAAGACTCGGGGGTAGAGTCTGCTGGAAATGACCTGCAGTTCCCATTTTCAGTCATGGCGGGTGATACGGAGGAGACCAGGGAAGAGGAGGAGGCCGACAGCCGTCCACCTCCCCGTTTGCCGGACTTAGAAGTTCAGAAAGATGACTTCCAAAGCGAGCAAATAAAGGATCCTACCCTTTCTCAGGCTAGGACAAATGTAAAAGTGATAAATGGGGTACCCGTAGAACCTGGCTCTAGGCCGGCATATCCTTACATGGTTCTGGAGAATGATTTACTCTATCAGATAGAGAAAAAGGGGGAAGACACGGTGCAACTATTAGTCGTGCCAAAACCCTACCGGCGGCAGGTGCTGGACCTGGCCCACCGACATGTGATGGGAGGTCACCTGGGAGTCCAGAAAACCACCGAAAGGATATTACACTGTTTTGTTTGGCCAGGCATACATCACGATATTCGTGTATATTGTGAGTCTTGTCCTGACTGCCAAGCCTCTGCGCCTAAGCCCCGGTTCTGTAGCCCTTTGGTACCCCTACCTATTATTGAGGTCCCGTTTGAGAGGATTGGGATGGATTTAGTTGGGCCCCTTCCACGGTCTGCACGTGGACACCAACATATCCTGGTCATCTTGGATTATGCCACTCGTTACCCGGAGGCCATCCCTTTGCGTAACACGGCCACCAAGAGGATTGCCAAGGAACTGGTGCATGTGTTTAGTCGGGTCGGTATACCAAAACAGATACTCACCGACCAGGGGACCCCCTTTATATCCAGGGTAATGAAGGAGCTCTGCCGGTTGTTACAAATCGAACCGTTACGCACATCCGTGTATCACCCTCAAACAGACGGGTTGGTCGAACGGTTCAATAAAACTCTGAAGCAGATGCTGAGAAAGGCGATAGACAAGGATGGGAAGAACTGGGACTATTTACTTCCGTATTTGCTTTTTGCCATCAGGGAAGTGCCCCAGTCTTCCACGGGGTTCTCGCCTTTCGAATTATTGTACGCCCAACGTCCTCGCGGACTGTTAGACGTTGCCAAAGAAACCTGGGAGGGTCAGGTCACTCCGTTTAAAACGGTGATAGATCACGTATCCCAAATGCAGGACCGTATTGCGGCTGTTATGCATATCGTCAAAGAACACATGATGCAGGCTCAGGGAGCCCAAAAAAGAATCTATGATAGGGGCGCCAAGATCCGTACATTTGCACCCGGAGATAGGGTGTTGATCCTGGTTCCCACGGTGGACAGTAAGTTCCTAGCAAAGTGGCAGGGCCCCTTTGAGATTAAGGAAAGAGTTGGTGAAGTAAACTACAAAGTATACCAGGCAGGTAAACGGAAACCTGAACAGATTTATCATGTAAATCTGATAAAACCCTGGAAAGATCGGTCTGCCTTGTCAGCGGAGCTGGCCCGTCCCTTCTGCTTGCATACCGTACCGGAGGTACGGGTTGCAGAGACTCTATCGGAGGGCCAAAAGACTGAGGTCAGGCAGTTTCTACTTGACAACCAAAAGTTTTTCTCAGAAAAACCCGTGCAGACTTCGCTAATGAAACATGACATCGTAACGGAACCTGGTGTCACAGTTCAGGTGAAACCCTACAGAATTCCGGAAGCGCGCCGTGAAGCCGTTTCCCGAGAAGTGAAGGCAATGTTAGAGTTAGGTGTCATTGAGGAATCGCACAGTGCTTGGTCCAGCCCGATTGTGTTAATTCCTAAACCGGACGGCACAATCCGGTTCTGCAATGACTTCAGGAAACTGAATGCGGTCTCAAAATTTGATGCCTATCCTATGCCCCGGGTCGACGAGTTAATAGATCGGTTAGGTAAAGCCTGATATATTACGACCCTAGACCTAACAAAGGGGTATTGGCAGATCCCTCTGGCGGAGGCTGCCAGAGAAAAGACGGCATTTGCTATGCCGGAAGGTCTATTTCAGTATGTGTATATGCCGTTTGGACTGCACGGAGCACCGGCGACCTTCCAGAGACTGATGGATCGAGTCCTGAGGCCACATAGGCAGTACGCTTCGGCCTATTTGGATGATATTGTCATTTACAGCTTGGACTGGGAGACTCATCTCCAGAAAGTACAAGCTGTGATTGATGACCTGTGGGAGGCAGGTCTAACCGTGAACCCCAAGAAATGTCACATCGGGCTAGAAGAAGCCCGGTATTTGGGGTATGTAATTGGGAGGGGTGTTGTTAAACCCCAGGTTGATAAGATTGAAGCGGTTCAGGACTGGCCGCAACCTGTCAACAAGAAGCAGGTGCAAGCCTTCCTTGGGATCGCCAGCTATTATCGCCGGTTCATACCCAATTTTGCAGCCATCGCTACCCCCCTGACGGATCTTACAAAAGGGAAAAACTCCGTCATGATTAAATGAAGTTTAGCGGCTGAAGAAGCCTTCCATAGCCAAAAACGGGCACTTTGCTCTCAACCAGTACTGGTGACTCCGGACTTCTGCAGCGAGTTTGTGGTACAAACGGATGCCTCTGATACCGGTATCGGGGCCGTACTGTCACAAGTGAGGGACGGAGTGGAACACCCAGTCCTCTATTTCAGCAGGAAGCTGAACAAACATGAGCAAAAGTATGCAGTCATAGAAAGAGTGCCTCGCCATTAAGTGGGCTCTAGAGACCTGGTGGGCCGAAAGTTCAGGCTGATCACTGACCATGCCCCTCTCAAGTGGATGCACTTGAACAAGGAACGGAATAGCCGGGTGACCCGGTGGTTCCTTGCCCTGCAGGCCTACACTTTTACGGTGGAGCACCGCCCAGGGGTACAGATGGGGAATGCAGATGCCCTGTCCCGAGTGCACTGTTTGGCGGGTGTCATTGCTCGACCGGAGTGGTCTGAGCAGAGGGGGGGGATATGTGAGAATCATGTGGGAATAGTGGATGAGGGCAGGTATATCTCGCCCAGATACCTTTCCTATGTGGCCTAGTCTGGTCAGTATCTCACCTGGTTACTAATGAATAATGGGAGGCGGATATAAAAGGATGCCAGGTGGTTGTGTGAGTGTCTCAGCCTGGGAACACAGAGAGCCTGTCTGTGTGAGACACACGTGAGTGGAAGCAGTGCCCACTGCAACTGTGGTTTGGCTGGACGGGAGAAGCCCGCCAGTTGGTAGTTAGGTTGTACTTTGTTTAGTTAGTGCCGGACAGGCAAGGATTTGTTTTATGTTTTTTTTCTTTATGCATTGCTTTCACCGTTAATAAACCTGACCCAGTGTCAGTTATACCCGGACCCCGGCTGTGCGCCTGAGTTTCATGCTGAACGCACGTGACCTTTGACCCCAGCAAAGGCGATCCCGGAGTGTTTTATCACAGTACCATATCCCTGTAAAAAATAGAATTTAAAATAAAAAATATTGTTATTCTCACCTTCCAATGTCCCGCGCAGCCTTCCCGCCTCTCTCCACGCTCCCGGTCCCAGTAATCCTTTGCGAGCAATGACGTCCGTTCTCGCAGGATCGCGACGTCTCATGGTCATTCGTGATGACGTCACGAGAACGGACGTCATTGCTGTAATTCTCGCAAAGGATTACTGGGACCGGGAGCGTGGAGAAAGGCGGGAAGGCTGCGCGGGACGTCGGAAGGTAAGAATAACAATATATTTTTTTTAATTATTTTTTGACATCCTATCTTTTACTATTGATGCCGCATAGGCAGCCTCAATAGTAAAAAGTTGATCACACTCGTCAAACACTATGTTTGATGAGTGTGACCGACCTGTCAATCAGTTCTCCAAGCGATGCTACAGATCGCTTGGAAAGCGCTAGCATTCTGCAAGCTACAAACGCTTGCAAATCGCTAGTTTTTCCGTGGAAAAATCGCGGGAATTTAAAATGCAATTTTCCCGCGGAATGGAATTTGGAATTCTCGCGGTAATTTCCGCGAGAGTTCTGCTACGTGTGAACGCAGCCTCACAATACCTGGTCATCTGCATACAAGCATGATCATAAAATCGTTAGTGAGACAGTCGCCCTACTGTAAACTTGCTTTTAATAAACCCTCCCTTGTGTTTTTAGTCATAGTAACATTTGGAGTGTTTTTTTTGCTGACTTTTGCAAAAGTTCTAGGAAACCCTTTCAATGAACTATCTTGGAAATTTAAAAAAAAATGACCAAGTGCACTACGACCATAATTTAGCTTTTGCTGCTTTGTAAACTTTATCTGTTACTTTGTGTGGCCCATTTCCAGCAATTGTAATAACTGGCTATAACCCTGTGCCCCTTCCTAACACAAAGGAAATGTGTAGTTTCCTGTGTTTTTTTATGTACCTTTTGGAGCACTAGAAGCAGATCTCACTATCTGCCTCTGTGCAGATCCATCATCATGTGGCCACTGATCCTCTTCACTATCTACTTTCTCGGAGTTTCATCAGCCTTTGAGTTTACTCCATCATCCAACAGAGGGGTTCCTGCAAGTCTGGAGGAGCTGATTGCCATTGCCACCCGCATTGATCTCCGTTTCTCGGAGCGCGGGCTGGAGCATGCTCAATCCAGACGGAGGGTTACTCCAGCTCCCAACCTCTTTGAACCTCTGGAATGACCCGAGCCAGAGTGTTCACTCCCAGAGCCCATGAAGGTGTCTCGCGCCAGTCTCGAGGCGCGTCCGGCACTAAGCTCCACTTGCGGCTACCACTGTCAGCACTCTGTTCCCCAGGATAACGGGGCCCCGCAATGGCCAAACTCTGTGCCGCCAGGCAAGACCTTTGTCCCCCCTCGCTTTCGGCTGAAGGTTCTCGCGTGGGCACACGCATCCAGGGCAGGTGGTCACTGTGGCTACATGCAGACCACAAAACTCCTGGCAGGGTCGTATTGGTGGCCGCACGGGGCTCGGGACATTAAAAAATATATTCGGGCATGCGCCTCATGTGCTCGGGATAGCCTCCTTAAACAGAGAGTGGAAACGTCCGCCGACACACCGCGGCGTTCCACTTCAACCTATGCTCCGGGCGGTTTTTTCCACTTCAACCTATGCTCCGGGCAATTTTGCCGCTCTCATTGTCTCCCACGTGTCCCTTCTTAAACCTGGCGATCTTGCCGCCTCTGATACCTTCCGCGTGTCCCGGTTTTCCTTGTCATCTACCGGGACATCAGACTTGCCTTCGGACGAGTCTGAGGCCTATGCCTCTGATGGGCACAAGGTGGTGGATTGGGAGGCTTAGAGAGGAGGGGGCCCTAGGAGGGGGGTAATGTTAGGCGTCAGGTTTCTGCGTCTGCTCTGCAGGAATCCAGAGCCTCACATTCTGTGGTCTCCTGCTGTCTATCTACTGCAGAGAAGATTACTTTGCAGCAGACCGCTCCAGAGACTAAGTTCCTCTGTGCTCCTACTGGGCATGCTCACGAGACGATCTCCCTTTGGAGATCGGGAGTCATGCGCCCAGGTCCTGCTCCAGATCTCATTGGTCCATCTCGAAGATCTGGAAGGTCCCGCACGGCTATGAAAAGCGCGCATGACCAGTCGGCCATGCGCTAGTATAGACTTTTCAAGCTAAATGTGTGCATGGTGACGGATGTATGACTCTGGTGACTGACTCATTTGAAACCCCTTCCCTCTGATATTACGCATGTGGAAAGGGAATTAGTGCAGCAGTCAGTGCCAGTCAGTGGCAAGCCTTAGGCCACTGTGCACACCGCACCTCTTCTCTAGCGTCCGACATTGCGCCTGCTTCCTAGCTTTGTCGACTAGTGGCAGTGTCCTACGATGCGCTGCAGTTGCAGTCCTCCTTGGCGTCCGCAGTAGCGACGCCGCACACATGGTAGGTCTAGACGGACGCAGCTCCTCTGCCTTGGGTCCTGCTCCTGTGACCTGATACCGTGTGTGCATTTCCCTGTGGTCGGTGACACGAACAGGCTCAGTGTTTTTGTATGTTTTTGTTGCGGCGCCTCTGTGTGTGAACAGAGCCCACTTTGCGCACTTCGGGTGAAGTTTATCCCGTGCGCATTATATCGCCATATTGCTCGTCTGCCATTACTCAGCAGCGGTGTAACACCTACTGCACGGTGGACCCCGAGCGGCGAACGCACTTTATTATTTATTTTTATTTAGTGTGTTTCGCCGTTCCTAACACTAGGTATATTTTTCCCTGAAACCCTCTGGATTTTTCCAGGTGATTGATAAATCTCCCGGTAAGGTTCTTCCAACTATATTTTTACGAATTTTTCTCTATGTTTCAGAGAAAAATATAACTGTATAACTGGCTGCAATTGTGCAAACAGAATGCGATTCATGCTGACCGGGGCTTGGACCACTGGTGGGCACAGATTGAAAAGGTTTCTTGTGGGCCCTTCACAGTCAAATATCTCCTCATAATGCACAATTCCACCTGTGTTGGAAGTGGAAATGGGCTGCACAGACTGCACATATGATATGTCCGCCCTGAATATGGGCAGCAAGAATCAAGAGACAGGTCCCATTTCACTCTTGTGCAAGAATATAGCCCTCATTGCAGGGGCTCCTAGGTTGTGTCTGTCAAGTAGCTGCTGACTGGTGGAGGAAAGCTGAGGGACAAGGACAAAATTGGATCCAAAATTTGTAACACACGACAGGGAATAGGGGATTTCAATCCAGAACCATGTGAAGGGTTTGGTTGCTGATTGGTTTACAGAACAGCTACTTTGATTGCTCAGTGAGCCGGATCTATTGTGGCGGCGCGTGGCGATCAGAATAGGGGTAGGTCACTATGTATGTAAGTGGTCATATACAGGAACAATAGCTATCCAATGAATTTGCGAAAACATCTTCAGTTTTATTTGCTCATGCCAAAAAAAAATTTTTATTTTTTTTTCCCCTTCCTGCCTTGAAGTCCTTGACATAGAAATGTCAAGATTAAATATTGCAATCTGCGGCGACGTTAACCCATGATTCAGACAGAAAGTTTCTAATCCATCTAGCTGTAATTATATTCTGATCCCAACAAGAAACATTTACAGATCTCCCTTCTTTTAACTCTAATCTCTTCAGAATTTCAGATAATCACGTGCTGCAGACACAAAGTAAAAGAAAACTGGACGCTGCACAAAGTATGTAATTTCTGAATGTGCAAATCCTCAAATGCCGGGATCAAGAAATGAAGGTAACAGTTTAAATCTGCCTGACGTCAGTTTGCTAGAATGAATGGAGACACATGCTGGAAGATACTCCATATAGACACCTTTAGCAATGACAAAATGATTTTTACATGTGTGATTAACTTTAGTTTATGAAATTGCACTGTTTCAGTTTGCAATCGTCATTCCTTCCAGACCCTGTGATATGCAGTTTTCAGCCTAATCCAAATTTAATTTTTTTGTCCTGTGGGAATGTCTCTCGGTAATACATGTTGGATGCGAGGTCTATGTGTATCCAGGATACTGAGGTTTTTAGTAGCTCAACTATCAGCACAGCTTCTATCCTGCGATTTCCTCTTCATGCACTTTCCTTCTTTTTGGTGACTGTTTTCTTAGTCCAACTTTGCTGTATTTGTTTTGTTAGGCTTCAGCTGCACTCGAGGTTGCCATGGAGCATGGGAATCAAATTTTTCTGGCTTCCAGTCAATATGAGGAGTGTAGTGTCTGCATAGGTCCAAACCCTAACACTAATGTAGAGTCAGCATTATGGCCGCTGAACTACCATGAGGATGGACTAGCAGGAGTTAATATAAGAGGCAGTACCTTGAGGGGGGACTAGGAGGAGTTAGTATAAGGAGTCAGTGTCATAAGGAGGACTTAATATAAGGAGGCAATGCCATGAGGAGGGACTAGGAGGAGTTAATATAAGGAGGCAGTGTCATGAGGAGGGACAAGGAGGACTTAATATAAGGAGACAGTGCCATGAGGAGGGACTAGGAGGAGTTAATATAAGTAGGCAGTACCTTGAGGAGGGACTAGGAGGACTTAATATAAGGAGGCAGTGTCATGAGGAGGGACAAGGAGGACTTAATATAAGGAGGCAGTGCCATGAGGAGGGACTAGGAGGAGTTAATATAAGTAGGCAGTACCTTGAGGAGGGACTAGGAGGACTTAATATAAGGAGGCAGTGTCATGAGGAGGGACAAGGAGGACTTAATATAAGGAGGCAGTGCCATGAGGAGGGACTAGGAGGAGTTAATATAAGTAGGCAGTACCTTGAGGAGGGACTAGGAGGAGTTAATATAAGGAGGCAGTGTCATGAGGAGCCATTAGGAGGTGTTACTATAAGGAGGCAGTGCCAGTGTGTGGCACAATCAGTGATGTGTTAGTATCAAGCCCAATCCAGCCAATGTCAAACACATGAGAGGCAGGTGTAAGGACAGTATGGGGGAGGACTTCAAATGCAGAATTTTATGTATGCCAAGGTATAGAAGTATCCTGCAATGTCAGATTTTAAACAGATGTTCCTTTTGTTTTCTGGGAGATAGGCCAGAGCTAGAGGAATCTGACAACTGCTCTCATAAAGAACCCAGGAGTTCTCAGATGAGCCCACAGGTCTTGTGCATGGCCAACTCCAGAGGGATAGCTGTTGGCCAAATGATCGCTCAGCTGATTTATCTAATGTGTTTGGCGGACTTTACCCCATGGGATCCTCTTAGAAGCAAGGTTCACGGCATTAAATTTTCTTTTTTTCTGGACATTTTATCCTTTGTGTCAGCATTGCTCAAAATAGATGGAGCAGAGGTCCCAGACTTGACTGCTCAGACGCTGTATCGGCTCATTTCTTTGGTGTTGCTTTAGGTTTTTGTACTTTATACAAACAGGGAAGTGGCTTCCCATTTTGGGCTTTGCATTTTGTCTCCACCACTTCCCGTGGGCTGGTGTCTGAACATTCGGGTCTGGGTCCTGTTCTGCCCCCCCATCTATTTTGAGCTCTGATGACATATAGAGAGGTTTAATACTAGAGGATAGGATCGTCTCGGTTGGGTTCACCTTGTTGCGGTGGGATGGTTTTTATACTTTTTTGATCAAACTAAGTCCCCCATGTTATTTACATATGCTACTAGTATTTATTTACTTACTACGGGGTATATGCTCATTTTCTTTCTATTAGGTTTAATTATAATAATAATCAAGTGCCACCAAGCTAAAAAAAAAAAAAAAAATCATGGACGCGTCCATTTTTTTTTTTTTAATGGACAGTGATAAAAAGTTACTTTTACAGACGGTCCAGGGATTTACTGACAGTTAGCAACACTGCTTACAAGTAAACAGTGCAACATATACCGTACATGTCAATCAAACAAATGGAGAATTATACTTTGAAGTTATACAAAATCAGAAAAACATGACTCCTTTCCTCTAGAAACAGCAGAATAGACCCCAGCTCCATACGTATCTCAGAATAGACTTCATTAGGAGGACACCATAATGCATAATACAGCTTTATTTTAGGCATATTTGCCAAATGTAGACAGACGTAACATAATCTATATGTATAGAAAAACTATAGGAAAAAAAGGGAGCGCAATAGGGTCTTATCCGAGTTGATATTTGAAAGAAATAAAAGAAATACACTCACCCTTTCCAGGAGAGATTTAAACACATAAGATCAATTATCAGCTTGCTGCACGTCCAACGGTCCACTCCGTGACCGCCATAACATTAAGCTTTATAATGGAACAAAAATTCATGGACTTAAGTGCGCTGCTGAACAAATATAGAATCCAGATTAGATAAAAGGTTTAACCATTTATTTCCCAACGCGTTTCGAAGCAGATAACACTTCTTCCTCAGGGGATGACATTATAAAGCTTAATAATCTATTATGTTCTGTTATATTATGTCTACTGCATGACTTTACGGTAAGAAAACACAAAATGACAAATTTGCAAAAATACTCTGCAGTAAAAAACATGACAGTAATCAGCAAGTGCTGTATAACAAATACAGGGTATTCAGTCGATGCGTTTTTTGCAAAAAATGTATACCAAGCCGCTTCACCAAAAAACGTACCCTGTATTTGTTATACAGCACTTGCTGATTACTGTCATGATTTTACTGCAGAGTATTTTTTGCAAATTTGTCATTTTGTGTTTTCTTGTTGTGTTTCAGCCATTGGGTGGTGTGAGCAGTGTCTGACTGACTTGTTCACACTTGTGCATGTCACATATGTTTTTAATCAGTTTTTTCCTTGCTCAGCATGGTTTGGGAGACCCCACCCCTCTCCTGTGTGACATGCACATAAATGAGCTGTCTTACACCACAAGCCCATATGCTAGGAGGCGCCTGTCTGTATCCTGTTCATTTAGACACTGTTCACATGTTCAGGTTTTAAATACATTAGATAGGGACTGCTTCGTGAAGGGTTACGGCGACGTGGTGGAGCAGCTTGGTATACATTTTTTGCAAAAAACGTATTGACTAAATACCCTGTATTTGTTATACAGCACTTGCTGATTACTGTCATGTTTTTTACTGCAGAGTATTTTTGCAAATTTGTCATTTTGTGTTTTCTTGTTGTGTTTTGGCCATTGGGTGGTGTGAGCATTGTCTGACCGACTTGTTCACACTTGTGCATGTCACATATGTTTTTAATTACTTTACGGTAGTAGTATTTTGTGTTGTGACATTGCAGTGCATTGATATTGCTATACTGTGATACTAGACTGTGCATTGTTCTTGTAAGGGGCATTACTGTGTGCATTAATTATATTCTGATATTAGTATGGACATTGGTATTGTGATCTATCAGTGCATTTTTCTTCTGCACTGAAATTGCTATTTTGTGATATTACAGTGTGCATTAATCTTGAGCCATGACATCGCTGTGCCTTAAAGGGGACCTATCATCAGGCCAAAAGTGTCCATTATTTGCTCCTATTTTATTCCCGGTTTGCCTCTGAGTATTCCTATTTTTTCCGTTCTAAAATACACCACGCAGTTCCAGAGATATGGCCCTTTGTATTAAGTGCTAATTTTTATGGTCTTTACCAAAGAGGAGTGACTCACATGGTAATTATGCAGCCTAAAGACACGCCCCAGAGGATCCTGTGAGCCACGCCCCCAAAATAAAAAAAGGCTCTATCTCTGGAACCGTATGGTGGATTTAAAAAGAGAAAAAAATAAAAATACTCAGGAGAGCAGCGGGAATAAAATAAGAACAAAAGCTGACCACTTTTGACCTGCTGACAGGTTCTCTTTGAAGGGGCTATGCAAATCCCAAACAGAATTTGCAAGGAATTGCAACATGCTGAATTCTGACATTGTGTTAGGATTCTGCTCTGTTTCATGCTTACCACTCATATGCAATTGCTTTTTCCTATCTGACTGCTTTTTCTTCTGCTTCTCTCAATGCTGTTTCCGAAACTTTCACTGACTGCGATTTCTCAGGCAACCCCTTTAATTCTGCAAAAGTTGTGGTAGCCTGCACAAATGGATACGAACAGGACCAACTTGAACTCAGGTTTCCTTAATGTTGGCCCCATATTAGCTGCCAAAGCTCACTGTATGGTATGTCCACCATTGACCTACGCTGAAATAATGGCAGCAACAATGTGTAGAGCACAGGTAAACTTTGAACAATTGGCCGTTTTAGACACATTTCTACATATTCACCTTAAAAATATAAATACACAGATCTATTAGCCATATGGACTTGCTTTTCCCCCACGCTAAGTCTTATTTTTTGGCCAACCTCAAGCGAATCTAATATCTGCTTTCCCAGTTCTCAAATATGTAAGGATACAAAAGACCAGCTTGCTTTATCAATGTTGGTTTGGGGCTGAGATGGGTTTTTTTTCATTTTGAAGAATAAATATTCTACAAATGACATTTTGTGGCAGAGGAATAAGGAAGACATTACTCTGTAATTCATGATGTGTCAAGTAAACAAAATATGATTTTTGAATTGGAAAATCTATCTTTATTTTTTCCTTATTTGCATCCTACTTTTGGTAAAATTTTGAGAGAAAACAACTTGATGTCAATTATTTTGTAAATTACAAAATGTAAAAAGAAAATTCAACCATGTTGTCATTTTCCGGAGCCAGGGTGAAAGGTCCGTAGGGTGGCACATAAGTGTGACGGCGGTGGGTGTGGACCTACTGCACCACTGGCCCGGGATTACCCTGGAGGGGAATAACTAAGTACCGTAGCTACCTGGTCTTGGCTAGAGCATGTGATGGTGAGGATAGCCTTGGGCCGTTACGGCAGTCACCAGGTGCCACACCAGGGCAGTGCCCAGACCTGCAGCAGCTGAACCACGGGTCAGAGGCACAACATGAAGCACAGAAGGCATAGCCAGAGATATGGTCAGACAGTCTGAGGTCGGCGCAGGCAGCACAGGATCAAAATATAAAGTCGGGGGTAAGGAGTGGAGAGGTCACACAAAACGACTTAACAAACCTGGTTGGTAGCAGGAGAGACAAAACAATAATACACCAAGACATGATACTAGGCAGAAACTGCAACTAGGAACCTAAGTTCAGGCAAGGTGTGGAGGTAGGACTCACCTATTATATACCCTGCTGGCAGAGGATAGGCCAGAGAAATAAATCACTGGAGGGCATAGCTTGTTAAATTCCTGCAGAGTTTGCCAGCGCCTCTTTATAGCTAGGTGAAGGCTCTCCAGCAACATCAGGATGAAGCAGTGCTGGGAATGCAGCAAGAGGCAGTTCAGCGTGATGGCCTGACACTGGGAGAAGCAGAGTGGTGAATGCAGTGAGTAGAACATCACTGAGAATATGTGCAAGCTACCAGCATGACAATAAGCAAGGATATGCTCTATGCTGAAGGCTAGAATGGGGCTCACTTGTCCTGAAACACTTGTCCCACTGAGTACCAACTCCAGTTATACTTATGCTTCTTCCTTCTTCTTCTTGAACTGTAAACAAAATTCTTGCAACGTTCCTTAGTGGAGCCACCAGGAGATGTATGCTAATGTTAAAATATCTAACTCCAAGCAACTGAATTTGCAACTGGCTCATTTGTCAAATTGATTAAACCCAAATCAGAACCTGATGTTACACCATGAAGTAAAAGATATCTGTCACCAGTTTTTCGGTACATTATCTGAGAGCAGCATAATTTAGGAGCAGAGACCTTGATTCCAGCAATGTGTCAGTCATTCTGCTTGCTCGCTGTAGTTTTTTTTTTAAATTGTTGTTTTAACAGGGGGGTATGATCACTAGAGCACACTTGGCCTACTGCTAGGTTGTCCAGCCATGCCCAAAACACCTATTGGAGCTTTCTGCCTATGCACAGTGTACACAGAAAGCGACTAATCAGTGGTGTGGGAGGGATTATCCATAGCTCAGCATTCATAGAACTGGTAGATCTGCAGCTGATAAAGTTTTCAATCAAGACTGCAGTAATCAGTAAAGAAAGTGATACATCACTGGAATCAGGATCTCTACCACTACATCTTACTGCTCTCAGATGAGGTAGCAAAACCTTGTGACATATTCCCTTTAATAGGCAGCTGTAATCTGATTTTACCTTAGTAATACCTTAGTATGCTGGCAGTCCATCTTGTCCTGAGCAGATGGTTATTAGCAGTTTTTCAGAGTGAATGATGAGTTCAGGAGACTGTGGTGAGGAAAAGAAGTTTCTCATAAGTGGAAAAAAATATAGTTATATGGTAAAATGTATTAGAGAGTTTCGTATATTCACTTATGCTATTAAAGAAGTCCTCCTCCTCCTCCCATCAAAATTGTTATCCTCTTAATATATTGCAGTCATCATATTATACAGCACTGTGGACTTGCAATTGCTCATTTTGCCTTTCTACCCAGATAATTCTTCTCTTCTCCATTAGGTCTATGATATTACATGATTAATAACTGACTACTGCAGCTGAATCCTTCTTAGCTCTATGTAGAAACAGAAGGTCAATTTTCCCTGTATGAGTCACGAGTCGCTGCAAAAGTCACTGACGGGGAGGAGGGAACAGTTAGGTCAGGAGATGAAGAGGGGAATGATAAATGCAGGGACAAGAGACTTTCTCTTTCTACATAGAGCAGAGAAAAGATAAAAATTATCTGGGTAGAAAGACAAAATGAGCAATTGTAAGTACACAGTGCTGTATAATATGATGACTGCAATATATTTACCCCTTCACGACATATGACGTATAGGTACGTTGTATGTCGTTTATCCCCCTCCGGCGCTGAGTCCTCATCTTTTAAGGCACATGACAGCTGATTTGATAAGCTGTCATGTGCCCCTATCAGCCGCGGGTGGAATTGCGATCCACCCACGGCTGTTAACATGTTAAATGCCGCTGACAATATCTCACAGCAGCATTTCACATATTCGCGCCAAAAACACATCACTAACCCTGCCCATCCGCGCCCCTAACCCTGCCCATCAGCGCCCCTAACCCTGCCCATCCGCGCCCCTAACCCTGCCCATCAGCGCCCCTGTTGCATGAATAAGAGGAGCCGATGGGTTGGTAAGACAACTGGGTTTCTGCAGGAGACCCCAGGGGTTGTCATTGCTGATCTTCTAGGAGCGCTGCCCTGTGAACGGCGTTCATAGCAGATGAGCATTTCTGCTACACATATGAGGGCTGAAGCACGAGCGATCAGATGATCGCAGCTTCAGGTCTCCTAAGGAGACTATTGAAGCAAGTAAAAAGAAGAAAAAAATGTTTAAAAAAGTTAAAAATAAATAAATAAAAGTTAAAATCACCCCCCTTTTGCCCCATCAAAATAAAACAATAAAAAATAGCAAAAATACACATATTTGGAATCGCTGCGTTCAGAATCGCCCCATCTATTAATATATAAAAATAATTAATCTGATCAGTAAACCATGCAACAATAAAAAAAATCAAAGCCCCAGAATTACTTTTTTTGGTCGTTAACACATTGCAATAAAATGGAACATCAGGTGATCAAAACATCATATCTATGCAAAAATGGTATCAATAAAAATGTCATCTTGGTGCGCAAAAAATAAGCTCTACTGGTCTCGGAAAATGGTGCCATTTTTTTTTTTTTTACAAACTTTGGATTTTGATTTCACCATTTAATTAAAAATTAACCTAGACATGTTTGGTATCTGCAAAGTCGTAATGACCTGGAAAATCATAATGGCAGGTCAGTTTTAGAATTCAATGAACATGGTAAAAGAAAACCCCCCCAAAAAACTATTGTGTAATTGCACTTTTTTTTTTACAATTCACTTCACTTGGAATTTTTTTCCATTTTCCAGCTCACGATATGGTAAAATGAATGGTGTCATTCAAAAGTACAACTTATCCCCCCTAAAATAAGCCCTGACATGGCCATATTCAAGGAAAAAAAAAAGTTGTTGCTCTGGAAAAAAAGGGAGCAAAAAACTAAAACTAAAAAAAAAGAAAAAGGAAAATGGCCTGGGAGGGAAGGGATTAAAAGGATAAAAAAAAAACTGTGATTGGGGTACTTCTTTAATTTCTGCAAAGTTTGTTGGAATGAAAGCGATTATTATAATAATTATTGAAGTAGAACCATAATGTCCATTTCAGTATGAAAAACTTCCTGCAGCCGAGTGGAAACAACAATGCATCATGCTGAGATACTGTCCGTACAGATAGAGGCAGGTTTTGTTTGGAATGCCATCCAGTTCCATATTTTGCTAAATGTATCTGACAGTGTGATATGAAATAATATACTCCATTCACATTGTGCTGTTCCATGCATGTTTCTAGTTAAAGAAATGTATTTATGTTTTTTCGCTTGTCTCTGCTGCCATCTACTGGCCAGACCATTTAGTTCCTCGGTCTTTCCTTGTTCAGCCTATGGGGAGGGGCTTCTCTTCAGCCTCTTCTCTTCCTGTTTGCTCAGTCATCGGCAGACATCTTACCTGAGAGAACTGTTCTCCCTCATGAGCTGAGGAAGCAAAGTCTTTTGACCCGCAAGTAGCGACTCCAGAGACAAGCTCCATGCAAGAGACTCAATGTAATGTTTGAATCGTTATCTACGGAATAAACCAACATTGTTCTTCTACACAACGCGTGTATGCTTATCTGAGAAGCTGCTAAGGGTCATGTCTGCCTCGCTTATTGGATACACAAAGGTAGGAACTTCTCTCGCTTACATGTCTGCATACCTTTAATCGCCATTAAGTGGGGACAGAACAGTCAAAAGACTAGCTTGCCGGCCCATACAAGTCAGAAGACTACTTTTAAAGCTCATAAGCAGCTAGAAAACCTCCTTATAGCCCAGCACCCCAGCTACAGATCTCCATCTGCCCCGTCTCCCTATGTGTAATCTGCCCAGCAACAAGCCTCGCACACCAGTCTGCCTGCAGCAGTGCACGTCTGGACAAGCCTAGAAGTAGCTCCACCACCTTCCACATCTTGCAATAACTCTGCTCGTACTGTTAATGAGGACTGTCTATGCACCTGCTGTTTCCTTCTGGCCACATCGCTCCTAAAGGCCTGCAGTACTCCATACCTCATTACCGCGCATCAGCGATTCGCGAACCCCCAAGTTTCGCCAAAGCCACTCTGGGAATCTCATCCGGGACCTCCCGCAGAGCCGCACAGCGATTTTCGGACCCCGATTCAAAAGTTGAATTTTTTAAAGAGACAGTACACCTTTATTCAAAATGGCCGAAAAAGACCTCGGACAGGTCCCTACTGATGAAACAGTGCAAATACAACCTGATACCGTCCACGATGAAGCCCAGGAGGCAGACCCCACATCTCAAGCAGACCAAGTCACCCGACCAAAACGTTCTGCCAAACCAACTATAAAGGTGCTTGAAAACTATCACAATATGAAAGATGAGCTATGTGATCACCTGGAAGAACAGTGGGAATGCGTCACCTCTTATATGTCAAGACTCGAATCCTCATCAGGCAACGCCGCAAGCTTGCAATCCGTCATGGAGCGGCTGAACACCGCCCGTGAAAGGTACAAGAGACTATCAGCAAAGTACATCGCTCTTCTAAAAGATTTTAATTCTGATGAAGCTCTTCCAGACCTCAGTGAGGCGCTAGAGACGGACAAGGAGAGAGACGCCAAGGTCCAACATGCCATGAACAAGGCTGAACACCGTATCTCTCACCTGCAAGAAACCAGGTCACACCGATCGACCTCATCTAAACGTTCCTCTCGGTCATCCAGGGCATCGTCCTCAAGAAGTTCAACCATGAGCGACAGGATACTAGAGGCCCGCATAAAGGCAGAGGAATCCAGAGTGAGACGTTCTTTCACTGAGAGAGAAGCTAAGGCAGAGGCAAAAAGGGCAGAAGCAGACATGGAAGCAAAAAGGGCAGAAGTGGAAGCCAAGAGAGCAGAAGTGGAAGCAAAAAGGGCAGAAGTGGAAGCCAAGAGAGCAGAAGCAGAAGCGGAGGCTCAGCTGAAGATTCTTCGGTCACAGATGGAAGAGGAGGTCGCATTAGCTAAAGTGAGACTACTTGAGCAGGCGTTGATCCAAGGTCCTGATGCAGCTAACTTGCCACCACTGGAATCAGACGATCCAGTCAATCGCACGAAAGACTATGTACTAAACCAGCTACCTGTAGCAACCCCGGTCTACAGTACCGTCCAAGTCGACGACACCAAAACCTCCAACGTACTTCCAGAGGTGCCAGTACCCTCGAAGGCACCCGAGCTAATTAATGACAGTCACCCAGAGATACCTTCTCAAACACAGTCACCACCACAAGATGGCAACCAAGTGTTTCCTGACCCACCTTCACAGCTCAAGCGGTATTCGTCAGATTCTTCAAGGGCTAAACCACAGCTCAACCCTGCAGCAACATCATTCTATCCGGGAACAGCTCATCCATTCACACCAGGCGGCCCATACGCCCCAGGGGCATCACGAGTCGTCGTGGCAACGAGTGGTGAGAAGTTGGATATGTCCGAGTTCGCCAGGTTCATGGTGAGCAGAGAGCTAATCAACACCAGTCTTACGAAGTTTGATGATCGTGCAGAGAGCTACAGGGCCTGGAAAGCAACCTTTAAGGCAGCCATCGCCAATCTCAACCTAACTGAAGAACAGGAACTTGACCTCCTGATAAAGTGGTTAGGTCCAAGCTCTTCAACCCGCGTCAGGAGCCTCAGAGCGGTCCACGTGGAACAAGCAGAAGCAGGTCTCGCTGCCGCATGGCAAAGGCTGGAACGCACCTTTGGCAGCGCAGAGGCAATAGAGAAAGCCCTATTCAAGAGACTGCAGGATTTCCAAAAGATCAACCTTAAAGACGTCCACAAGCTGCAAGACCTAAGTGACCTGCTAATGGAGCTGGAGCTCGCCAAAAGAGACCCTCGTCTGTCTGGGCTGTGCTATCTGGATTCAGCCCATGGAGTAAACCCGATCGTGGTGAAGCTGCCATACAGCCTGCAGGAAAGGTGGGCAATGTCAGTATCAAGATACAAAAGAGTGAACGACGTTACCTTCCCTCCATTCATCCACTTCTGCAGGTTCATCGATGAACAGGCCCAGATGAGGAATGACCCCAGCCTCGACTTCCTAGAGTCCAACGCTTCGACAGCCGCACCAACTCCTGCGCCAAGGTATGAAAACACCACATACAAACGCAGAGACACTAAGAGAGCTGTGAGCGTTAGGAAGACCGAGCTACCGTCACCTGCAACGCCCACAGACGAACAGAACATCGTCTCATCACGAGATAAATCCTTTAATCGTGAATGTCCCATCCACAAGAAGCCACACTCGTTGACCAAGTGCAAAGGGTTTAGATCCAAAACCCTACAGGAGCGCAAGGAGATCCTCACAGAGCTCGGGGTTTGCTTCAAATGCTGCACATCACTTGAGCACATGGCCAAGGACTGCAAATCCACAGTCAAGTGTGGGGAGTGCCACAGCGAAAAGCATGTTTCAGCCATGCACTCAACCCGAATAGCTAGAGACACACCGGCTGCAGTCACCACTGCTCCCGCTCCAAGTCATGGCGGGGAGCCACAGAATCAGACCGACACCGCCACAACTGTCTCCTGCTCATGCTCAGAAGTATGTGGAGAGGGCCGCATGGAGAAATGTTGCGCCCGAATATGCCTCATCAAGGTTTACCCCGAAGGACATCCAGAAAAGGCAATGAAGGTGTATGCCATCATAGACGACCAAAGAAACCGGTCCCTGGGAGGAGCCAAATTCTTTGAAGCCTTCGGAATTAGTGGACCATCAGAGCCCTACACCTTGAACACCTGCTCAGGCCGCATAGAGACTAGCGGCAGAAGAGCCCAGGGATTCATCGCTTCTCCTATCAACGGGAAGACTGAAATACCTCTGCCAACGCTAGTTGAATGTGACCAAATACCCAGCCATAGGAGTGAGATTCCTACCCCAGAAGCTGTACTTCATCAGCCGCACCTGAAGCACCTCGCAAGCGTCATCCCACCTATGGACAACAACGCGGAGATTCTACTCCTGCTCGGCAGAGACAACCTGAGGGTACACAAGGTGCGACAACAGTGCAACGGACCTGACTACGCACCATACGCCCAGAGACTGGACCTCGGATGGGTAGTCATAGGAAACGTGTGCGTTGATCGATCAGAAATCGACTCCTTCAGGACCTACGTCCATGGAGACGGACGCACAACCTGCCTAAGGCCATGTCCTCATCACTATGAAGTGAAAGAGAAGCCCCCAGACTCAATACAGCTGCCTGACATCGCTTCTTCTCTGCGTACCGACAACTTGGGAAGATCAGTCTTTCACATCACCAAGGACGACGATAAAGTAGCCTTGTCAGTGGAGGACAGAGAATTCATCGACATAATGGACCGTGAGTTCTCTAAGGACAAAACCGACCACTGGGTCTCTCCATTACCCTTCCGATCCACCAGGGTAAGACTGCCAAACAACCGAGACCAAGCTCAGAACAGATTCAACTCTCTTCAACGTTCAATGAACCACAAACCTGAAATGAGGGAGCATATTGTCGCCTTTATGGACAGAATATTTCGCAACAACCACGCGGAACCCGCTCCTCCCGTGAAGAAGAAAGAAGAGTGCTGGTATCTGCCTTCATTTGGTGTCTACCACCCACGGAAACCGAACCAAATCAGGGTTGTCTTTGACTCCAGCGCCAAACATGGAGGCGTATCACTCAACGATGTCCTCCTCACAGGTCCCAACCTGACGAACAACTTAGTAGGAGTGTTGCTGAGGTTCAGGAAAGAACTCGTCGCCATCACTGCCGATATCGAACAGATGTTCCACTGTTTCCTAGTCAGGGAGGACCACCGGAACTTCCTCAGATTCCTGTGGTTCAAGGACAACGACACCAACAAAGAGATGGTGGAATACCGTATGAGAGTCCATGTCTTCGGGAACAGCCCTTCACCCGCAGTAGCAACCTACGGTCTCCGAAGGACCGCATCAGAGGGAGAGTCTGAGTATGGCACAGACGCAAGAGACTTCGTTGAAAGAGACTTCTATGTAGACGACGGGCTCAAATCACTGCCCACTGAAGAAGCAGCCATTGATTTGCTCAAGAGGACCCAAGGTATGCTGGCCCAGGCAAGGCTCAGGCTTCATAAAATCGCTTCAAACAGCCCGACCGTAATGAGAGCCTTTGATTCGGGTGATCACGCCCCTGGATTCAAGGACATTGACTTGGGGCTAGACAGCCCACCCGTGCAGAGGAGCCTAGGCATCAGATGGGATCTCGCAGCCGACTCCTTCGGGTTTCAAGTGAATTGCTCGGACAAACCATTCACAAAACGTGGTGTCCTCTCCATAGTGAACAGCTTATTTGACCCGCTGGGGTTCGTGGCGCCCATCACCATACAAGGCAAATCCTTGTTGAGACAACTATCTGAAACTGTCAAGGATTGGGATACCCCGCTCCCCTCCGACAAAGAGAAAAAATGGGAAACTTGGAAACAGTCGTTGTGCGGATTGAACAATATTCACATCCCGAAATGCTACACCAAAATCTCCCTTGCCTCTAGCGGAAGGAAAGAACTCCACGTCTTTTCAGACGCCTCCACAGAAGCCATAGCGGCGGTTGCATACCTGAAGGTGATGGACGCCAGCGGGCAAAGCTACGTCGGATTGGTGTTCGGCAAGGCGAAGCTAGCCCCGAAGCCCGACCACACCATCCCCAGACTCGAACTCTGTGGAGCCGTCTTGGCAGTGGAAATTGCTGACTTCATACTACAAGAACTGTGTATCGAAATAGATGAGGTCCAATTCTACACCGACAGCAAGGTCGTTTTGGGTTACATCTACAATACATCGAGACGATTCTACGTGTATGTCAGTAACCGCATCGAAAGGATCAGGAGATCCTCTAAACCGGAACAATGGCGTTACGTACCATCGGAGCTGAATCCAGCAGATCTTGCAACCAGACCCATGTCTATATCTTCTTTCGTTAACTCTTCTTGGCTTACAGGTCCAGGGTTCCTGCTGAGACAGTCAGAAGAAGGTGTCCAGGAAGACTTCAGCATCCTAGATCCAGACAACGATCCAGATGTCCGAACTGAAGTCCATACCCTGACCACCAGTGCTGAGAAAACATCCAACCTCGGCTGCCAACGTTTTGAACGTTTCTCCAGCTGGTTAAGACTCGTCAGGACTGTTGCCAGGTTAGTGCACATCGCCAGATGTTATCGTGCAGACTTTAAAGACAAGGACTGTCATCGCTGGCATGTATGCCACAGACCTCTTTCTGCTGAGGACATCTCCCATAGTGAGTCCCTCATTATACGCCACCTCCAACAGAGCGAATTCGCCACCGAATGGAAGTGCTTAAATAACAAACAGCAGATTCCATTAAGAAGCCCCCTCGCCAATTTAAACCCAGTAATGGACAGCTTCGACTTACTGAGGGTTGGCGGTCGTTTAAGCCAGGCTCGTTTCGGTGTCGCAGAGCAAAATCCTCTCATCATTCCCAACAAACACCACGTTACAGTCTTACTGATCCGTCATCATCATGAAAGGGCTGAACACCAAGGCAGGCAAATTACAGAGGGCACTCTACGGTCTGCAGGCCTCTGGATTGTCGGGATGAAGAGACGTGTAGCACAAATACTTCACGATTGTGTGCACTGTCGCAAAGTGAGAGGAAAGCAACTGTGCCAACAAATGGCCGACCTACCTACAGATAGACTTTCCATGGAACCACCTTTCACCTATGTGGGCCTAGACGTTTTCGGACCATGGATGGTATCCACACGCAGAACTCGTAGCAGCCGTGCGGACAGTAAGCGGTGGGCTGTGCTATTCACCTGCTTGAGCATCCGAGC
This sequence comes from Dendrobates tinctorius, assembly GCF_039654945.1. Classification (NCBI taxonomy): domain Eukaryota; kingdom Metazoa; phylum Chordata; class Amphibia; order Anura; family Dendrobatidae; genus Dendrobates; species Dendrobates tinctorius. The sequence goes on from NW_027361677.1 coordinate 6,056,248, forward strand.
CGTTCACATCGAGGTGTTAGAGTCCATGGATACCTCCTGCCTGATTAACGCCTTGAGAAGATTCCTCGCCATCAGAGGACCAGTAAAGCAGCTGAGGTCCGACCGCGGCAGCAACTTCGTCGGTGCATGTAGAGAGCTGAACATCGACACCAAGCCAATCCAAGACCAGCTGGCAGACAAGGGTTGCACCTGGATCTTCAATTCTCCTCACAGTTCTCACATGGGAGGCTCCTGGGAGAGGATGATCGGAATCTCACGCAACATCCTGAACTCCATGCTAAAGGACGTCAACTCCTCGAGACTCACGCACGAGACTCTAGTGACTCTTTTAGCCGAAGTCTCAGCCATCATCAACTCGAGACCCCTTGTGCCGGTGTCAATGGATCCAGAGGTACCAACCATGTTGACTCCCAACATCCTTCTTACTCAGAAGATCGACAACGCGGTAATTCCCAGCGGAGACTTCACTCATGCCAACACCTACCAAAGACACTGGAAACGAGTCCAATATTTGGCCGACTACTTCTGGAACCGATGGAGGAAGGAATACCTTACCATTCTTCAAGGGAGAAGGAAGTGGCGACATCCCAAGCCGAATATCAAGGAAGGAGATCTGGTCCTCATGAAAGACCAGACCACTGAAAGGACTGACTGGCCTCTGGGACTTGTTACCAGGACACTGCCTAGCCAGGACGGCAACGTACGGAAGGTGGAGCTGAGGGTCTTTAGGAAGGGTGAGACGAAGATCTTTGCGAGGCCAATCCATGAACTCGTCCTCTTACGGCCTATCGAGAGCGCCACTACGGGATGAGCGTTCTGCACCCGAAGTTTGGCCGTTTTTCTGATTTTTTGAACTTTAATTGTTGCATTTAACATGCCCTTTCTTTTAGGTTTATTATTATTATGGACAATAGTGGAATCCCCATAGTGAATTCCAGACGGGGAGTGTGCTGTTCCATGCATGTTTCTAGTTAAAGAAATGTATTTATGTTTTTTCGCTTGTCTCTGCTGCCATCTACTGGCCAGACCATTTAGTTCCTCGGTCTTTCCTTGTTCAGCCTATGGGGAGGGGCTTCTCTTCAGCCTCTTCTCTTCCTGTTTGCTCAGTCATCGGCAGACATCTTACCTGAGAGAACTGTTCTCCCTCATGAGCTGAGGAAGCAAAGTCTTTTGACCCGCAAGTAGCGACTCCAGAGACAAGCTCCATGCAAGAGACTCAATGTAATGTTTGAATCGTTATCTACGGAATAAACCAACATTGTTCTTCTACACAACGCGTGTATGCTTATCTGAGAAGCTGCTATGGGTCATGTCTGCCTCGCTTATTGGATACACAAAGGTAGGAACTTCTCTCGCTTACATGTCTGCATACCTTTAATCGCCATTAAGTGGGGACAGAACACACATCACAGTGTGCTGCACATCGTCTCACATTGATCCAATGGATGTGAGTTACTGCGTCCAGAAGTCTGCCTTCAATTGGAATATTGAGTCTCGGATAATAACTGAAAGAGCACGTTGGAGATGTAGTCTGAACTTTTCTGCTGGTGGCCTGAATTGGTTGTCCATTGTGGCCAATGCCTATTAATCTGTAAGCTTCTCATACTTCCATTGATTGGGTGGGGGAGGGAGGTGAGATGGCCATAGATACTCTCTTCAAATGACACTGATCAAACGCTGGTCAGAGTAAGCAGAGTGTTAACCTAGTGATATCTGATTATCTCGGATGAGTGACTCAGAACATACTGAATAGAAGAAGGAGAATTAAGTTTCTCCATCTTCTCCATTGTTGAGGCCGCATAATATACATTTAGATATTATATACTCTCCTTGGGTATTAATTCTCTTTCAACAGACTACAATCTTGAAAACTTTTGTAAAGGGAACCTGTCACTCAATTTATGTTACCCAAACCGCGGCCATCATGAATCAGAACCTAGCTGTCACAATCCATTCTTAGATCTGTTGCAGAGTCTGGATTCTCTTTTATAAGCCTTTTTCCTTTCAGGCCCTCTGGGGTTAATATGAGTTTTTGCCCCCCGGTGGCCGCTGGTGTTACTACAACTGTAGTTGGTTGGCTGCTGGGTTTTCCCCCTCCGGTGGCCACTGGTGTTACTACAGTTTTAATTAGTCATCAGGTGGTGACCCCCCATCCTTCCTATAAAAGGTTATCAGCTGCTGCTGCTCCCTGTTGGTAATATTGGTCATTCACTAACCAACCTTTCTGAAGAGAGGAGCTATCTGGAGCAGTGCTGTTGCAGCTTATCTGGAGCCTTTGTGTTTCTGCTGGAGGCGGTGTCCGGGTGCCTTTCTCTGCGGTCCGGTCCATGATTGCAGAGCAAGCTAAGTGTTGCTTGTTTTTCCCTGTCTGTTGTTTTCCCTGGTGTTTTACTAGTACAGTGGTGAGGACCAGTGTACTCACTTGCCAGTTCCCTAGTAAGGGATAGGTGCAGGGTAAGTGAGGGACTGAGGTACCCTGGTCAGCGACAGGTTGAAAGAACCTGTATAGGGAACGTGAGAATTCAGGGCTCTTCCTTAGGAAGTTGCAGGAGGTGTCCACTTCCCCGTTCCCTATTATAGGGCCCACCTTTGTAATTGTTTCCCCGGTGTCCTCTTGTCTGTCTTGTAGTTTTGTGACCGACCGATCGTCGGTCACGCAGAGCCAGACATACCGTGACACTAGTTGCATGATTGCGGCCAGGTATATTTGAGAAGATTTAGATTGAATAGCCAGGCGGTGGCGAAATGCGTTAGTTTAATAAAAACCTTCAATTTATATAAGATTCTTCAGCCCAGGTACCGTGATTTCTCCATTAAAGTGAATTGCTATCTGGAAAAAAATTTCCTACAGCAAAGGGGTTGCAGTCGTGGATTCTTAGGCTCTTATTGGTGATTTGTCCATATACAACCTCCCCAGGTGAGCTCTACCATCACTCTTTCTTTTGTCTTGCAATATTATTGTGCGCTTCTGTCCCAACCAGGTGTCAGTTGAGGACTGCAGGCAGAGACAAGATGTCACGGGTGTGTCAGAGGCTGCAGACAGTCACACTGCATCTGGCTACAGAAGGTCTCTGCATTTGGCTTTACAGACAACTTAAACCTTCTGGCTCTTTGACCCACTGGCAACCTTTCTCCTGCTCTAATTGATACACCTGGACCTGGGTGTTATAGACTGCTGGCCTGCGGCTGGGAGTTGCTGGTGATATTTCCATTTCCCCCTGTTGAGGCTTGGAGCAATAGCAATCGGCTATCTTCCTCTTTGGTGTTGCTGGAGGACGTCTGTTACTTCTGTGAGGCTTCTGAAGATAAGTATTCCCCTCGTTTGTATACCTCAGCTGTCTTTAGTGGTAGTAGGGATAGACTAGTGCTCACTATGTCCTTCCCTATGCAGGGCTTATCGCCAGGGTAAGGCAGGGATTAGATATATGCTCGGCGATAGGTGCATAACCTATATAGGGACGTTTAGGGCAAACAGGGTGACGTTAGATCTGCCTATGGATCTCCACTCCCCTCTTCCCTAGTGTTGGGTTCCGTTCCCCTTATCCCTTCGTGTTGCACTTAGTCTTTCCTACATTGCGGGTGACACAAGACTAGTTCAGTGCTGTCTTCAGTCGGTTTTTCCCAGTACTGCTCCAGGTGATTGACAGGAATGTCCTATGTGTGTGCTTAGAGACCTGTCAATCACCTGGGAGAAGCTGGATAGGGAATAGTCAGATGTCTCCCTATGGTCCCTGGCTGGATCTTTATTAATGTGATGCTAAGTAAACGCCTCACAAAGAAAGCGTGAGGCAAGTTAAGGAGTCCAGGGAGCATGTCAAAGGCAAAAGGGTAAAGCAAAAGAATGGTTAAAAGGCAACGTCCAAGGTCAGGCAGTAAACGTCAGAATATGTTAAAGGCAATACAAACAAATTATTAAAATGCAAAGTTTGAGGTCATGCAAAGGTCAGAGTATGTCAAAGGCAAAGGGGCAATACAAAAAAATAATCAAAAGACAAAAGTCAGGCAGCAAAGGTGTTAGGCGTCAGGTTTCTGCATCTGCTCTGCAGGAATCCAGAGCCTCACATTATGCGGTCTCCTGCTGTTTATCTACAGCAGAGGAGATTGCTCTGCAGCAAATCTCTCCAGAGACTAAGTCTCTCTATCCTCCTACTGGGCATGCTCACGAGACGATCTCCCATTGGAGATCAGGAGTCATGTGCCCAGGTCCTGCTCCAGATCTCATTGGTCCATCGTGGAGATCTGGAAGCTACTGGAAGGTCCCGGCGATAAAAAGCGCGCATGGCCGTTCCGCCATGCGCTAGTATAGTCTCTAGTTGCTACTGTGTGAATGATGATGGATATATGATTCTGGTGACTGACTCATTAAGATCCCCTCCCTCTGATATTACGAATGTGTACAGGGACTTAGCTTAGAGTCAGCACCAGCGCGTGGCAAGCCTCAAGCCACTACTACATCATCCACAGTGCTAGCGTCCGACATTGCGCTTGCTTCCTTGCTTTGTCGACTAGCGGCAGTGTCCTACGCCGCGCTGCAGTTGCAGGCCTCTTTGGCGTCCGCAGTAGCGATGCCGCACACACGGTAGGTCTAGACGGACGCAGTTCCTCTGCTTTGGGTCCCGCTCCTGTGACCAGATACCGTGTGTGCAGTTACCTGAGACCTGTGACAATAACAGGCTCAGCCTTTTGTGTTTATCTCTGCTGGCATCTCTGTGAGCAAGCAGAGATTGCTTAGCACACCTGGCTGACTTATAACCCGTGCGCGTTATACCGCCATATTGCTCGTCAGTCACTACTTAGCAGCAGTGATATCACCTTCTGCACGGTGGACCCTGAGCGGCGAACGCACTTTATTATTTATTTTATTTAGTGCGTTCCACCGTTCCTAACAAAAGGTCAGACTATGTCGAAGGCAAAGGGGCAAGACAAACAATATGATCATAAGGGAAAGTCTGAGGTCAGGCAACAAAGATCTGAATAGCTGAACACAGAGCTTAAGGGGCCTGTCACACTAAGCGATATCGCTATAACGTCACTGGCTTTTGTGGACGCGGGCGGCGAACGCACTTTATTATTTATTTTATTTAGTGCGTTCCGCCGTTCCTAACATACTAGTGCCAGGGTCTGGCTAGTAATGGCAGATCAGCAGCAACTACTACAGTACATTCGCCAGCTAGAGGGCCGGTTGGCTACTCTTGAGAGTGCTAGCTCAGCTGCGAAGTCTACTGAAGCTGCTGTACAGGCAGTCGCCGAGGCGGTTTCACGTATGTCCACATCCTCCTCTGCGCCGACAGTTTCCCGCCTCCCGTTGCCCGATAAATCTTCTGGCGATGGTGCCTCTTGCAGGGGTTTCATGAGCCAGTGCTCTATCCAGCTGGAGTTACTAGCTGCGCAATTCCCTACGGAACGGGCTAAGGTGGGGTTTATTGTTTCCCTTCTGTCGGGCAGGGCGTTGGAGTGGGCCACGCCACTATGGGAGCGTGGTGACCCAGAGGTTCGGACCGCTGCTCAGTTCTTAACATCTATCAAGCAGGTCTTCCTGGGACCACGGGTCACGCACGACACCTCTCTTCAGCTCCTTGCATTAACTCAGGGATCCCTCTCGGTCAACCAGTATGCCATTCGTTTTCGGACACTGGCTTCCGAGCTGGAGTGGTCTGATAAAGCCCTCATCCCTGTGTTATGGAGAGGTTTAGCTGAGCATGTTAAGGATGCTCTATCTACCAGAAAGGTTCCTGCAAGTCTGGAGGAGCTGATTGCCATTTCCACCCGCATTGATCTCCGTTTCTAGGAGCGCGGACTGGAGCGTGCTCAATCCAGATGGAAGGTTACTCCAGCTCCCAACCTCTTGAACCTCTGGAATCACCCGAGCCAGAGTGTTCACTCCCAGAGCCCATGGAGGTGTCTCGCGCCAGTCTCGAGGCGCGTCTGGCACTAAGCTCCACTTGCGGTTACCACTGTCAACACTCTGTTCCCCAGGATAACGGGGCCCGGCAATGGCCAAACTCTGTGCCGCCGGGCAAGACCTTTGTCCCTCCTCGCTTTCGGCTGAAGGTTCTCGCGTGGGCACACGCGTCCAGGGCGGGTGGTCACTGTGGCTACATGCAGACCACAAAACTCCTGGCAGGGTCTTATTGGTGGCCGCACAGGGCTCGGGACATAAAAAAATATATTCGGGCATGCGCCTCTTGTGCTCGGAATAGCCTCCTTAAACAGAGAGTGGAGATGTCCGCTGACACACCGCGCTGTTCCACTTCAACTTCTGCTCTGGGCGGTTTTGCCGCTCCCGTTGTCTCCAGTGGCGGATCTTAATAGGGGCGGATGGGGCGGTCGCCCCGGGCCCAAGGTTTTTAGGGGGCCCACCCGCCCAGGCAGGGGCCAATCCGGTCGGTCGGCATCGCATCGCATATGATCTGAGACTGTCATGTCACTGCTCACTGTGTGAGCCGCCCGCCGCCGCCCAGTGGCGTAGGAACTTGGAAGGGGGGCGGGCAGTCCCAGGCAGGAGCAGAAGTTCCTTCCTCCTCTCTCTGTGTGCTGTGGGCGGTCAGGACTGAGAAGCGTGGAGGCGGCGGCCGGCCGACTGGCAGAGCACAGTGAGGAGGACTCGGAGAGAAGAGAAGAGGCGGCAGGGAGGTGGGTCACTGACAGTCTGACTCTGACACTCGCCGTCGGCGTCACCATTTGGGAGGAGGATGCTCTGCCTCTCCCCAGCCTCCCTGGCTGCTCCCTCGGCTCGGCTCGGCTCCTGGGGCCTGTATATGATGAAGGGGGGGTGACTGGGGCCTGTATATGATGAAGGGGGGGTGACTGGGGCCTGTATATGATGAAGGGGGGGTGACTGGGGCCTGTATATGATGAAGGGGGGGTGACTGGGGGCTGTATATGAAGGGGGGGTGACTGGGGCCTGTATATGATGAAGGAGGGGTGCCTGGGGCCTGTATATGATGAAGGGGGGGTGACTGGGGGCTGTATATGAAGGGGGGGTGACTGGGGCCTGTATATGATGGAGGGGTGACTGGGGCCTGTATATGATGAAGGGGGGGTGACTGGGGGCTGTATATGAAGGGGGGGTGACTGGGGCCTGTATATGATGAAGGGGGGTGACTGGGGCCTGTATATGATGAAGGGGGGGTGACTGGGGGCTGTATATGATGAAGGGGGGGTGACTGGGGGCTGTATATGATGAAGGGGGGGTGACTGGGGCCTGTATATGATGAAGGGGGGGTGACTGGGGGCTGTATATGATGAAGGGGGGGTGACTGGGGGCTGTATATGATGAAGGGGGGGTGACTGGGGGCTGTATATGATGAAGGGGGGGTGACTGAAGCCTGTATATGATGAAGGGGGGGTGACTGGGGTTGTACAGGATGAAGGGGGTGAGTGGGGGCTTCACAGGATGAAGGGGGGATGAGTGGGGGCTTCACATGATGAAGGGGGGTGAATGGGGCTGCACATGATGAAGGGGGGGTGAGTGGGGCTGCACATGATGGTGGGGGTAAAATTAACTGCACATGATGATGGGGTAGTGGGGCTGCACATGAAGTTGGGGGGGAAGGGGACTGCACATGATGAAATGGAAGGGGGGATAAGGGGCTGCAAATGATGAAGCGGCACTGCAGATGAAGTGAGTGGGTGATAGGGGACTGCAATGGATGAAGTAAGGGGACTTCAAATTAAAGTGGGGACATTAAAGTGGATCCCCTATGGCCAGGATCACGTTGGGCGATTTTGTGCGTATTGGCCGTAGGCCTACAGCTTATGTGCAACGTCTTTTTAGGCCATGTCCACACGTGGTGGAATGGTGGCGGGTTTTCCGTATGGACCCGCAGCAAACCAAGTGCTGCGGTCCGTACGGCTGTCAATTCCCGCACGGGGACAGCAGCGCTCAGGTGGGAAGGGGGGTACAGGGGCCCAGGTTTTATGAACAGCCCCGGGCCCATAGTCCACTTAATCCGCCACTGGTTGTCTCCCACGTGTCCCTTCTTAAACCTGGCGATCTTGCCGCCTCTGGTGCTTTCCACGTGTCCCGGTTATCTGTGTCTCCTACCGGGACATCAGACTTGCCTTCGGACGAGTCTGAAGCCTATGCCTCTGATAGGCACAAGGTGGTGGATTGGAAGGCTCGGGGGGAGGGGGCCCTAGGAGGGGGGTAATGTTAGGCGTCAGGTTTCTGCATCTGCTCTGCAGGAATCCAGAGCCTCACATTCTGCGGTCTCCTACTGTTTATCTACAGCAGAGGAGATTGCTCTGCAGCAAATCTCTCCAGAGACTAAGTCTCTCTAGCCTCCTGCTGGGCATGCTCACGAGACGATCTCCCATTGGAGATCGGGAGTCATGTGCCCAGGTCCTGCTCCAGATCTGTTAGGAGTGGTGGAACGCACTAAATAAAATTATAAATAAAGTGTGTTCACCGCTCGGGGTCCACCGTGCGGTAGATGGTAAGACCACTGCTAGGTGGTGGCAGAAGGTATCTGGCTGTAGAGTGCACAGGGTTCAGACTTCACCCAGATGCACTGAACAAGCTCTGTTGAACTCAGAGCTGCAAGGATAACCACATGAACATATAACGCTGGAGCAAGCTCTGTTTCACTCACAGAGCTGCAAGCATGCACAAGCTATGTTGCACACACAGAGCTGCAAGCATACACAAGCTCTGTTACACACACAGAGCTGCAAGCATACACATGTGCAATAACGCTGAGTCTGTTTAAATGTCACAGGAGCTCAGCGACACAGACGCGGTATCTGGTCACAGGAGTGGCCCTAGCTGACGGCACCAACTCCATCTAGACCTACCGTAGACGTCTGGAAAATAGGGCGTTGCACGTGTGAACACACCTAGTGCTGCAACTGCAGCGCGGCGATAACTAAGCCGCTGAAGAAACGCCGCTGTCAAGCAGGCGCAAGCTGACGCTAGCTGCTGAGCGCTGGAGCAAAGGCGCGCTGGCGCTAGTACTGGCTCTAACTCAAACTCTCACACATTCGTAATAACCAAGGAATGGGGGTTTCAAATGAGTCATTCACCAGTCCATGCATCCATCAACAAACATACAGCAGCAAGTATGACTATACTATCGCATGGCGGAACAGCCATGCGCGCTTTATATAGCATACGGGACCCGCCGGAAATCTCCAGAACTCCAATCGGAGCCAATAGGATTCAGAGCAGGACCTGAGCACCTGACTCCCGAACTCCAATAGGAGCTCGTCCTGTGAGCATGCTCAGAAGCTGGCACAAAGGACTTAGCCTGTTATGAGTTCATTTTCTCCTTCACCTCTGATGAACTCCCTCTGCTGGGGAAAGGAGGTAGTGAAATTGATCTGGATGGGAAGAACCTGTCATCTGAACAGGTGGAGTGTGATTGGACATCCGGAATTTCTGAGTGGATATAAGGTAGCCGACGCCCTGCTGGGTTGCTGGTGATCCTTTCTGCTCTGAGCTCTGGCATCCAGTTTAGTTCCTGTCTACTAAAAGCTAAGTTTTTGCTCTGCTATTTTTCCATGAGATTTTGTCTGTTTACTTAGTGTTTGTGTTCAGCCTGCCCTGGTTTGGACAGGCTGAACTCCATTTTTGTCTCTGATCAGTTGATCTCTTTGCTCTGTCTTCAGAATATACCTGAGTGCTGATATAGAGATTTTGAAGTCTAGTGACTTCAGGGCCTTTTCTATCAGACGTGTTGGACATTATTTTTGGCAGGGTTTTTTGCGTGATTGCAGTCAGCATCTTTTCTGTCCTTTCCTATCTAGTTAGTTGGGCCCCATCATTTGCTCAGCCTGTCTTTCTGTCTGCGTTTGTGTTTTCATCTGTTTTTCAATGACAATACATGTTGGGGGCTGTCTATTGCTTTGGGGTCTGCTCTGGGGCAGTTTAGATTTCCCCTTTCTTTCTTTAGGCTTATTTAGCTCTCCGGCTGTGACGAGGGGTCTAGGGCACCGTAGGAACCCCCCACGGCTACTGTTAGTTGTGGTGAATAGGATCAGGGGTCTGCAATCCGCTAGCTACCAACCTCTCCGGTTTTCTGGACTTAGCTTGTGTTTTTGTTTTTTCCTCCCCCGGTGACTCGTTCATAACATAGCCTCTGGAGATAAATGTGAGGACCTGGGTTTCTGCATAGGTATGGCAGAACTCAGATTCCTAACAAGATCTCATTGGTCCATCATGGAGATCTGGACGCTACCGGAAGGTCCCGGCTATAAAAAGCGCGCATGGCCGTTCCGCCATGCGCTAGTATAGTCTCTAGTTGCTACTGTGTGAATGATGATGGATATATGATTCTGGTGACTGACTCATTAAGATCCCCTCCCTCTGATATTACGAATGTGTACAGGGACTTAGCTTAGAGTCAGCGCCAGCGCGTGGCAAGCCTCAAGCCACTACTACATCATCCACAGTGCTAGCGTCCGACATTGCACTTGCTTCCTTGCTTTGTCGACTAGCGGCAGTGTCCTACGCCGCGCTGCAGTTGCAGGCCTCTTTGGCGTCCGCAGTAGCGACGCCGCACACACGGTAGGTCTAGACGGACGCAGTTCCTCTGCTTTGGGTCCTGCTCCTGTGACCAGATACCGTGTGTGCTGTCACCTGAGACCTGTGACAATTACAGGCTCAGCCTTTTGTGTTTATCTCTGCTGGCATCTCTGTGAGCAAGCAGAGATTGCTTAGCGCACCTGGGTGACTTATAACCCGTGCGCGTTATACCGCCATATTGCTCGTCAGTCACTACTTAGCAGCAGTGATATCACCTTCTGCACGGTGGACCCTGAGCGGCGAACGCACCTTATTATTTATTTTATTTAGTGCGTTCCGCCGTTCCTAACAAAAGGTCAGACTATGTCGAAGGCAAAGGGGCAAGACAAACAATATGATCATAAGGGAAAGTCTGAGGTCAGGCAACAAAGATCTGAATAGCTGAACACAGAGCTTAAAGGGCCTGTCACACTAAGCGATATCGCTAGCAATATCGCTATAACGTCACTGGTTTTTGTGGACGCGGGCGGGAGGACGTCAGGATCGCCTCGTCTGACAGGTAACGACCCCCGACCCCTGCGATGTTGCTGGTGAGATCTGCCTGTGTGGCAGCTCACTAGCGACCACTTAGCGATGCACCAGCGATCCTGACCGCGTCATATCGCTGGTCGGGATCGCTGGTGCATCGCTAAGTTTGACACTACCTTAAGGCACACACACCACCGAGCAAAGCCACAACTGGCAAAGGTCTGACCATTGTCAGCTAGCTAAATAGCCAGGTAATCACCCAGAACGGGTGACACCTGGAGGAAACCCAGCAAGCCCGGTCAGATTGGGTGGCCAGGTTGTAACTCACAATAATGACAGCCCAGCACGTCCCTGATTCTATAGGGTAACAAATCCTATGGAGCTTTTTTTGGACTTTGTGCGCTGCTTGATATAATGCACAATTACTGTTGTATTAAAAGATCAATGTTTTTGTTGCCAACGCATTTCGAAGTATGAACTATAGTAGTTCGTACTTCGAAACGCGTTGGCAATAAAAACATTGATCTTTTAATACAACAGTAATTGTGCATTATATCAAGCAGCACACGAAGTCCAAAAAAAGCTCCATAGGATTTGTTGTGTCGGCGGTCACTTGTTTGACCCTTGGATGTGCAGCAGCTGATCACTAACTCTGTGCTTTAACTCCCCTACAGCAGGTGAGTAGGTTCTATATATGTTTATAACTTTATCATCGGATAAGACCCTATTTGCGCTTCTTTGTTCCTATAGTGCAAAATATTCATTCTATAGGGTGACAGACCTGTCACTGGCTGCATCCCTAGGACACCATGAGTGGTGGAATAGTGGCAATTACACTTGGCTGCAATCGTGTAGCTAGGCTGCCATTCATGCTGACCGTGGTTTGGGCTGCATGAATTACGTGACAAGTTCCCTTGAAGTATCAGAAATCTGCCGCATCCGTTTTATCTATTCTGCACAGATAAAGTCAGGAGTTATGGTCACTTCCGATAGCTCTGAAAGCAATATATATTCCACACATCTTCCAATTAATTCCAGGTTAATCACAAGAGGTACTGGTGATTTTTAAGCATGATAAGGCATACCCAGAATTTTTTTTTTATTGTATCCAAATCCTAACCTCAGCTGCTTCCTCTGAAAAAAAAAATACATTTAATTGGCTCTCGGCTAAAAGAGACGCTTCCAAATCTTGAGTCATCAATGTCATAATCTGAGATGGATTTGTAGAAGCACTGGCATATTTTTCTGTAAAAATAAACAGGGGAGATAATGAGCAAGGCAGCAGGGCTTAAAGCATTCCTGCCGGTATTACGACAAGTTCAGCAGTGAGTTTTTGGGGGGATTCTGAGCCATACAAGCAGGTTAAGAGGCTCACTGATCAGATAAGGGACAGTGCTGTAAATTTCCCCTATCAACATGTGTATTTGGGCTATAGAGCTTCTCCCCATACCTGTTTACATCAATCACTGGGCGCAAGAAAATTAGCCACATTCTTGCCCTCCTCGGAAGTATCTAAAGTTTCCTTTTTATTGCCATTTGTGATGAATTGAACAGGATTTCCTCAGTTACGGTAATGCTACAACTTTAGAGCTTGCAGGCAACCAAGGCTCATTATAAAGCTCTCTAGTCATGGCCGAAAGCGTCGGCACCCTTAAAATTGTTCCAGAAAATGAAGTATTTCTCCCAGAACATTATTGCAATTACACGTTTTGTTATAAATGTTTATTTCCTATGTGTGTATTGTCACAACATAAAAAAAAAAACAGAGAAAAAAAAAGACCAACTGGACCTAATTTCACACACAACCGCAAAAATGGACCTGACAAAATTGTAGGAACCCTAAACTTAATGTTTGGTTGCACACTCTTTGGAATAAATAACTGCGACCAACCGCTTCCGGTAACCATCAATGAGTTTCTTACAATGCTCTGCTGGAATTTTAGACCATTCTTCTTTTGCAAACTGCTCCAGGTCTCTCATATTTGAAGGTGCCTTCTCCCAACAGCAATTTTAAGATCTCTCCACAGGTGTTCAATGGGATTTCAATACGGACTCATTGTTGGCTACTTCAGAACTCTCCCGCACTTTATTCTCATTCATTTCTGGGGGTTTCTTGAAGTTTGTTTGGGGTCATTGTCCAGCTGGAAGACCCCATGAACTAGGACGCAAACCCAATTTTCTGACACTGGGCACTACATTGCCACTCAAAATACTTTGGTAATCTTCAGATTTCATGATGCCTTGCACACAGTCAAGGCACCCAGTGCTATAGGCAGAAAAAACAACCTCAAAACAACTTTGAACCTCCACCATATCTGACTGTAGGTACTATGTTCTTTTCTTTGTAGGCCTTGATACATTCTCCGTAAACAGTAGAATGATGCGCTTTAACACAAAATTCTATCTTGGTCTCATCTGTCAACAAGATGCTTTCCCAGAAGGATTTTAGCTTACTCGTGTACACTTTGGCAAACTTTTTTAGCACTAAATACATACATTTAAGTAAAAAAAAATTCCCAAGAGTGGAAAACCCTTTAACCCTGACGTAACTATAAGTCAGAGTAAGGCTGGACCTGTGGCTGAGTTTTATAGCAGAACATTAATATCCTTTTTCCTTTTATACTGTAATACTGTATAACTATAGTCTACAGAATAAGCAATTAAACAATCCACTAAAAATAATAAAGTAAAAATGAATAAAACAATTGTTTAAAAATATTATAAAAATAAATATAAAACTTTAAAACACCCACCTCAATTTTCTCAATAAAAAATAAATGAAATCAAAGAAAATTTTTTTTGTATCATTGCATTATAAAAGTTTAATCTATCAAAATATAAAATTATCTAACCTGTACGTTAAACACCAAAAAGGAAATAATTCAAACCTCCTACGAAAAAATGCAATAAAAAAACAATCAAAACATTGTATGTACCGCAATATGCCATCAATAAAATAGAAGAGTCATGCTGCCATGTCATTTTTACTGCACAATGAATGTTGTAAAAAGGGAGCCCAAAAAATCATGGCAGAATAAATGAATAATTAACTTTTGTCCTTTAGCATGACATGTACTAATAAAACAGGACTAGTTCAGTGGGTCGTCTCTTCCCAGAGGCTAGTCCTGCATTATGATAAAACCATTATGTAAGGAGGTCGCAGCTGCCAGATATGTTGGCTGGAGACAGGCTTAATACATAAATACATGACATGCAAGAAGGAAAGAAACTGTTGGTCAAAATTATTGGTACCCCTCGTTTAATGACAGAAATAACTTGAATCTGACAAAAGTAATAATCAAAAATCTATGAAATTGAACAAATGAAAGTCAGACATTACTTTTCAGCCATGCTTCCACAGAATTTAAAAAAAATCAAACTCATAAAATAGGCCTGGACAGAAATTATGGTTCCCTTAACTTAATATTTTGTTGCACAACCTTTTGAGGCAATCACTGCAATCAAACGATTCCTATAACTGTCAATGAGACTTCTGCATCTCTCGACAGGTATCTTGGCCCACTCCTCAAGAGAAAACTGCTCCAGTTGTCTCGTATTTGAAGGTTGCCTTTTCCAGATGCATGTTTCAGCTCTTTCCAAAGATGCTCAATAGGATTTAAGTCAGGGCTCATAGAAGGCCACTTCAGAATAGTTCAATGTTTTCCTCTTATCCATTCTTGGGTGTTTTTAGCTGTGTGTTTTGGGTCATTATCCTGTTGCAAGACCCATGACCTGCGACTGAGACCCAGCTTTCTGACACTGGGCAGCACATTTCTCTCTAGAATTCCTTGATAGTCTTGAGATTTCATTGTACCCTGCACAGATTCTAGACACCCTGTGCCAGATGCAGCAAAACAGCCCCAGAACATAACAGAGCCTCCTCCATGTTTCACAGTAGGGACAGTGTTCTTTTCTTGATATGCTTCATTTTTCCGTCTGTAAACATAGAGGTGATGTGCCTTGCCAAAAAGTTCCATTTTTGTCTCATCTGTCCATAGGACATTCTCCCAGCAGCTTTGTGGCTTGTCAACGTGTAGTTTGTCAAATTCCAGTCTGGCTTTTTTAGGATTTTTTTTCAACAATGGTGTCCTACTTGGTTGTCTTCCATGAAGTCCACTTTGGCTCATACAACAACAGATGGCGCGATCTGACACTGATGTTCCTTGAGCTTGAAGTTCACCATTAATCTGTTTAGAAGTTTTTCTGGGCTCTTTTGTTACCATTCGTATTATCCGTCTCTTTGATTTGTCATCAATTTTCCTCCTGTGGCCACGTCCAGGGAGGTTGGCTACAGTCCCATGCAGCTTACATTTCTGAATAATATGTGCAACTGTAGTCACAGGAACATCAAGCTGCTTGGAGATGGTCTTATAACTTTTACCTTTTAACATGTTTATCTCTAATTTTCTTTCTGATCTCCTGAGACAACTCTTTCCTTCGCTTCCTCTGGTCCATGTAGAGCAGTGTTTCCCAAACTCCAGTCCTCACGGACCCCACGGGTCATGTTTTCAGGATTTCTATAGTGTTGCACAGGAGAGAGAATTTCTGATGCCTTGATGATACTTCCACCATCTGTGCAATTCTATGGAAAGCCTGAAAACATGACCCGTGGGGGCCACGAGGACACGAGTTTGGGAAATACTGATGTAGAGTGAGATACACACCATGTCACCAAACAGCACAGTGAGTATCTGTAGCCTCTATACAGGCCCACTCACTGATTCCAAGATTGTAGACACCTGTGATGCTAATTAGTGGATACACCTTGACAGTGGCGTAACTACAAAGTTATGGGACCCGATGCGAACTTTCAAATGGGGCCCCCCATTGCAAAATACATACAAAAAACAAGATACGGCGCACTAACTGTGCAATATAGCATGTTATATATAAAGGACAGGTGCTGCAACAGTGGCCTTACGAAGCGCTTTAAGAAGAGAAATTATCCTAAGGGTAGCATCTCGCGAGCATACCAACGAGCAAGTGGATGTACACAGGATTCGCTTTTGGCTACACGAGTTAGGACGGGGGGTTCGGGGCCCCGGTTCATCACACAATACAACAGCCAATGGTCACAGGTGAGAGAAGTACTTGGGAGGCATTGGGGCATTCTTACAACAGACTTACAGACAGCTGCCCTTGTGCCGGAGCAGCCTTGCATAACAGCAAGAAGGGCCCCAAATTTTAGAGACATCTTAACTAAGAGTCACTATATGAGACCAACCATTGGGCTGGATAGGGGAATGACGCTTAGGGGTTCCTTCGCATGTGGCGACTGTAATGTATGCCCCTATACTGTATGTTGCCCACTTGAGATTACTTTGTTAATCCAGGGGATGGTACTAGGCATAGGTTAAGGTCATACATTAATTGTAAAACTAGTTGTGTGATCTATGCGTTGATCTGTCCATGTCATCAGGTTTATATCGGGCAAACCTCCCAGGAGCTACGTCGAAGGATACAGAAACATTTGTGAACTATTAACTTGGTGCGAGTCGATCAGGCCAAGGACAAGGCCTTGACGTCTGTGGCAACCCATTTTTTGACCCACCACGCTGGTAAGGTTACTAATACTAGGGTGGTGGGATTGGAGAAAATATCAGTGTCCATTAGGGGGGGGGCTCGCCTAGGAAATTATTATTACAATTGGAGTCACGATGGATTTTCAGTTTGAACTCATTAAGTCCAGGAGGCTTGAATGAAGAGTATTCTGACTCATGGATATGTAGAACGTATGGTGCCTGGATAGACCTCTTTTTCTGGGCCCCTTCCGTATCAACCTGTACTCACGTTCATACCGATTAATCAGACAGCTTAACTCAGCCACGATCTCATGTAAGAAGACACCAGGAAAAGAGGGATGCTTTAACTGAAATTCTTGTATTATGATGAAAGCAGCAGGTAAAAAGGAATATTCTTCAGAGGACATGTAACAGGATGCATACAGATGGAGGGACGATCACAAAATGGAGAATGAAGGAGGGAACAAACATACATCACAGGACTACAGGGAGAGAGTTGGAACAAAATACAGGGAAAGGCAAACTTCTGCCTAGCAACAGAGATGCAACACAAACAATGCAAATACTAAATGATTTCCCAAGTCGTGGGACATGACACTCCCCGTCTGAAATCCTTGGATTTCACGATGTCCGTAATTCTTCGAAGTCGTTCGAACCTGAAAAACAAGAGAAAAGAGAAAAACATGTATGCAATAATAAACATCAAACATTTTTAAAGTCCAACTCGTTGTTGATAAGATAAGAACTAAGAACTTCAAGGACTTCTTCCATGTCTCCCACCTTTGCTGTTTCTGAGTCGGAAGCGGGGTGTCCCAATCAGTGTTCTCGGCAGTGAGCTGTCTTAACAGTATCTTGCCTTGAATAGTGATGGATGCTACAAACCCGAGAGGATCGTAGATGCTGTTTATGACAGATAGGACTCCTCGTTTGGTAAAGGGTTTGTCACAGGGCGACACTTGGAAGGTGAAGGTGTAATGTTTGATATCCCACAGTAGACCAAGGCTGCGCTGTGGGGGAGGAACATCAGAACCTAGGTTGAGGTCCTTTAGGTTCGTGGCATGGTCCTAAAGATGGAAACGCGCTCATTACTTGACTGTTAGAGATGATCTTGTGGAGTCTGAGGTTTGATGTGGATAGCATTTCCTGTGTCCTGGAGAGTAGGTCAATTGCCTCTTCACTTGTGGGCAAGGACTTGAGCCCGTCGTCTACATAGAAGTTTTTCTCTACGAATTGACGAGCATCGGATCCGTACTCTCTCTCACCTTCCTGGGCTGTCCGTCTCAGTCCGTAGATCGCCACAGCAGGTGAAAGACTGTTGCCGAAGACATGGACCTTCATCCGGTAGTCTATGACTTGATTGTTGACATTGTTGTCTTTGTGCCATAGGAACCTAAGATAGTTTCTGCTGTCTTCCTTCATGATGAAGCAATGAAACATCTGCTGGATGTCGGCCATTATAGCAACAGGTTCTTGTCTGAAGCGGATCAATACTCCAAGGAGGCTGTTGTTCAGGTTGGGTCCAGTTAGTAGCAGGTTGTTGAGAGAGAGGCCTTCATACTGAGCACTGGAGTCAAACGCCACTCTGATCTGGTTAGGCTTGCGAGGGTGATAGACACCAAAGGATGTAAGGTACCAACATTCTTCTCCTTCCTTCAGTGGTGGCGCAGGTTCAGCATGATCTTTGTCAAAGATGTTCTGCATAAAGTCAATGAAATGCTTCTCCATCTCTGGTTTCCTCTTTAGGGTACGTTTTAAGGATGAGAACCTTGCAGTTGCTTGCTGCAGGTTGTTTGGCAACCTCGCTCTTGGGAAACGAAAGGGTAAAGGAGCTACCCAACTGTTGGAGTCATCTTGAACAAATTCTTTGTCCATAACCTTTATGAATTCTTTATCTTCCCTTGTGGGTGCTAACTTGTTGTCTTCACTTGTGGAATCGAACACTGTTGACCCGAGGTTTTCGTCCCAGGGCTGGAGCATGTTCATGTTGTTGAAGGATTCCTGTTGCCTCTTGGTGTTGCTCACTTTCTCTTTCACCCAGTAATGATGTGGGCATGGCTGAAAATGAGTGCTCGACCATTTGGCAAGATGTGTGTTTTGTAAGAGGAGATGTTATTAGGTCTCTTCATCTTGTGTATGCAAACATCGCCTATAATTACCCAGCCTAGATCAAAGCGTTGGGCAAATGGTGCGTCGTGTGGTCCGTTAATTTGCTGACGTACCTTGTGCAGCCGGAGAATGTCTCTGCCAAGCAGAATCAGGATATCTGCGCTGTTGTTGAGGGCTGGTATCTTGTTTGCTATCCCTTTGAGATGTGGATGATGAAGAGCAGCCTCTGGCGTTGGGATCTCTTCTTGATTGGATGGAATCTGGTTGCACTCGACAAGTGTGGGTAAGGGTATCTCAACGGTGTTGTCGAGAGATGTCGCTATAAGACCACTGGCCCTTCTCCCAGAGACCTCTGTAACACCGCTGCAGGTACCTAAGGTGTAAGGGTAAGCATTTCCCTTTAAGTTAAAAATATCAAAGAGTTCTGACCTTGCAAGTGATCGGTTGCTCTGATCATCCAAGAGGACGTACACCTTCGCGGCTTTCTCTGGGTGACCGTTGGGATATACGTTCACCAGGCAAATCTTCGCACAGGACTTGTCCCAGAGACCTTCTCCGCAGACTTCTGTGCATGAAGAAGATATTGTGGTATGACTTGCAGTTTGAGCTGCGTCCTCCCCGCCATGGCTCGTGGTGGGGGAAGGAGTACGTGTAGAGTCAGGACGATATGGGTGGAGTGCTTGTACGTGATCCTCACTGTCACACTCCATACACTTAATTGTAGTTTTACAGTCTTTAGCAAGGTGTTCAGTAGAAGCACAACATCTGTAGCATACCCCGAACTTCTTTAGAAGTTCCTTGCGTTCTTGGAGCGGTTTCTTCCTGAAGCCGATGCACTTTTTTAAGGGATGTGGCTTCTTGTGGATGGGACACTCACGATTTGGGTTCTCTATCTTTTCACCCTTGTTGCTCTTGCCTGGGGCTGATGTTGGTAAGGGAAGAATATCCGTCTTCTTCACTGACACTGGACCCCTGCGGTTTCTGTCATTCGAGCGTGTGCTCACGTATTTAGAGGCAGGTGAAGCTGGGCCACTGGATTCTCCGTAGGAAAAGCTTGGGTCGTTCTTACGCTCTGCAATGTCTTTTATAAACTCACAGAAGTAGGAGAACGGAGGAAATGACACTTGATGGTCTTTCTTGTATTTTGACCCTATTGCAGTCCACTTCTCTTGTACATTGTATGGTAGCTTGGAGATAATGGGGTTTACTCCACGAGCAGTGTCCAGGTAGCTAAGGCCAGGTAGGTGGGTGTCTGCCTTGGCCAGCTGGAGCTCTAACAGCAGGTCACTGAGCTCTAGGAACTTTCAACTGTCCTTGCTGGATATCTTTGGAAAACTCTGTAGTCGCTTGAACAGTGCATCCTCTATGGCTTCTGGACTGCCAAAGTTTCTCTCTAGCCTTTCCCATGCAGCCATGAGACCAGCCGTTGGATTACTGATATGTACAGACCTGAGTCTCTTGACACGCTCTGTGGATTGTGGTCCTAACCATCTGATCAGCAGGTCCAGCTCTTCCGCAGCAGTGATGCCGAGGTCACCAGTTACGGTTCTAAAGGCACTTTTCCAACCTCTGTAATTTTCAGGTTGGTCGTCGAACCTTGTGAGACCGGTTTTAGTAAGTTCACGGCGAATCATGTACCTTGCGAAGTCGGACATGTCTGTTCTTTCTGACTTAGGATGCACAATTGTAGGCTGAGCGGTGTTGAACATAGAGGTGGAGACGTCTTGGCCTTGAAACATGGGGAAGTATGGAGTGGCATATGCATTTAGTCCAGCAACTGGTTTGGTGGGTATAGTTTCTGCTACATGTGGAGGTGGCACTGTGCGGTTGTCGAGGGTATAATGACCTTGAATGCAGGATTCTGTAAGTGGATCGGCATCCTGGTGCTCTAGAGAAGCGTCAACACCATCAAGAGTGTTAGTGATGATCTGCGGTTCGCCATCTTGGCTTAGCACGTAGTCTCTTGTGCGTTCAATAGGGTCTTCTGCCTCCATTTCACACAAACTGACGCTGTCTCTTTGACTCCCACTGACAGCCTGCTCGAGTACCTTTAATTCTGCCATGGCTGTTGCATGCTCACATTCCTTCTCTAGAGCTTCCTTTTCCGCTTTCACGCGTGCCGCTTCTGCATCCATTTCTGCTCTATTTTGTGCAGCAGCTGCATCCATTTCTGCTCTCTTTTGTGCAACAGCTGCGTTCATTTCTGCTCTCTTTTGTGCAGCAGCTGCATCCATTTCTGCTCTCTTTTGTGCAACAGCTGCGTCCATTTCTGCTCTCTTTTGTGCAAAGGCAGCTTGTACCTTAGTAGTTTCAGCCTTAGCACGTGCTCTTATAAGCTGCTCAGTAAGAGTAGAATATTTTGATGAACTTGACCTAGATGAACGTTTTGAGTGCTTACACGATTTGGATGAGCGAGTTGATGCATCTGGTGTTCGTGCGATTCTAGCCTCTATCTTGGCTTTAATGTCACGTACAGTGCAGTCTCTTTCAGAGTTAAGCTGCTGGAAACCTTGCAATTCATTTAAAATCTCTGGGAGATTCAGTTTCTTCAGGAGAATAATGTATTGGTCACTCTTCTCCATATACATTTGGTATGCTGTGCATAATTGTTCTAGGACTCCCTCTGGTGGTAACTCATGAGAAGCAGGCCTTGATGCAGTGTCTATATGACTCAGCACTTTCTTCCATACTGAAGACACATCACCATATAATTCACATTTTGCAGTCTCTAAATTCTCCATGACTTTCCATGTGGGTTAGACTGTACGTTTTCCCCTTTCTCTATATGGTGGATGGGGGTCTGGGTCTCTTTCCTGTGCTTGTAAGTCTGGTAGGGACATTGTATTCCTTGCTTCAGACATGATTAGATTGCAGGCAGGAAGAGTTGATGATGGGGGTTATACTTCCCACTGTTCAGCAACAGGAAATACACAGAGACTCTGCACAGAGTTGATACTTTGTATCTAATGCTGGAGCAGCTGCAGGGTCCTGTGTAATGATGGGAGTTATATTCCTCTCTGTTCAGCTGCAGTGTGTGGCTTCTATGCACGCTGGGGTCTGGCTGGAACTGGGTTACAGTCTATCTGGGAAATGTCCTTTTCCACTGAGATTTAGCACAGACCTTGAGTTACTGTCTCTGAAGGCAGGTTATTCCTTTTTACTATTCTGACTCATGGATATGTAGAACGTATGGTGCCTGGATAGACCTCTCTTTCTGGGCCCCTTCCGTATCGACCTGTACTCACGTTCATACCGATTAATCAGACAGCTTAACTCAGCCACGATCTCATGTAAGAAGACTCCAGGAAAAGAGGGATGCTTTAACTGAAATTCTTGTATTATGATGAAAGCAGCAGGTAAAAAGGAATATTCTTCAGAGGACATGTAACAGGATGCATACAGATGGAGGGACAATCACAAAATGGAGAATGAAGGAGGGAACAAACATACATCACAGGACTACAGGGAGAGAGTTGGAACAAAATACAGGGAAAGGCAAACTTCTGCCTAGCAACAGAGATGGAACACAAACAATGCAAATATTAAATGATTTCCCAAGTCGTGGGACATGACAAAGAGCTTCTATTTACGGGGTTCTTAGGCTGAATATTTACCATGTTCCTTTTTCTCTCTTAGGTGATTGCCCTCTTTGAAAATCACCACCAACAGGAATTATGGCCATTTTGTGACCTTATTGGACTCATGCCAAGGATGTATCTTGTTTTGGCTTCATCTTTGCTGTTCATAAAGTTAATAAATCTCGGCATATTTGACTTGAACCATCGGATGTACGGGGTATTCGTCTTATGGCATTTTCGGATGTACAGACTAATAAAATCACAAAATGATTCTCTGGGGTTTTCTCTTCTGGATTGATGTTTATTATTGTCATCAAAGGTTCTTTAGGGATTATAGTGGTACTGGTCAATTAAATGACTTTACACATCCTCAAATTCTATCCCTTGGGTAGATTACCCGTTTTCGTTTTTGGTCTGACTTGATCTGTATGGCAGGCTTTCAGACACTGGGCTCATGGGGACCACATTCCAGGGTGCCGTATTGATGCAACTGGATATTGGAGTGGCCAGAATTAGGATAAATGTATGGTTGGCTAAATATGAGGATTGAGGTCATTGTCTCTGGTGGGGTATACTTAACCAGGTTGGATATCCTCAATTGGAATTTTTCATCTACTGTTGGGTATCTTTATATATGTACATTGGCCCCCATGTACTTTGGGGGAAGGCATGTATTGTTTAATGGCCGATTTATGGTGTCCGTTATGGAACCATGGCATATTTGATGCCTATTAACATTTTATTATTAATTTTGCATACTACTGTATTCATATAACTCAATAGACGTTGTGACACAGTGTATCTAACAGAGGGTATGCTGAGCTTGACTCTTATAAATGAACTAACCATATCTGTGGCATTTTTGTATAACAAGTTATGCCTTATCCTTATAGCTTTTGGTATTTGGGGGACCATTTAACCCTATGGATGTTCCTCTTTAACCCCATTCTTCAGGTTGAGGGCCTTCTCAATCTCTCCTTTTATCCAGGTCCATTTTCCCTTGTTATGGTTTCATAACACGTTTTGGGTCCTCCCTCTGAGATTCTGATTTCCATTTATAGATTTTACATCTTTGAATATCGGATATCATTGACCAAAATAGATGATGACAGGTGATTAGGGTTATAAATGGCCTCTTTTTCACATTATCTAATATGTCATGATTATTTCACTTTCATTTATGTGTTTTGTCCTGTGTTGCTTCTCTCTCGTATATATCTATATATGTTTGTATTGTTTGTTTGTCTGTTATATGTACCATGCTCCCGGGAGCGGCGCGCGCTTTATTCTATGGTTTGGTGTACACGCAAATACCAAGTAACATATGGCTTTAGGGCGCCTTATATAGATTGGCGTGTGTCCTGTTGGATGCAGACATGGTGATCAAGCGTTTCATGGCTTGGTCATGTGCGTTCCACTGGACGCAGGCGCAGTGGAGCCACTTTATCTGGCTGAGACAGATCACACGGCGCATGTGCGGCGGCCATATTTTTTGTCATGTGACCGGGACGCCGGTCTCTATGTTGTTACCATGGTTTTTGAATGGAGTTGATTTTCACCGATGCGCGCGTACTCTCACCTGGACTCCAGCAAGGTATTTAAAGCACCCCGGACCGCTGTCAGTTCACTTCCTCTGACAAAGCCGCACAGGTTGCGGCGATACGCGTGGGGTATGGTCCTGTGCTGGACGCCCACTTGTCTGCTCCTTACTACAGCTCTTAACCTTTTGGGGTGACGTATGCATTGTCTGGCTTGATTATTTTTGGGTATTACCCTATTATAGGGTGTTCTATCTATTCTGGGGTATTGTCCCGGTGGCTTATTAGGGCCTATATACCTTTACCAGTCAGCAGGGATGGATGCATGTTCCATTTAATTATTGAATAGTATTGGGGCCTCTTGGTCCTCATGAGCCCAATAATAGGGAGGTTATGCATATATTGCTTTAGTTAGAGTGTTATAGGCAATTATATTATATGCATTTGAGCGTTATATTTTATTGCCATGTATTGTGGGATGCCTGTCATGTTTTTATCATGATTTTATGTATAACTCTTTTGTATCAATAAACATTTTCTATTGTCATTATATGGGTTCAGTGTGCGTTTTATACAGTGGTGCTTTTCTTTCCCCCATTGCAAAATACACGCACATCTCCACTCCGTACACCTCATACACATGCGGCTCCGCTCCGTACACTTCGTACACACACGGCTCCTCTCCGTACACCTTGTACACATACGGCTCTGCTCCGTACACCTTGTACACACACGGCTCTGCTACATCCACCCTGTAAACCCCTCCTGACCCCACACATATACATACCCTCATCCAAAATCATGACAACCATATCATGAGACCTGTGCACTTCACTGTGCACTATAGAGCCATATAGAGAGACCTGTGCACTTCACTGTGCACTATAGAGCCATATAAAGAAAGAGACCTGTGCAATATATATATATATATATAGAGAGAGAGAGAGAGAGAGAGACCTCTGATGCAGAAGCTTCCGCCACTTCTCACCCCGGCACCGAGCGGCTCCTAATAACAGGTCCCACAGGACAGGTGCAGATCTGTGGGAGTCGGACCCTTGGCCAGCAGCAGGAGGGTGCAGCACTCACAGGACATGTGCAAATTTGAGGGACCTCACCCTTTGCCAGCAGCAGGAGGATGCAGCAACTGCTTGCAGCACACACACTCAAGCAGCGGGGCGGCTGAAGGACCTGTGGACACGCCTCTCTCTGGATCTTGTGACCTGGTGACTACATGTAACTAGAGGACCTGTGGTGACGCCTCCCTGCTGCGGGTCACATGGTTCGGTGACGTCCTCCTTCTCCTTCACTATTGGTGGACGGACGGGCCCCTAAGCAGTCGGGCCCCGTGGACCGCTATTATGTCCCTGCACCTTGATTTAACATGTCTCTTTTGTCACATTATTTTCAGGGGTACCATCATTTCTGCCCAGGCCTATTTTATGAGTTTTATTTTTTTTTAAATCCTGTGGAAGCATGGTTGAAAAGCAATGTCTGACCTTCATTTGTTAATTTTCATAGATTTATGATTTATTATTACTTTTGTCAGATTCAAGTTATCTGTCACCATTGTGGGTTTTCCTGTCATTAAACGAGGGGCACCAACAATTTTGACCACGCGTGTATAGAAAGGATATATAAACCTGTGTGAATCCAGAAGAAAGTACCCTGACACGTTTTGTGTATTACTACTTCCAAATTTTATATCAGAGGACCTGACAGATTGCCTTTAAAGGAGCACACCCATCAAAATTGTTATCCTCTTAATATATTGCAATCCTCATATTATATGGCACTGTGTACTTACAATTGCTCATTTTCCCTTTCTACCCAGTCAATTCTTCTCTTTTCCATTAGGTCTATGACATCACATGATTAAAAACTGACGAGCTGAATCCTTCTAAGCTCTATGTAGAAACAGGAGGTCAATTTTCTATGCATGAGTCATGAGTCACTGTAAAAGTGTTTGGCAGGAGGGAGCAACTGGGTCCAGAGTGGAAGTGGGGAATGATACATTCAGAGACAAGAGATTTCCTGTTTTGATATAGAGCAGAGAAAAAGAGAATAATTAACTGAGTAGAAAGGCAAAATGTGTGTTATGTTAATGTAGTAACTCACTCAGGAAAAAAAGATAACACACTAAAAATTGCAACTGACCCTGCCTGTTCCAGCAGAGACTGGAGATTCCTAGTGGTTCCTGCATAAGCCGAGGTAGCTCTAACCTTAGACTAGATGATGGCAACTCGGACCTCAAATGCTGTTGAGTTCTTCACAGAGCAGAGTGTAAATTACCTACAGAATCAAAAGTGTTGTGAGCTCATTTTCTCGTTCACCTTTGATGTCCGATGAACTCCCTCTGCTGGTGAAAGGAGGTGGTGAAACTGATTTGGATGGGAGAAACCTGTCACCTGAACAGGTGGATTGCGATTGGACATCCGGAATCTCTGAGTGGATATAAGGCAGCTGATGCCCTGTAGGGTTGCTGGTGATTTCTCTGCTCTGAACTCTGGCCTCCAGTTCAGTTCCTGTCTTCTAAAGCTAAGTTTTGCTCTGTTATTGTTCCATGAGATTTTTTCTGATTTGCTTAGTTTTGTGTTCTGCCAGCCCCGGCTGGGGCTATGCTGAATTTCCATTTTTGTCCCTGATTGGTTTAATCTCTTTTGCTCTGTCTTCAGAATATATCGGAGTGCTGATATAGGGATTTTGAAGTCTAGTGACTTCAGGGCCGTTTTTCCTATCAGACGTGTTGGTACATTTTTGGTAGGGTTTTTGCGGATTGCAGCCAGCATCTTTTCTGTCCTTTTCTATCTAGTTAGTTGGGCCCCATCGTTTGCTCTGCCAGTCTTTCTGTCTGTGTTTGTGTTTTCATCTGTTTTCACCTACAATACATTTTGGGGTCTGTCTATTGCTTTGGGGTCTGCTCTGGGGCAGTTTAGATTTCCCCTTTCTTTCTTTAGGCTTATTTAGTTCTCCGGCTGTGAAGAGGCATCTAGGACCACCGTAGGAACGCTCCACAGCTACTGTTAGTTGTTGTGAATAGGATCAGGGGTCTGCAATCCGCTAGCTACCAACCTCTCCGGTTTTCTGGACTTAGCTTGCATTTTTGTTTTTTCCTCCTCCTCCGGTGACTCATTCATAACACAAAAGTGTGCTGAAAAAAGGAAAGATCCCAGACTGAGTAAAACAAACCAAGAAATACCAAATAAAGGATTAAGAATGTACTAAAGTACTAAAATAAGTTGCTTACTTCCTAAAAATAAACAGAAGATAGGTGCAGGGTAAAGAACATAAACAGTAAAGAGATTAACCCAAGCTGGTCTTTTACCGACTGGCTTAAAGTAGAGCAATATGGCTGGATAGCCATATGAGACTATCACCAGCAGGAAATACCGGCAAGGGTAAAGTTTATAAAGCTGCACCCAAAAGGTGATAGAACAGACAAACGAGTACATGAAAACACCTGTTACCCTAAAAAGAGTGAAGCAAGGATAACAGAAACTAATCACCTAGAGAAAAGGTGTATCTGCTGTGGCTCGGCGGACAGGGACGCTGACCACAAAGTACAGGCTCAAGGGTTCGAAGCCAGACGCATGAGAATGAGCAATTGTAAGTACACCGTGCAATATAATGTGATGACTGCAATATACTAACATGATAAAGCTTCTTTAAATAACAGAAAGGAGTCTAATAATAATATATTACATTACAAAATCACTTTATTATGGCCAAATAGACTGGGCTATGCATAAATAAGGCAGGATTTTCAATTTTTCTTACTTGATCGTACACCTAAAAATACACATACGCCTCACCTAACAGGAGATATCAGAAGGAACCGATGGGTACTGCAAACCAAAAGTAAATCCCTATTGTCAGAATACAGTCCGACATAGAAAGTGCTTGTTACTTGCTGATGAAACCTTCAAGAAAGTAATTTCCCCACAATCCTCCCACTCACCCATGCTTAGCAATGAAAGGTATTTCTATACATCTGAGATGGTGTTACATACTGAGCCTGTTCTAGGAGTCACTCAGTAAACTGATAGGACATGGGATTTAAAGAGAACCTTTTATTTGATAAAAAAAATGAGTTTAATATATTTTAAAAATGGCTACAGAGACTATCACGCTGGAAAATGTGATCAAAGGACTTCCTGATATGTTAGAAGGACAGATAGATCTGGGACAGTTAGGACCACGTGGACAATGTGCTCGAAATTAGAGGCTAGTGATACCCACAGATGAGTGGCACAATTGTGGCACCCCATAAATTATGGCCAATATAGTACATAAATAATATATATATATATATATATATATATATAAAATATAAATAATTATTTTATATATTTATATAAATAGTAGATAAATATTTAATAATTAATCATTAATGGAGAATAAATGAGCAAAATAATCATTATAAAAGTTGTAATGATATAAAGAAGCAATTGTAGCAGTGGTATTAATGTATTGAATAAACATGTAACAGAATAACACATTCCAATAAGGTCAGTGCTGTCCCGATGCGCAGAACGCTCCAGCCGTTAGTGATGCTGGGTATTAAGTATAAAAATTGAAATAAACAGGGGATTTAAAAGGGAAATGTATCTGGTAAATGCATGTATAAAATATGTATAAAAATATGATTAAAAGGGCATAAAAATAGATGGTATGTGATCTGTTGTGTTATGCAGACAATATGCAAGAAGACCGTAGAAAAAAACCCCACAGGAATTGTGCATAGAATTAAAAAAATACATATAAAACGGGGGAAAGAGATGATGATGGCATTGTGTACAATCAAGGGAGTGCGGGGTAAGCGGTAATTGCTGCAATGACTAATGTTGAAAATCAGTAATATCTAGGCTCAGTTCAGACTGAAGAAAATAAGGGGGGAAAAGGTGTGGTGGAATTAGTGTTTCAAGTGAGTGAAGTCCTAATTGAACTCGTAAACAAAACAATAGAATAATAAAACAAGAAAAAGTGGAAAGTAGGAGAAAAAGAAGCTAATGGTTTTTAGGGTGGTTTTACAGTTACCACTTTTTTTGGGTCCGTTATTGAGGCCCGTTTTTGCGGGTCTTATCGCCACATTTTTCGTGGCAATAACGGGACGCAAAAAATGTTTGCGGATCGCCATTTTTTCCCCCCCAATACTATGGAAATAGTATTGCAGAATAAAACGGTGTTCCGCAAAACCGGAAGTGATGGCGTGCCGCAAAAACAAACTTCCATTTTGTTTTTGCGGCCCCATTGATTTAAATGGGCGCTGTTATGGATGAGTCACCGAAGGAGGAAAAAACAAAAATAATAGCTAAGTCCAGAAAACCAGAGAAGTTGGCAGCTATCGGATTGCAGACCCCTGAACCTATCCACAACAACTAGCAGTAGCCGTGGGGGGTTCCTACGGTGCCCTAGACCCCTCGATCACAGCCGGAGAACTAAATTAGCCTAAAGACAGAAAGGGGAAATCTAAACTGCCCCAGAGCAGACCCCAAAGCAATTGGCAGCCCCCAACATATAATAACTGTGAAGAAAGATGAAAAACACTAACACAGATAGAAAGATAGGTTGAGCAAATGATGGGGCCCTAGCTAACTAAATAGGACAGGATAGAAAAGCTGCTGTCTGCAATCCGCAAAAACCCTATCCAAAAATGTACCAACAGACTGATAGGAGAAACAGGCCCTGAAGTCACTAGGCTTCAAAAAGACTATATCAGCACTCAGGTATATTTTGAAGCCAGAGATCAACAGATCAGAGACAAAAATGGAAATCAGCTCACCCCCGGCCGGGGATGGCTGAACTCCAAAAAACAAGGCAAACAAAACCAGAACTAAAGTGTACAAAAGGCACAGCAAAACTTAGCTTTGAGAAGCAGAAATCAGACTGGTCTCCAAGAATCCAGCAGGAAAATCACCAGCAAGGCAGCAGGGCGTCGGCTGCCTTATATCCAGTCATCAGTTCCTGTGACCCAGTCATCATCTACCTGCTCAGCTGTTTGGTAATCAGCCTCACTACCTTCCTTCGCCAGAAGAGGGAGTTCATCAGACCTCACTGGTGAAGGGAAAAATGAACTCACAACAGGGCGCCGTGTCCGTACGTCGTGAAAAATATCGAGCAAGCTCGATATTTTTTCACGGCCGTACGGCACACAGCGCACCGTTGAATTTTTGGGGGCTGATTTTGCGGCCCCATAGAAAGCTATTGGGGCCGCAAAATTGGCCCACAAAAATACAGTAAGTGTAAAACCTTCCTTAGTCTAGAGAGAAAATGCCTATTCCTCGTAGATACACCATTTTGAGTCACAGAGGGATGGAGGATAAAAAAAAGAGGACTACCAGTGCTTCCGGCTGTAGCATGCATACTCTTGGCCCTTCCCAGCCTATTAATATCAGCTCACAGCTGTCTGCTTTGACTTTGCTGGTTATCAAAAATAGGGGAGATTTTTTTTAGTGTCCATAATATTTTTTGTAACCAGCAAAGGCAAAGCAGACACCTGTGATCTGATATTATCAGGCAGGGAAGGTTCATGGTTATCTGGCCCTTCCCAGCCTAATAATAGCTCACAGCTGTCTGCTTTACCTTTTCTGCTTTTCAAAAATAGGGAGGACCTCACATCATTTTTTTCATTGATTTATTAACAAGTACAGTAAATTACACATGCAAGGCACTGCTCCACTTCTCCACTTGTACCTCCGCCTCCTAGTTCAAGATTATTATTATTTTATGTTATTTTAAGTAATTTCCTTATCCACATTTGTTTGCAGGGCAATTGTCCTGCTCTTACTCTCATTTTGCTTCCTTTTGCAGCCCCCTAGCCCTTACTTCAACCATTTTACAGCACTAAAGTTTGCGTCCCCGGTGACTTCTGTGGTGTTCATGGTCAAGTTATGTTTCACGAACCAAACTTTGGAGTACAGCTCGATTGAACCCGAACGTCCATGGATCCGCTCATCCCTACCCCATACCCCAGCGCTGCCAGGCTGTAGTGATAACGACTGAGCCATCATGCTGCCCATAAATACTGTATATGAGAAGATTTTCTCACTGGGAAGACAGATGCTGAGCTTCAATAGGGACAGTGAGTGGTGACTGACAATATCTGTACAGCGCTGTAGAATATGTTGCCACTATATAAGCCACCATATGAAATAAATGACTATATATATTGCACATGTAATGGCAATAGGCTACACATCTCGCATATGTGGGCTGTTTCCTAGAAAATGTAATATACTCTCATTCTTGTTTTTTGACTTTCACGGCATCCATCAGCCTACAGAAACAGATGGGAGCATTATTCTGCCATAAACTGGCATCGTGCACTGAACTAATTGGAACCAGACTCTGCTTTATAGCACTGGATACAATCGCCCATTATGAGCTTACTTGTGAAATTTCCAGCAAACCACTTGACTTAGGAAGAAAAAGGGGAGAGTTATTCCCAGTGACTAGTTTGTGGAGAAAACATCATTTTTCAGTCAATCATTACTTTATTAATTATAACCCTTATACCATTTATTAGGTAACCATCCAGACAGACTGTTACTGTTGTAACAGCAAAGAACCCTTTCCAATATTTGATAGTATTAGGGCATTCCGTAGCTTTACTACTCTAACTGGAAAGAACCCTTTCCAATATTTGATAGTATTAGGGCAATCCGTAGCTTTACTACTCTAACTGGAAAGAACCCTTTCCAATATTTGATAGTATTAGGGCATTCCGTAGCTTTACTACTCTAACTGGAAAGAACCCTTTCCAATATTTGATAGTATTAGGGCATTCCGTAGCTTTACTACTCTAACTGGAAAGAACCCTTTCCAATATTTGATAGTATTAGGTGTGGCAGGGCTAAGGGTCGTGTAATTGATGGGAGATATGTGTCTCATAAATGGCTTATCTCCATAATGTAAGGCAGAAGTAAAGCATACCAGATATTGTTATTGTTTTTGTTTGAAGGACCTATGGTGAGGTCACAGTCATGTGACCAGTCAGCTGCTGGGAACGTGGGTGTGGCTACAGCCTTATAATGTGACCTGCTCCTGAACCAGGGAGCTGTATGTGGGGAGGACTACACCTCCCAGCATGTGCTAAGACTCGCGGTCTGAGTCTGCAACCACGAAGGTTTATGTTTTGTTTGCCTAAGCTAGAGGCTATTTTTGGTGATACGCTGTTTTATGGTTTATGACAGAAATAAACCTCATGAACTTTGGAAGAACCGGTCTCCTGATTGTCTCCCGCTGCACCTGAGCGAGTCACATCCCCACAATTGGTGGTACACGTGCGGGCAGCGGTCCCAGCAGAGACTTGAGACAGTTGCTGCATGTCCTGGGTGAAGTTTGCAGCGGGGCAACAAGCATTGCCTGGAATCATGGAGGACCTCATGAAACACCTGGTCCAGTCCCAGGCACTGCAGCAGGAAACCAACAAGCTGTTGTTACAGCAGATCCAGCAAAGCCAGCAGGAGCAGCAGCAGCAGTTCCAGCAGAGCCAGCAGGAACAACGGCAGCAGATGCAGCTTCTGGCAACCGCCATCCAGGAGGGCAGGACGAGCGCCCCAACCCCAGGTCGGGCTGATGCCACCGACGTCGAGAAGGCGGTAAGACGCGCATTACAAAAAATGACCCCTGAGGATGATGTGGAGGCCTTCCTGACGGTGTTTGAGAGGGTGGCTGAGAGGGAAAAACTTCAGCCAGAGCGGTGGGCGGAGGTACTGGCCCCTTACCTAACGGGGGAGCCCCAGAAGGCGTACTTTGACCTGACGGTACAAGATGCCAGAGAGTATCCCAAATTAAAAGCGGAAATTCTCGCACGCTTGGGGGTAACAATGACTACCAGGGCACAGCGAGTTCATCGCTGGGCCTATCACCGGGACAAACCCCCGCGCTCCCAAATGTTTGACCTGTTGCACCTGGTCCAGAAATGGCTGCAGCCAGAGTCGGCTTCCCCTGCACAGATGGTAGAGCGAGTTGTGATGGATCGGTTTGTGCATTCTCTGCCGAGACCTCTACAGACTTGGGTTGCCCAGGGTGATCCCCAAAATGCTGATGAACTGGTTGGGCTGGTCGAGAGATACCAGGGGATGGAAGGTTCCTTGGGGAAGCAGCCCATTCCATATTGGGGGTCCCAGCAGGGGGCGGAGTCACAAAAAGGGGTGGTGCGTCCAAGGTCAAAAGGGGCGGGGGAGGCGGTGCCCAAGGTCCCCTCGGGTGTTATTTGCTGGAAGTGTCATGGGCCAGGACATATAGCGGCCCGTTGTCCCCAGACCACCGAGCAGATGGACTGCAGCATGGGACGCCGTAGTTCATACTACGCATATCCAGCTTGCAGTGTGAACTCGCTACCTAACAAGGGGCCACAAGCGTGTCCCGTGAAGGTGAACGGTCGAGCAGTAATGGCGCTTCTGGACTCCGGGAGCTTGGTGACCCTTGTGAGGGCCAGTTTTCCTCTAAACATACTCCCGGGTAAAAAGATTGGTGTTCGGTGCATACATGGCGATGCAAAGGACTACCCTATGGCTAGGGTGAAGATTGAAACGGCGCATGGCACCGAGTCGCATGAAGTTGGCGTTGTTCGAGACTTGTTGCATCCCATAATTATTGGCCGGGATTTCTGTCTGTTTTGGGATCTGTGGGGGATGGGTTCTGAGTGTGCTAGCAAGAGCAGGGAACCAATCCACCCCACTGAGGTATCGCCACCACCAGAGGCAGACGAGTTCCCTTTATGTGTCCTTGTTGGGGATGAAGAGGAAGGGTCCCCTGTACCTGACATCCTGGAGTTAGGGGTGGCCGGGGAGAATTTTGGGACTGCCCAACATAGGGACCCCACACTAAGGGAAGCCTTTAACAATGACACCGTCATTAATGGGGTTGCACAAGAGCCGGGAGCAGACACAAGGTTTCCCCATTTTATGTTGAGTGGGGAATTGTTGTACCGGGTCACGAAAATAAGGGAGGAGGTGGCAGAGCAGTTAATAGTACCAGGCCCCTATAGACGAAAAGTGTTGGACATGGCCCATTCACACATCTTGGGGGGACACCTGGGGGTGGAAAAAACCCAGGAACGGATTGTACAGAGGTTCTATTGGCCTGGGTGTCACCGGGAAATAGTAAACTATTGCAGGTCCTGCCCGACATGTCAGTTAACTGCCCCCACATCTCATTTTCGGAACCCTCTTGTGCCACTGCCCATTATTGAGGTGCCATTTGAGAGAATTGCCATGGACTTGGTCGGTCCCTTAGTTAAATCAGCTCGGGGCCATCAGTATATATTAGTCATCCTGGACTATGCCACACGCTATCCTGAGGCCATTCCCCTGAGAAACTCCTCTGCGAAGAGTATAGCCCGTGAGCTGGTCCATGTGTTTTCCCGGACGGGTTTGCCGAAGGAGATCCTGACCGACCAGGGGACACCTTTTATGAGCAAGGTGATGAGAGAATTGTGCAGAGTCTTGCAAATTTCCCAGCTGAGGACTTCAGTGTACCATCCACAGTCAGATGGCCTTGTTGAGAGGTTTAACAAGACCCTGAAGAGCATGCTGAGAAAAGTCATAGAGGAAGATGGTAGAGACTGGGATTGTCTCTTACCGTATTTACTGTTTTCTATCCGTGAAGTTCCCCAGGCCTTCACGGGGTTCTCCCCCTTCGAGCTTCTGTACGGCCGGCATCCGCGAGGTCTCCTAGATATAGCCAAGGAAACCTGGGAAGCCGAAGTCACGCCCCACAGAAGCGTCATTGAGCATGTGGCACTGATGCAGCAGAGGGTTGCGAAGGTGATGCCCATTGTTAAAGAACATCTCCGCCAGGCACAAGAGGCTCAGGCCAGGGTCTACAACCGGTCAGCCAGAGTGAGGCAGTTCAATCCGGGAGACCGAGTTCTCGTGCTAATACCGACGGTGGAAAGTAAGTTCTTGGCCAAGTGGCAAGGGCCATATGAGGTGGTGGAGAAACTGGGAGACGTAAACTACAAGATCCACCAACCCGGAAGACGGAAGCCATACCAGGTTTACCATGTTAACCTTATCAAGCCGTGGCAAGATAGAGAGCCAGCGGTAACTCCGTGCTTGCTGGGCAACCTAGAAGGGGAGGTTGGAGCCGTTACCATAGCGGAGACTCTATCGAAGGCCCAGAAGCAGCAGTGCCGGGAGTTACTTCAGAAAAATCCCGACCTGTTCTCAGAGTTGCCGGGGTGCACGAAGGTGGTGGAGCACGAAATTCTGACCGAGCCACATGTGCGGGTGAACGCGAAACCATATCGTATTCCTGAGGCCCGGCGAGAGGTAATCTCCAAGGAGGTGCAGCGTATGTTGAAGCTCGGGGTCATTGAGGAATCCAAGAGCGGCTGGTCGAGCCCGATTGTCCTGGTCCCAAAACCTGATGGTGAATGGAGGTTCTGCAACGATTACCGGAAGCTGAATGAGGTCTCCAAGTTCGACGCTTATCCCATGCCACGCGTTGATGAGCTCATCGAGAGACTTGGACCTGCCAGGTACATAACCACTTTGGATCTGACCAAGGGATATTGGCAGATCCCCATGGCACAGGAAGCCAAGGAGAAGACGGCATTCTCCACACCAGACGGGTGCTTCCAGTATGTCCGGATGCCGTTTGGCCTACAGGGAGCTCCAGCAACCTTCCAGAGGGCGATGGATAGAATCCTTGCACCTCATAAGCTATACGCTGCCGCATACCTGGATGATATCGTCATCTTTACCCCGGACTGGGAGACTCACCTGGAAAAGGTCCAAGTAGTGTTTGACGCTCTAAGAGAGGCGGGGTTTACAATAAACCCGAAGAAGTGTGCCTTGGGGAGAGAAGAAGCCAAGTACCTCGGATATGTAGTGGGGCGTGGCGAGATCAAACCCCAAATCAATAAAGTGGAGGCAATTCAAACATGGCCGAGACCTCTGTCAAAGAAGCAAGTTAAAGCCTTCCTGGGGATTGTGGGATATTACAGGAGGTTTATCCCAAACTTCGCCACAATGGCTGCGCCTCTAACTGATCTGCTTAAAGGGACAAAGTCAGTGATGGTCAGCTGGTCCGAAGAAGCAGAGTCAGCCTTCCAAGAAATGAAGGGAGCTCTTTGTAAGCAGCCCGTTTTGGTGGCCCCAGACTTTAAACGTGAATTTGTCCTCCAGACAGATGCCTCAGATGTCGGGGTAGGAGCTGTCCTTTCCCAAGAGATACGTGGGGAGGAGCATCCTGTTCTCTACTTGAGTAGGAAGTTGACTTCTTGTGAGAGAAATTACTCAGTTGTAGAGAAGGAGTGTTTGGCCATAAAATGGGCAGTGGACACATTACGGTACTACCTGGTGGGACGGAAGTTTAGGTTAATATCCGACCATGCCCCACTCAGGTGGATGATGGAAACCAAGGGCAAGAATGCTAGGGTCACCCGCTGGTTCTTAGCCCTACAAGACTTCAGTTTCCATGTAGAGCATAGGGCCGGGAAGCTACATGGGAATGCCGATGCCCTCTCCAGAATCCCTTGCCTAGTAGGTGAAAGTGCCAAGCCCCACGGCTTTAGGCAGAGGGGGGAGGTATGTGGCAGGGCTAAGGGTCGTGTAATTGATGGGAGATATGTGTCTCATAAATGGCTTATCTCCATAATGTAAGGCAGAAGTAAAGCATACCAGATATTGTTATTGTTTTTGTTTGAAGGACCTATGGTGAGGTCACAGTCATGTGACCAGTCAGCTGCTGGGAACGTGGGTGTGGCTACAGCCTTATAATGTGACCTGCTCCTGAACCAGGGAGCTGTATGTGGGGAGGACTACACCTCCCAGCATGTGCTGAGACTCGCGGTCTGAGTCTGCAACCACGAAGGTTTATGTTTTGTTTGCCTAAGCTAGAGGCTATTTTTGGTGATACGCTGTTTTATGGTTTATGACAGAAATAAACCTCATGAACTTTGGAAGAACCGGTCTCCTGATTGTCTCCCGCTGCACCTGAGCGAGTCACATCCCCACATAGGGCATTCCGTAGCTTTACTACTCTAACTGGAAAGAACCCTTTCCAATATTTGATAGTATTAGGGCATTCCGTAGCTTTACTACTCTAACTGGAAAGAACCCTTTCCTCTATTCCATGGTATGAGGACACTCCGTAGTATTAACCCCTTCATGACTGGACGTATTTTCATTTTTTGCGTTTTCTTTTTTTTTTTTTTGCACCCCTTCTTCCCAGAGCCAATTTTTTTAAAATTTTTCGGTCAAAATGACCATGTGAGGGGTTGTTTTTTTTTTTTTACGGGACGAGTTGTACTTTTGAACGACACCATTGATTTTACCATATTGTATACTGGAAAACGGGAAAGAAAATTCCATGTGCGGTAAAATTGCAGAAAAAAAGTGCAATCCCACAGTTGTTTTTTTGGTTTTATTTTTTTTTACTATGTTCACTAAATACTAAAACTGACCTGCCATTATGATTCTCCAGGTCATTATGAATTCATAGTCCTCAAACATGAAAAAAAAAAAATACAAACTTTGGTAAAGAAAAAAAAGGCACCATTTTCCGAGACCTGTAGCGTCTCCTTTTTTCGTGATCTAGGGTTGGATGAGGGCTTATTGTTGCACGCTGAGCTGATATTTTTATTGATACCATTTTGGTGTAGATATGATCTTTTGATCGCCTGTTATTGCAATGTCGCTGCGACCAAATAAACGTAATTCTGACGTTTTGACTTTTTTACTCATTACTCCGTTTAGTGATAGGGTTCTTTTTTATATTGATAGATCTGGCAATTCTCTACACGGCGATACTAGATATGTGTATATTTGATTTTTTTTTTCTTATTCTTTTATTTTGAATGGGTCGAAAGGGGGTCTGCTACATACAGGCAATCTGATCTGTAGAAGAAATGTTCATTTACTATAACAATCATAGAGGTCTGCAGAGACCTGTGGTTGTCATGCCAACCCATCTGTGACCTCGCGATCACTTGATGGGGTCACCGATGGGCGGGATTTCCAGCGCGCTTCTGGTAAGCACAAGTTAAATACCACTGTTAGAGATTGACTGTGGCATTTAACAGGTTAACAGCCGCGGGTGGATCGCAATTCCACCTGCGGCTGTTAGAGGCACATGTCAGCTGTTCAAAACAGCTGACATGTGCCGGGAAAGATGTGGGCACAGGGCCGGAGCCCATTTTGGAAACTAGACCCATCAAAGAATTCATTTAGGAGTGTGCTGAGCTTGTTGAACCCATAGATGCTTCACAGAACTTTAAAAATTGTGGATGTGAAAACAAAAATTACATTTTTCCTGGTAATATGTAGTTTTAGCCCCGAATTTGAAATTTTCACAATGGATAATAGGAACATATGGATCCTGTAATTTGTTACACAATTTCTTACAAACACGAAGATGCCTCATATGTGGTAAAAAAAACCTGCTGCTTGGGCACATGGCAGGGATCAGGAAGCAAAGGGCATTTTTTTATTTTTGGATCGAAAATTTGTCTGGAATAGATTGCACATTCCATGTCCATTTACAGAGCCCCTGACATGACAAAACTGCAGAAACCCCCCACAAGTGACCCCAGTTTTAACCTACAGGTGATTCACAAAACTTTATAACATTGGGATGTGAAAACAAAAATACTGTTTTAGCACCAAATTTATAATTTCCACAAAGGGTCATAGGAGAAAATAGACCTTAGAATTTGTTATGCAATTTTTACTGAAGGTGGCAGTTCCTCATATGTGGTTTCACACTACTGTTTTTGTGGCACCTCTGAGGCTTCAGTCGCCACAGAGGTACTGCACCTTCTCCTAAGGTGTAGCGCCCCACCATCCAGGTAAGGTGGGAACTCCTGACCATGCTCCACACCTGCAGTCCACACACAGGATAGTTCAGTGGGGCCAGCTAACAGCTTCAGGCTGGGGGTTAGCAGAGCACCCCTCGTGGAACCCTGCTTCGTAACACGAGATGTGCTGGGAGGCGGGTGGAGAGAGATGATACAAAAGAGTGGGAAGAGTGAAAGTTGGTGGTTAGTTGGTTGGAGGAGAGAGAAGAGAGAAGATGGGTGTCTGAATGACGTGCTGCAGCAGGTCCCAGTGATCTGGGCTGCTGGCACGAGAAAGACCAGAGAAAGAGACTGATGAGATTGATAACCTAACCTTCCATAAGAGAGAGAGAACAGATCGGAACGAAGGAGAATAGAAGGACGGTGGGAAGCAGGTTGAGAAAGAGAGAGAACCCTTCCAGTCCAGAGAGCGCAAAGGCCGGGGCCCAGTCCCCGAGGTTAATTGGATCTTTATGTCCGGCAACAGACACCGGAGGAGTAGTGAGCCGCTAACGCCTTGCTCCCATCATTGACTTGGGACACAACAGCAACTGAATAGAGAGCCGGGACGCAGTGAGGAGTCCCCGAAGCAGGCTACAGCTGTCTGTCATACAAGTAGAGACTAGGAACACCTAGAGAGAGGCATTCCAGGGTAACTAAGTACTGGAGTGCTTCGCACCTAAAGGCGCATTGGAGGAGTCGTTCAGTAAGGTACATGTTGGCGGAGTGTGGAAGGGAGAATCCTATCCTGCCTGGAGGTTGGCTGGGGCCCTGGCCTGGAGAACACAGTACGGAGGCAGGCAGTTGAGTGAACTGCAAACAGTGAGTAAAGCTTTGGAACCGCATACTCTGGTGTCCTCCAGTTATTCCCGCACCACTACACCTGGGTACCAGCCTCCATACCATTCTGCGCCTCTCCTCAGCCATTGCACCTACACTGCCCTGGGAGCTATACCATCTTTGCTGCACCACACCATCAGTCCCAGCGGATCTGCATGCAGCGTTGGCTTACCATCTTACTTGCCAAACACCACGGGTGGCGTCACAAACTATTCATATAAACTTTAACACCATTAACATCACCGCCATTGATATTGGGCGCCCAGGGCCACGGACCGGGTCACCGCTGCTGTGACACATTCCCGCCTTGACACCGGCCCGGTACAGATTAACCCGCTGCCCTGGGTGTGCGAGGGCGACCCATTTTGAGCTCTCGTTAGGAAGGAGCGCTACTTGGCTTTTAGAACGCCGATTTAGTTTGAATAGATTGTGGTCTCCATTAGCCTGAGCCCCTGAGGTGCCAGATCAGGAGAAACTCCCCCAGGGGACCCAATATTGAAAACGTCACTGCCTAAGGAACTCATCTAGGGTTATAGTGAGAATTTTGAATGCACAAGTGCCTCATAAAATTTTTAACATTCGGACATGGAAATATAACATTTTAGTGGCAAAATTATTGTTTTTTATTTGTTGCAAATTTGTCACATATACAATGATTAAAAGGTGAAATTGGACCCCACAATTTATTGTGCAGCCGTCACCTTCGGAAATTGCGCATGCGGGGGGGGGGAGGGCTCTATGCACTTTTTCCTTACCGCCGCTTTAAAAACGGAAATCCGGATTAAGGCCCCTTAACGGACGCTTTTTTAGTTTCAATAAGTTTTATTTGAAACATATGAAAACACAAAAACAATAATCACTCTCCCATGCAAGGGAGCATATATTGTTATATTTATAATAAAAGATTAATCAAAAAGAAAGACAAGACAAGGGTAGGGGTAGGATAAAACAACAGGAATTTAGCCATACAAAACTCCATAACAATATGAAGAACCAATTCAGGATATCTGTCCCAAATATATAGTCACACACCCAATGTTTCTTATGAATTCTAGTCAAGACTTATCTATAAATCAAGAATGGCCAAGGGGAAAGCCGCAAAGCCAGGTCCAGTTGTGCATTTGGGTGTAATTCTATCCAAGGATTCCACACCTTGAGGAATAAGTCCCACGTATCAGATCTAGTAGATTCTATTCACTCATATAACATAATAGTATTCATTCTTTCTTTTACCAAAGATATCGACAATGTGGGGGTTTTCCATCTTGCGGCTATATGAATCTTTGCTGCCATACACAGATCATTCACCAATTTATGTAAGCTTTTTGAGAACCGCGAAGGCCTAGTTCCTAACAAAAGGGCAGAGGGTTCTAGATCGATCTGTTCCCCAAACATTTGCTCTACTAGACGTTTCACTTTCCTCCATAGCTCCGAGACCACTGTACAAGACCACCAAATGTGTTTCATGTCACCCGATACCCCGCATCTCCTGAAACAATCACCAGAGATATTAGGGAACATGTTATGAATTCTTTCTGGAACGTAGTAGGATCTATGTAGGACCTTCAAAGAAGTCTCTACCAATGATGTTTGATAATTACCTTTAGATAATATCTCACTACTTCGGTACCAGTCATCAATCGACATAACGAATCCAAAATGTTCCTCCCATTGTAACATATAATCTAGTTTTCTTTCATCATATGGTGGGCTAATAGTAGAATAAATCAACGAAATCGTTCCTCTACCCAATGGATCAGGCAAGCATTTGTTCTCAAAACCCGTTGTCAGGAGAGGAGTCCTTCCTGGGAGAATTTGCTTAGCAAAATGAAATACCTGGTTTATATGCATCATTTCCCTGGCTGGAGGTGTAAATTTTTGAATAAATTCTTGTCTGTCCAACAGAACACTAAATGGAGAGCAGAGATGCTTGAGTAGGTAAATCCCCTTAATCAACCACCACGAGAAAAGTTGTGGTTCCAACCCTGGTTGGAACATAGGGTTGTGAAAAATGTTGGTCAGTGGTGAAGGGTTGGATTGCAGCTCCTATTTAAATCTAACTTTCCACCAAAGCATTAGCGGATGAACCGTATAAGGGGCCATATTTATTAAATTCTGTGGCAGTCGCTCTGTGGACCACCTTAAGCCTGATAATGAGTATGGTCTGGATAGTAAGGGTTCCAGGAGGACCCATCTTGGTGTACTACCGTGTGAGCAGGTATTGATTAGTTGGGCAATCTGGGCTGATTTATAGTAGAGTGTGAAATTAGGTAATGACAAGTCTCCCAGTTTCCTATGGAGGAACTTTGTCCTTTACGCAATTCTAGGTCTTTTCCCCAACCATAGAAATGTAGACATCATAGAATGTAGATGAGGAAACGTTCTGGTTGGAATTTTTTATAGCTGAGATAACATTGAGTGACTCTTGCCTTAAGCTTCCGGGCTAACATCCTATTGGATTTGTTAGCATATTTGTAGAATGTAGCTTTAGTCCAGGTCAGGGCCCTCTCTGTTTTAGTAGTAAGAATAGCATCCAGCTGTAATTTGGTATCATAAATTTGTTTAGTTAAATATATGGATGGAGAAAGTTGGTTAGCCAGTTCTAACTGTAGTAATTTATTTTCTAATCTAGTCTGAAGTTCAGACCTTTCT
The DNA here is from genome assembly GCF_039654945.1 of Dendrobates tinctorius. NCBI lineage: Eukaryota > Metazoa > Chordata > Amphibia > Anura > Dendrobatidae > Dendrobates > Dendrobates tinctorius. The sequence continues at coordinate 6,098,262 of NW_027361677.1, forward strand.
TTTTTTGGTGGTTGAAAGTTTAATTAAGGAGCCACAGATATTTTTTTTTTGTATTTGTTAGCCATAATATTCCAGGAGAGGGATCCCCTTTTTGTTAGATTAAAAAAATTTGCTAGATCGTCCTTAATATAGGTACTATTAACCGGATCCACCAAAAGAGATTCGTTTAATCTCCATCTATATAACCTGGACGTGGTTATGTGAGAGAATCGCATCATGATCTGACTATGAGGACGGGATATGGCGTGTGTATAGAATGGCTGGAAGTGTGGCAGCTGTTATCAAATGCTTGTCAGTCCTAGAGTATGTTTTTTGCACTGGGGAGAAATACATAAAACCCTTTGATGACCCATGTAACTCCCTCCAGAGATCTGCTAAATGATACTCCCTTCATAAGACTAAGAATTTTTCTCCTCTCCGAGACATCAGACCGCCTCACTGCACCACTATCCAAAGACGGGTTAATAGTAAAGTTGAAATCACCACACCAAATTAGGTGATGGTATGAGAGCGCGTTGAGTTTTTGATATAATCAGCGTAAAGACGTAGAATTGAGCAGAGGCAGGGAGATAACTGTTTACAATACACATATTTTGTCCTTCTAGTGTTCCTTGTAGGATAAGGAATCTACCCTCATTATCTGCGTAAGATTGGACGGGTTGTAATGGAAAACTATTCTTAACAAAAATGGCTACACCTCTCGTCTTGTGCTCCCAGTTGGACGGGAAAAAACGGGAATAGGCCGAATCAAAATACTTTGGGCGAGAAGAATTAGAAAAATGGGTCTCCTGGAGACAATGTCAGGGCTATTTTTTCGGTGGTCCAAAAAGGCCTTTTTACGTTTTAAATGGGAGTTACAACCCCTAAGATTATGCGACATAATCTTACACATAATTAGTTAACTCTTTAAAGCTAGATAATAACTCACCCCAAACCTTCCCACCAAAGAGTGTCTTGCAGAGCCTTTATGAGCTCTGCTGTGTGGACCGTGGCGTCCCCCTGAGGGGAAAGATCATCTGATCCAGCTGCATTGTTTGCTGACATGGAGGGAGCAGAGAGGGCAGGAGACGCCACAGCAGCAGCGGCGGCCATCTTGGAAACGCTGCTTCCAGCAAAAAGGTCAGTGATCGGTCTATTCACCTGCTGTGCAGGGCCGCCTTTCTTTGGCATCGCGCTCCGGGGGTCTCCGGTATGTGCCCGATGCACCGACGTCCCGCCTGCCGTGTCCCGAGTGCTGAGAGGAGCTAAAAATAGCCTGCCGGGGAGTGGAGCTCAGAGGCACGCGTCTGTCCTCATCGAGCCCCGCGCATGCAACGGACGCTTTTTTAATCCGCATTGATGCTCATTAAGGGGTTAAAGTTTTTTTGTTTCATGGTTTCAAATCTTTGTGAAATAGAAAATTCTGATACCACTAGGGGGAGCTTAGGAGCTAACTGAAGACAGACTTACTATTGAGTTCAATGGAAGCAGTAGAAATCTATCTCCAGTGAGGTCCCCCTGGAGATGGCTGTAGGCAGCCATCATTTTGATGTATTACTAGGGAAGATAAATAGGAAAAAGGCAATTGGAATGAGGAATTTTCCATTTTGAGGCCTTTGCTAGCCAACAGTCAGACTTATTCTTGTAGGCTTACACTATTGGACCTTAAAGGGGTTATCCAGACACCCCCATTCATCAGTTGGAATTTGTAAGCAATGTACAAGATGGAACACAACAGCTTGGTACATTTCGTAGTGACTGCTGTGGCCAGGGCCGGTTTTAGACAAAGTGGGGCCCTAGGCAAAAGTTTAAAGTGGGGCCCCAAATGCTAACATTGTAAAATCATACATTTAGGTTACATTACATGAACAGTTGGCAGAGGGGCCTGGAGCCAGTGCTGGCACTGTGGCCCCCATAGTCAGGGGCCTTATATCGGCCGACGGGTCTGCCACTATTAGCATTACCCAGGAGCGTTGCTAGGGTAAGAAAAGATTGGGGGTTCCAAGCCGCAAAGACAAAAAGTTGTCCCCCAACCCCCTCTTAATTTTTTTTAACACTGCAGATAACACAGCAGGGCTCCCAACCGTCCTGGATCCAGCGGGACAGTCCCGATTTTGACACTCCCACCTGCGGGATTGTAGTTTTCCCCGCATTGCAAATCAGCCGCCACGCCCACCTGTCATTTCAGAAGGGACTGTGTACCGATTGCCATACAATTCCCTCTATGCACAGCACACTCCAGAACCGAAGCCCTCCCGACTCACGTGACCAGTCACATGACTGTGACCTCATCCTATGTAACACCAGAGAGAGCAGTAATAACTCTCTGAGAACAGATAATGTAGTAGATGTCACCTGCAGTCCTATGTAACACCACAGATAGTCTTACTCTGAAACGCTACGGCTATGTTCACATGCATTTTTTTCAGTGCATTGGCAGTAAAAATGTTGCGTTCAAAACACCTGTTTTTCAGCCTGTTTTCTGGTGTTCTTTACACTTTTTTCAGCTTTTCTTAAAGTGAGGATGTTTGCTTTGTCTACAGAATGTTCAAGGCCACGTTCACACGTTGAGTATTCGGTCAGTATTTCACATCTATGTGCAAGTCAAAACCAGGAGGGTGAGAAATCCAGAAGGGGTGCCGTGTTCCTACTATACTTTTCCTCTGATTGTTCCGCTGCTGTTTCTGCATTACAAATCCTGATGTGAAATACTGACCAAATACTAAACTTGTAAACGACACTTAATAGTTTAATTCACCAAAACCACTTAAAAAAATTGCAGCGAAAAATGCCGTTGCAATATCTGCAGCTTTCTTTTTTATATTCTTTCATTGCTTTCTACGCGTGAAAACACACTGAAACAAGTGACACGCTGCAGATTTAAAAAATGCTACAGTCCTGAAATTCAGTCAGGAAAAAAAACAAGCGCATGCAGGAGATTTCGGAAATCTCATATGTTTTGCTGGTACTTTAAAAAGCCGCTTTTGGCCACGTTCATAGGCAGAAGTTTTGCAGCTTTTCCTTCTGCAAATAAGAAGTTTACAGCATTTTACAGCACAAGCAAAGACTGAGATTTTCGGGAATCTCCGCACACCCTTTTATTTTCTCCTGTCTGAATTTCACAACAGCAGCGTTTTTTTAAATCTGCAGCGTGTCACTTTCAGCAATTTTTTTCACCTGTAGAAAGCGATGAAAAAGTTTTAGAAAAGCTGCAAATGTCGCAACGTTGTTTTTCGCTGTGTTTTTGGGGAATAAAACGAACTTTATTAAACCTGTACTGTAGACAAAATGAATACTATACAAAAAAAAAAAACAGCAAAGCTCTAAGTGTCTGTGTCCACAATCAGTAAACTCTGGAGGTTGCGTACATCCACAGCACCCAACCCGCAGCGGCCAGCTGTTACTGCATAGTGGATGGGATGAACACATGTGGAATCACCTGCGTAAGATGGCAACACTGTAGACGGAGCACATGTCCGCTGCATCCAAAGTGCTGCCATTTCCGGATCGTCTGCACATACCCTAAAAAATGGGTGTTTTGAAAGCAGTGTTTTTACTGTCAAGAGAGCCGGCTTTTGTAGCAAAAAAAAAAGCACCAAAAACGCTGATTCCTACGCTCACCTGTACTGTATATGTGTATGGTTTACCCTTATTATTTCACATGGAAATTCATTTATTTGTATATCATAAATCCCCGGATTCAGCAGACAATATCCCTGTCTTGTGTCATCCAGACAGCAGTGACAGGAGGTCGCCCTGTCACATTACAAGCAGTGATTAGTGACTGTGGTCAGAGCTGATGCTGATCGCTGCTGTATGTGGCTGTGAATCCTGATCCTGCAGCAATCAGCACAGAGCTCTGGGACCACAGTGAGTAATCACTGCTGTCTGACCTGCTATTGCTGCTCTTACCAGGTTCTGCGGCTTCACTTAGGCATATCCATTCTCAGGACAGTGCTAGGAGCAGCCATGATAAGGACTCAGGAGGAGACATACAGAGCTGCAGGCATCTTCCTGGCTGTCACTGTGATGTAATTGGCCCCTCCCCCTCACTCTCAACTTTTAACCTAACTGCAGGGAGAAAGAGACAGGGGGGCTCAAGGGGCTTTGCGAGAGACACTCCAAGACTTCAGAGCAATGCACAGCATTATTCACTGCTGTACACCCTCTGGGCACTTGATAAATGGGCTGCAGATGCCAGGGGCCCCCCTTTGTAGGTGGGGCCCCAGGCATCTTCCTGGTATGCCTTTCCCAAACGCCGGCCCTGGCTGTGGCACAGTACTTGGCAATAACCACTAGGGGATGTACAAGATTTTTGTGTTCTGACCCATACATTGCTTACATGTGGATGCTGCCAGAGTAGATGTCAGCTAGTTGTTGGAGGTGCGTGATGTTGGACCTCTGCCAATCTACAACTACAATCCCAAAAATATTGGGACGCTATAAATATTCACAACGGGAAACAGATCAGAAGGTGAACGTTTTAAATTAAACTGATGGCAGCAAATCATCTAAATAAAAGTAGGGACAACGTTAACAAAAGGCTGTAATAGTAAGTGGTACTAATAAAAAACAGCTGGAGGGTCAATATTCAATTGTCGTAGAACTGTGTATAAAAAGCATATTAGAGAGGCAGAGTCTCCCAGAATCAAAGATGGTCGGAGGTCACCATCACCAAGCTTGCGTTCCTGCTCTTGTAGTTTTATTGAGGGAAAGGATGAGAAGCTGGTTGTTACGTGACAGCAGGTGCAAATCGCTCACTTCGGGTCACGTCATTGCCCAATTTATTTGGAAATACAGGAGAATCCTGACAGTGTGCACATTGCAAAGTGATTTCACATAGAGCAACTGAAGAAATGTAATGTACGTCTGGAAAACCTCATTAAATTAGGATGAGTGCATTGGTATGGATGAAGATTTATATAGTATTGCTTGGCACTATATGCTACCCACTGTTAAAGGGAACTTGTCACCAGTTTTTCAATGTTTGAACAAATGCCACCACCTTTTACAATTCCTGTACTCCATTCCACAAAGGTGTCTATTGTCTCCTGACTTCACCAGCTCCCGCGAAGTATGTAAATCAAATGGTTCGATGAGTGTAATGGTTGTGGTGTTGGTGCCTCCTTTCTGCTCCTAATGACCTGGTTGATAAGGATGACAGGGTGTCCTGTGTCATCCACATAGCCCAACGGAATCCCGCTCATTGTCGGCTCGCGCAGGTGTTCCTTGCTCTGCCCTACTGGCTCAGGTATATTGGGGCTGGAATTGCATGTCTTGACGCACACGCAGTTATGTTTTCTGCTCCGCCCACTATAAGGCAGAGTAAAGTGCACCTGTATGACCCGGCAATGCACCAAATTTCATTGGGCTAAGTGGATGACGCAGGACACGTCATCCTCATCAATCAAAGCCGGAGGACAGTAATTAGGAGTAGAGAAGAAGCACTGACCCCGCAGCCATGACGCCCATCGGACCATTTGATTTACACACAGCAGGAGAGCAACTGAAAAGTTATTTTTGGGGGCGTACAGGGGGAGTCAGGAGACAATAGACAACTTTGTGGAATGGAGTACAGGAATTGTAAAAGGTAATAGCAGTTGTTCAAACACTAAAAAACTGGTGACAGGACCCCTTTAAGGCTTATTCACCAATTATCAATCTTGGGTTTGAGTGTATTGTGTGAATTGACCTATATTAAAACACTGTGTGGGATGTGGTACTGTAAAATAGGCAGCCAGAGATACAATTCTGACATTTCTGTATGTTTACAGCTCTTTGTGTCTATACTTCCCTTGCAAAAGTAAAAGGAATTGTCCTGACCTTTACCAGGTAAGTTCATGGTATCAGCCTGTGCGGTGATAGGTAGACTCTCCTTTCTGTATCATCATGCTAAAAGAATGTGGAGGAACTAGGACTAGAGCTTTGTGATGTTTCATTGCGGTCAGAAGAGAACCCTGGCTCTGCTGCCTGAGTTACATTGTGGTCAGATGAGATCCTCAGCTCTGCTGCCTGAGTTACATTGTGGTCAGATGAGATCCTCAGCTCTGCTGCCTGAGTTACATTGTGGTCAGATGAGATCCTCAGCTCTATTGCCTGAGCTACACTGTGGTCAGATGAGATCCTCAGGTCTGCTGCTTGAGTTACAATGTGGTCAGATGAGATCCTCAGCTCTGTTGCCTGAGCTACACTGTGGTCAGATGAGATCCTCAGCTCTGCTGCCTGAGTTACATTGTGGTTAGATGAGATCCTCAGCTCTGCTGAGTTACATTGTGGTCAGATGAGATCCTCAGCTCTACTGCTTGAGTTACATTGTGGTCAGATGAGATCCTCAGCTCTGCTGCCTGAGTTACATTGTGGCCAGATGAGATCCTCAGCTCTGCTGCCTGAGTTACATTGTGGTCAGATAAGAACCTCAGCTCTGCTGCTTGAGTTACATTGTGGTCAGATGCGATCCTCAGCTCTGCTGCCTGAGTTACATTGTGGTCAGATAAGAACCTCAGCTCTGCTGCCTGAGTTACATTGTGGTCGCATGAGATCCTCAGCTCTGCTGCCTGAGTTACATTGTGGCCAGATGCGAGCCTCAGCTCTGCTGCCTGAGTTCCATTGTGGCCAGATGAGATCCTCAGCTCTGCTGCCTGAGTTACATTGTGGTCAGATGAGATCCTCAGCTCTGTTGCCTGAGCTACACTGTGGTCAGTTAAGAACCTCAGCTCTGCTGCTTGAGTTACATTGTGGTCAGATGCGATCCTCAGCTCTGCTGCCTGAGTTACAATATGGTCAGATAAGAACCTCAGCTCTGCTGCCTGAGTTCCATTGTGGCCAGATGAGATCCTCAGCTCTGCTGCCTGAGTTACATTGTGGTCAGATGAGATCCTCAGCTCTGTTGCCTGAGCTACACTGTGGTCAGATGAGATCCTCAGGTCTGCTGCTTGAGTTACAATGTGGTCAGATGAGATCCTCAGCTCTGTTGCCTGAGCTACACTGTGGTCAGATGAGATCCTCAGCTCTGCTGCCTGAGTTACATTGTGGTTAGATGAGATCCTCAGCTCTGCTGAGTTACATTGTGGTCAGATGAGATCCTCAGCTCTACTGCTTGAGTTACATTGTGGTCAGATGAGATCCTCAGCTCTGCTGCCTGAGTTACATTGTGGTCAGATAAGAACCTCAGCTCTGCTGCCTGAGTTACATTGTGGCCAGATGAGATCCTCAGCTCTGCTGCCTGAGTTACATTGTGGTCAGATAAGAACCTCAGCTCTGCTGCTTGAGTTACATTGTGGTCAGATGCGATCCTCAGCTCTGCTGCCTGAGTTACATTGTGGTCAGATAAGAACCTCAGCTCTGCTGCCTGAGTTACATTGTGGTCGCATGAGATCCTCAGCTCTGCTGCCTGAGTTACATTGTGGCCAGATGCGAGCCTCAGCTCTGCTGCCTGAGTTCCATTGTGGCCAGATGAGATCCTCAGCTCTGCTGCCTGAGTTACATTGTGGTCAGATGAGATCCTCAGCTCTGTTGCCTGAGCTACACTGTGGTCAGTTAAGAACCTCAGCTCTGCTGCTTGAGTTACATTGTGGTCAGATGCGATCCTCAGCTCTGCTGCCTGAGTTACAATGTGGTCAGATAAGAACCTCAGCTCTGCTGCCTGAGTTCCATTGTGGCCAGATGAGATCCTCAGCTCTGCTGCCTGAGTTACATTGTGGCCAGATGCGAGCCTCAGCTCTGCTGCCTGAGTTCCATTGTGGCCAGATGAGATCCTCAGCTCTGCTGCCTGAGTTACATTGTGGTCAGATGAGATCCTCAGCTCTGTTGCCTGAGCTACACTGTGGTCAGATGAGATCCTCAGCTCTGCTGAGTTACATTGTGGTCAGATGAGATCCTCAGCTCTGTTGCCTGAGTTACATTGTGGTCAGATAAGAACCTCAGCTCTGCTGCCTGAGTTACATTGTGGCTAGATGAGATTCTCAGCTCTGCTGCCTGAGTTACATTGTGGTCAGTTAAGAACCTCAGTTCTGCTGCTTGAGTTACATTGTGGTCAGATGCGATCCTCAGCTCTGCTGCCTGAGTTACAATGTGGTCAGATAAGAACCTCAGCTCTGCTGCCTGAGTTCCATTGTGGCCAGATGAGATCCTCAGCTCTGCTGCCTGAGTTACATTGTGGCCAGATGCGAGCCTCAGCTCTGCTGCCTGAGTTCCATTGTGGCCAGATGAGATCCTCAGCTCTGCTGCCTGAGTTCCATTGTGGTCAGATGAGATCCTCAGCTCTGTTGCCTGAGCTACACTGTGGTCAGATGAGATCCTCAGCTCTGCTGAGTTACATTGTGGTCAGATGAGATCCTCAGCTCTGCTGCCTGAGTTACATTGTGGTCAGATAAGAACCTCAGCTCTGCTGCTTGAGTTACATTGTGTTCAGATGCGATCCTCAGCTCTGCTGCCTGAGTTACATTGTGGTCAGATAAGAACCTCAGCTCTGCTGCCTGAGTTACATTGTGACTAGATGAGATTCTCAGCTCTGCTGCCTGAGTTACATTGTGGTCAGTTAAGAACCTCAGTTCTGCTGCTTGAGTTACATTGTGGTCAGATGAGATCCTCAGCTCTGCTGCCTGAGTTACATTGTGGTCAGATAAGAACCTCAGCTCTGCTGCCTGAGTTACATTGTGGTCGCATGAGATCCTCAGCACTGCTGCCTGAGTTACATTGTGGTCAGATGAGAACCTCAGCTCTGCTGCCTGAGTTCCATTGTGGTCAGATGAGAACCTCAGCTCTGCTGCCTGAGTTACATTGTGGCCAGATGCGAGCCTCAGCTCTGCTGCTTGAGTTACATTGTGGCCAGATGAGATCCTCAGCTCTGCTGCCTGAGTTACATTGTGGTCAGATGCGAGCCTCAGCTCTGCTGCCTGAGTTCCACTGTGGCCAGATGAGATCCTCAGCTCTGCTGCCTGAGTTACATTGTGGCCAGATGCGAGCCTCAGCTCTGCTGCCTGAGTTCCACTGTGGCCAGATGAGATCCTCAGCTCTGCTGCCTGAGTTACATTGTGGTCAGATAAGAACCTCAGCTCTGCTGCTTGAGTTCCATTGTGGTCAGATGCGATCCTCAGCTCTGCTGCTTGACTTACATTGTGGTCAGATAAGAACCTCAGCTCTGCTGCCTGAGTTACATTGTGGTCAGATGAGATCCACAGCTCTGCTGCCTGAGTTACATTGTGGCCAGATGAGATCCTCAGCTCTGCTGCCTGAGTTACATTGTGGTCAGATGAGATCCTCAGCTCTGCTGCCTGAGTTACATTGTGGCCAGATGAGATCCTCAGCTCTACTGCCTGAGTTACAGTGTGGTCAGATGTGAGCCTCAGCTCTGCTGCCTGAGTTACATTGTGGCCAGATGCGAGCCTCAGCTCTGCTGCCTGAGTTACATTGTGGTCAGATGAGATCCTCAGCTCTGCTGCCTGAGTTACATGTGGTCAGATGAGATCCTCAGCTCTGCTGCCTGAGTTACATTGTGGTCAGATGAGATCCTCAGCTCTGCTGCCTGAGTTACATTGTGGTCAGATGAGATCCTCAGCTCTGCTGCCTGAGTTACATTGTGGTCAGATGAGATCCTCAGCTCTGCTGCCTGAGTTACATTGTGGTCAGATGAGAGCCTCAGCTCTGCTGCCTGAGTTACATTGTGGTCAGATGTGAGCCTCAGCTCTGCTGCCTGAGTTACATTGTGGTCAGATCTGAGCCTGCGCTCTTCTGCCTGAGTTACATTGTGGTCAGATGAGATCCTCAGCTCTGCTGCCTGAGGTACATTGTGTTCAGATGAGATCCTCAGCTCTACTGCCTGAGTTACATTGTGGTCAGATGAGATCCTCAGCTCTGCTGCCTGAGTTACATTGTGGTCAGATGTGAGCCTCAGCTCTGCTGCCTGAGTTACAGTGTGGTCAGATGAGATCCTCAGCTCTGCTGCCTGAGTTACATTGTGTTCAGATGAGATCCTCAGCTCTGCTGCCTGAGGTACATTGTGTTCAGATGAGATCCTCAGCTCTGCTGCCTGAGGTACATTGTGTTCAGATGAGATCCTCAGCTCTACTGCCTGAGTTACATTGTGGTCAGATGAGATCCTCAGCTCTACTGCCTGAGTTACATTGTGGTCAAATGAGATCCTCAGCTCTGCTGCATGACCATCTCCGCTCTCATACATCTAATATACGGCATTTTTGCTCATTTTCAACCATTTATCATATCTCAAGGCCCGGAAATGTTTTGCTTAGTTTTAATATTTCGGCCAAAAAATTTTCTAATTTGCATATAACAACAAATATTGAGTGGGCCGGGCCATATGACACACACACACTGGGCTGTAATGGCTGGATTTTGGCACGCGCAAATTGTCACTTCTTTGTGCCTCCAAGGCTGGGGAATCATCCAGCCTGAATTTCTGGACTAAGAAACAGGTTTCACTTCCAGCAATTTCTTATGCTGGAACATTGGTGAAATCCACTTGTAAAAACAATATACAGTATGTTAAAGGGATTGTTCACTTATGCATCGGAAGTCAGCAGCGCTGATGATGTTGCGACCCTAAGCACCTGACGAGAAGCATAGGTAATCAGCAGGTATCGTGCATGTGTCCTGTTTACTATGATGGGACATATAGATGATACCTGTTGATCATGCATGCACCTCGACGGGGGTGTGAGGTCGTATCATCACCATCTGTATTGCTCACATCCGATGTAGAAGTGGCTGGCAGTGGAATAATACTGTATCTGGCTCTCTAGTCTGCGTGATGATACTTTTCAGATAGAAAAGTGCATCCATTACTAAATAGATCTAAGACTAGAAGAGGCCGGTGTACTTACTTTGAACATTTATGCCACAATGGCTGTGTAATCGTGAAAACGAAATGAGCATTTACTGGCATCAGCTAGCATGGACTAAAAAATGTGAGTTTCATTATCAGACTTTTGAACTTTTAAAAAGAATGATATAGCCGTTATAACATTACCTTTCAAGGTAAGTACACCAGCCTCTTTAGATCTAAGAGATCTATTTAATGGGGCTGTTCCGGACCATCTTATTTTTTTTTCAATGTTGGTCTAAAACAGGCAGGTAGTTGCTAACAGAGGCAGTTACGTGCCTGTTCCACCTGGTACCGGCTCAGAGACATCACCGACTGCTCCTGCTGGTGATTCAGCTGCTCACTGTCAACAGAGCAACTCTTTTTCTTCCGGGCTGCTCTGTCAACGGGGCGTGACTGTCGGCGTCATGCTGATTGACAGCTGGCTGGCTCCCTGCAGTTAGGCAGCGAGGAGCCGGCTGTCAATCAGGATAACATCTGCAGTCATGCCCCGTCAACAGAGCACAGTGGAAGAGAAGCAGCTGCTCTGTCAACATGACGTCAGTGGAAATCGCTGATTTGCCGGTAGGAGCAGTCTGTGACCGTTCTGTGCCAACAGAGATCAGTGCCAGGCATCGGTGTTAGTTCTTCAGACTATAGTGAAAAAAAATTGTATTATGAAATCTGGTGACAGATCCACTTTAAGAGGAGATTCTCTTTGAAAAAATGATTGAGAAGTCCCAGAGAATACTGTACCTTACATCCTGGATTCTCAAAGTGCAAGAATCATGCAAAGCCTGGAGCTGAAGACAGGCTTATTTAGATCGGTTTATGGGAGAGGGTTCGCTGTTTCTAATATTAGATGCTTAATAATATCCAAAACCACAAGTTGCTGATCTTCTCAAACCATCCGTTTTAAAGGGAATCTGTCATCCTTTTTTTGGGCTTGCAGCTGCCGGCATAGACATCGGGGGCTTATCTACAGCATTCTGTAATGCTGTAGATAAGCCCCCAATGTAACCTGAAAGATAAGAAAAACACGTTATATTATACTCGCCGGGGTGGGCGGTCCGGTCCGGTGGCCGTTGCGGTCCGGTCCGACGCCTCCCTTCTTAATGCGATGACGTCCTCTTCTCCCGTCCTGTAATGGCTGCGGCGCAAGCGCACTGCTCTGCCCTGTTGAGGGCAGAGCAGAGTCCTGCAGTGCGCAGGCGTTGGGAGAGGTCCAGCGCCTGCGCACTGCAGAATTCTGCTCTGCCCTCAACAGGGAAGAGCAGTGCGCTTGCGCCACAGCCATTACAGGACGACCACTGAGCGGTGGCTCATTGCTGCCCACACATTAACAGTTCCCATCACCATATCACACACATAGCCAGCAGATTTTTTAAACCACTACCACGACAAGGTAGACTCTTTTGGCAGCGCCCTCCAGTAACCTATTAAACATTTCTTAAAACATCCAATACTCTTTTAGGTATATTTTTATTTTTCTGTAAGGAAATGTGTTGCAAATATTTTTTAAAATGATAAAAATACCATCTACAAGGCACAAATACCGTCACGCCATGGCAGGACCACATATTACCACCACATAGTGACCGAATAATAAGACATACGAGGAACAACACAGAAGCTCTGTATACAGTGCATTGTGTACAGGTAATACAGTGATCACCAGTGATATTATACACAGGAGCTCTGTATATAGTTTATAGTGTGCAGGTAATACAGTGATCACCAGTGACATTATATAGGAGCTCTGTATATAGTGTCAGTGTACAGATAATGCAGTGATCATCGGTGACATTATACACAAGAGCTCTGTATAGTGTCAGTGTACAGGTAATACAGTGATCACTGGTGACATTATACACAGGAGCTCTGTATATAGTGTCAGTGCACAGGTAATACAGTGATCACCAGTGACATTATACATAGGAGCAATGGATATAGTGTCAGTGTACAGATAATGCAGTGATCATCAGTGACATTATACACAGAAGCTCTGTATATAGTGTCAGTGTACAGGTAATACAGTGATCACCAGTGACATTATACACAGGAGCTCTGCATATAGTGTCAGTGCACAGATAATACAGTGATCACTGGTGACATTATACACAGAAGCTCTGTATATAGTGTCAGTGTACAGATAATAGTGATCATCAGTGACATTATACACAGGAGCTCTGTATATAGTGTTAGTGTACAGGTAATACAGTGATCACTGGTGACATTATACACAGAAGCTCTGTATGTAGTGTCAGTGTACAGATAATAGAGGGATCATCAGTGACATTATACACAGGAGCTCTGTATATAGTGGTAGTGTACAGGTAATACAGTGATCACCAGTGACATTATACACAGGAGCTCTGTATATAGTGTCAGTGTACAGATAATAGTGATCATCAGTGAGATTATACACAGTAGCTCTGTATATAGTGTCAGTGTACAGGTAATACAGTGATCACCAGTGACATTATACACAGGAGCTCTGTATAGTGTCAGTGTACAGGTAATACAGTGATCACCAGTGACATTATACACAGGAGCTCTGTATATAGTGTCAGTGTACAGGTAATACAGTGATCACCAGTGACATTATACACAGGAGCTCTGTATATAGTGTTAGTGTACAGGTAATACAGTGATCACTAGTGGCATTATACACAGGAGCTCTGTATAGTGTCAGTGTACAGGTAATACAGTGATCACCAGTGACATTATACACAGGAGCTCTGTATATAGTATACAGTGTATAGTGTCAGTGTACAGGTAACACACTGACTCACCAGTGACATCTCTAGTTGAAGTTCTTCGTCTTCACTTTTGTTCCTCATCTAGCGCAGACTACCATTACTTCTTCCAGCCAGGGCTCGTCTCTGCATAAAATTACACAGTTATCTAGAACCCCGCTTCCTGAGCATATTCCCCACTTTTTCCCCAACTGCTACACTACCCCCATCTGAAGTCAGATGTGCACCCACCAATATGAGCCGAGTGCATGCATAGAAGAAATACATTGGACACAAAGTCAGAAGTGTTCTCCTCTCTCAGCAAAAGCTGGCACAAAACTGATTTTAATAGCACAAAACAAAAGATCATGTAGCAGGCAGGAAGAGGGTGTTGTACATCTTCTGAGCAGCCATGGTGTCAGTCTGTGATACAGTTGTGGCCAAAAGTATTGACACCCCTGCAATTCTGTCAGATAATACTCAGTTTCTTCCTGAAAATAATTGCAAACACAAATTCTTTGGTATTATCTTCATTTAATTTGTCGTAAATGAAAAAACACAAAAAGAATTGTCCTAAAGCCAAATTGGATATAATTCCACACCAAACATAAAAAAGAGGGTGGACAAAAGTATTGGCACTGTTCGAAAAATCATGTGATGCTTCTCTAATTTGTGTAATTAACAGCACCTGTAACTTACCTGTGGCACCTAACAGGTGTTGGCAATAACTAAATCACACTTGCAGCCAGTTGACATGGATTAAAGTTGACTCAACCTCTGTCCTGTGTCCTTGTGTGCACCACATTGAGCATGGAGAAAAGAAAGAAGACCAAAGAACTGTCTGAGGACTTGAGAAACCAAATTGTGAGGAAGCATGAGCAATCTCAAGGCTACGAGTCCATCTCCAAAGACCTGAATGTTCCTGTGTCTACCGTGCGCAGTGTCATCAAGAAGTTTAAAGCCCATGGCACTGCGGCTAACCTCCCTAGATGTGGACGGAAAAGAAAAATTGACAAGAGATTTTAACGCAAGATTGTGCGGATGTTGGATAAAGAACCTCAACTTAAGGCCCCGTCACACATAGCGATCTCGCTAGCGAGATTGCTGCTGAGTCACAAGTTTTGTGACACAACAGCGACCTCACCAGCGAGATCGCTGTGTGTGACAGTGATCAGCGACCGGCCCCCCTGCCGGTATCGCTGATCGCTCTGGGAAATCTCTGGACATTTCTTTCATCGCTGATCTCCCGCTGGCTAGCACGCATCGCTGCGTGTGACAGGCGGGAGACCAGCGATCAAATAAAAAAAAATAAAAAATATTGTTATTCTCACCTTCCGACGTCCCGTGCAGCATTCCCGCCTCTCTCCACGCTCCGGTCCCAGTAATCCTTTGCAAGAATGACCGCGAGACTTTGCGATCCCGCGAGAACGGACGTCATCACGGTAATTCTCGCAAAGGATTACTGGGACCGGAGCGTGGAGAGAGGCGGGAATGCTGCGCGGGACGTCGGAAGGTGAGAATAACAATATTTTTTATTTTAATTCCATTTTTGACATGAATCAGCGCTGAACACATTGCTGTGCTAAGGCATCAACATAGAGTTTACAGGAGAAAAAAAGAGGCATTCAAAGAAAAAAAACACGGTCCCTACAGTCAAACATGGCGGAGGTTCCCTGATGTTTTGGGGTTGCTTTGCTGCCTCTGGCACTGGACTGCTTGACCGTGTGCATGGCTTTATGAAGTCTGAAGACTACCAACAAATTTTGCAGCATAATGTAGGGCCCAGTGTGAGCAAGCTGGGTCTCCCTCAGAGTTCATGGGTCTTCCAACAGGACAATGACCCAAAACACACTTCAAAAAGCACTAGAAAATGGTTTGAGAGAAAGCACTGGAGACTTCTAAGGTGGCCAGCAACGAGTCCAGACCTGAATCCCATAGAACACCTGTGGAGAGACCTAAAAATGGCAGTTTGGAGAAGGCACCCTTCAAATATCAGGGACCTGGAGCAGTTTGCCAAAGAAGAATGGTCTAAAATTCCAGCAGAGCATTGTAAGAAACTCATTGATGGCTACCGGAAGCGGTTGGTCGCAGTTATTTTGGCTAAAGGTTGTGCAACCAAGTATTAGGCTGAGGGTGCCAATACTTTTGTCTGCCCCATTTTTGGAGTTTTGTGTGAAATGATCAATGTTTTGCTTTTTGCTTCATTCTCGTTTGTGTTTTTTCATTTAAGACAAGTCAAATGAAGATAATAATACCAAAGAATTTGTGTTTGCAATCATTTTCAGGAAGAAACTGAGTATTATCTGACAGAATTGCAGGGGTGTCATTACTTTTGGCCACAACTGTATCTCCAAAGAAGGTGGAATTGTGAATTATGAACTACTGGACTGCAGAGGGCCCCTATAATGTTCCCGCACAGGGGCCCTCCTCTGTCGGTGTCCTTCCCTGTACGCACACACACAGGACAAACAACACAAAGGACACACATACACACAAGACACACAGGGCACACACACGGGGAACACAGACACACAGAGGGCACACACACGGGGAACACAGACACACAGAGGGCACACACACGGGGAACACAGACACACAGGACACACAACAAACACACACATACAGGGCATACACACACACAGGGCTAACACACACACAGGGAACACACCACACACACAGGGCACACAACACACACAGGGCTCACACACAGGACACACAACACACACAGGGCTCACACACAGGACACACATACATAGGGAACACACCACACACACAGGGCATACACACAGGACACACAACACACACAGGGCTCACACAAAGGACACACAACACACACAGGGCTGACACACGACACACATACACAGGGAACACACCACACACACACACTGCAGACACACAGGGCTCACACACGGGACACACAGAACACACAGGGCTCAAACACAGGACACACACAGGACACACAACACACACACAGGGAGCACACCACACACAGGGCACACACACAGGGCTCACACACAGGACACACAACACACACGACACACAACGGGAACACACCACACACACAGGGTACACACACCACACACACAGGGTACACACCACACACATAGGGCACACACAGGGCTCACACACAGGACACAACACACACAGGGCTCACACACAGGACACACAACACACACACACACACGGCACACAACACACAGGACACACAACACACACAGGACACACACAGGGCTCACACACAGGACACACCACACACAGGGCTCACACACAGGACACACAACAAACACACACATGACACACACATACAGGGCACACACACAGGGCTAACACACAGGGAACACACCACACACACACAGGGCTCACACACAGGACACAACACACAGGGCACACACACACACAGGGCACACAACACGCACAGGGCTGACACACAGGACACACCACACCCACACACTGCACACACACAGGGCTCAAACACAGGACACACACAGGGCACACACACAGGACACACAACACACACACACAGGGAACACACCACACACAGGGCTCACACACAGGACACACAACACACACAGGGCTCACACACAGGACACACAACACACACAGGGCTCACACACAGGACACACAACAAACACACACATGCCACACACATACAGGGCACACACACAGGGCTAACACACACAGAACACACACACAGGGAACACACCACACACACACAGGGCACACAACACACACAGGGCTCACACACAGGACACAACACACACAGGACACACACACAGGACACACAACAAACACACACATACAGAGCACACACACAGGTCTAACACACAGAACACAACACACAGGGCACACACACTCAGGGCTCACACAGGACACACACACACAGGGCATACACACAGGACACACAACACACACAGGGCTCACACACAGGACACACAACACACACAGTGCACACACAGAACACACACAGGGCACACACAGAACACACACAGGGCACACAACACACACACAGGGCACACAACACACAGGGCACACAACACACAGGGCACACAACACACAGGGCACACAACAAACACACACATACAGAGCACACACAAAGGTCTAACACACAGAACACACACACAGGGAACACACCACACACAGGGCTCACACACAGGACACACAACACACACACAGGGCACACACACAGGACACACAACACACACACACAGGACACACAACGGACACACAACAAACACACACATGCCACACACATACAGGGCACACACATACAGGGCTAACACACACAGAACACACACACAGGGAACACACCACACACACAGGGCATACACAGGACACAACACACACAGGGCTCACACACAGGACACAACACACAGGGCACACAACACACAGGACACACAACAAACACACACATACAGAGCACACACACAGGTCTAACACACAGAACACACACACAGGACACAACACACAGGGCACACACCACACACACAGGGCTCACACACAGGACACACAACACACACAGGGCTAACACACCACACACACACAGTGCACAAACAGAACACACACAGGGCACACAACACACACAGGGCACACAACACACACAGGGCACACAACACACAGGGCACACACACACAGGACACACAACAAACACACACATACAGAGCACACACAAAGGTCTAACACACAGAACACACACACAGGGAACACATCACACACTGGGCTCACACACAGGACACACAACACACACACAGGGCACACACACAGGACACACAACACACACAGGACACACAACACACACAGGGCTCACACACAGGACACACAACAAACACACACATGCCACACACATACAGGGCACACACACAGGGCTAACACACACAGAACACACACACAGGGAACACACCACACACACAGGGCATACACAGGACACAACACACAGGGCACACACACAGGGCACACAACACACACAGGGCTCACACACAGGACACAACACACAGGGCACACAACACACAGGACACACAACAAACACACACATACAGAGCACACACAGGTCTAACACACAGGACACAACACACAGGGCTCACACACAGGACACACATACACAGGGAACACACCACACACACAGGGCATACACACAGGACACCCCACACACAGGACACACAACACACACACAGGACACAACACACAGGGCTGACACACAGAGGACACACACACAGGGAACACACCACACACACAGGGCATACACAGGACACAACACACAGGGCACACAACACACACAGGGCTCACACACAGGACACAACACACAGGGCACACAACACACACAGGACACACAACAAACACACACACATACAGAGCACACACACAGGTCTAACACACAGAACACACACACAGGACACAACACACAGGGCACACACCACACACACAGGGCTCACACACAGGACACACAACACACACAGGACTCACACACAGGACACACAACACACACAGGGCTAACACACCACACACACACAGTGCACACACAGAACACACACAGGGCACACAACACACACAGGGCACACAACACACAGGGCACACACACAGGACACACAACAAACACACACATACAGAGCACACACAAAGGTCTAACACACAGAACACACACACAGGGAACACACCACACACTGGGCTCACACACAGGACACACAACACACACACAGGGCACACACACAGGACACACAACACACACACACAGGACACACAACACACACAGGGCTCACACACAGGACACACAACAAACACACACATGCCACACACATACAGGGCACACACACAGGGCTAACACACACAGAACACACACACAGGGAACACACCACACACACAGGGCATACACAGGACACAACACACAGGGCACACACACAGGGCACACAACACACACAGGGCTCACACACAGGACACAACACACAGGGCACACAACACACACAGGACACACAACAAACACACACATACAGAGCACACACAGGTCTAACACACAGGACACAACACACAGGGCTCACACACAGGACACACATACACAGGGAACACCCCACACACACAGGGCATACACACAGGACACCCCACACACACAGGGCACACAACACACACACAGGACACAACACACAGGGCTGACACACAGAGGACACACAACAAACACACACATACAGAGCACACACACAGGTCTAACACACAGAACACACACACAGGACACAACACACAGGGCACACACCACACACACAGGGCTCACACACAGGACACACAACACACACAGGGCTCACACACAGGACACACAACACACACAGGGCTAACACACCACACACACACAGTGCACACACAGGGCACACAACACACACACAGGGCACACAACACACAGGGCACACACACACAGGACACACAACAAACACACACATACAGAGCACACACAAAGGTCTAACACACAGAACACACACACAGGGAACACATCACACACTGGGCTCACACACAGGACACACAACACACACACAGGGCACACACACAGGACACACAACACACACACACAGGACACACACACAGGACACACAACACACACACACAGGACACACAACACACACAGGGCTCACACACAGGACACACAACAAACACACACATGCCACACACATACAGGGCACACACACAGGGCTAACACACACAGAACACACACACAGGGAACACACCACACACACAGGGCATACACAGGACACAACACACAGGGCACACACACAGGGCACACAACACACACAGGGCTCACACACAGGACACAACACACAGGGCACACAACACACACAGGACACACAACAAACACACATACAGAGCACACACAGGTCTAACACACAGGACACAACACACAGGGCTCACACACAGGACACACATACACAGGGAACACACCACACACACAGGGCATACACACAGGACACCCCACACACAGGACACACAACACACACACAGGACACAACACACAGGGCTGACACACAGAGGACACACACACAGGGAACACACCACACACACAGGGCATACACAGGACACAACACACAGGGCACACAACACACACAGGGCTCACACACAGGACACAACACACAGGGCACACAACACACACAGGACACACAACAAACACACACATACAGAGCACACACACAGGTCTAACACACAGAACACACACACAGGACACAACACACAGGGCACACACCACACACACAGGGCTCACACACAGGACACACAACACACACAGGACTCACACACAGGACACACAACACACACAGGGCTAACACACCACACACACACAGTGCACACACAGAACACACACAGGGCACACAACACACACAGGGCACACAACACACACACAGGGCACACAACACACAGGGCACACACACACAGGACACACAACAAACACACACATACAGAGCACACACAAAGGTCTAACACACAGAACACACACACAGGGAACACACCACACACTGGGCTCACACACAGGACACACAACACACACACAGGGCACACACACAGGACACACAACACACACACACAGGACACACAACACACACAGGGCTCACACACAGGACACACAACACACACAGGGCTAACACACCACACACACACAGTGCACACACAGAACACACACAGGGCACACAACACACACAGGGCACACAACACACACAGGGCACACAACACACAGGGCACACACACACAGGACACACAACAAACACACACACAAAGGTCTAACACACAGAACACACACACAGGGAACACACCACACACTGGGCTCACACACAGGACACACAACACACACACAGGGCACACACACAGGACACACAACACACAGGACACACAACACACACAGGGCTCACACACAGGACACACAACAAACACACACATGCCACACACATACAGGGCACACACACAGGGCTAACACACACAGAACACACACACAGGGAACACACCACACACACAGGGCATACACAGGACACAACACACAGGGCACACACACAGGGCACACACACAGGACACAACACACAGGGCACACAACACACACAGGACACACACAGGTCTAACACACAGGACACAACACACAGGGCACACACACAGGGCACACACACAGGGCACACAACACACACACACAGGACACACAACACACACAGGGCTCACACACAGGACACACAACAAACACACACATGCCACACACATACAGGGCACACACACAGGGCTAACACACACAGAACACACACACAGGGAACACACCACACACACAGGGCATACACAGGACACAACACACAGGGCACACACAGGGCACACAACACACACAGGGCTCACACACAGGACACAACACACAGGGCACACAACACACACAGGACACACAACAAACACACACATACAGAGCACACACAGGTCTAACACACAGGACACAACACACAGGGCTCACACACAGGACACACATACACAGGGAACACACCACACACACAGGGCATACACACAGGACACCCCACACACAGGACACACAACACACACACAGGACACACAGACAGGGAACACACCACACACACAGGGCATACACAGGACACAACACACAGGGCACACAACACACACAGGGCTCACACACAGGACACAACACACAGGGCACACAACACACACAGGACACACAACAAACACACACATACAGAGCACACACACAGGTCTAACACACAGAACACACACACAGGACACAACACACAGGGCACACACCACACACAGGACTCACACACAGGACACACAACACACACAGGGCTAACACACCACACACACACAGTGCACACACAGAACACACACAGGGCACACAACACACACAGGGCACACAACACACACACAGGGCACACAACACACACACAGGACACACAACAAACACACACATACAGAGCACACACAAAGGTCTAACACACAGAACACACACACAGGGAACACACCACACACTGGGCTCACACACAGGACACACAACACACACACAGGGCACACACACAGGACACACAACACACACACACAGGACACACAACACACACAGGGCTCACACACAGGACACACAACACACACAGGGCTAACACACCACACACACACAGTGCACACACAGAACACACACAGAACACACAACACACACACAGGGCACACAACACACACACAGGGCACACAACACACAGGGCACACACACACAGGACACACAACAAACACACACATACAGAGCACACACAAAGGTCTAACACACAGAACACACACAGAGGGAACACACCACACACTGGGCTCACACACAGGACACACAACACACACACAGGGCACACACACAGGACACACAACACACAGGACACACAACACACACAGGGCTCACACAACAAACACACACATGCCACACACATACAGGGCACACACACAGGGAACACACCACACACTGGGCTCACACACAGGACACACAACACACACACAGGGCACACACACAGGACACACAACACACACACACAGGACACACAACAAACACACACATGCCACACACATACAGGGCACACACACAGGGCTAACACACACAGAACACACACACAGGGAACACACCACACACACAGGGCATACACAGGACACAACACACAGGGCACACACACAGGGCACACACACAGAACACACACACAGGGAACACACCACACACACAGGGCATACACAGGACACAACACACAGGGCACACACACAGGGCTCACACACAGGACACAACACACAGGGCACACAACACACACAGGACACACACAGGTCTAACACACAGGACACAACACACAGGGCTCACACACAGGACACACAACAAACACACACATACAGAGCACACACAAAGGTCTAACACACAGAACACACACACAGGGAACACACCACACACTGGGCTCACACACAGGACACACAACACACACACAGGGCACACACACAGGACACACAACACACACACACAGGACACACAACACACACAGGGCTCACACACAGGACACACAACAAACACACACATGCCACACACATACAGGGCACACACACAGGGCTAACACACACAGAACACACACACAGGGAACACACCACACACACAGGGCATACACAGGACACAACACACAGGGCACACACACAGGGCACACAACACACACAGGGCTCACACACAGGACACAACACACAGGGCACACAACACACACAGGACACACAACAAACACACACATACAGAGCACACACAGGTCTAACACACAGGACACAACACACAGGGCTCACACACAGGACACACATACACAGGGAACACCCCACACACACAGGGCATACACACAGGACACCCCACACACACAGGGCACACAACACACACACAGGACACAACACACAGGGCTGACACACAGAGGACACACAACAAACACACACATACAGAGCACACACACAGGTCTAACACACAGAACACACACACAGGACACAACACACAGGGCACACACCACACACACAGGGCTCACACACAGGACACACAACACACACAGGGCTCACACACAGGACACACAACACACACAGGGCTAACACACCACACACACACAGTGCACACACAGGGCACACAACACACACACAGGGCACACAACACACAGGGCACACACACACAGGACACACAACAAACACACACATACAGAGCACACACAAAGGTCTAACACACAGAACACACACACAGGGAACACATCACACACTGGGCTCACACACAGGACACACAACACACACACAGGGCACACACACAGGACACACAACACACACACACAGGACACACAACACACACAGGGCTCACACACAGGACACACAACAAACACACACATGCCACACACATACAGGGCACACACACAGGGCTAACACACACAGAACACACACACAGGGAACACACCACACACACAGGGCATACACAGGACACAACACACAGGGCACACACACAGGGCACACAACACACACAGGGCTCACACACAGGACACAACACACAGGGCACACAACACACACAGGACACACAACAAACACACACATACAGAGCACACACAGGTCTAACACACAGGACACAACACACAGGGCTCACACACAGGACACACATACACAGGGAACACACCACACACACAGGGCATACACACAGGACACCCCACACACAGGACACACAACACACACACAGGACACAACACACAGGGCTGACACACAGAGGACACACACACAGGGAACACACCACACACACAGGGCATACACAGGACACAACACACAGGGCACACAACACACACAGGGCTCACACACAGGACACAACACACAGGGCACACAACACACACAGGACACACAACAAACACACACATACAGAGCACACACACAGGTCTAACACACAGAACACACACACAGGACACAACACACAGGGCACACACCACACACACAGGGCTCACACACAGGACACACAACACACACAGGACTCACACACAGGACACACAACACACACAGGGCTAACACACCACACACACACAGTGCACACACAGAACACACACAGGGCACACAACACACACAGGGCACACAACACACACACAGGGCACACAACACACAGGGCACACACACACAGGACACACAACAAACACACACATACAGAGCACACACAAAGGTCTAACACACAGAACACACACACAGGGAACACACCACACACTGGGCTCACACACAGGACACACAACACACACACAGGGCACACACACAGGACACACAACACACACACACAGGACACACAACACACACAGGGCTCACACACAGGACACACAACACACACAGGGCTAACACACCACACACACACAGTGCACACACAGAACACACACAGGGCACACAACACACACAGGGCACACAACACACACAGGGCACACAACACACAGGGCACACACACACAGGACACACAACAAACACACACATACAGAGCACACACAAAGGTCTAACACACAGAACACACACACAGGGAACACACCACACACTGGGCTCACACACAGGACACACAACACACACACAGGGCACACACACAGGACACACAACACACAGGACACACAACACACACAGGGCTCACACACAGGACACACAACAAACACACACATGCCACACACATACAGGGCACACACACAGGGCTAACACACACAGAACACACACACAGGGAACACACCACACACACAGGGCATACACAGGACACAACACACAGGGCACACACACAGGGCACACACACAGGACACAACACACAGGGCACACAACACACACAGGACACACACAGGTCTAACACACAGGACACAACACACAGGGCACACACACAGGGCACACACACAGGGCACACAACACACACACACAGGACACACAACACACACAGGGCTCACACACAGGACACACAACAAACACACACATGCCACACACATACAGGGCACACACACAGGGCTAACACACACAGAACACACACACAGGGAACACACCACACACACAGGGCATACACAGGACACAACACACAGGGCACACTCACAGGGCACACAACACACACAGGGCTCACACACAGGACACAACACACAGGGCACACAACACACACAGGACACACAACAAACACACACATACAGAGCACACACAGGTCTAACACACAGGACACAACACACAGGGCTCACACACAGGACACACATACACAGGGAACACACCACACACACAGGGCATACACACAGGACACCCCACACACAGGACACACAACACACACACAGGACACACAGACAGGGAACACACCACACACACAGGGCATACACAGGACACAACACACAGGGCACACAACACACACAGGGCTCACACACAGGACACAACACACAGGGCACACAACACACACAGGACACACAACAAACACACACATACAGAGCACACACACAGGTCTAACACACAGAACACACACACAGGACACAACACACAGGGCACACACCACACACAGGACTCACACACAGGACACACAACACACACAGGGCTAACACACCACACACACACAGTGCACACACAGAACACACACAGGGCACACAACACACACAGGGCACACAACACACACACAGGGCACACAACACACACACAGGACACACAACAAACACACACATACAGAGCACACACAAAGGTCTAACACACAGAACACACACACAGGGAACACACCACACACTGGGCTCACACACAGGACACACAACACACACACAGGGCACACACACAGGACACACAACACACACACACAGGACACACAACACACACAGGGCTCACACACAGGACACACAACACACACAGGGCTAACACACCACACACACACAGTGCACACACAGAACACACACAGAACACACAACACACAGGGCACACACACACAGGACACACAACAAACACACACATACAGAGCACACACAAAGGTCTAACACACAGAACACACACACAGGGAACACACCACACACTGGGCTCACACACAGGACACACAACACACACACAGGGCACACACACAGGACACACAACACACAGGACACACAACACACACAGGGCTCACACACAGGACACACAACAAACACACACATGCCACACACATACAGGGCACACACACAGGGAACACACCACACACTGGGCTCACACACAGGACACACAACACACACACAGGGCACACACACAGGACACACAACACACACACACAGGACACACAACAAACACACACATGCCACACACATACAGGGCACACACACAGGGCTAACACACACAGAACACACACACAGGGAACACACCACACACACAGGGCATACACAGGACACAACACACAGGGCACACACACAGGGCACACACACAGAACACACACACAGGGAACACACCACACACACAGGGCATACACAGGACACAACACACAGGGCACACACACAGGGCTCACACACAGGACACAACACACAGGGCACACAACACACACAGGACACACACAGGTCTAACACACAGGACACAACACACAGGGCACACACACAGGGCACACACACAGAACACACACACAGGGAACACACCACACACACAGGGCATACACAGGACACAACACACAGGGCACACACACAGGGCTCACACACAGGACACAACACACAGGGCACACAACACACACAGGACACACACAGGTCTAACACACAGGACACAACACACAGGGCTCACACACAGGACACACATACACAGGGCACACAACACACACACAGGACACAACACACAGGGCTGACACACACAGGACACACAACAAACACACACATACAGAGCACACACACAGGACACAACACACACACAGGACACACACTGTGTGAGCGCTGCTCCCGGCCGTGTCTCCGGTGCTCGCCCTCCGCCCGCGCCGCCGCTTCTTACTATCTTCCCGCCCAGGGGGAGGAGCCGCCTGAGGAGAATCAGAAGTCACACACAGAGCGGAGATCAGCGGAGCTGAGGGAAGGAGCCGCGGAAGTGGCAGCACCATGACCCGGAGCCCGCGGAGCCGCTAGGAGCCGTCAGGGAGATGTCCCAGGGGCCCCCTGCACTGCCCGGCTCCTGAGGACACGGCGGGACCCGGGACAGAGGCGGCGGAGCCGGGAAGTGGCCGCACAACAGGGCGGGCGCCGCACTCACATGGGAGAAGTCTGCGGGTAGAGGTGCCTGAACTGTGAGTAACAAGTGCTGCCACCAGCCAGCGTGCCATGTGTGCTGCCACTAGTCACCGTGCCATGTGTGCTGCCACCAGCCAGCGTGCCATGTGTGCTGCCACCAGTCACCGTGCCATGTGTGCTGCCACCAGCCAGCGTGCCATGTGTGCTGCCACCAGCCAGCGTGCCATGTGTGCTGCCACCAGCCAGCGTGCCATGTGTGCTGCCACTAGCCAGCGTGCCATGTGTGCTGCCACCAGTCACCGTGCCATGTGTGCTGCCACCAGTCACCGTGCCATGTGTGCTGCCACCAGCCAGCGTGCCATGTGTGCTGCCACCAGCCAGCGTGCCATGTGTGCTGCCACCAGCCAGCGTGCCATGTGTGCTGCCACTAGCCAGCGTGCCATGTGTGCTGCCACCAGTCACCGTGCCATGTGTGCTGCCACCAGTCACCGTGCCATGTGTGCTGCCACCAGCCAGCGTGCCATGTGTGCTGCCACCAGCCAGCGTGCCATGTGTGCTGCCACCAGCCAGCGTGCCATGTGTGCTGCCACCAGCCACCGTGCCATGTGTGCTGCCACCAGCCACCGTGCCATGTGTGCTGCCACCAGCCATGTGTGCTGCCACCAGCCAGCGTGCCATGTGTGCTGCCACCAGTCACCGTGCCATGTGTGCTGCCACCAGCCAGCGTGCCATGTGTGCTGCCACCAGCCAGCGTGCCATGTGTGCTGCCACCAGTCACCGTGCCATGTGTGCTGCCACCAGCCATGTGTGCTGCCAGCCCAGCACTGCCCAGTGTAGCCCAGCAGAACATACCAGCACAGCCCAGTACATTGCAGGCTGCTGTACTGTGTGTAATGGCTGCGCGGGCATGTTGTGTACTGGTGTGTATGGCATCCTGTGTGACTATGTAATGTGCTGTACCCCCATTATATATCTGAGATATACCGCAACCCCTATTCTATCACCTATAATATACCGCTTGCCCCCTATATACATGTAATGTACCGCTACCCCCATTATAGCCCTGACCCTATGCTCTGTATAAGCAGCACAGTAATGTTGATCTCTACCCGATATACAATGTACAGTACACACTGTGGGTATATATGGCGTACGTTGTATACCGCCCCACATCCTCCTGACACCGCTGTGGTGTCTGTGTTGCGCACGTGGTCGTAGTTCCCTTGTGTTTGTTTCCCGGTGGCCGTGTGGTTTCCTGCGCGGCCCCCTTGCTGGTTCTCTATGTGCCGCCCTCCACACTCCATCTACTTTTCCTGAACTGTTAAATCCAACAGATCGTCTGTATAAAGCGGGAAAAAATGTGTGTGAACATGGTCTGAAGTTTTATCATTAAGGACTACTTTAGTGAGGAGTTGTAGTAGTGGCCGTATGGATTTTAGCAACTTGATTGGATTTTAGCAACTTGGTCGGATTTTAGCAACTTGAATTTGTCAGAAGAGAAAATCCAGGGGAATAATCTCCTCCTCTTCCAAAAAGAGCACCACCCCTGTCCATAGGTCACATCTGGTATTGCATCTCTTCTCTCCTACAGCCGTGTGGGTAGAGATGTAGGGCACATGCCATCACGCTGTGCATTTCCGGTGCCCGCAGCTTTACGCGCTTCAACTTGAACTTCACACCTCCAGCGGGAACGTGAGCGCAGGAAATAATGTGCTGAGCGACGGCCCTGGAAGCCCCTCCGTGTGACTGGCATCTGATGACGCATGGGGGTGGCTGTGATGTGATGCCTGCAGCTTTGTCATTGTGCGGCCGGACCCAAAACAAACTGATGCTCTGCAGAAAAAAAAGGAATCAGTGTTACATAAATGATCCGGAGAAGTGCGGAGCCGCAGGGGGGAATGGAGGGTAATGGAACGTGCAGATGTAGCAGAGCTCAGTGTGCCGCTAGGATATGGCTACTTTTACATTGTCACGTGGCAGCTAATAATTGTGCGGTTGCATTACAGCAAGAGACTTAAAGGGTTATTTCCAAAATATCACGTTATGCCTTCCAAAATACGGGATCACTTGCTGATCTCTAAGGGATCCGTCCCCTTGGACCCCCAGCTGCGGATTCCATTATTTCGCCAATCCCCTTCTGGAATAGATCGCCTGTGCCAATAAGACCACCAAAAATAGCCGAGTCCGCTTTTTCTCACAGTTCCTTGGGGTTAATGGGGTACGGCCGACACGGCGTGAACTTGCAGGAGGCTTTTTTTTTTTGGCAAGCACTTTCATGTGTTATTTTGGATTCAGCCCATTTTGTGGAAACGTTCAGTGCCAGAAATCTGTCCGTTTTGTAACGCAGATGTTACAGTGGAAGTGAGAGCGCAGCAGTAAAATACCCGGGGAAAGTGCTCGTGAACGCAATCAATTTTGCAATTTACTGCTTATTACAATGTTCATCCGTTCTTGCGATTTCAGCACTTTTCATTATTTACAGCTCGTTGCCTAGGATACCGACCACCGCTGCTAGACAGCGGAGCACGCGC
Source organism: Dendrobates tinctorius (assembly GCF_039654945.1). Classification (NCBI taxonomy): domain Eukaryota; kingdom Metazoa; phylum Chordata; class Amphibia; order Anura; family Dendrobatidae; genus Dendrobates; species Dendrobates tinctorius. The sequence goes on from NW_027361677.1 coordinate 6,128,941, forward strand.
AGTGCTTACAAGTGCTGTTCTATTGAACTTGTAAGCGCTGTTTTGAAGCTGGCCAGGATCGCCGGAGCGCACTGTTGCCTCCTAATCCCGGCCAGCATCATCAGTGCGGTGGTCGTTCTCCTGTCCAACTACATAAGTGCATCGCGTTTACATGATAAGTTCGCAGTCTGTTGTTTGCCGTGAATTCCTGAATATTTGGTTAAAAGCTCAGCGATTTTACTGCTATTATTGGGAATGCATCGTGTGAACACTGCCAGAGGACATGTTACCGCTGGCCACTGTTTTGTCTGCATCAAAATAAGTCATAGCTTTTATTATTGCTTTTCTTATGCATTTTCATCCTTTTTTTTGCGTTTTTGGAGCAGATTTGAAGCAGCATTTTTCTGCAGAAATTCCTGGATTCAGCACTAAAAATTGCAATTGCCATTTTCATGCTTTTTTTTTTTTTTTTTTTTTCTTCAGCCTAGATGTCAATGGGGAAAAATACACAAAATCCTCCGCTTTTTTATGTTGTGTGGGACTATGGCTTCAAAGAACTCAAATCTGCTACATCTGTGCGCTCTGATTTTAGAATTCTCAGCTGCGCTTTTACATAGGAAGGAAGCACAAAATCGACCTCATAAGGCCGCTGGTGATAATGTAACATGATAGTGCGCAAAGATGTAGGAGAGTCAGGTTTGTCAATTGTTTAGTAGTGGGAATTCTCTGCAGGTCCAGCAAGTGTAGTCTGTGCTTTCTATTTAATCCGTACCCTGCTCTGTGTGCGCTCCAGCCTGCTGAGCGGCGCTCTTGCGCTCCAGCCTGCTGAGCGGCGCTCTTGCGCTCCAGCCTGCTGAGCGGCGCTCTTGCGCTCCAGCCTGCTGAGCGGCGCTCTTGCGCTCCAGCCTGCTGAGCGGCGCTCTTGCGCTCCAGCCTGCTGAGCGGCGCTCTTGCGCTCCTGCCTGCTGAGCGGCGCTCTTGCGCTCCTGCCTGCTGAGCGGCGCTCTTGCGCTCCTGCCTGCTGAGCGGCGCTCTTGCGCTCCTGCCTGCTGAGCGGCGCTCTTGCGCTCCTGCCTGCTGAGCGGCGCTCTTGCGCTCCTGCCTGCTGAGCGGCGCTCTTGCGCTCCTGCCTGCTGAGCGGCGCTCTTGCGCTCCTGCCTGCTGAGCGGCGCTCCAGTCTGCTGAGCTGTACTCCTGCCTGCTGAGCGGCGCTGTTCTGCTCCTGCCTGCTGAGCGGCGCTGTTCTGCGCCTGCCTGCTGAGCGGCGCTGTTCTGCGCCTGCCTGCTGAGCGGCGCTGTTCTGCGCCTGCCTGCTGAGCGGCGCTGTTCTGCGCCTGCCTGCTGAGCGGCGCTGTTCTGCTCCTGCCTGCTGAGCGGCGCTCTTGCGCTCCTGCCTGCTGAGCGGCGCTCTTGCGCTCCTGCCTGCTGAGCAGCACTCCAGTCTGCTGAGCGGCGCACTTTCTTTTTTTAATTGTGGTGGGGTGTATTGAACGATTGATGGGGTCCCGGACTCCCACCTGTACAGCAAATTAAAGTGTCTTCCATAGCTGGAAAAAAAAACAAAACAGATTCAAAGTTTACACATGCAATCGCCCAAAGCCAAACTCTCGCTCTACTCCTCCTTGCCCAAAAATACCCCTTTAAAATGCTAAGAAGAGTATCTCTACCCAGCTGTTACGCTGTAAAAAATGCGTTGAGTGAAAAAGGGAATAGAAGAAAAAGTTACCTTGTATAGCCAAAGTTTATGAAAAGTGGAGTTTGACATGAAGCCCAGATGATTGAATACAGAAAGTGAGAAAATATCCATAACAGCGGCCATTGTTGTATAACTGGAAATGTCAGCACCCCCCGCCCCACGCTGATACAGAAAACCCCTGTGGTCGGTTCATTCTTGTGTTTTCCTGTATGGCAGGTGTAGGGCCGTGTACGAATCTGCCACAGAACTGCTGTAATGATTACAATGTATAAACTGGAGACAATACAGAAGACAGATTATCCAGATTTGTGCAGCCTGAGCTTTTACCTTCATAAAAGGAAAGTTGGATATTTTTAAAATAGGCACAGGCCGGATATAGTGATTTCCCAAAAGGAATAATCTAGGTAGCATACAACGGCAACCAACATGCAGCTTCGACTGAAGCTGGGGATTGCCGGTAAAGAATGACTGTTCAAACTAAGCGCAGGCAGCTCAGTGCGCCCTTGGTGCGGCCGTGCAGCTCGGTGCTCCTTTTGGTGCGGCCGAGCAGCTCGGCGCTCCTTTTGGTGCGGCCGAGCAGCTCGGCGCTCCTTTTGGTGCGGCCGAGCAGCTCGGCGCTCCTTTTGGTGCGGCCGAGCAGCTCGGCGCTCCTTTTGGTGCGGCCGAGCAGCTCGGCGCTCCTTTTGGTGCGGCCGAGCAGCTCGGCGCTCCTTTTGGTGCGGCCGAGCAGCTCGGCGCTCCTTTTGGTGCGGCCGAGCAGCTCGGCGCTCCTTTTGGTGCGGCCGAGCAGCTCGGCGCTCCTTTTGGTGCGGCCGAGCAGCTCGGCGCTCCTTTTGGTGCGGCCGAGCAGCTCGGCGCTCCTTTTGGTGCGGCCGAGCAGCTGGCCGCTCCTTTTGGTGCGGCGGAGCAGCTCGGCGCTCCTTTTGGTGCGGCGGAGCAGCTCGGCGCTCCTTTTGGTGCGGCGGAGCAGCTCGGCGCTCCTTTTGGTGCGGCGGAGCAGCTCGGCGCTCCTTTTGGTGCGGCGGAGCAGCTCGGCGCTCCTTTTGGTGCGGCGGAGCAGCTCGGCGCTCCTTTTGGTGGGGCCGAGCAGCACGGCGCTCCTTTTGGTGGTGCGGCGGAGCAGCTGGCCTCTCCTTTTGGTGCGGCGGAGCAGCTCGGTGCTCCTTTTGGTGGGGCCGAGCAGCACGGTGCTCCTTTTGGTGCGGCGGAGCAGCTGGCCTCTCCTTTTGGTGCGGCGGAGCAGCTGGCCTCTCCTTTTGGTGCGGCGAAGCAGCTGGCCTCTCCTTTTGGTGCGGCGGAGCAGCTGGCCTCTCCTTTTGGTGCGGCTGAGCAGCTCGGTGCGCCTATCAACCTACGGTACTTATTTTTTGTTCAGCATTTCATCCAGAAAAGTTAAATCTGAACTTGTGCTTTAGCAATAAACTCCGCCTGTACGATTTCAGCAAGTGTAATTGAATTAATGTAATGAATGAATAGAATCCAATAAAAGTGTTAATTAATATTTTTCTTACAAAAAATAATATAATATAAAAAAAGTATTTAAACAAAATGACAAATGAAAATGCAGATTCGGCAGCGTTTTCAGCCCGACTGCTTCAGGTTTCCAGTTTCAGAAAAGCCTCTTTTCTCTGCACCTTTTTTTTTTTTTTTTTTTTTTTTTAAGGAAAGTGGAAACCCCCTTTAATTTGTTACATTTTTATTTTTACATTGAGGTGCTAGGCTACCATGTAACAAGAATGAAAAGAGGTGAAAGAAAAGATAGTCACGTAATTTTCATCATGCTCACAAAAACATAAAAAGTAGGTAAATTGATGTCTCACTTAGCTGGAGAAATAAATCCCCCCATCCTGTGCAGCGAGTGACAGGCTTGCCTACAGTGACTTCATAATTGCTGTGACGTCACCATCCCAAGATCTGGCGGCGGCGTACACTACAGTTGCTTAGAAACCCTGGCTCGTATTGTATGGACATCTTGTTCTTATACATTTACACCGGTGTGTGCGACTGCAGCGTAGAATCAGTCCCAGCGTCCAAATCTGAGTGAAGATTTCCATGCAACTGAATCGGGTCCAAACATATGCCTGTAATCCCGTAGTATCAGGCTACCACGACGCTCGCTGCAGGTGGACCCGTATACATTTTAGAGGGAGGAAAATCGAAACCTATGACATTGCTATCATGGTGTCATATCATTCTGATTTACTTTACCAATTCTGTTCAGTAGATGAAGTGACATGTCTTGATTTTTCTTAAAATTCTTCATACAGAGCCAGGTGGCGTTTGATGGATCCTGCCTTTTGTAATAACTTCTAGTTTAGCCCTTTCTTTATGGTGTACCATATCGGGCTCAGATATTACAATAACGCCACAAGATCGTTGCATAAATAGTGCCCCCAGTGGGTTGCCTAAAAAAGCCGCCAGAGGGTTGCATGAAAAAGATGCAAGATCATTGCATAAATAGTGTCGCCAGAGGGTTGTATGAAACAAGCCGCAAGATTGTTGCATGAATAGCGCCGCCAGAGGGTTGCATAAAAATGCCGCAAGATCGTTGCATAAATAGCGCCGCCAGAGGGTTGCATAAAAAAGCTGCAAGATCATTACATAAATAGCGCCGCCAGAGGGTTGCATAAAACTACCAGGTAATTGTCTGTCTAAATGCAACCCCCAGACCGTTGCATAAACTACACTGCTAGCTCAATAATCTAGGGAGTGCGATTGCATTTCCAAAAAGGTCATCATCATCATGTTGGATTGCTGTGCTTGGTTTGGGTTCCCAGGGCGCTTTACGAAACACTCTGGGGCAGTTTTATGATGCACATCAATTAGAATATATATACAGTATATGTATCAAAGGGGCTGTCTATGCACCTTGGATTACCATCTGCAGAACCGGCTGATACCGACAGTCTACTATGTATAGGGGTTCTGTACAGATGATTGTCGGAGGAGATAAGGATCCAGCATGTCCGATTTTGGACTGCCGATCCTTTTGTTCTACTGGACATAAGCTGCTGCCTGAGATGTCTGACAGCGGATGTCTCTGAGAAAACATAGCGCTTGCCTGAATGATGGGTCCTGTATATGCGAGACATAGTTTAGCTGACAGCTCTCTTGGCTTTAGGCTAACCGCCATCTAAGCTGCGCTAGCCACAACAGGGTGGGAATCTGGAAACAGCAATGTGGTCTATACTACGGTCTCCTTATATTGACTTTGCATCCACTTCTATGGGAGTTATGGGAGATGTAACGTTTCTTCTAAGGGAAGTGTATCTATGAAGTTATGGCAACATTTTTGAGTCACTTTTAAGGACCTTTTACCAAGTTTTTCATGTTGAACTGAACATAAGATGTAATCGTGGCTGCGCAGCGTAATAAAATTTTTTTTTTTTTAAATTTCGTCTCTTCGTTGTGGTGAAATTAGCAATCAATTTGTATTGTATTTGGAAACAAATGAGTTAACTTTTTGTTTAGCCAAGTGGGTGTTATCAGAGAGCTTTCACTGGGGGAGTGTCCTTCCCCTGTATGATGCTGACCAATTATAAGCAGGCAGCCACACACACCCACAATCTCCAGACCTGGACCTGGAGATCAGAGCTGTATCCTTTCCATCTCCCACACAGGAGCCTGCTCTGAGTGATGTAGGGGGTGTGTACTTTTTCTGCTGTGTTGTTGCCTGCTTATGATTGGGCAACTCATACAGGTAGAAGAATATTTTTTTTTTTTTTCTTTTAATTCTGAATCAGATAATTGTATCATTCGTAAATTTGCAGCTAGAAGAGACTCTCTGTTGTTGGCACCTGATAGAGCACCATATGTTGGCACGCTGTTTGCCTGTGACTCCATAGTAAAAAAGGGTTGCTGCAATTGAATTGACCATGAATTCTGGATCTGTCCAAACCATTTACCTTGATGTTGGCACTATAGAGCATGTGCGCTGCTGGAGAGAGACATACGTTGCGCATGGAGAAAAAAGAGTCCCATCTCCCATGGCACCAGGTTTACAATGGAGCCCTAATAGGTGTCAGTCTTGTGCTCTATTGTTCCAGCAATGCAGTAATATTGTGTTAATCTGGAAAATGCTTAAAAATGTATGAAAAGTCCGTACTCCCAGGGATGAGTGTCTAGCGGGCGCCGATTCTGCTCTTTGACTTTTTTCTACAGTGCTCCTGATGTCCTATTAGAATAATAGCCAACTTTCCAGGAACATCTGGCCAATTAAATTCCTGATGGGGGCGTGTTAACATGTGGCTTTCAGGTCACACTGGGGGTTATAACTTTGCAAAAGCTAAAAATACACAGGATGGCAATCACTGATCTATTATAAGTTCCTTCTCTGTCTTTAAAGGGTTATTCTCAAGTTGTCTCTTGAGCAGCTCCATAACTCTGCAGTCTCCTTACTTCCTGGCGGGGCAGGTTCTCATTGAGTAACAGTTTTGGTGATCAGCAGAGCTGTTGAAAGTAAAACTAATAAAGCTCTACACAAGTTCTGCTGTAACACATTTAGCTGCCAGTGTTTTGTCATTTCAATGACTAGGGAAAGTGAGAGCCATGATTGGGAGAAAGGCTCTTGTTGCAGCTCATCGTGGGAATGGGTGGTTTTGCAATTTTTTACAGCAGCTTGTCAGGAGCTTACTGCTATATGACAATCAATGGGATTCATAAAGGTGGCTGTGATATTGTGAATTTTCACCACTTCTGGAATGGAGCTACTAAGCGTGGTCAGCCAGGCTCTGGTGGAAAAGCTGCATGAAAATAAGCTGTACACTATTTAAGATGAAAATACTCACAGCAGAAGGATTCAAGCTGTACACTATGTAAGATGAAAGTACTCAGCAGAAGGAAATAAGCTGTACACGATGTAAGATGAAAGTACTCACAGCAGGAGAAGGTAGCAAGCTGTACACTATGTAAGATGAAAGTATTCTCAGCAGGAGATGGAAACAAGCTGTACACTATGTAAGATGAAAGTAGTCACAGCAGGAGAAGGTAATAAGCTGTACATTATTTAAGATGAAAGTACAGCAGGGGAAGGAAATAAGCTGTACAGTCATGGCCAAAAGTTTTGAGAATGACACAAATATTATATTTTCACATGATCTGCTGCCCTCTGGTTTTTATGTGTGTTTGTCAGATGTTTTTATCACATACAGAAATATAATTGCAATCATATTATGAGTAACAAAAGGTTATATTGACAGTTAGAATGAGTTAATGCAGCAAGTCAATATTTGCAGTGTTGACCCTTCTTCTTCAGGACCTCAGCAATTCTCCCTGGCATGCTCTCAATCAACTTCTGGATCGAATCCTGACTGATAGCAGTCCATTCTTGCAAAATCAATGCTTTTATTTTGTCTGAATTTGAAGGTTTTTGTTTGTCCACCCGTCTCTTGATGATTGACCACAAGTTCTCAATGGGATTAAGATCTGGGGAGTTTCCAGGCCATGGTCCCAAAATCTCTGTTTTGTTCCCTGAGCCATTTAGTTATCACCTTTGCTTTATGGCAAGTTGCTCCATCATGTTGAAAAAGGCATTGTTGATCGCCAAACTGCTCTTGGACGGTTGGGAGAAGTTGCTCTTGGAGGACATTCTGGTACCATTCTTTATTCATGGCTGTGTTTTTAGGCAAGACTGAGAGAGAGCCCATTCCCTTGGCTGAGAAGCAACCCCACACATGAATGGTTTCAGGATGCATGACAGTTGGCATGAGACAAGACTGGTGGTAGCGCTCACCTGGTCTTCTCCGAATAAGCCGTTTTCCAGATGTCCCAAACAATCGAAAAGGGGATTCATCAGAGAAAATGACTTTACCCCAGTCCTCAGCAGTCCACTCCCTGTACCTCTTGCAGAATATCAGTCTGTCCATGATGTTTTTTCTGGAGAGAAGTGGCTTCTTTGCTGCCCTCCTTGAGACCAGGCCTTGCTCCAAGAGTCTCCGCCTCACAGTGCGTGCAGATGCACTCACACCTGCCTGCTGCCATTCCTGAGCAAGCTCTGCACTGCTGGTAGCCCGATCCCGCAGCTGAAACACTTTTAAGAGACTGTCCTGGCGCTTGCTGGTCTTTCTTGGGCGCCCTGGAGCCTTTTTGGCAACAAGGGAACCTCTCTCCTTGAAGTTCTTGATGATGCGATAGATTGTTGACTGAGGTGCAATCTTTCTAGCTGCGATACTCTTCCCTGTTAGGCCATTTTTGTGCAGTGCAATGATGACTGCACGTGTTTCTTTAGAGATAACCATGGTTAACAGAAGAGAAACAATGATGCCAAGCACCAGCCTCCTTTTAAAGTGTCCAGTGGTGTCATTCTTACTTAATCATGACAGATTGATCTCCAGCCCTGTCCTCATCAACACCCACACCTGTGTTAATGGAGCGATCACTGAAACGATGTTAGCTGGTCCTTTTAAGGCAGGGCTGCAATGATGTTGAAATGTGTTTTGGGGGATAAAGTTCATTTTCTAGGCAAATATTGACTTTGCAAGTAATTGCTGTTAAGCTGATCACTCTTTATAACATTCTGGAGTATATGCAAATTGCCATTAGAAAAAATGAAGCAGTAGACTTTTTGTAAAAATTAATATTTGTGTCATTCTCAAAACTTTTGGCCATGACTGTACATTATGTAAGATGAAAGTATTCACAGCAGGAGGAGGAAAGCAGATAGAAAAAGCAACTCAATTGCAAGCTTGCTTCTTTCCATGACATCTTTGTATTTAATGTACTGCATAATGAGAAAATACCCCTTTAAGGTCACACATCACTTGTTGAGTTGATGGTGTTTTTAGCTTCTCTGAATAGGATGTGCGAGTGATGTGCAACATTGATTGGAGGTGCTGGCTTACATCCCTCTTTGTCAAGTACTACCTTTTTTAGAAGTCCTGTAGAAGTGTCAATCTATCAATGCAAGTTTGTGGGGTGGATTGTCCAGTGAGTGTGCTGTGATTATCCTTTACTGTCATCTTTGGAGGATTTTTTTTTTAAATGTTCTTTGATGCATGTTCCCAGTGTACACATGGCTGGAGAGGTCTTGTGATGTCAACGTGACGTCACTGCTGCAGGGTTACTGGCAAAGACCACGGACAGCAGCGTAGAGCTGACGCTGGACCAGCAGCAGGTGAGCACGTTAGACTTTTTTTTTTCATAAACAGACCATCCATTAAAAAAGTTATAAAAAATAAGCAACCACCTTTCAAAATATGTCAGCTTGTCTTCTTACAGGGGATTTCTGACTTCGGAAAATCCTTTTCCCTTCACTTGTACTTTGTAAAAAAAAAAAAAAAAAAAGCGCATCACTCAGCATCCCCAGGTCCAGCGCTTAGTGTCTGCCTTTCTCTTGGTGTCTGTTATTGTACTGTCGATACCTGAAGCAGCGGCAGTGAATCTGACCTGGACCCAGGGAGGGTGAGTAGATCCATTATATTTTTTTTTTTTTTTTTAATAAACGTTTTGTTACAGTAAATATTAAATGACAGAATGAGTCAACAGTAAATCTGTCAGTGAGCTCATATGGTAGCAGTCTGATCTATGATTGTTCTGTGCTGTCCTGAACCATCTTCTCAGCTGAATTGTGACCCATGAAAAGTTCAGTTATCAACTGGTTATAAATTTGTTTGGCCGATGATTTAGGATGAGACTGATGACCAGACTTTTCTCATGTCGCTTGTGTGAACAGAGCTTAAGCTAAACACGCCAGCAGTGCAAATCTCTCCCTTGTCTTCATTGTTTCCTCCAGTATTAGATAAAATGTATCTGGTTGTTTCACTCGCTGAAGATTTGCATAGACTGAAACATTTATATACATCGTAGCTGTGAGCAGGTGGCGGTCAGGGATGGTTTTTGGCTTCTGGTTGCAAGAAAGCCGTGACCCTGAAAGACATCTTGTTAGACCAAATGTGCCAAGTTTTGGAGGTTGGAACCTGTGACTTGGTCAGCGCACAAAACATTTTGGAAACTTGGGTTGTGAGCACACCTCCACCTCCTTGCCTTATTATTTGCACCTTCCATGCCTCTGTCCCCATCCTCTCAAGATCCTAGGGTACAAGAAACCTCCAGGATCACTGATTTCCCGTAGGTTTCAGTGGGACCCAGAAGATTTGCCAACTTTTAAAGTTCACCTCTTTTTCTCGAAACTTTCAAGGAGAGTTGGCAAAAGTGTTAAGTTCTCCATAGACATTAGATTAAAGCTGTCCAAACTCACTGATTTCTGTAGGACCAGCCGACCAGCTCATTTGTCTGGGGGTCTCCTGGCTGAGAAGGATGGGATGTTGGAATTTATTTTGTTTCAATGGTGATTAGTCACTGCCAGAGGTATTTGGCAGCGGCTTTCTCCTCTCTTCTCTTGAACGCTTGGCCGAAAGCCCACCATACACGCTAAACGAACGTTGGCTGAACCCAAAGATATCGACTGTTTCAGCCATCAACCCAATATGTATGGTGGCCCCAAACAGATGACGTCTGGGGACTTAAGATTGCGGCATATTAGATTTTGGATGGCCGATTCTTTTGTTCTCCCTGAGATAAGGGAGTGGCGCTCTCCTAGAGAATGCGTATGCTTGGCTTAGCGAGTTGGTTTGACGACCTTCTAAGGCTGTGTACACACATGATGTTTCTTTCATTGCAGAAAAGAAGCTGTTAAGTTTATAAATCTCATGCACATGCAGCTCTTGGTTTTTTTTTTTTTTGTTTTTTTTTTAACTCTGCAGCACGTTAATTCTTCCAGCATTTTTACAACGTTCTTGGTGAATAAAACCAAGCTTATTAACATGTACTATTGTCAAATCCCACATATAATCTGCAGCAAGTAGTTGCGTTCTATACTCAGCATTCTTACTGCCAAGGGTTAAGGTTTTGGTTTCAGTAAAAATAAACGCTATGTGTGAACATAGCTTTAGACTCATCTCATGGTTGGCATGTAAACGAAGCAATGTTTGTCACTTCCTGATCGAGTAGCTCGTACATATTTCTGTTTTCAGGACCTCAGATATCATGCGTCATTGCAGCAAAGCCCAATCCTAAGTGTTATTTTTACACCGGATGTCGCAGCCATATCCACATCTTCATTTCTGTGCTCGCTGCTGCGTCTGACCTGGCATTACCTCCTGTGACTGTTCACAGTGAATGTTTCACCGCCATCATAAGTTGGAGCGTTCTCAGCATGTTTGGTAAATAAACATTTCAGTGGACCTCTGATTCATTCCAGCCCTGCCCACTCATGTCATATGACCGACCAGCAACACATTCCACAGTATTTATTTCTGCCTCTAACAATACGTGTTTTTTTTTCTCTTTCCTTGTTTCAACTCCTGCACAACTGTAAGATCACTCTTGAGCCAAGATAGAACTGGAGCTGACACATGTTTGGGTTAATGTGGCACCCATTGCGGTTCCCAATAACATTCATGCCATGCATTTGTTCTCATGCCTTGGGCATGCTGAGAGTCATAGTTTGACAGCAGCTGGGGGTCACAGGTTGCAGATTACTGCTGTGTACCATGAGCGGCTGCACACAGCTATGTTGAGATCCAGCTGCGAGTTTGTTTCTTTTATGTGCTCGTGATTGTTTATATTGGCGAGAGGCCCTGTAATTCCTGGTGGGGCTCCACTACAGTGGAAAAGTCAGACACCACTCTTACTTATAACTCATTATGGCCATTAAGCACAAATTATTTATTCTTTAGCACCTGAAAGAAGAAAATCTATTTTTAATAAAGGTATTAAAATACTGAATATACGCTCACATTTTCATCTAGACTTTGTTTTTTGTTTGCTTCCCAGTTCAGCTGCTCATTAAAGAAGCAATCCTGGCTGTAAAGTAGTAAACTTTCAGATGCATATGAGAGAACCTAAGAATACAAAGACCATACTGTCCTTTTAAATTTCCCATTGCCCAATGGCGCCAGTATGCGGTCTGTGTTTACATTGCTGAAGCTATGATAGGCCATTTGTTGCTGACTCTGTTGTTGGGTGTCCTGGGACCAGGGGCTCCTTCCCTTTTCCTAACGCTAGGGGCACCCTAGCTCACCCTGTTCCCCGGATTACTTCTGATGGTGAAGATGCTGGGGCTTTGTACCTTGCCTTAGCTCCTGAATCTGCCCTCAGTCTGTACCCGTCCCCCACACAGGGAAGAGGGGAGTAGTAGTGTACAATAATACACCAACCAGACTAACAAGGTAAAATGAACAGGGATAAAGGAAAATACCAATCATTCAAATATAAACACACAAACAATAGATGTAAGCACCAGGAAGTGGAGGATGGGGTAAAACCAAAGTAGGAGAAGAAGAGAAATAAGCACACACCCATAACCGAGCAGCGCAATACAAGTAAATGAGGTTGAATTGCTATCCCTGAGAGTATTGTGACCGCAACAAGTAAGTTGCAAGAAATCCATCAGAGGCCAATTCGACCCCATTCACTTGTATTGCTCTGCGATGTAGCAGCAACACCTAGCAAGGTTTGGTTTGCATGACAAGTGTCGCCACCAAAGTCTCCATGCAGCCCCAGCCTAATTGTTCATTGACTTCCCAAATGCAAACTGTCTAAATAGTCATTAAAAAATATTTCTATCACTTTGCTGCTGCACAGGGTCTGTAATGCTGGAACGTTAAAGGGACCGGCGAGAGGCCGGACATGATTCTGTGCGCATCAGAACAATCGTTAATATGATTGTTCTGTGCGAAAAGAATATCACCTAACGAAAGAGAAAAAGAACACTTGTTTGTTGGGAGCGTTCTCTGCAGCACGTCATCCTGTGTAAACAGGAACTGTATATCCGAAAATAACAATATTCCCTGCCCACAGAACCATCATATTAACAATTGTTCTGTGCTTATAGAATCTGATTTTGACAACCACCGACCGGCTTGCATGTAGCGGTGAAATCTACATATGTGGGGATGAATATTGGCTGTTTATAGTTTACACTTCTGCCACGTCAAGTAGTTCAGTATAAATTACAGAGATGTTCCTGAAATATGACCTCCAGCGTCTGCTGTACTACAACCTGCGCTTGTCATGGAGAGGAGCGGGGACAAGACACATCTAAATATAAACTATTTGCATTGGCCAAAGGTTGTTACCTGCGCTTCATCATTTGCTTCTGCCACATTTCTTATTCCGGTAATTTTTGGAGTAGGGAACATACCTGCCCCATTAGCAGAAGGATATTAGTAGAAGAGGATATAAAGCAAAACTAGGCCAAACGGTCGCAGCTTTTCCATAATTGGGTATTCCTGAGAAATTGTATGGCATTAGAAATAAGTGGCTTTTTTTCTCTCTTGGAAACAGCATCATACTGTGTATGTGGGAATATATTGTTTGTAGGGGCATCATACTATGTATGGGGGAATGTACTGTGGGGACATCATACTGTGTATGGGGGAATGTACTGTGGGGACATCATACTGTGTGTGGGGGAATGTACTGTGGGGACATCATACTGTGTGTGGGGGGGATGTACTGTGGGGACATCATACTGTGTGTGGGGGAATGTACTGTGGGGGCCATCATACTGTATGTGGGGGAATGTACTGTGTGAACATCATACTGTGTGTGGGGGAATGTACTGTGGGAACATCATACTGTGTGTGGGAGAATGTACTGTGGGGACATCATACTGTGTGTGGGGGAATGTACTGTGGGGGGAATGTACTGTGGGGACATCATACTGTGTGTGGGGGAATGTATCGTGGGAACATCATACTGTACGTGGGGGAATGTACTGTGGGGACATCACACTGTGTGTGGGGGAATGTACTGTGGGGGCATCATACTGTAAGTGGGGGAATGTATTGTGAGGGACATCATACTGTGTGGGGGAATGTACTGTGGGGGAATGTACTGTGGGGACATACTGTGTGTGGGGGAATGTACTGTGGGGGGAATGTACTGTGGGGACATCATACTGTGTGTGGGGGAATGTACTGTGGGGATATCATACTGTTGTGTGTGGGGGGAATGTACTGTGGGGACATCATACTGTGTGTGGGGGCAATGTACTGTGGGGACATCATACTGTGTGTGGGGGAATATACTGTGGGGACATCATACTGTGTGGGGGAATGTACTGTGGGGGAATGTACTGTGGGGACATCATACTGTGTGTGGGGGCAATGTACTTTGGGGACATCATACTGTGTGTGGGGGCAATGTACTTTGGGGACATCATGCTGCACGTGAGGAAATGTACTGTGGGGACATCATTACTGTGTGGGGGAATGTGCTGTGAGTAAACTAACTCTGCCTCGGAGAATGTGCTGTGGGGACGTCATACTGTGTGTGGCGGAATGTACCGTGTTAATATTATACTGTCTAGGGGAATAAACTTTCAGACTTTATACCCTGTGTGAGGGAATGTACTGTAGGGACATCATACTGTGTGGGGGAATGTACTGTGGGGACATCATACTGTGTGTGAGGAAATGTGCTGTAGGGACATCATACTGTGTGTGGGGGAATGTACTGTGGGGACATCATACTGTGTGTGGGGGGAATGTACTGTGGGGACATCATACTGTGTGTGGGGGAATGTACTGTGGGGACATCATACTGTGTGTGGGGGAATGTACTGTGGGGACATCATACTGTGTGTGGGGGAATGTACTGTGGGGACATCATACTGTGTGTGGGGGGAATGTACTGTCGAGACATCATACTGTTTGTGGGGGAATGTACTGTGGGGACGTCATACTGTGTGTGAGGGAATGTACTGTGGGGACGTCATACTGTGTGTGGGGGAATGTACTGTGGGGACATCATTACTGTGTGTGGGGGAACTGTACTGTAGGGTTCATCATACTGTGTGTGGGGGGAATGTACTGTAGGGACATTATACTGTGTGTGGGGGGGAATGTACTGTGGATACATTATATTGTGTGTGTGGGGGATGTACTGTTGGGCCATCATACTGTGTGTGGGGGGAATGTACTGTGGGGACATCATTACTGTGTGTGGGGGAATGTACGGTGGAGACATTATACTGTGTGTGGGGGAATGTACTGTGGGGACAGCATACTGTACGTGGGGGAAGTACTGTGGGGACATCACACTGTGTGTGGCGAAATGTACTGTGAGGGGAATGTACTGTGGGGACATCATACTGTGTGTGGGGGAATGTACCGTGGGAATATCATACTGTACGTGGGGGAATGTACTGTGGGGACATCACACTGTGTGTGGGGGAATGTACTGTGGGGGCATCATACTGTAAGTGGGGGAATGTACTGTGAGGGACATCATACTGTGTGTGGGGGAATGTACTGTGGGGGGAATGTACTGTGGGGATATCATACTGTGTGTGGGGGCAATGTACTGTGGGGACATCATACTGTACGTGGGGGAATGTACTGTGGGGACATCATACTGTGTGGGGGAATGTACTGTGGGGGAATGTACTGTGGGGACATCATACTGTACGTGGGGAAATGTACTGTGGGGACATCATACTGTGTGTGGGGGCAATGTACTTTGGGGACATCATACTGTGTGTGGGGGGAATGTACTGTGGATACATTATACTGTGTGTGGGGGAATGTACGGTGGAGACATTATACTGTGTGTGGGGGAATGTACTGTGGGGACATCATTACTGTGTGTGGGGGAATGTACGGTGGAGACATTATACTGTGTGTGGGGGAATGTACTGTGGGGACAGCATACTGTACGTGGGGGAAGTACTGTGGGGACATCACACTGTGTGTGGCGGAATGTACTGTGAGGACATCATTACTGTGTGGGGGGAATGCACTGTGAGGACATCATACTGTGTGTGGGGGAATGTACTGTGGAGACATTGTACTGTGTGTGGGGGACTGTACTGTGGGGACATCATACTGTGTGTGGGAGAATGTACTGTGGGGACATCATTACTGTGTGTGGGGGAATGTACTGTGGGGACATTATACTGTGTGTGGGGGGACTGTACTGTAGGGTTCATCATACTGTGTGTGGGGGAATGTACTGTGGGGACATCATACTGTGTGTGGGGAAAGTACTGTGGGACGTCATACTATGTGTGGGGGGAATGTACTGTGGGATCATCATACTTTGTGTGGGGGAATGTACTATGAGGGCCATCATACTGTGTGTGGGAGAATGTATTGTGGAGACATTATACTGTGTGTGGGGGAATGTACTGTTTGGACTTCATTACTGTGTGGGGGGGAATGTACTGTGGAGACATCATACTGTGTGTGGGGGAATGCACTGTGGGGACATCATACTGTGTGTGGGGGAATGTACTGTGGAGACATTATACTGTGTGTGGGGGAATGTACTGTGGGGACATCATACTGTGTGTGGGAGAATGTACTGTGGGGACATCATTACTGTGTGGGGGCGAATGCACTGTGGGGACATCATACTGTGTGTGGGGGAATGTACTGTGGAGACATTATACTGTGTGTGGGGGAATGTACTGTAGGGACATCATACTGTGTGTTGGGGAATGCACTGTGGGGACATCATACTGTGTGTGGGGGAATGTACTGTGGGAACATCATACGGTGTGTGGGGGAATGTACTGTGGAGACATCATACTGTGTGTGGGGGAATGTACTGTGGGGACATCATACTGTGTGTGGGGGAATGTATTGTGGAGACATACTGTGTGTGGGGGAATGTACTGTAGGGACATCATACTGTGTGTGGGGGAATATACTGTAGGGATATCATACTGTGTGGGGGGAATGTACTGTGGGGACATCATACTGTGTGTGGGGGAATGTACTGTGGAGACATTATACTGTGTGTGTGGGGAATGTACTGTAGGGACATCATACTGTGGGGGGAATGCACTGTGGGGACATCATACTGTGTGTGGGGGAATGTACTGCAGGGTTCATCATACTGTGTGTGGGGGAATGCACAGTGGGGACATCATACTGTGTGTGGGGGGAATGTACTGTGGAGACATGATACTGTGTGTGGGGGGAATGTACTGTTGGGCCATCATACTGTGTGTGGGGGAATGTACTGTGGAGACATTATACTGTGTGTGTGGGAATGCACTGTGGGGACATCATACTGTGTGTGGGGGAATGTACTGTAGGGACATCATACTGTGTGTGGGGGAATATACTGTAGGGATATCATACTGTGTGGGGGGAATGTACTGTGGGGACATCATACTGTGTGTGGGGGAATGTACTGTGGAGACATTATACTGTGTGTGTGGGGAATGTACTGTAGGGACATCATACTGTGGGGGGAATGCACTTTGGGGACATCATACTGTGTGTGGGGGAATGTACTGTAGGGTTCATCATACTGTGTGTGGGGGAATGCACAGTGGGGACATCATACTGTGTGTGGGGGGAATGTACTGTGGAGACATGATACTGTGTGTGGGGGGAATGTACTGTTGGGCCATCATACTGTGTGTGGGGGAATGTACTGTGGAGACATTATACTGTGTGTGTGGGAATGCACTGTGGGGACATCATACTGTGTGTGGGGGAATGTACTGTGGAGACATTATACTGTGTGTGTGGGAATGCAGTGTGGGGACATCATATTGTGTGTGGGGGAATGTACTGTGGAGACATTATACTGTGTGTGGGGGAATGTACTGTGGGGACATCATACTGTGTGTGGGGGAATGTACTGTGGAGACATACTGTGTGTGGGGGAATGTACTGTAGGGACATCATACTGTGTGGGGGGAATGTACTGTAGGGACATCATACTGTGTGGGGGGAATGTACTGTAGGGACATCATACTGTGTGGGGGGGAATGTACTGTAGGGACATCATACTGTGTGGGGGGGAATGTACTGTGGGGACATCATACTGTGTGTGGGGGAATGTACTGTGGAGACATTATACTGTGTGTGGGGGGAATGTACTGTAGGGACATCATACTGTGTGGGGGGGAATGTACTGTGGAGACATACTGTGTGTGGGAATGCACTGTGGGGACATCATACTGTGTGTGGGGGAATGTACTGTGGAGACATTATACTGTGTGTGTGGGAATGCAGTGTGGGGACATCATACTGTGTGTGGGGGAATGTACTGTGGGGACATCATACTGTGTGTGGGGGAATGCACTGTGGGGACATCATACTGTGTGTGGGGGAATGTACTGTGGGGGCATCATACTGTGTGTGGGGGAATGTACTGTGGAGACATTATACTGTGTGTGTGGGAATGCAGTGTTGGGGACATCATACTGTGTGTGGGGGAATGTACTGTGGGGACATCATACTGTGTGTGGGGGAATGCACTGTGGGGACATCATACTGTGTGTGGGGGAATGTACTGTGGGGACATCATACTGTGTGTGGGGGAATGTACTGTAGGGACATCATACTGTGTGTGGGGGAATGTACTGTGGAGACATTATACTGTGTGTGTGGGAATGCAGTGTGGGGACATCATACTGTGTGTGGGGGAATGTACTGTGGGGACATCATACTGTGTGTGGGGGAATGCACTGTGGGGACATCATACTGTGTGTGGGGGAATGTACTGTGAGGGCATCATACTGTGTGTGGGGGAATGTACTGTGGAGACATTATACTGTGTGTGTGGGAATGCAGTGTTGGGGACATCATACTGTGTGTGGGGGAATGTACTGTGGGGACATCATACTGTGTGTGGGGGAATGCACTGTGGGGACATCATACTGTGTGTGGGGGAATGTACTGTGGGGACATCATACTGTGTGTGGGGGAATGTACTGTAGGGACATCATACTGTGTGTGGGGGAATGTACTGTGGGGACATCATACTGTGTGTGGGGGAATGTACTGTGGGGACATCATACTGTGTGTGGGGGAATGTATCGTGGGAACATCATACTGTACGTGGGGGAATGTACTGTGGGGGCATCATACTGTGTGGGGGAATGTACCGTGGGGGGAATGTACTGTGGGGACATCATACTGTGTGTGGGGGAATGTACTGTGGGGACATCATACTGTGTGTGGGGGAATGTACTGTGGGGATATCATACTGTTGTGTGTGTGGGGGGAATGTACTGTGGGGACATCATACTGTGTGTGGGGGCAATGTACTGTGGGGACATCATACTGTGTGTGGGGGAATATACTGTGGGGACATCATACTGTGTGGGGGAATGTACTGTGGGGACATCATACTGTACGTGGGGAAATGTACTGTGGGGACATCATACTGTGTGTGGGGGCAATGTACTTTGGGGACATCATACTGTGTGTGGGGGCAATGTACTGTGGGGACATCATGCTGCACGTGAGGAAATGTACTGTGGGGACATCATTACTGTGTGGGGGAATGTGCTGTGAGTAAACTAACTCTGCCTCGGAGAATGTGCTGTGGGGACGTCATACTGTGTGTGGCGGAATGTACCGTGTTAATATTATACTGTCTAGGGGAATAAACTTTCAGACTTTATACCCTGTGTGAGGGAATGTACTGTAGGGACATCATACTGTGTGGGGGAATGTACTGTGGGGACATCATACTGTGTGTGAGGAAATGTGCTGTAGGGACATCATACTGTGTGTGGGGGAATGTACTGTGGGGACATCATACTGTGTGTGGGGGAATGTACTGTGGGGACATCATACTGTGTGTGGGGGAATGTACTGTGGGGACATCATACTGTGTGTGGGGGAATGTACTGTGGGGACATCATACTGTGTGTGGGGGAATGTACTGTGGGGACATCATACTGTGTGTGGGGGGAATGTACTGTCGAGACATCATACTGTTTGTGGGGGAATGTACTGTGGAGACATTATACTGTGTGTGGGGGAATGCACTGTGGGGACGTCATACTGTGTGTGAGGGAATGTACTGTGGGGAGGTCATACTGTGTGTGGGGGAATGTACTGTGGGGACGTCATACTGTGTGTGGGGGAATGTACTGTGGGGACATTATACTGTGTGTGGGGGAATGTACTGTGGGGACATCATTACTGTGTGGGGGAATGTGCTGTGAGTAAACTAACTCTGCCTCGGAGAATGTGCTGTGGGGACGTCATACTGTGTGTGGCGGAATGTACCGTGTTAATATTATACTGTCTAGGGGAATAAACTTTCAGACTTTATACCCTGTGTGAGGGAATGTACTGTAGGGACATCATACCGTGTGGGGGAATGTACTGTGGGGACATCATACTGTGTGTGAGGAAATGTGCTGTAGGGACATCATACTGTGTGTGGGGGAATGTACTGTGGGGACATCATACTGTGTGTGGGGGAATGTACTGTGGGGACATCATACTGTGTGTGGGGGAATGTACTGTGGGGACATCATACTGTGTGTGGGGGAATGTACTGTGGGGACATCATACTGTGTGTGGGGGAATGTACTGTGGGGACATCATACTGTGTGTGGGGGAATGTACTGTGGGGACATCATACTGTGTGTGGGGGGAATGTACTGTCGAGACATCATACTGTTTGTGGGGGAATGTACTGTGGAGACATTATACTGTGTGTGGGGGAATGTACTGTGGGGACGTCATACTGTGTGTGAGGGAATGTACTGTGGGGACGTCATACTGTGTGTGGGGGAATGTACTGTGGGGACGTCATTCTGTGTGTGGGGGAATGTACTGTGGGGACATTATACTGTGTGTGGGGGAATGTACTGTGGGGACATCATTACTGTGTGGGGGAATGTGCTGTGAGTAAACTAACTCTGCCTCGGAGAATGTGCTGTGGGGACGTCATACTGTGTGTGGCGGAATGTACCGTGTTAATATTATACTGTCTAGGGGAATAAACTTTCAGACTTTATACCCTGTGTGAGGGAATGTACTGTAGGGACATCATACTGTGTGGGGGAATGTACTGTGGGGACATCATACTGTGTGTGAGGAAATGTGCTGTAGGGACATCATACTGTGTGTGGGGGAATGTACTGTGGGGACATCATACTGTGTGTGGGGGAATGTACTGTGGGGACATCATACTGTGTGTGGGGGAATGTACTGTGGGGACATCATACTGTGTGTGGGGGAATGTACTGTGGGGACATCATACTGTGTGTGGGGGAATGTACTGTGGGGACATCATACTGTGTGTGGGGGAATGTACTGTGGGGACATCATACTGTGTGTGGGGGGAATGTACTGTCGAGACATCATACTGTTTGTGGGGGAATGTACTGTGGAGACATTATACTGTGTGTGGGGGAATGCACTGTGGGGACATCATACTGTGTGTGGGGGAATGTACTGTCGGGACGTCATACTGTGTGTGGGGGAATGTACTGTGGGGACATCATTACTGTGTGTGGGGGAATGTACTGTGGAGACATTATACTGTGTGTGGGGGAATGTACTGTGGGGACATCATTACTGTGTGTGGGGGAACTGTACTGTAGGGTTCATCATACTGTGTGTGGGAGAATGCACAGTGGGGACATCATACTGTGTGTGGGGGGAATGTACTGTAGGGACATTATACTGTGTGTGGGGGGAATGTACTGTGGATACATTATATTGTGTGTGTGTGGGGGATGTACTGTTGGGCCATCATACTGTGTGTGGGGGAATGTACTGTGGGGACATCATTACTGTGTGTGGGGGAATGTACGGTGGAGACATTATACTGTGTGTGGGGGAATGTACTGTGGGGACAGCCAGGGCTGTGGAGTCAGAGTCGGAGTCGTGGAGTCGGTGCTCATTTTGGTGGAGTCGGAGTTGGAGTCGGTATAAAATGGACCGACTCCGACTCCTAAAATATATAATAAATTGGGTACAGTAATTCAATGCAGGATGTGCTCAATATTTTTTCATAGGAGTTTGGGAAAGTTATGAAATGTCCTATAAATGGCTGTTATATTCCTGATCTAAGGCTACATTCACACACAGCGTTTTTCCTGTGTTTTTTGAGGATATGTTTTTCAGCTGCAAAAGCAGATCATCTTTTTAAAAAACTGCATCACCTGAAAGGTTTTTGAGCTCATAGATAATGTTTTCAATAGCAAAAGCAGATTAGAAATCTGCTCTATCTATCCATTTATCCATATCTGTCTATCCATATCGTATCTGTACCAAAAAGAATGAAAACCGGGTAGTACACCAATATATATTCTGTTCTATCTAAATATCTTGATTATTGGATCATACAAATGATTAAATGTCTGAGGTTCACATTGTACTACAATAAATTTTTCACTTAAATATAAGCAATATGTGTGGGAGTCGTGGTGTCGGAGTCGGAGTTGGAGTCGGAGTCGGTGTAAGGGAAATTGAGGAGTCGGAGTCGCAGGTTTGGCTTACCGACTCCACAGCCCTGGGGACAGCATACTGTACGTGGGGGAAGTACTGTGGGGACATCACACTGTGTGTGGCGGAATGTACTGTGAGGACATCATTACTGTGTGGGGGGAATGCACTGTGAGGACATCATACTGTGTGTGGGGGAATGTACTGTGGAGACATTGTACTGTGTGTGGGGGACTGTACTGTGGGGACATCATACTGTGTGTGGGAGAATGTACTGTGGGGACATCATTACTGTGTGTGGGGGAATGTACTGTGGGGACATTATACTGTGTGTGGGGGGACTGTACTGTAGGGTTCATCATACTGTGTGTGGGGGAATGTACTGTGGGGACATCATACTGTGTGTGGGGGAAAGTACTGTGGGACGTCATACTATGTGTGGGGGGAATGTACTGTGGGATCATCATACTTTGTGTGGGGTAATGTACTATGAGGGCCATCATACTGTGTGTGGGAGAATGTACTGTGGAGACATTATACTGTGTGTGGGGGAATGCACTGTGGGGACATCCTACTGTGTGTGGGAGAATGTACTGTGGGGACATCATTACTGTGTGGGGGCGAATGCACTGTGGGGACATCATACTGTGTGTGGGGGAATGTACTGTGGAGACATCATACTGTGTGTGGGGGAATGTACTGTGGAGACATCATACTGTGTGTGGGGGAATGTACTGTGGGGACATCATACTGTGTGTGGGGGAATGTATTGTGGAGACATACTGTGTGTGGGGGAATATACTGTAGGGACATCATACTGTGTGGGGGGGAATGTACTGTAGGGACATCATACTGTGTGGGGGGAATGTACTGTGGGGACATCATACTGTGTGTGGGAGAATGTACTGTGGGGACATCATTACTGTGTGGGGGCGAATGCACTGTGGGGACATCATACTGTGTGTGGGGGAATGTACTGTGGAGACATCATACTGTGTGTGGGGGAATGTACTGTGGAGACATCATACTGTGTGTGGGGGAATGTACTGTGGGGACATCATACTGTGTGTGGGGGAATGTATTGTGGAGACATACTGTGTGTGGGGGAATATACTGTAGGGACATCATACTGTGTGGGGGGGAATGTACTGTAGGGACATCATACTGTGTGGGGGGAATGTACTGTGGGGACATCATACTGTGTGTGGGGGAATGTACTGTGGAGACATTATACTGTGTGTGGGGGGAATGTACTGTAGGGACATCATACTGTGTGGGGGGGAATGCACTGTGGGGACATCATACTGTGTGTGGGGGAATGTACTGTAGGGTTCATCATACTGTGTGTGGGGGAATGCACAGTGGGGACATCATACTGTGTGTGGGGGGAATGTACTGTGGAGACATGATACTGTGTGTGGGGGGAATGTACTGTTGGGCCATCATACTGTGTGTGGGGGAATGTACTGTGGAGACATTATACTGTGTGTGGGAATGCACTGTGGGGACATCATACTGTGTGTGGGGGAATGTACTGTGGAGACATTATACTGTGTGTGTGGGAATGCAGTGTGGGGACATCATACTGTGTGTGGGGGAATGTACTGTGGAGACATTATACTGTGTGTGGGGGAATGTACTGGGGACATCATACTGTGTGTGGGGGAATGTACTGTGGAGACATACTGTGTGTGGGGGAATGTACTGTAGGGACATCATACTGTGTTGGGGGGGAATGTACTGTAGGGACATCATACTGTGTGGGGAGGAATGTACTGTGGGGACATCATACTGTGTGGGGGAATGTACTGTGGAGACATTATACTGTGTGTGGGGGGAATGTACTGTAGGGACATCATACTGTGTGGGGGGAATGTACTGTGGAGACATTATACTGTGTGGGGGGAATGTACTGTGGAGACATTATACTGTGTGGGGGGGAATGTACTGTGGAGACATTATACTGTGTGTGTGGGAATGCAGTGTGGGGACATCATACTGTGTGTGGGGGAATGTACTGTGGAGACATTATACTGTGTGTGGGGGAATGTACTGTGGGGACATCATACTGTGTGTGGGGGAATGTACTGTGGAGACATACTGTGTGTGGGGGAATGTACTGTAGGGACATCATACTGTGTGGGGGGGAATGTACTGTGGGGACATCATACTGTGTGTGGGGGAATGTACTGTGGAGACATTATACTGTGTGTGGGGGAATGCACTGTGGGGACATCATACTGTGTGTGGGGGAATGTACTGTGGGGACATCATACTGTGTTTGGGGGAATGTACTGTGGGGACATCATACTGTGTGTGGGGGAATGTACTGTGGAGACATTATACTGTGTGTGGGGGAATGTACTGTGGGGACATCATACTGTGTGTGGGGGAATGTACTGTGGAGACATACTGTGTGTGGGGGAATGTACTGTATGGACATCATACTGTGTGTGGGGGAATGTACTGTAGGGACATCATACTGTGTGGGGGGGAATGTACTGTGGGGACATCATACTGTGTGTGGGGGAATGTACTGTGGAGACATTATACTGTGGGGACATCATACTGTCTGTGGGGGAATGTACTGTAGGGACATCATACTGTGTGTGGGGGAATGCACTGTGGGGACATCATACTGTGTGTGGGGTAATGTACTGTGGAGACATTATACTGTGTGTGGGGGAATGCACTGTGGGGACATCATACTGTGTGTGGGGGAATGTACTGTGGAGACATCATACTGTGTTTGGGGGAATGTACTGTAGGGACATCATACTGTGTGTGGGGGAATGCACTGTGGGGACATCATACTGTGTGTGGGGGAATGCACTGTGGGGACATCATACTGTGTGTGGGGGAATGCACTGTGGGGACATCATACTGTGTGTGGGGAATGCACTGTGGGGACATACTGTGTGTGGGGGAATGTACTGTGGAGACATTATACTGTGTGTGGGGGAATGCACTGTGGGGACATCATACTGTGTGTGGGGGAATGCACTGTGGGGACATCATACTGTGTGTGGGAGAATGTACTGTGGAGACATCATACTGTGTTTGGGGGAATGTTCTGTGGGGACATCATACTGTGTGTGGGGGAATGTACTGTGGAGACATTATACTGTGGGGACATCATACTGTGTGTGGGGGAATGTACTGTAGGGACATCATACTGTGTGTGGGGGAATGCACTGTGGGGACATCATACTGTGTGTGGGGGAATGTACTGTGGAGACATTATACTGTGTCGGGGAATGCACTGTCGGGACATCATACTGTGTGTGGGGGAATGCACTGTGGGGACATCATACTGTGTGTGGGAGAATGTACTGTGGAGACATCATACTGTGTTTGGGGGAATGTACTGTGGGGACATCATACTGTGTGTGGGGGAATGTACTGTGGAGACATCATACTGTGTTTGGGGGAATGTACTGTGGGGACATCATACTGTGTGTGTGGGGGAATGAATATAATGAATATATGAACCGCAAGTCGTGTCTACATTGTTCATTCTTTTTTGAGCCTTTTACTTTTACCATGCTTACAGAAGTAGCCATGGTTAGCACACGGCTGTAAATGACACTAGTATAACACCTTTAGTCGCGTTTGACCATCGTATATCAGCTTTGTGTGATGAATAAACCAAAGACAAGTCAGGTCTGAAACAAGTAGTAATTCCTCCCCGTGTTACACCCAAGCAAATTTCCATCCACAAAATTACATATGACCGGAGTCTGTGTCATTTTTCCATTGCATTAGAACGTTAAAAGTCTTGATGTTTCCCCAAGGATAACTGCATTCTTCCATGCCCCTGTCCAACATGTGCTCAGTGTTCAGCCATCTCTAGGCTCTATAGACGGACGGTGAGTGCTGGTAAAGGGCCGGCTGCTCTCCTGACACCATCTCTGCTGGGTTATTAGGGGATCTTCTAGGTGTCACCCACCCATCTCTTAATGATCTGTAACCCCTTTAGGCCAGTTTCATGCGGACCTCACACGATCTGAATGTCTGGACCTCACGGGGACCTCCTGACCCATAGTCAACAGCCTCATATTTGCCTACTTTTTCTGCAGAAACAGCGCCACCTTATCTTTAGGCAGTGTCTAGTATTGCAACCAGTCTCCTAAAAGCGCTCGTCCCACAGGATTTTGCAGCCTTCCTGAATGACCTTATCATGTGGATCATCTCACGCCCGGGCTTTTAATACCCTGCCCCCCATATTTCGTGAGACACATGTAAGACTAGATTTCCCATGGCTTCTCCCTTATGACTTTCTTCTCGCAGATCAATAAGTGGTTTCATCTCAGTAAACACATCAGTGACGCGTTACTTTGCCGGACAGTGAAATTTACTTTAAAACCTTTGGAGACCATTAACGAGAACCTGACCTCAAATAAAATAGTCACAAGCCGTCGCCGTAGTGTTCTAGGAATAGTCTTCTGACCTTGTATCTCTCTGTATTGGGCCCTAGAGCATGAAAAAAAAATAAAGTTCTGCCTCGTCTGGGAAACAAAAGGGGTTGAGCACTAGTGGACGACCCATTTATAGGGGCTGTCTGGCACTTTTTTTTAGGGAAATGTCGAGTCCCTCATCTATTAGCCGTAGTCAAGAGCAGCTATAAGGAGATTCTTGTCCTGGAGGACCCAACATGTTACACACAGTACAGTGATTTTGGTGTAAGTTGTGAAATGCTTCATTTGCCCTGTGGAGGCGCTGTGGGGAAAATGAATACTTTCCCTGGCAATCCCCCAGAGATTGCTGCTGATTGCTGTGGGTGTTGTAGCTGAATACTGTGCAGGGTAGCTCCTCATCCACAAACTTAAACGTTTCTTATTGTCATTTTATGTGATATACCAACACAAAGTAGCCAGTATTTGTGAGGTGTAAAGGAAATGATACATGGAGTTTTCTAATTATTTTTAGAATGTAAATCTGAAAATTGTGATCTGCATTAGTATTCAGCCCCCCTAGTGAATACTTTGTAGGACCACCACTTTGCTGCAAATCTTTTGGGGTCTGTCTCTACCAGCTTTGTACATCTAGAAGCTGAAATTTCTACCCCTTCTTTCTTTGCACACTCGCTCTCGCTTGGTGAGGTTGGATGGAGATATGTGAACAGCAATTTTCCAGTCTTGTCACAGGTTCTCAATAGGATTTAGGTCTGGACTGTGACTGGGCTTTGATCTAAACCATCCATTGTAGCTCTGGCAGGATGTTTATGGTCGTTGTTCTGATGAAAGGTGAACCTACATCAGACTCAAGTCTTGCAGCCTCTAACAGGTTTTCCTACTGGATTGCCCTGTATTTAGGTCCATCTATCTTCCTATCAACTCTGACCAGATTCCCTGTACCTGCTGCTGAAGAAAGGCAGCATGATTCTTCCTCCACCATGTGTGATGGTGGGGATGGTGTTTTCAAGGTGATATGCAGTGTTAGTTTTCGGCCACACATAGTGTTTTGCATTTAGCAAGTTATCCTTTGGTCTTATCAGACCAGAGCACCTTCTTCCACATACTTGCTGAGTCTACTGCATGGCTGGCTTTTTGAAATCTGCAAATGGGACTTCTTATGGCTTTCAATAATGACTTTCTTCTTTCCCCACTCCCATAAGGGTCAGATTTGTGGAGTATGAGACTAAGTCCGGGGTCACACTTGCGAGGGCAATGCGAGAAACTCGCCTCAATACCCAGCACTGTCCCCAGCACTCGTGACTGGAGTGTGCGGCTGCATGTCTTTGTATGCAGCTGAACGCATCGGTCTGAACCGCCGGCAGCAGTACCGGGTATTGAGGTGAGAGACTCTCGCGAGTTTCTCACATTGCATTCGAAAGTGTGACCCGTGCCTTATAGTTGTCTTGTGGACATATTTTGCCACCTGAGCAGTGGATCGCTGCAGCTCCTCCAGTGTGACCATGGGCACCTTTGTTGCTTCTCTAATTAATACTCTCCTTTCTTGGGATGTCAAGTTAGGTGGACGACCATGTCTTGTTAAGTTAGCAGCTGTGCCATACTACTTCCAAGTTTGGATGATGCATTGAACAGTATTCTGTGAGATGTTCAGAGCTTGGAGTATTTTTTTTTTTTATAACCTAACCCTGCTTTACTCTTCACAACTTTATCCCTGACCTGTCTGGTGTGCTCCTTAGTTTTCATGATCCTGCTTGATCCTTAATGTTCTTAAACCTCTGAGGCCTTCACATAACAGCTGTAGTTATATT
This sequence comes from Dendrobates tinctorius, assembly GCF_039654945.1. Classification (NCBI taxonomy): domain Eukaryota; kingdom Metazoa; phylum Chordata; class Amphibia; order Anura; family Dendrobatidae; genus Dendrobates; species Dendrobates tinctorius. The sequence goes on from NW_027361677.1 coordinate 6,156,998, forward strand.
GAGAATAAATTACACACTGGCGGACTCCATTTACTAATTGTGACTTCTTGAGGTAATTGGTCACTCAGTATCTTATTCAGGGGTATCAATCTACAGGGGGGCAGAAATACAAATGCACGTCACTATTTTCATATTTATATTTTTAAAATAAGTAACAAAAAAAATACCATGTATTATCTTCACACTTCACAAATACTGGCTACTTAGTGTTGGCATCGCATAAAATCCCAATAAAAAACATTTAAGTATGTGGGTGTAATGTGAAAAACTGTATAAAATTTCACGGGGTATGAATACTTTATCAAGTCGCTGTCTATAAAATATTTTTGAATGTAGATGTTCGCCCTGTAATCAAGGATCTAGGTAGTTGCTTTTTCTTTTGTACAGCCAGAAGGAAGAAGTCCTATTCCTGAAGGAGCTTGTGCAAGGTCACAGCAGCTCCATCTCCAGAGGGACTGATGACCTGGTTAGGGATGGAGGTGGTGAAGGAGCCATTGTGTGGATCCGGGGCAGAGATGGTTCAGATTTGTAAGAATGACGTGCAATGAGAACGGAGATCGGCAGGATAGGGGGGTTCTGCAGTTTCCAGTGCTGCGCTGCACAAAGGGTCTGACAAAGGGGGACAGTGACTATCAGGACTGCAGATGCCGGTATATAGCATGAATGCAGCGTGCTCCGTGTTCCTCATGAAAGCAGAACAGTTTGAGAGATAAGATGCAGCAAGAGCTTCAAATGTTACCAGCTGCATATTTTTCTTCACACTTTTGTTACAAAGGCCCTTTTTAGCTCTCCTGATAAATCTGTTTTACAGCGGATATTTCACCATATATCACAATATAAACAGCATATGCTATTAAAAAGATCTCCAAGACCTGATGAGCCTGGTTGACTTACTATGAAAATCAATTTTGTGATGGCTGTATAATGCTTATTGTAAGTTAGTTGAGTCTTTCATCTAGCCTGCTTGACAAATTCTCGGTGCACCTCTTGCTGTTCAGATAGACAGCTCTCGTTTTCCCCATACCCTATTGCATCTCCATTCACCTATACTGATTGGCAGCTCCTCAGTGTCCCTCCTCACTGCTGCTGTATATCCTCCCACCTATACTGATTGGCAGCTCTTCAGTGTCCCTGCTGCTGTATCTACTCCCACCTATATACTGATTGGCAGTTCCTCATTGCCCCTCCTCACTGCTGCTGTATCTCCTCCCACCTATACTGATTGGCAGCTCCTCAGTGTCCCTCCTCACTGCTGCTGTATCTCCTCCCACCTATACTGATTGGCAGCTCCTCAGTGTCCCTGCTGCTGTATCTCCTCCCACCTATACTGATTGGCAGCTCTTCAGTGTCCCTGCTGCTGTATCTACTCCCACCTATACTGATTGGCAGTTCCTCATTGCCCCTCCTCACTGCTGCTGTATCTCCTCCCACCTATACTGATTGGCAGCTACTCAGGGTCCTTGCTGCTGTATCTCCTCCCACCTATACTGATTGGCAGCTCCTCAGTGTCCCTCCTCACTGCTGCTGTATCTCCTCCCACCTATACTGATTGGCAGTTCCTCATTGTCCCTCCTCACTGCTGCTGTATCTCCTCCCACCTATACTGATTGGCAGCTCCTCAGAGTCCTTGCTGCTGTATCTACTCCCACCTATACTGATTGGCAGTTCCTCATTGTCCCTCCTCACTGCTGCTGTATCTCCTCCCACCTATACTGATTGGCAGCTACTCAAGGTCCCTCCTCCCTGCTGCTGTGTATCTCCACCCACCTATACTGATTGGCAGCTCTAAAGTGTCCCTCCTCCTTGCTGCTGTATCTCCTCCCACCTATACTGATTGGCAGTTCCTCAGTGTCCCTCCTCACTGCTGCTGTATCTCCTCCCACCTATACTGATTGGCAGCTCCTCGGTGTCCTTGCTGCTGTATCTCCTCCCACCTATACTGATTGGCAGCTACTCAGGGTCCCTCCTCCCTGCTGCTGTATCTCCTCCCACCTATACTGATTGGCAGCTCTTCGGTGTCCCTCCTCCCTGCTGCTGTATCTCCTCCCACCTATACTGATTGGCAGCTCCTCAGGGTCCCTCCTCACTGCTGCTGCTTAGATCTCTAGTCAGGTCGGTGATGATTTAATACACTTTGGCTCATGAACTATTTGCTTGCTTTACAGGCTGTACACGCGTCTCACCATCTCTGAGATGCAGGGACCCGGGACCGGTACCCTCTTGAGACCAGCCCTTTTTAATGGTCTGTTTTCAAAGGGAGTCTGTCAAGAAGTTTTTTTGCTATGTAATCTGAAAGCAGCATGATGTAGGGAAAGAGAGATGAATTCCAGCAATGTGTCACTTACTGGGCTGCTTGCTGTAGTTTTGATAAAATCACTGTTTTATCATCAGGAGATTAGTAAAGAAGTCGTCCATATTCATAAGTGCTGAATATTCCTACCCACACCACCATCAGCTTTCTGTATGCACTGTGCATAGGCAGAAAGCTGCCAATCAGTGGTGTGGCCGTGGTTATACAGGGCTCAGCATTCTGAGCACTGCAATATCTGTAGCAGAGAAAACGGGAACTTTATCTAGATGACAGCAAGCAGCCCAGTAAATGACACATCGTTTGAATCAGGTTCTCTGCCCCTACATCATGCTCTCAGATGGGGTAGCAAAAAAGAAATGCCCTTTGAAATTAATTTCTATGTATTCAGCTTACCTCAAAAATTTTTAGGGACAAAAAGGTGTGTTATTTTTCTCTTTGTCACTCCAGTGTGACCGGTATAACTCACTGATTCCAATGGGTGCCTTGTCCGCTGCGGCACTGGACATCCACCAGTCAGCGCAGCGTCACGGGTGCTTTGCTAGTTGGACATCCCCTTTAAGGCAGCAGATTTTTGTTTCCTTTTATTACATATGTGTCTTCCATAAATATTAAGGGAATAATACTAGAGAACACGGGCAGCCAATCAATGAGGATTGATCCTTTTCCTTGTGATATGAGGCTTTTCTGTAAGGGAAGGTTGCCTTTGTGAAGCCGGTCAGTAGGTAACGCAGCGCGTCCCCCCGAGATGAGTGACAATGGGGCAGCGTACGACGCTCATGGTTACAGAAAAGGAACCGTTATAGGATTTTTACAAGGACGAGGCGTCCTGTCCGGACGATCCATGCTACAAGCATCGGGGATGGGAAATCCGTGCACTCTGGTATCTGCAGCAAGGAGATGTAGCCGAGCTGAACGATCCTGGGGGTATGCATCATTGCTCTGCATCATGATGATGCTCTTATATAGGGTCACCAAGATGATATGAAGTACATATTTCTGACGCAAAAAAAAATGTAAAGTGCATCATTGACACCATTTGGAATTGGTTTAAGTTATATATATATATATATATATATATATATATATATATATATATATATATATATATATATATATCTGCATATAAGGGCAAAACAGGGATAGTTAGATAAGCGAGGTGAGACGATAGGCCAGTCTAAAGAAATGTGTTTTTAGGACAATGGAGATTAATTGAATTTTCCTGGGTAGTGCATTCCAGAGAATTGGAGAAGCACTTGAGAAGTCTTGGAGACAGGAGTGGGCGGTTTGGAATATAGAGGATGTTAGTCTTGGGTCATTAGCAGAATGGAGGGTGTGGGGAGGGTGGTAGAGTGAGATGAGGGAGGAGATGTAGGGTGGTACTGAACCGTGGAGCGCTTTGTGGGTGAGAGTGATACGTTTATATTGAACTCTGGACTGGATGGGTAACCAGTGTAATGACTGGCACAGGGTGGAGTCATCAATGTAGAGGCTAGAGAGGAATATGATCCTGGCTGCTGAATTCAGTATGGATTGGAGAGAGGAGGGTTTAGTAAGAGGGAGACCGATTAGTAGAGAGTTACAATAGTCTAGATGAGAATGAATAACAGCGACAGTAAGAGTCTCTGCAGAGTCAAACGTAAGAAAAAGTCAAATTCTACAGATGTTTTTAAGGTGCAGGTGACCTGAGCGAATGACTGGATGTGGGGAGTTAATGAAGATCTGAGTCATATGTGAGCCCAAGACAGCGGGTTCAGGTTCAGTTTTAGATAGAGGGGGAGGACATGTTGTTAGAGACAGAAGAAAGACAATCACTGGTATTTTGTAGTAATGCAGGGGTGATGTCAGGAGACAATGTGTATAACTGGGTGTCATCAGCATTATTCTAGTGACAGGCCATTACTTAGGTGGGAAACCCCATTAATGCAGTCCTATGTAAAAACCCTTTTTGTGCAGCATCCAAAGCACCACTGTCAGCCTAAAAGGCTTGATAATGAGGATCAATAGATTACATTAAGCTGTACAGCAAATATAGATCACGTGGGCATGCTGGGACTTGCAGTGACATAACGGTCAAGGAGCAACAGATTGCCGGACTATATTAATATTCATAAGTGAGTTACTTAGGCTATGTGCACACGTCCGGAATTCCCGTGGATGGAGGTGGGGTGCCCCTTTATACAGATGGCCTTGTCTTCTGTAGGATGGAGGTGGGGTGCTCCTTTATGCTGATGGCCTTGTCTTCTGTAGGATGGAGGTGGGGTGCCCCTTTATACAGATGGCCGTGTCTTCTGTAGGATGGGGGTGGGGTGCCCCTTTATACAGATGGCCGTGTCTTCTGTAGGATGGAGGTGGGGTGCCCTTTATACAGATGGCCGTGTCTTCTGTAGGATGGAGGTGGGGTGCCCTTTATACAGATGGCCGTGTCTTCTGTAGGATGGAGGTGGGGTGCCCTTTATACAGATGGCCATGTCTTCTGTAGGATGGAGATGGGGTGCTCCTTTTATACAGATGGCCTTGTCTTCTGTAGGATGGAGGTGGGGTGCCCCTTTATACAGATGGCCTTGTCTTCTGTAGGATGGAGGTGGGGTGCCCCTTTATACAGATGGCCGTGTCTTCTGTAGGATGGAGGTGGGGTGCCCCTTTATACAGATGGCCTTGTCTTCTGTAGGATGGAGGTGGGGTGCTCCTTTATGCTGATGGCCGTGTCTTATGTAGGATGGAGGTGGGTGCTCCTTTATGCTGATGGCCGTGTCCTGACCCGTCTCTTCTTCCTTTCAGATTGCCGTCCCCGGCTGCCCCCCATGGCGTACACTTACAGCTCCTCGTCCGCCGCCCCGGTGGGATCCCAGTACTGCGTGTGCAGAGTGGAACTTTCTGTCTCCTGCCAAAACCTCCTGGATCGGGACGTCGCCTCCAAATCTGACCCCTTCTGCGTTTTATTGCTGGAAGTAAACGAGAAATGGACTGAGGTACCGTAATAAATGCGTCATGCATCCAACCGCATTACAGAGCGCTTGGGAATTATCGATTCCGGGTCGCACGCGGTCTTATGTCTCCATCACATGAGAGGCAGTAAGTGGCCATAAGCTGAGTGCAGCGTCCCCCGAGGATCACAAGGTCACCTCATAATTCACTTCCTCTGAGCTCAGAATATAGATTTTCTGTTTTTTTGCTTTATGAACTCGTCGGGTTCACGAGGTTATGGCTGTGCTGTAAATGCTCATGTGACGTGACAAGGTGAACTCACATATGCGCTGTCCCATCTTCCCCTTATATAGGGTTTATGGACGTCCTATGGGATGTCTTATGAGAACGAGCCTCTGCTCTGGAGGACTTAACGCTTTCATTTGGGCTTTTATTGATGCTGATAAGCCAGACCTATAGCGATCACATGATCACTGGGATCAGTTTTTGATGATAACCTGTCTAATTTTCCTTGTAATAAATGAGAATGTTTTGTAAGGACCCCGCACACGGTAAAGTCGGCAAAACGTGCCAAATTTAGCAAGACCGGACGATCGTCTCATGTTAATGGTGGTCTCCCAACTCTTCCATGAGAAATGTTAGGAAAAAACAAGGAAACGGAATGTTGAATTCAAAATGTAACTGACATTCCGGGAGACCGTGCAGTAGAATCGATGTCTGTTTCTGGCTCCTCCCCCTTCATAGAACATTACAGGCACCAACTGTCATCTATTATCTCCATGATGGCAAAATGTGTAATCACTAAAGACAGATTTTACAGTGGATTTAGGAATGAGTCAAACTAAGACGAAGAGCGCAACACAATGCTGAGACTGGCGGTCGGGTCGGCTAGTCCAAGGATTGCATTGTGATCCTCGTCTGAGTTTTACAGCCGTCCGACTCTTCTAAAGGATCAGTCCTGGACAAAAAAGTTGATTTCTCTGATACGATACACTACAGAGTTGCTTATTATCACATGTACTATTGATTTATGAACAGTAATGAGCGAACGTGCTCGGAAGAGCATCTGCCAAAGGTGTCTGTCTACCGAATACATGCAGGGGTCGCTTTCCGCTTATTTGACTCACAACTCTCTCACATCTTTGCCCAGCTTTAAAGGGAGTTCATCATCAGAAAGTGACCTATTGTTTAAATCAGGTTACGTGTTGTTACATATACTTTTCCAAAAATATTTGATTTTTTTTTCATATTGCAATCTTTATTTCTAAAAAATCCACAAAATTAGTAATCCTTCAATTTCCACACTGGCCACTAGCTTTTTTTTTTTTTTTTTTATAGACTTTTCAGCATTTTTAGCAGTCTTATTGTCATCAGAGGCAGGTTTACAAAGACTGATTACACCTCTTTACACAGCAGATAACACAGGATCCACCAATCACAATAGGTGATGTCACAGCTCACCTCCTCCTGTACAATGACTATAACACCTCTACAGTTATGGCCAAAAGTATTGACACCCCTTTCTTCCTGAAAATGATTGCAAACACAAATTCTTTTGTATTATTATCTTCATTTAATTTGTCTTAAATGAAAAAACACAAAAAGAATTGTCCTAAAGCCAAATTGGATATAATTCCACACCAAACATAAAAAAGAGGGTGGACAAAAGTGTTGGCACTGTTCGAAAAATCATGTGATGCTTCTCTAATTTGTGTAATTAACAGCACCTGTAACTTACCTGTGGCACCTAACAGGTGTTGGCAATAACTAAATCACACTTGCAGCCAGTTGACATGGATTAAAGTTGACTCAACCTCTGTCCTGTGTCCTTGTGTGTACCACATTGAGCATGGAGAAAAGAAAGAAGACCAAAGAACTGTCTGAGGACTTGAGAAACCAAATTGTGAGGAAGCATGAGCAATCTCAAGGCTACAAGTCCATCTCCAAAGACCTGAATGTTCCTGTGTCTACCGTGCCCAGTGTCATCAAGAAGTTTAAAGCCCATGGCACTGTGGCTAACCTCCCTAGATGTGGATGGAAAAGAAAAATTGACAAGAGATTTCAACGCAAAAATGGGCCAGACAAAAGTATTGGCAAACTGCTCCAGGTCCCTGATATTAGAAGGGTGCCTTCTCCAAACTGCCATTTTTAGATCTCTCCACAGGTGTTCTATGGGATTCAGGTCTGGACTCATTGCTGGCCACCTTAGAAGTCTCCAGTGCTTTCTCTCAAACCATTTTCTAGTGCCTTCTGAAGTGTGTTTTGGGTCTTTGTCCTGCTGGAAGACCCATGACCTCTGAGGGAGACCCAGTTTTCTCACACTGGGCCCTACATTATGCTGCAAAATTTGTTGGTAGTCTTCAGACTTCATAATGCCATGCACACGGTCAAGCAGTCCAGTGCCAGAGGCAGCAAAGCAACCCCAAAACATCAGGGAACCTCCACCATGTTTGACTGTAGGGACCGTGTTCTTTTCTTTGAATGCCTCTTTTTTTCTCCTGTAAACTCTATGTTGATGCCTTTGCCCAAAAAGCTCTACTTTTGTCTCATCTGACCAGAGAACATTCTTCCAAAACGTTTTAGGCTTTTTCAGGTAAGTTTTGGCAAATTCCAGCCTGGCTTTTTTATGTCTCGGGGTAAGAAGTGGGGTCTTCCTGGGTCTCCTACCATACAGTCCCTTTTCATTCAGACGCCGACGGATAGTACGGGTTGACACTGTTGTACCCTCGGACTGCAGGGCAGCTTGAACTTGTTTGGATGTTAGTCGAGGTTCTTTATCCAACATCCGCACAATCTTGCGTTGAAATCTCTTGTCAATTTTTCTTTTCCATCCACATCTAGGGAGGTTAGCCACAGTGCCATGGGCTTTAAACTTCTTGATGACACTGCGCACGGTAGACACAGGAACATTCAGGTCTTTGGAGATGGACTTGTAGCCTTGAGATTGCTCATGCTTCCTCACAATTTGGTTTTTCAAGTCCTCAGACAGTTCTTTGGTCTTCTTTCTTTTCTCCATGCTCAATGTGGTACACACAAGGACACAGGACAGAGGTTGAGTCAACTTTAATCCATGTCAACTGGCTGCAAGTGTGATTTAGTTATTGCCAACACCTGTTAGGTGCCACAGTTAAGTTACAGGTGCTGTTAATTACACAAATTAGAGAAGCATCACATGATTTTTCGAACAGTGCCAATACTTTTGTCCACCCTTTTTTTTATGTTTGGTGTGGAATTATATCCAATTTGGCTTTAGGACAATTCTTTTTGTGTTTTTTTCATTTAAGACAAATTAAATGAAGATAAAAATACCAAAGAATTTGTGTTTGCAATCATTTTCAGGAAGAAACTGAGTATTATCTGACAGAATTGCAGGGGTGTCAATACTTTTGGCCACAACTGTACAATAGATAACACAGGATCCACCATTCACAATAGGTGATGTCACAGCTCACCTACTCCTGTACAATGACTGATTGATAACAGTACACCTCTATAGACAGTAGATAACTCAAGATCCACCAATCACCATAGGGGATGTCACAGCTCGCCTCCTCTTCCTTTGCAATGACTAATAACACACCTTCCAGGCTCCTTAGATTCTTCAGTACAATAGATAGGGTCAGGGTCTGTCTATAGGATCACCAGCTGTTAAAAGAATCTGAATTGACCAGGTTTTTATGTGAAATGTTTTTCTTTCTTACGTTTTGATTCAGTCTGTCTAGTTTCAATTCTCTGCATCATTTTCTATATTAAAAAACAGACATTTTGCAATTTTCATACTGGATATAGGCCTTATACTACACACATACTTCTGGTTTCAGAAGACTTTACAGCAGCCTCATTATCACAGACAGGATTAGAAATATAGATAACACTTCTATACAGTAGGTTATACAGAATCCACTATTCATATTAGGAGATGTCACAGCTCACCTCCTCCCCCTCCCTTCACAATAACCATTGCCCAGATTAGTATATGGTCACATAATACTATATGCAAACAAATCGGGTCTAAGTCTATTGCTGCTAATGTTCATGTGCACTATTTAAAATTTGATTTTTGATTTTTACCAAAACAGCTGCTCTTGCTACTTTGAGCATCCGGCGTGACCTACATGTGCTATCTAAATGCCCCCCCCAAAAAAAAACATTATAAAAATAATCCCCAATATTTAACCTCTTGGATTAGTAAAACGTGGCTGCTTTTTTTAGAATAGCGCCACCTCTGCCCAGGGCGGGTCCCACGTGGTATTGCAGCTAAGCCCTATTCGCTTTAATGGGGCCGAGATGGAATATCAGACTCAACTCATGGGTAGAGGTGGCGCTGTTTCTGAAAGAAAGCAGCCGCGTTTTTGTAATCGTGGACATCCCATTTAGGGTATACATCAGGATTTACAACAGTGTAGACAAAAGCATGAATCAGGTGGCCCTGGATGAGCAGATGATACTCAGGCTTGGGAGTATTTGGATGCTTTCTAACGTTCTGTCCGAGACACCTTGTAATCACACGACGTTCCAGGCACATCGGCTTGAGGGCCTCCAAATGCCCTATTTACTTAGTTTTTCTTAACACAAGTTATTATGAAAATTCGGCCCCCCGCGTGCCGTCTGCTGAGCAAAAATAGGTCATTGCCATATTCTGAGCCAAGTAACCCCTTGATGACGGCAGTTTACCCCGGATTCCTTTTCTTCTTTCGCCGCTTCGCCCCGGGTAGTGGCAAAATGTAAAAAAAAGGAGAACAAGCCCTTCTGGTGTTGGCGAAATAACGCTGGAGATCAGGCTGCTAATCTTTTGCGTGGGCAGTCTTTTTTTTTTCTCGCACGGAATAGTACAGTAAATTAAGTCAGCGGGACCATTTTCCCGCACAGTGGGGCTAATTTTATGGTAATTTTTTTTTTTTTTTTCCCCCTTCTAAAGTTTCTTTATGGCTAAAAGTGCAGCAAACGGTGACCTTTTTAAATCCGTCTCTAATGGAAGCCACGGGAGCTCTTCTGGTGCCTCCAAAAGTATTTTCACCGTTCCGAAAAGAAAAGGCGAGTGTTTGTAATATGCAGAACGAGCGCCACGTAATAACAGTCTTTATGTCTATTTGTAGCACATTGTCTGCGGCGCCCGGATCGTACCGGTGAGCCGTCCCTCCCTCCGCTCCACAAGCCCCGTTTTCCCATTAATTGACATGTCTGTGAAGTTCATTTACTCCACACCATGCGGAAAGTCATTTTCTTTATTACCTTTTTTATTACTTTATTCCCAATTTTTTTTTTTTTATATATATATATAAACGCCAACATGTTCTTTACTGGCGGGAGAGTTAATGATCACCGGATAAAAAGAATGAAATGTATGATTACCAAAGTGTAAATGTGCGGCTAATAATGGGGTCAGGTCATCATTACTGCCCCTTACCGTATACCCAAGCAACTGCACCCTTATAGGGGTTGTCTCAAGTTTGGAAGTTATCCTTGGTCCATATCATGGGAGGGGTTTGAGTGCTGGTACCCCCACCAATCCTGAGAAATTCCCACCAACTCAGACGCAAAGTGGAGACCCTATAATATCACGGAGCGGGGGCAGAAAAGTCACCAAAGCGCTGCTGACGCCATAACTGCAGTGTCCAGACCTAACATCAGCACAAACACTGCGGCCCCACCAGGAGCTTCATGACCAAGCAGCTGCGTGCAGCCTTACATCACCAAGCACAATGATGAGTGTCGGATGGAGTGGTGTAAAGCCGCCACCACTGGACTCTGGAGGAAATGTGTCCTGTGCGGTGACGCACTTCTGTATCTGGTATCTGATGGAGGAGTCTGGATTTGGTGACCACCAGGAGAACCTTACCCCCTGACTGCACGTTCCCACTGTACAGTTTAGTGCAGGAAGGATTTTGCTATGATAATGTTTTTAAAGGGTCTGTCTCAGCCCCTTAGTTTCAGTGAAAAGAGATCTTAACACTTCAGCACAAGACATTTTGGACAATTGTCACTTATAACTTGGTGGGAATGGCTTGGGGAAGACCCTCTTATTTTGCCCATGACTGTGCCCAGTGCAGATTGTCCATACAGACATGGAGGGGGGGAGACAGGTAACTCCTCTCCACACATTAAAAATAGGCAACGTCACATCTGATCTTGCTCCGCCTTCCTTAACTTTTGCACACGCTCATTAGATGCTTCAAATACAAAACACAGGGTCAATGTTTATTCTTGCTGCTAATGTAATGTACATGTGTTGTTTCCTGAAACAACAAAGATAGAATCTAAACTGCAAATTTTGTACTTTTCTTTTTAATAAAGATTGTGATATATGGGGGAGGAGGTAACATTGCCAATATTTTTTATTATATTGTTCGTAAAAGCCTCATTTAAACAATAGGTCATTTTCTGGTTCCTTTTAAACTTGGATGCCTATGAATCGTAGTGTGCATCCCTGATGGGGTTAATTGTCTCAGAAGATAATGACACTTATCGTTTTGTCTGTTTTTACCCCAAACATTGGAGCCCTTTGTCACTGCATCCTCCACATCCCTAATACAATCCCTCCTAATTGTCACAGCGATCATTACCGCTCTCCAGTGATCCATAAGCCGAGTCATGAAATCCATGTGCATTATTATCTCCGTCAATAGAAAGGGCAGACGGCTCACAGCTGCACAGATATTACAGTAATATCGGTCGGGGCCCCATGGCGGCTCTCTTCTCTGGATCAAAATGTGATTAAAAGAGCCTTGTACAAGACATTGTCACATTTTTCCATTGCTAAGATTTGCATCTGCAAGGAAAATGTGTGTGCCAAAGAGATGGCCATTATTATTATCACACCACCTACCGCCCTTCTCACAGCAGAAGAACACCGACTGTACTGGAAGAAGAGAAGGTAGGTATGACCCCGGGTCTAATTGATTACCCCTTTAAGATATTGTCAGGGATAAGGAAAAAAATGTTTTTTGTTTTTTTTTTTTTAGAAGTAACACCACTCTTATCAATGGATTGTTTGATATTATACCAGAAACTAGGTCTTAAAGGAGACCAGCCACCAAGTCAAAAGTGTCCAGTATGTCTTCTTATTTTATTCTAGCTCTTCCTCTAAGTGATTTGCTTTTTATTTTTTTCAAATCCGCCATACGGCACCTGAGATATGGGCCTTTTTGTTTAGTGCTTTGTTTTTATGGTCCTAACAAGGGGCGTGGCTCAGGTAAGCAGTCTAAAGACACGCCCCTGAGGATCCTGTGAGGCTTAAAAATAAAATAGCACTTAATGAAATGGTCCATATCTCAGGAACCGTATGGCGGATTTATAAAAAACAAAATATGGCATACTCTGGGGAACAGCAGGGATAAAATAATAGCAAAAACTGGCCACTTTTGACTTGGTAACAGGTCCCTTTTTAAAGTAGTTCACTGCTCTAGATTGTTACTAATTGTTAGAAGAGTCACAGGACAATTTTTCAAAGTGCCCCATTGGCGGTCAGTAAGTATCCAGTTTCCCTGCTATGTAGGAAAGGTTCTCCAGAGCAAGAGATACTCTTTGAATCTAACTGGATTGTCCCTTTAAAGGAGAATATGGCTTATCCAAGTGGAGAAATCGTCTGGACTTTCCTAGGTAAATCATCGCAGGGATCAAAGGGGTTTTCTAGGCATAAGATTTTGATGATAGGGATAGGGGGATGGCATCAGCTCGGTGGCAATCCAGCTCCTGCCTTCCTCACCAATCAGCTATTTACAGCTCATATGTGAACAGTGCATGCAGTCAGAACACTACAGCTGCATACACTGCGTAGTGGCCAATCTCCAGTACTGCAGCTCAGCTCCTGTTGAAGTGAATAGGAACCGAGCTGAAGTTCCCAGAAGCGGCCACAACGTAGTGTATGAAGCGAGGCTATGGTGGTTGCTTACACTGTTTACATCTAGCTTCTGTCGGGGACATAAAAAAAAAAAGCTGAACAGTCTAGGATTCTGTGTGTTTTTTGTTTTTTTTTTGCAGCAACAAAAGCGACGACAGAAGGTGCAGATTTCTACTTTTTATTTTTTAATACCCATTGTGATATGAAAAATAAAAATGCAAAAGTTTAAAAAAGCATTTCACAGGATCCCCATTCTTCAGATAGATGCCGGTCCCATGCATCAGATGCTCATCTACTGTACACAAAGAAGTATGAGCTGGAAATACCCTTTTAAAATGACTATGTTCCTTAGTGAATGTTAACCAAACTCGTTGATTTCTGATGGACTGGAACATGATCTAATGTCTCTACCTTTACAGCAAATATTGGGAAAAGAAGAAGGATTGGGCATGTTGGATTTCAAGCTGCCTGATCCTTTTTTTTTCCTTAAGGAAATAAGCCACTTCTATGGAAAATGACATGCCTGAAGAGCAAATGACTTTAATAGTAAAATGTTTATAGGATAAATGATGATGTGGCTGATCTCTTCTAGATTGACAGGACGGAGACGAATGTTAACAATCTGAACCCCGTGTTTGCAAAGAAGTTTACAATCAACTACCACTTTGAAGAAGTGCAGAAGTTAAAGTTTGCCATTTTTGACCAGGACAAGTCGAGCGCCCAGCTCTATGAGCATGACTTCCTGGGGGAGTATGTGTGCACACTCGGATCGGTGAGTGGCCACTCATTTGTATAGGTTGCCGTTTAATGAAAACTACCGTTTCCTACAGCATCCAAATTTTAAGAGAAGTTGATGCATTGCGTACGAGGGAGAAAACTGGTAGAATAACAGGAGTGCAGAAAACAGGAGGCTACCTGGAATTAAATTTGCCACTCCCAGATGAAGCTAATAAGCAAAACGCACGTTTCGCCTATTAGCTTCATCTGGGGGTGTCAAGTCTCACTCCAGGTAGCCTTCTGTTTTCTGGTTCCCCTACATTGGTTACTTTATTCTTCTATAAATATGTATATATTTTTTAACTAGTAATATAGATTAATGCAGTTTTAATCAGTAACTTGCATCCTGCACTAGTTTGCAGGTATATTTTGTGTGGCTGATTGTGTGTGTGTGTGTGTGTGTGTGTGTGTGTGTGTGTGTGTGTGTGTGTGTGTGTGTGTGTGTGTGTGTGTGTGTGTGGTTTTTTTTTTTCTGAACCAGAAACCCACAATATAATATGAAATTTCACCAAATCTACTCTACGCATTGCAGATATTTTCTGCAATGTGAATTTTAAAATTCTCAGTTCTTTGCATGGATTCAGCTCAGATTTAATCATTTGCAATGGAAAGGTGTGAAACCAGCACCAAATCGGCAATAAAAAGCAAAGCCGATATTCATGTTAATCTTCGGATTTTGCTTCTTATAAAATATGGAGAAAACTGTAGCAAAAATGCATTAGATATGCCACGTCTGAAAGTAGCCATAGACCTCTGTGCAAAAATGGTTTGAATTAAATCCTTACAGGTGGAAACGATGGTGCTGATATTTGTGGATTGTATGTGGCACCGTAGTCCATTTCAGTCACCTGAATTTGCCTTATTTTGTAGGCAAATACAGGGGGGTTACCCCTAAAATTGAAATTTATAACGTATTGCTGCTCTTATCCTCTAATTGTTGCTACTTCACTGATTCTGGAACAGTTTTTGTTTTTCTTCTGCGCCCCTCCGTTTCAAAGTTATGCCCTCCGGTAATAATTGTACAAATTTTCCCTTCCGCCTACTTGGGTGTGTACCACGGAACTTCTCAGTGGGTGTGGCCGTGTATTGATTGGCCATCAAAAAGCAAAACGCCCACAGTGGAGTTCTGTAGTACACGCCCAGTGGGCTTAAGAGAAAATTTGCACCCTTATTACCAAGGGGCATTACTTTGGAACGGAGGATCGCAGAAGAAAAAGGAAACCTGTTCTAGAATCAGTGGAGCCAGCGGCAGTTGGATCTAAATTTTAAAATCCAGTGATAGGTCCCCTTTAAATATTTTTTGGTTTTGAAAAAGAATCCGATACATGAGAATATCCACGACTTTCCTCCTCTTGGCACCACATTAAGCTGCTGTAAATACTAGTTGTGCAATTCCCGTAATATAAATGATTAAAGCGGGAGCGTCGCATTAACCAATTCCTACATAATACAATGTGTCACCTCCCGTTGTATCTGTTCCAGTAGGACGTATTTACCAGCGAGCGCCATTAGTCAGACTTATTATGTGCAGCACGGAGGCAGCGAAAGCCACGGATGACAATTATGCCGGAGATCGTTAGATACTCGTCACAGGTCTAAATCCAGCAAATAATAATTGCCCTGCAACTTTTGTTTGATATTTCAGATTGTTTCCAGCAAGAAGGTAACACGACCCTTGGTTTTAGGAAATGGGAAGCCAGCGGGGAAGGGAGTCATAACGGTAAAGAGGTTTCTTTTTCTGTACCGCCTGTGTCATTCTAAAAGCTGCTTGAACTTCATACTGAGATAATCGCCTGATTATTCCTCCGGTTAGCAATCATTCTGTTTCTAGTAAAAAGCCGAAGACGTCGTGCATCATGGCAACAGTAACCTAGCAACAAGATAACGGTGTCGGGATAACAATGCGCCGCGCGTTCCTCGGTGCGGAGACCGACTCAAGTGCGCCAATTGTTCCATTATTCCGGCAACTTTGTAAACAACGTGAACATTGTACGTGGCCGACATTATTATATCTCATGGAACATATGTGATCTCTATAGAGGACCATATCTATCACAATGCCTGGTATCACGGGGACATAATGGCAGAGCGTGGTGCAAACCTGCAACAATGTGGGGAAAAGACCAACAGGAATTCATAGATCTGAGCCAGACATCGCTGTGAGACAGATACAGCTTTCCTAGGAGCAGTCCTCCTGATAACCATGCAGTGTAATCATACTGCTGATAACCCCGCCAACCAACACAATGCTATTCATCCAGTGGAATGATTTTTAGAATGTGCCCTAAATGTAAAAATGTGTTTTTATCTGGTGTAAACATCACTGTTCTATTGAATCCAGCAAGGTTTCTCATTTGTTCTCTCCCCTCTCCGGTGCGGAGATATGGCCTCTCTTACCTGTATATAGATGTAGTCTAGGGATGGATGGATGGATGGATGCAGAGGTGGATGGATGGATGCAGAGGTGGATGGATGGATGGATGCAGAGGTGGATGGATGGATGGATGCAGAGGTGGATGGATGGATGGATGTAGAGGTGGATGGATGGATGGATGCAGAGATGGATGGATGGATGCAGAGATGGATGGATGGATGGATGGATGCAGGGATGGATGGATGCAGAGGTGGATGGATGGATGGATGCAGAGGTGGATGGATGGATGGATGCAGAGGTGGATGGATGGATGGATGGATGTAGAGGTGGATGGATGGATGGATGCAGAGATGGATGGATGGATGCAGAGATGGATGGATGGATGGATGCAGGGATGGATGGATGCAGAGATGGATGGATGGATGCAGAGATGGATGGATGGAAGGCTGCAGAGATGGATGGATGGAAGGCTGCAGAGATGGATGGATGGAAGGCTGCAGAGATGGATGGATGGAAGGCTGCAGAGATGGATGGATGGAAGGCTGCAGAGATGGATGGATGGAAGGCTGCAGAGATGGATGGATGGAAGGCTGCAGAGATGGATGGATGGAAGGCTGCAGAGATGGATGGATGGAAGGCTGCAGAGATGGATGGATGGAAGGCTGCAGAGATGGATGGATGGAAGGCTGCAGAGATGGATGGATGGAAGGCTGCAGAGATGGATGGATGGAAGGCTGCAGAGATGGATGGATGGAAGGCTGCAGAGATGGATGGATGGAAGGCTGCAGAGATGGATGGAAGGCTGCAGAGATGGATGGAAGGCTGCAGAGATGGATGAATGGATACAGAGGGACAGATACGGAATCGGATGGATACAGGGTGACATATGGATGCATACAGGGATGGAAACTGGGAGAGACAGATACAGGGAGACAGATGGATGGATACAGGGATGGATACGCGGACGGACAGATGCGGGGATGGATACAAGGGGTCGGATGGATGGATGCAGAGATGGATGGATGGATGCAGAGATGGATGGATGGATGCAGAGATGGATGGATGGAAGGCTGCACAGATGGATGGATGGATGCAGAGATGGATGGAAGGATGCAGAGACGGATGGCTACAGAGACGGATGGCTACAGAGACGGATGGCTACAGAGACGGATGGCTGGATACAGAGGGACAGATACGGAATCGGATGGATACAGGGTAACAGATGGATGCATACAGGGATGGAAACAGGGAGCGACAGATACAGGGGGATGGATGGATACAGGGATGGATACGCAGACGGACAGATGCGGGGATGGACGGGCTAATACAGGGATGAATACAAGGGGACGGATGGATAAATACAACTATAGATACGGGACGGACGGATGGGCTGATGCAGGGATGGATACAAGGGGTCGGATGGATGGATACAGCTATAGATACGGGATGGACGGATGCTGAGACGGACAGACTGGTACAAGGATGGCTACTGGGGGACTGATGGATGGATACAGGGATGGACGCTGGGACAGACGGATGCTGGGACGGATGGACTGATACAGGTATAGATAGGGGTAGGGACAGATGCTTGGACGGACGGACTGATACAGGGATAGATACAGCGGAACGGATGGAAGGATACCGTGATGAACAGATACAGCGGTGGATAGATATAGGAATGGATGGATTGGACACAGGAATAGATGAATGGATTGGATACAGGATTTGATGGATGTATGAATGGATACAGGGAGAGATGGATACAGGGGGGTGGATGGATGGATACAGTGGTATGGATGCATTGGCTACAGGCATAGATGGATGGATACAGGAATGGCTACAGGTGGATGGATGGATTGGATACAGGAATTGGATGGAAATGGATGTATACAAGGGGGATGGTTGGATACAGAAATGGCAGCGGGGATGGTTGGCTATGTGAGGTGATACAGGAATGGATGAATGGATTCACGGATGGATGGATACAGAGCGATAGATGAGTATATGGGGATGGATGAATGGATACAGGGATGGATGGATGAATATGGGGATGAATAGATGGATGGATGGCTGAGGGGATGGATACAAGAATGGCAAGTGGCAACAGGGATGGATGAATACAGGGATGGGTGGATACAGGAATGGTTACGGGGATGGATGGATGCAGGGATGGATTTGGGGATGGATGGATACAGGGGGATGGGTGGATACATTGTGATGCATTGGATACAGGAATTGATGGATGGATATGGGGATGAAAGATGGATGGACACAGGGATGGGTGACTTCGGGGATGGATGGATACAGGAATGGCTACAGAAGGATGGATACAGGAATGGCTGCAGGGGGGATGGATGGCTACGGAGATGGATGGAAGGATACATATGGATAGATGGGTACATGGGGATGGAAGGATACTGGGATAACTCAGGTTTATTGATAGATAGAAAAACAATCTGACAGATAAATGGATCCAAAGCTATGAAATAGATATAAAGGCAGGGCCATAGGTACATGCTATACTTAAATACATAGATGAATTCATTAATACATGGATGTGAGACAGATATGATATAAATATGAGATTGTTGATAGCTAGCCAGATATGAAGACAGACAGATGCAGACACACATGGATGGGTAAGAAGCTATGAGATGAGTAACATATCCGGACCGTACACAAGTCCTCCAGTATTAACAGTATTGCTATTGATCCCTAGCTCCCTGTATTGCTATTACCTGGTGTTGCATGACGCTGTATCGCAGAATGCATTGCCCTTCGTGTGTTTCAAGGGCAGAACTGTGATTAGTGGTGTGAACCATGACGTGTAACGTGTCCACCTGTAACATCAGCGGCCGGGATTACCAGTGCCGGCATTTATCAGTGTGTGTGCAGTGTACGGTGCACGTCACCATCCGCAGGCGTCTCCTGTTACTAAGCACAGGGCACATCTTTATGTGACACGGATGGGTCTGAGATATGTCCCCCCAGTCATCTGAGTCATTCATTATCAGGAGGGGTCTGTGCGGATACTTCTGGTATTAGCAGGAGGGGCTTCTGCGGATACGTCAGGTATAAGCAGGAGAGGTCTGTGCGGGTACTTCTGGTATGAGCAGGAGGGGTCTGTGCGGATACTTCTGGTATGAGCAGGAGGGGTCTGTGCGGATACTTCTGGTATTAGCAGGAGAGGTCTGTGCGGATACTTCTGGTATGAGCAGGAGGGGTCTGTGCGGATACTTCTGGTATTAGCAGGAGAAGTCTGTGTGGAAACTACTGGTATGAGCAGGAGGGGTCTGTGCGGATACTTCTGGTATTAGCAGGAGAGGTCTGTGCGGAAACTTCTGGTATGAGCAGGATGGGTCTGTGCGGATACTTCTGGTATAAGCAGGAGGGGTCTGTGCGTATACTTCTGGTATAAGCAGGAGGGGTCTGTGCGTATACTTCTGGTATAAGCAGGAGGGGTCTGTGCGTATACTTCTGGTATTAGCAGGAGGGGTCTGTGCGTATATTTCTGGTATAAGCAGGAGGGGTCTGTGCGTATACTTCTGGTATTAGCAGGAGGGGTCTGTGCGGATACTTCTGGTATAAGCAGGAGGGGTCTGTGCGGATACTTCTGGTATAAGCAGGAGGGGTCTGTGCGTATACTTCTGGTATTAGCAGGAGGGGTCTGTGTGTATACTTCTGGTATTAGCAGGAGGGGTCTGTGCGGATACTTCTGGTATAAGCAGGAGGGGTCTGTGCGGATACTTCTGGTATAAGCAGGAGGGGTGTTGTGAATTCTATCGATCTGACTTCTGAGTCGGGGCTCCCTCTGGTGGTTACTGCGGGTAGTGGAGCTGGCCGGGTTGACAGAAGTCTGCCACCTGACGACGATGATTGGAAATCAGGGGTTACTGACTGGGAGGATATAAGTGAGCAGGCTTCCCTCAGTTGCTGCTGGTGATTAGTTTCTTCCTGTGCATTTTGAGGTCTGCTGTCTCCTGCCTGGTCCTGAATTTTGTCAGTTAAGTTGTTCATTTGCTAATCCTTTGCATCTGATCTGGTTTTGCCCAGGGCTTTGGAGTCGTGGAGTCGGAGTCGGTGCTCATTTTGGTGGAGTTGGAGTCGGTATAAAATGGACCGACTCCGACTCCTAAAATATATATTAAATTGGGTACAATAGTTCAATGGAGGATGTGCTGAATATTTTTTCATAGGAATTTGGGAAAGTTATGAAATGTCCTATAAATGGCTGTTATATTCCTGATCTAAGACTACATTCACACATAGCGTTTTTCCTGCGTTTTTTGAGGATACGTTTTTCAGCTGCAAAAGCAGATCAGCTTTTTAATAAAACGGCATCACCTGAAAGGTTTTTGAGCTCATAGATAATGTTTTCAATAGCAAAAGCAGATTAGAAATCTGCTCTATCCATTCATTTATCCATATCTCTCTATCCATATCATATCTGTACCAAAAAGAATGAAAACCGGGTAGCACACAGATTAACACTCCTTTTTTTTAGCACCAGTCAGGTACACCTCATAGCTGCCCAAAAGGACGCCCAGGACAGGCTTTGCTCGTCTTCAATAACACATCAACATCAATTGATATTTGGAATAAATAGACTGCATTCATCACCACCACATCTTCTTAAGGTGCAGGCTTTATTTTCAAGTGTAGGAGTGTGCTGCAGTATGAGGTTCTGCAGCAGCTGAGGTGTGCAGTATGAGGTTCCGTGGAACAGTATGAGGTTCTGCCCCCCCCCCCCAGGTTTGATCCTGGCTACGCCCATGGTGTGAATGTAGCCTGAGGATCTAGGCTTTGTCTTAGCTGAGATAAGTCATAGTGTTATATTTTATATGTGTGTATATGTGTATATATATATAATACATACACAGTACAGAGCAAATGTTTGGACACACCTCATTCAAAGAGTTTTCTTTATTTTCATTACAATGAAAATTGTAGATTCACTATGAAGTCATCAAAACTATGAATTAACACATGTGGAATTATATATTTAACAAAAAAGTGTGAAACAACTGAAAATACTGTATGTCTTATATTCCAGGTTCTTCAAAGTAGCCACCTTTTGCTTGATTACTGCTTTGCACACTCTTGGCATTATCTTGATGAGCTTCAAGAGGTAGTCACCGGAAATGGTTTTCACTTCACAGGTGTGCCGTTTCAGGTTTAATAAGTGGGATTTCTTGCCTTATAAATGGGGTTGGGACCATCAGTTGTGTTGTGCAGAAGTCTGGTGGATACACAGTTGATAGTCCTACTGAATAGACTGTTAGAATTTGTATTATGGCAAGAAAAAAGCAGCTAAGTAAAGAAAAATGAGTGACCATCATTACTTTAAGAAATGAAGGTCTGTCAGTCCAAAAAATTGGGAAAACTTTGAAAGTGTCCCCAAGTGCAGTGGCAAAAACCATCAAGCGCTACAAAGAAACTGGCTCACATGAGGACCGCCCCAGGACAGGAAGACCAAGAGTCACCTCTGCTGCGGAGGATAAGTTCATCCGAGTTACCAGCCTCAGAAATCGCAGGTTAACAGCAACTCAGATTAGAGACCAGGTCAATGCCACACAGAGTTCTAGCAGCAGACACAACTCTACAACTGTTAAGAGGAGACTTTGTGCAGCAGGCCTACATGGTATAATAGCTGCTAGGAAACCACTGCTAAGGACAGGCAACAAGTAGAAGAGACTTGTTTGGGCTAAAGAACACAAGGAATGGACATTAGACCAGTGGAAATCTGCTTTGGTCTGATGAGTCCAAATTTGACATCTTTGGTTCCAACCACCATGTCTGTGCAACGCAGAAAAGGTGAACGGATGGACTCTACATGCCTGGTTCCCACCGTGAAGCATGGAGGAGGAGGAGTGATGGTGTGGGGGTGCTTTGCTGGTGACACTGTTGGGGATTTATTCAAAATTGAAGACATACTGAACCAGCATGGCTACCACAGCATCTTGCAGCGGCATGCTATTCCATCTGGTTTGTGTTTAGTTGGACCATCATTTATTTTTCAACAGGACAATGACCCCAAACACACCTCCAGGCTGTGTAAGGGCTATTTGACCAAGAAGGAGAGTGATGGGGCGCTGCGCCAGATGACCTGGCCTCCACAGTCACCAGACCTGAACCCAATCGAGATGGTTTGGGGTGAGCTGGACCGCAGAGTGAAGGCAAAAGGGCCAACAAGTGCTAAGCATCTCTGGGAACTCCTTCAAGACTGTTGGAAGACCATTTCCGGGGATTACCACTTGAAGCTCATCAAGAGAATGCCAAGAGTGTGCAAAGCAGTAATCAAAGCAAAAGGTGGCTTCTTTGAAGAACCTAGAATATAAGACATATTTTCAGTTGTTTCACACTTTTTTGTTAATTATATAATTCCACATGTGCTAATTCATAGTTTTGATGCCTTCAGAGTGAATCTACAATTTTCACAGTCATGAAATAAAAGAAAACTCTTTGAATGAGAAGGTGTGTCCAAACTTTTGGTCTGTACTGTATATATGTAATCGATATTACATAGTGTATTACATATTTACAATTTATTACAGTTTTTTGTGTTCTAAAGTTGTATTCCAGTAAATATATATTCTGTTCTATCTAAATATCTGGATTATTGTATCATAAAAATGATGAAATGTCTGATGTTCACACAGTACTACAATAAATTTTTCACTTAAATATAAGCAATATTTGTGGGAGTCTGAGTCGTGGAGTCGGAGTCGGTGTAAGGGAAATTGAGGAGTCGGAGTCGCAGGTTTGGCTTACCGACTCCACAGCCCTGGTTTGCCTCTTTCTGCTTTGTTGTGAGGGTTCAGCGTGCTCCCTGCTGGGGCTGTGCTGGACCCCGCTCCATATGTTACAGATTGTGTCAGTTTGTTCAGTCCCCTGTTATATTAGTCTATTTTGCTTTGCTGCCAGTTCACACCAGAATGCTGATATAGTGGGGGAGAGGTTGTGAGACCTCAGTGTTTTTGGTACATCTGATGTGTTGGATTTTTTAGGGTTTATGCGTGATTGCAGACAGTGTCTTTCCTTTCCTATCCTATCTAGACAGTTTGGGCCCCATCATTTGCTCAGTCTATATTGTGCCTCATCTTGTCTCACCGACAATATATGTTTGGGGGCTATTTCTTTGGGGTTCTATTCTGGGGCAGTTTAGATTTCACCTTTCTTGCTTTAAGCGTAGTTAGTTCTTCGGCTGTGCCGAGGCGTCTAGGGCATCGTAGGTACGCTCCATGGCTACTGCTAGTTGTGTGGTTAGGATTAGGGGTCTGCAATCCGCTAAGTTACCAACCTTTCTGGTTTCCTGGTGGCCTAGCCTATTCCTGCCATCCTCCTCGGTGACCTATTCATAACAGAGGCGTCTGTACGGATACTTCTGGTATTAGCAGGAGGGGTCTGTGCGGATGCTTCTGGTATTAGCAGGAGGGGTCTCTGCGGATACTTCTGGTATTAGCAGGAGGGGTCTCTGCGGATACTTCTAGTATTAGCAGGAGGGGTCTGTGCGGATGCTTCTGGTATTAGCAGGAGGGGTCTCTGCGGATACTTCTGGTATTAGCAGGAGGGGTCTCTGCGGATACTTCTAGTATTAGCAGGAGGGGTCTGTGCGGATACTTCTGGTATTAGCAGGAGGGGTCTGTGCGGATACTTCTAGTATTAGCAGGAGGGGTCTGTGCGGATACTTCTAGTATTAGCAGGAGGGGTCTGTGCGGATACTTCTGGTATTAGCAGGAGGGGTCTCTGCGGATACTTCTGGTATTAGCAGGAGGGGTCTCTGCGGATACTTCTAGTATTAGCAGGAGGGGTCTGTGCGGATACTTCTGGTATTAGCAGGAGGGGTCTGTGCGGATACTTCTGGTATTAGCATGAGGGGTCTATGCGGATACTTCTGGTATTAGCAGGAGGGGTCTGTGCGGTTACTTCTGGTATTAGCAGGAGGGGTCTGTGCGGAAACTTCTGGTATTAGCAGGAGGGGTCTGTGCGGATACTTCTGGTATTAGCAGGAGGGGTCTGTGCGGATACTTCTGGTATTAGCAGGAGGGGTCTGTGCGGAAACTTCTGGTATTAGCAGGAGGGGTCTGTGCGGAAACTTCTGATATAAGCAGGAGGGGTCTGTGCTGATACTTCTGGTATTAGCAGGAGAGATCTGTGCGGATACTTCTGGTATAAGTAGAAGGGGTCTGTGCGGATACTTCAGGTATAAGCAGGAGAGGTCTGTGCGGATACTTCTGGTATAAGCAGGAGTCGTCTGTGCGGATACTTCTGGTATAAGCAGGAGGGGTCTGTGGATACTTCTGGTATAAGCAGGAGGGGTCTGTGGATACTTCTGGTATAAGCAGGAGGGGTCTGTGGATACTTCTGGTATAAGCAGGAGGGGTCTGTGGATACTTCTGGTATAAGCAGGAGGGGTCTGTGGATACTTCTGGTATAAGCAGGAGGGGTCTGTGGATACTTCTGGTATAAGCAGGAGTCGTCTGTGCGGATACTTCTGGTATAAGCAGGAGTCGTCTGTGCGGATACTTCTGGTATAAGCAGGAGGGGTCTGTGGATACTTCTGGTATAAGCAGGAGGGGTCTGTGGATACTTCTGGTATAAGCAGGAGTCGTCTGTGCGGATACTTCTGGTATAAGCAGGAGGGGTCTGTGGATACTTCTGGTATAAGCAGGAGGGGTCTGTGCGACTACTTCGGGTATAAACAGGAGGGGTCTGTGAGGGGGTTCTCATGGTCACATGCAGGACACTCGAACGATTACTTCTTTATATGGGGACACCTGGCATTATTATTTTATAAAGGGTTACTAAAGGCACAAGTACTTTACATGGGGGGAGCGTAGGACATTATTACTTTATATGCCAGCACTTGGGGCATTTTAGAAGCTATACTTAATTTATACAAAATAATCTGGAGCTGCTTCTCTTAGAACTTATTTCCAGCTGGAATAACAGAGGAATGCATTGTACTGTCCCTCATCTCCTAATGGTCCTTTACGACACATTTTTTTTGTTTTTTTCTTAGATATTCAAGTATTAATAAGTCTTCGAAATTATGTTTATTTTTTACGTCTGTCCACAATTTAGGTTATTGCAGAAGAGCTGTCTGATAACAGGGTGATAACACTTTCCATTGCCGGGAGAAAGCTGGATAAAAAGGTGAGAGATCCCACTGTTCTCATGATACACTGAACGGATACCCTTTACTTCCTGGTCACGGACGTCATCATCAGCCTGACTGATATTTGCTCATGATTTTTTTTTTCCCCACTTTTTGATAATTTTCCCAACAGGATTTATTCGGGAAGTCAGATCCATTTTTGGAATTCTACAAACAAGGAGATGATGGGAAATGGATGCTGGTTCATAGGACAGAGGTGAATGTGTAGTGCAAAATTTAGATTGACCTCTGAGTATGTGTAGAAGTAAATCTAAAATTTCCACGTAGTGTTAAAGGGGTTGTCCATGTTTGAGGATTTTTTTTTTACTTAAATGAGTATTTTTTTTCAATTTTTCACGATTTAGCTTTGACAGCCTTTTTATTTAACATTGTTTTGTGACCACATCAAAGTAGAATTACTTTGACATGGTCTGTGGTTATAAAACATCTGAGAGGAGCTCAGGAAAATGACAGATAAGAGTTGGAAACTCTGCAGGCGTAAATAAATATAAACAAAGGAGAAAAAGGAGTATATATGTATAAAATGCAAAATTTTATTAACCTCATATAAAAAGATACTATAATAGCAATAAAGTGCATATACAGACAGTAGTAAAAGATACACAAGGATGGACATGAAGGAAAAGACCCCAGTGTGCCCTGCCAGCTGTGCAGGTAAATGTATAGGCAGAGGGCTGCTCCATAAAGTGCCAGTACCAAACATGACGGTGAAAAATCACCACATAACCCCGTTATCAAATAGGGGTGGCGCTTACCAGTAGAAATAGCGGGCAAAGGACATTGGATTCGGATCCAGAAAAACCCTCGACGCGCGTTTCGCTTCTTGGTGTAACTGCATAAATAAATGATGCAACAAAGAGGCTGAAGGGGAAAAAGGGGCAAAAATTTTAATGAAACCAAATTGCAAAAATACATACATACAGATTGGATGGTCCTCTAGTAATCCGGAATTTGGCAGGTTCAGCCACATCTAGTGGGTGCATTGACGGCACAAAATCGGCACATTATCATGCGCCGCTGGTCTATATACAAGTCAGTACGCGATCATTTACAAATCTGTTTTTATCCCGTTAGACTGGCTCAGCAGCGCCAATATGCTTGATTGTTGTGCCATTCATTTTGTATGGGACTGCCGGAGCACCACACTCTACTTTATCCCTTAGGGATGAATGGAGCGACGGTTAAGCCTCTGCATTGTCGCTCCCCTCTTCTTACACGTGCACACTTGGCTGAGCCAAGGGTACATGAGTGTAGAGGGTGGGTAGAAATGGTCATCGGATCAAACGAACATTTAGCTGACGCCCATCTGACGCACTGGGGCGGATGCCGTTGTCAGTCGTGACAATGGTATGATGGTATCACAGTGGCTTTTTTATGGTCGTGTTTTTATGATCGTGTTTTTTATGGTCGTGTTTTTACTTGTGATCAGGTCATAAAATACACGCTGGACCCCGTGTGGAAGCCGTTCACTGTGCCCTTACAGTCTTTGTGTAACGGAGACATTGAGAAGCCAATAAAGGTCAGTTCTGCGTTGCTAACAGTTTTATGTTGCATTTTGTGATTATTTTTTGTTTAATGTTTTTTTTTAGCTGATAACAATATTTTTACAGATTATATGCCATGATTATGACAATGACGGAGGACACGACTTCATAGGGGAATTTCAGACGACAGCAATCAAACTGTGCGAAGCTCGTGATGCCATGTCTGTGAGTAGCCACCGATTCCACATTCAGGGTGTAGCCGTCACCTTTTAAGATTAACAATAAGTGGCTTTAAAAGGGGTTATCCCATGTATGACCACTGGGGGGGTCCAACTGCTAAGGTCACTCCCCACCTATCCCAAAGTGCTTTGTGTGAATGGAGCTGTACTGAGCATGTGCAACCAGCGCTGTGATGGACCGTGAACAGAGCAGTGGTCGCACATGATCAGTAACGCTCCATTCACATGAAGGACACGAGGAATTATTTTTCTTAGTTTTTTTTTTTTTTTTTCAGGTGGAGTTTGAGTGCATTAACCCAAAGAAGCAAAAGAAGAAGAGAAGCTATAAAAACTCTGGAGTAATTATAATTAAATCCTGTAAGGTAAAGATCTCCCATAAACGTGGGGCTTCTACGTTTTAAAGGGTGATTTCCACACTGTGATGGAGAAGAAAAATCTATACACTGTGTGCAGAATTATTAGGCAAATGAGTATTTTGATCACATCATCCTTTTTACGCATGTTGTCCTACTCCAAGCTGTATAGGCTTGAAAGCCAACTGCCAATTATGTAAATGAGGTGATTTGCATCTCAAATGAGGAGGGGTGTGGTCTAATGACATCAACACCCTATATAAGGTGTGCTTAATTATTAGGCAACTTCCTTTCCTTTGGTAAAATGGGTCCGAAGAAAGATTTGACGGACTCTGAAAAGTCAAAAATTGTGAGATGTCTTGCAGAGGGATGCAGCAGTCTTCAAATTGCCAAACTTTTGAAGCATGATCACCGAACAATCAAGCGTTTCATGGCAAATATCCAGCAGGGTCGCAAGAAGCGTGTTGATAAAAAAAGGCGCCAAATAACTGCCCATGAATTGAGGAAAATCAAGCGTGAAGCTGCTAAGATGCCATTTGCCACCAGTTTTGCCAAATTTCAGAGCTACAACCAGGGCTGTGGAGTCGGAGTCGTGGAGTCGGAGTCGGTGCTCATTTTGGTGGAGTTGGAGTCGGTATAAAATGGACCGACTCCGACTCCTAAAATATATAATAAATTGGGTACAGTAGTTCAATGCAGGATGTGCTGAATATTTTTTCATAGGAGTTTGGGAAAGTTATGAAATGTCCTATAAATGGCTGTTATATTCCTGATCTAAGGCTACATTCACACACAGCGTTTTTCCTGTGTTTTTTGAGGATACGTTTTTCAGCTGCAAAAGCTGATCATCTTTTTAAAAAACTGCATCACCTGAAAGGTTTTTGAGCTCATAGATAATGTTTTCAATAGCAAAAGCAGATTAGAAATCTGCTCTATCTATCCATTTATCCATATCTGTCTATCCATATCGTATCTGTACCAAAAAGAATGAAAACCGGGTAGTACACCAATATATATTCTGTTCTATCTAAATATCTTGATTATTGGATCATAAAAATGATTAAATGTCTGAGGTTCACATTGTACTAGAATACATTTTTCACTTAAATATAAGCAATATGTGTGGGAGTCGTGGAGTCGGAGTCGGTGTAAGGGAAATTTCGGAGTCGGAGTCGCAGGTTTGGCTTACCGACTCCACAGCCCTGGCTGCAACATTACTGGAGTATCAAAAAGCTAAAGGTGTGCCATACTAAGGGACATGGCCAAGGTAAGGAAGGTTGAAAAACGACCACCTTTCAACAAGAAACATAAGATAACACGTCAAGACTGGGCCAAGAAATATCTTAAGACTGATTTTTCTAAGGTTATATGGACTGATGAAATGAGTGACTCTTGATTGGCCAGATGGATGGACCCAAGGCTGAATCAGTAACGGGCAGAGAGCTCCACTCCGACTCAGACGCCAGCAAGGTGGAGGTGGGGTACTGGTATGGGCTGGTACCATCAAAGATGAACTTGTGGGACCTTTTCGGGTTGAGGATGAAGTGAAACTCAACTCCCAGACCTACTGGCAGTTTCTGGAAGACACGTTCTTCAAGCAGTGGTACAGGAAGAAGTCAGTATCGTTCAAGAAAAACATGATTTTCATGCAGGACAATGCTCCATCACATGAATCCAAATACTCCACAGCGTGGCTGCCCAGTAAAGGTCTAATAATGACATGACCCCCTTGTTCACCTGATCCGAACCCCATAGAGAACCTGTGGTCCCTCATAAAATGTGAGATCTACAGGGAGGGAAAACAGTACACCTCTCGGAACAGTGTCTAGGAGGCTGTGGTGGCTGCGGCACGCAATGTTGATCGTAAACAGATCAAGCAACTGACAATATATGGATGGAAGGCTTCTGAGTGTCATCGTAAAGAAAGGTGGCTATATTGGTCACTGATTTTTTTTTTTTGTTTTTGAATGTCAGAAATGTTTATTTCTAAATTTTGTGTTGCTCTATTGGTTTACCTGGTGAAAATAAACAAGTGAGATGGGTATATATTTGGTTTTTATAAGTTGCCTAATAATTCTGCACAGTAATAGTTACCTGAAAAAGATAGCCAAATCTAAAAAAAACCCACTCCAACTTCCAAAAATAGTAAGCTTTGATATTTGAGTCTTTTGGATTGATTGAGAACATAGTTGTTGTTCAATAATAAAAAGAATCCTCTCAAATACAACTTGCCTAATAATTCTGCACGCAGTGTAGATGTGGTGAGAGTCTGTGCACACTCACCTGGAGAGCGTAAGGCAGCACCACTTCTTACCCATTTAGGTCGCAGAGCGGGTTGTGTCAGACACAGAAGACATGAGTGGGTGAATGCTGTTGCGCTGTCGATGCGGCAAGGAAGTCACATACCAGGTAAAGCGAGAGACCTTTATTAGTAGGTCTTCAAAGCACAAACCGGCTTTGTGTTCCGGACCGGAACCTTCATCAGATGAGTAAATAAATCCTTACCAGGTGAAGGATCCGGTCTGGAAGCCAAAAACCTGCATCTCTCTTTACTTGATATGTGACTTCCTTCCCACATCGACAGCACACAAGCATTCTCCTGCTTATATCTTCTATTTTCGTCTTCTCTTTGTTTTCTGTTCGAGGTTTAACAAATGGAGACACTTGTGTGGTGTATGGCTGACTTAGCCCATTGTGAATACATCGCCCACGGTCGCTTTATGGGTCTTAATGGGAATCTGTCAGAAGGTTTTTACTATTTATTCTGAGAGCATCATGATGTAGGGGCAGAGAACCTGATTTCAGCAATGTGTCACTTATTAGGCTGTATGCTGTAATTTCAATACAACCAGTGTTTTATCAGCAGGAGGAAATCACTGCAGTACCATGTGTCTCATGCCATGCAGTGTATCGCAGCCTTATTACCAGTTCTGAGCTGCTGCTGTTTGTGCCTTTCAGATTACAAGAGATTATTCCTTCCTGGATTACATACTCGGAGGATGCCAGTTAATGTTCACAGTAAGTTTTCACTGCACTTGTTATCTTTGCAGATTATTTTAGATTTACAGTCTTTGCAGAATTTTTTTTTTTTTTTTTTTATATCGGGACGATTTTTTTTCGTGTCCACAGCTTGCATGCAGACCTAGGAGTCTCCATAGCAACAGACTACAAACAAGGCCTGTGTGTAGTCAGACCTTGTAGTTGTGTCTTCTCGTAACCTTACAAAACCCTAAAAGAAAGAGAGCAACACATGACCGCAGGATCAGGGGCTTCTATCTGAAGCGTTTCACACCATGTTTGGGCTCCATCAGGGGCTTCCATCGGAAGCATTTCACACCATGTTTGGGCTCCATCAGGGGCTTCCATCGGAAGCATTTCACACCATGTTTGGGCTCCATCAGGGGCTTCCATCGGAAGCATTTCACACCATGTTTGGGCTCCATCAGGGGCTTCCATCGGAAGCGTTTCACACCATGTTTGGGCTCCATCAGGGGCTTCCATCCGAAGCGTTTCACACCATGTTTGGGCTCCATCAGGGGCTTCCATCCGAAGCCCAGAAAAATGGGATACAGCCTGAACCCCGAGAGAGCAATTAAGTATAATAGGACTTCGTTTCACACATTTTTTCCAGCATCTGTCTTTTATGCCTGACAGAACAACGCAGTCTGCTGTGCCATTGTGTCAATATTCAATATTCAGAAGCAGCCCAAATTTGCAGATTTTGGGCTTCATTTGCTCACGGTTCCATTTGAATCAAAGGAAAACAAGGGCAAAAGCAACAAAGAAAAATGTAAAAAAAAATATCCTGAAAACCTGAAGTCTCCTTTTATAGTGAATTTTTTATACTTCATTACGAGTTTCCGCTTTTTCTGTAGGTTGGCATTGACTTTACAGCGTCAAATGGAAATCCTCGAGATGCCTCCTCTCTGCATCATATCAACCCTATGGGCACGAACGAGTATCTTTCTGCATTATGGTCTGTGGGACAAATCATTCAGGATTACGATTCGTAAGTAATGTGATCTACAGGAATTATTTATTGCTCGGAATTAATATTATCCAGTTGGGTACTTGATGAGAGAGCCTCTCCCTTTTTGACCGTGAAAGAATTACATTTAACAGTCACACCCAGAGCACCTAACACATCATTTGCATACGATAGAATTCTGATTTCTCGGGAAGGCAGCAACAGATAGAAGATTATAAAGGTGTCGATGGGTTTATATTTCAAAGACCTATATGGCCAGGTTTGAGGATAGGGTGGGGGTTGATTGATCTTACTGTCAAGAGTCCCATTAATGGCTCAAAACAATATCTGCCCAGGTTTATGTTTCTACACTATAACGTTACAGATACATGTCACGATAACACACGGGTTAAGGCGTCTTCACTCTGTACAGATCGATCCTTGTTACTTGACCACCCGTAGCCATACATCAAAGATTATCTTACAGTAGGGTTGAAGGGTCGGGTTACCACTAATGAATAACGTTTGGCTGACATGCATTATTTGAGTACTAATTACGGTATATCATTCTTAATACCACTGCTAGATATCACGTTAGTGGATATGGACATCTTCGGGGCATATTATCTCGTAAATGTTTGTATTTTTGTCATAAAACACCCTTTTTTGAGATCGGGTTACATTTTAAAAAAACTTTGGGTCATTTGGATTCTACATCCTCCGTGTATCGCAGTGCATTGGAGACTGCAAAAAGGGTTCATAGTGAATTAGTCAGTGAGTTCTTATGGTTTTTATTAACTCTCTGTAACTATAATCCCTGCCTATTGTCTCTGCCCTCCTGAACAATCTTCTAAGCAGATTTGTAAACAGTAAAACTTTGAGGTTCATTTACACAAACCGACCAGTAGCATGAAATGACTGCTGATCAACCGCACTTCTGTAATAGATCGCTTAGTACGCACATGTTGCCATTGTTCTCGGCAGCACGAGTCTGTTTACAAAGGAATACGTGCTGCCGAGAAGGATGATCTTTTGTGCAATGCAAAAGATCACTTCACCTGACGAAGGAGCGTTTTGCTGTTTAGACTACATGATTATCGTAAACTGAGCATTCCTAGGAAGACTTGTTAATAATAATCTGTCTTAATGGATCTTTAAACTCTGGGTTGGTCATGAATCTTATGGAAAATCATTCAGGAGAAGAGAGATAAGGGTTACAGACTAGATTCGTCGTAAGAGCTTACTTTCTTAGGGTGTCTAAGGCATTCCTGGAAACACTCGTTCACAATAATTTGCCTAAATGGACCTTATAAATCAGTTTGGAAAATTATTTAGGAGAAGAGAGATAAGGGTTAGGCCGGGGTCACACTAGAGAGGAATACGGACGAGTGAGAGGCGTAAAAAGCACGCATTACACACGGACCAATGATTCTCTATGGGGCAGCTCCCAACAGCCGTATAATTTTCGCCTGTATTCTACGGTCCGTGCCAATCGCAGCATACTGCGATTGTGAGCGTACTACGGCCGTAGTACGCCAATGCAAGTCTATGGGTGCGCAAAAAATACGCATTACACACGGACCACACATGTGACTTGCGAGAAATACGCACCTGGTGACTTTCAGAAAAGCCGGCAATTCAGTGCGCTATACAGTAAACTCACACAGACAGGTTTAATAAAGAAACGAAAGAATAGATATAGACACATAGAATACACACACATATATATATATATATATATATATATATATATATATATATACTGTGTGAATATATATATATATATATATATATATATATATATATATACTGTGTGAATATATATATATATATATATATATATATATATATATATATATATATATATATATATGTGTATATATATATATATATATATATATATATATATATATATATATATATATATATATATATATATGTCATTGTGACAAACATATATATATATATATATATTTATATTTCACAGAGTTCTTCATAGCAGAATAGCCGCTAATTAAATTGCCGGCTTCTATCAAATCCTTCCCCAATCTGACATGAAATGACACATGGTTTACATTCAGTAAACCATTTCATTTCATGTTTTTTTTTTATATGTCCTTGACTAATAATTAGATGAGGGTTTGTGTGCAAAATTTGGGAGTTGTAGTTGTTGTTTTAAGGGGTTAATTTGTTGTTAAAAAATGCGTGGCCTTCCCATTGCCCTATAATGGTGGCGAGTGGGTTAATATCACCATTCGATTGTAAGGTGACATTAACCCTTTGTTAGATTAACCCATTCGCCACCGCTACAGGGCAATGGGAAGGCCACGCATTTTTTAACAACGAATTAACCCCTTAAAATAACAGCAGGGGAGCCGGTCAGAGGTAAGTAGCACATGTAGCGATATCGCTAGCAATATCGCTGCAACGTCACAAAATCTGTGACTTTACAGCGATATTGCTAGCGATATCGCAGTGTGTAGCGGGGGCTTTAGTGTGACCCCGGCCTTATAGGCCAGAGGAGTCGTAAGAACGTCCTGACCAAGGGTGCATTTAAATACAGCATTAAGCGACTGCAATTCAGATGCACCCTGAATGACCAGTCATAGATCATTCAGTGCACACTGATTGCCATTGTTTTCAGCATAAAATCTCCTGTTTACACAGGATGATCTGCTGCTGGGAACTATGATCTTCTGTGCTGCAAAAGATCAGTTCACCCGACGAGCGAGCGTTTTGTTGTTTCATCGGATAATCAGCAGCCTGTTTACACTGGAAGATTAAAGTAAACTGGACTTTCCTAGGAAAACTCATTCATAATAATCTGTCTAAACAGACCTTTGCAGTTTGAGTTGGTCATGAATTGGATTTGAAAATCATTCAGGAGAAGAGAGATAAGGGTTACAGGCTAGTTATCGTAAGAGCTCCCTGTGTAAGGGTGCTTATACACTGCCATGTTTGCCGGTCAGCTTTGTTTAACAGTCCGTTTACACAGGCAGACTGCGCTTCAGATGCACGGCCATGGATCATTCGGTGCGCACATGCTACCATTTTTCTCGGCAGCACAGGTCCTGTTTACACAGGACGATCTGTTGAGAGCGATAATCTTTTGTGCAAATCAAAAATCATTTTACGGATACATAAAGGCTTTCATAAGCAAATGGTTCAATATTTTTTAACCAATTCTTAGTGCAAAAAAAAAAATATATATATAGAACCGCTAAATGGCAGAACCTAGGCGGGAATCATTTGTCTTAATCACCAGTGGAGTAGCGTTCATTTTTTGGCCATATCTAACATAAAGCTCTAGTAGACAAAACCGGTTGGCCTTTAGTGATCTAATAAAGTCTGCACAAGAAAAGCTTAAAAAAAAAAAAAAAAAAAAAAAGAGAGCCCTCCTGTAATATCAGACTGTCAGAAGACGAACGTGGGAGATGAGTGTGCTGATCTTGTCGCGTGCAGTGACCTTTCAGCTCATGAGATGTGAGGGCAGGGCCCCATGATTGGTCGGTGACGTGATGTAGGGACAAACGGAACATATTTTGCTCAATCAGATGATAGGACTGATGACAGCAGCAGGGGAAGAGTGTGTTGACATTGTTAGAGGCAGTGACCTGGACAAGGGCAATTTCACGATGGGAAGGAAGAAGATGCAGCAGAACGCCGGAAGGCGCAGGCAATCCTGGATATCCAGCGAGGCACATAAATATAAAAATGATGGTGTCAGACTCCTCTCCACGTGAGAGAAAACTTCTTTTCTCCCACTTGTTGGACGTCTTCTCTGAGAATAAAATAGTCATTAATTGTCAGTTGTGGCACTTCACATCTAACTACATGAATCCCATCACATAGAAAAAAACCCCGTGCGCTGAGAATGTTAAGTGATTATACTGAAATCGGCACAACAGTTACCATGGGAACACAGTCATTTATCTTCTGTCGCTTGCTGGGATGGAAAAATGGATTCCTGTCAAGTGACAAAAAAATCATCTTAAGTAAAAGCTTTCGGTATGTATGTGGATCAGGAATCGTCTCGTCAAGGAAAAATGTGATTTGGATGAAATGGGAGGAAAAATAAACATATGTATATTTTATGTGTGTGTGTATATATAATAGTGTATATATACTTATATACAGTTGTGGCCAAAAGTATTGACACCCCTGCAATTCTGTCAGATAATACTCAGTTTCTTCCTGAAAATGATTGCAAACACAAATTCTTTGGTATTATCTTCATTTAATTTGTCTTAAATGAAAAAACACAAAGAATTGTCCTAAAGCCAAATTGGATATAATTCCACACCAAACATAAAAAAGAGGGTGGACAAAAGTATTGGCACTGTTCGAAAAATCATGTGATGCTTCTCTAATTTGTGTAATTAACAGCACCTGTAACTTACCTGTGGCACCTAACAGGTGTTGGCAATAACTAAATCACACTTGCAGCCAGTTGACATGGATTAAAGTTGACTCAACCTCTGTCCTGTGTCCTTGTGTGTACCACATTGAGCATGGAGAAAAGAAAGAAGACCAAAGAACTGTCTGAGGACTTGAGAAACCAAATTGTGAGGAAGCATGAGCAATCTCAAGGCTACAAGTCCATCTCCAAAGACCTGAATGTTCCTGTGTCTACCGTGCCCAGTGTCATCAAGAAGTTTAAAGCCCATGGCACTGTGGCTAACCTCCCTAGATGTGGACGGAAAAGGAAAATTGACAAGAGATTGTGCGGATGTTGGATAAAGAACCTCGACTAACATCCAAACAAGTTCAAGCTGCCCTGCAGTCCGAGAGTACAACAGTGTCAACCCGTACTATTCGTCGGCGTCTGAATGAAAAGGGACTGTATGGTAGGAGACCCAGGAAGACCCCACTTCTTACCCCGAGACATTAAAAAGCCAGGCTGGAGTTTGCCAAAACTTACCTGAAAAAGCCTAAAACGTTTTGGAAGAATGTTCTCTGGTCAGATGAGACAAAAGTAGAGCTTTTTTGGCAAAGGCAGCAACATAGAGTTTAAAGGAGAAAAAAAGAGGCATTCAAAGAAAAGAACACGGTCCCTACAGTCAAACATGGCGGAGGTTCACTGATGTTTTGGGTTTGCTTTGCTGCCTCTGGCACTGGACTGCTTGACCGTGTGCATGGCATTATGAAGTCTGAAGACTACCAACAAATTTTGCAGCATAATGTAGGGCCCAGTGTGAGAAAGCTGGGTCTCCCTCAGAGGTCATGGGTCTTCCAGCAGGACAATCACCCAAAACACACTTCAAAAAGCACTAGAAAATGGTTTGAGAGAAAGCACTGGAGACTTCTAAGGTGGCCAGCAATGAGTCCAGACCTGAATCCCATAGAACACCTGTGGAGAGATCTAAAAATGGCAGTTTGGAGAAGGCACCCTTCTAATATCAGGGACCTGGAGCAGTTTGCCAAAGAAGAATGGTCTAAAATTCCAGCAGAGCATTGTAAGAAACTCATTGATGGTTACCGGAAGCGGTTGGTCGCAGTTATTTTGGCTAAAGGTTGTGCAACCAAGTATTAAGCGGAGGGTGCCAATACTTTTGTCTGGCCCATTTTTGCAGTTTTGTGTGAAATGATAAATGTTTTGCTTCATTCTCTTTTGTGTTTTTTCATTTAAGACAAATTAAATGAAGATAATAATACCAAAGAATTTGTGTTTGCAATCATTTTCAGGAAGAAACCGAGTATTATCTGACAGAATTGCAGGGGTGTCAATACTTTTGGCCACAACTGTAAATATACACGTGTGTATATCTAATATATATAATATTGTATATACAGTGCCTTGCGAAAGTATTCGGTCCCCTGGAACTTATCAACCTTTTCCCACATATCATGCTTCAAACATAAAGATACCAAATGTAAATTTTTGGTGAAGAATCAACAACAAGTGGGACACAATTGTGAAGTTGAACGAAATCTATTGGTTATTTTAAATTTTTGTGGAAATTCAAAAACTGAAAAGTGGGGCGTGCAATATTATCCGGCATCTTTACTTTCAGTGCAGCAAACTCACTCCAGAAGTTCATTGTGGATCTCTGAATGATCCAATGTTGTCCTAAATGACTAATGATGAAAATATAATCCACCTGTGTGTAATCAAGTCTCCGTATAAATGCACCTGCTCTGTGATAGTCTCAGGGTTCTGTTTGAAGCACAGAGAGGAAAAGGTTGAAAAGTTCCCGGGGGCTGTATACTTTTGCAAGGCACTGTATAAATATTATATACTGTGTGTGTATATACAAATATTAAATAGTGTGTGTGTGTATATGTGTATATGTATATATATATATATATATATATATATATATATATATATATATATATATATATATATATATATATGTATGTGTGTGTTTTTATATACGCACATATAATGGGGATTATCGATATAACTCCCATTGCCAAGAAGGTGCAATACACCAGTCATATAAGGACAATGTACATGGCTCAACGCAACTAATTTAAGTGATCTCTCCAAATTCAGCAAAAATGCCACTTTTACGGTCTACTGCAGTCTCAGAATTATTCAGAACCCCTCCTAAGAGCGCACATCTCCAGATCAGGTGTTGGTTGCATCAGGTTTGCTTGAGATGATAAAACGTCCTGTACCTGGACTGGCTGGGGGTTTGTTGACTGATGTTTGCTTTGATGATAGAAATATGACTAACTCAAGACACAGGTCAAAAAGACTGAGAAGGGATCATTGCCTTGTACATACGAGGAAAAAAATATGATAGCATTAGATTTTTCTAGAGCTAAATTTACAAGCAGATCTCACAAGTTCAAAGTTGAAGGTACACAGGCTACACGTCCTGGACGTGACAGAATGCGGAAAAGATCATCAGCTGCCACGAGATTGCTGACAAGGCCAATAATCAAAAACATGAGAACTTACCTGGTCTATGAATCGGCAATATGTCTGGAGGAGGAAGAATGAAGCAGCTGTTAAAAAGAACACTCTGCTTACTGTGAAACATGGTCGGTGGCTTGGTAGTGCCTACAGTGAAGCATGACAGCAGCTCTGTGATGCTCACATTGAACCTTGGTGGTAACTCCGTGATGCCTACAATGAAACATGGTGATGGTTTGGTGATACCAACAGTGAAGGATGGCAGTGGTGCCTAAAGTGAATCAGGGCGGGAGCGCAGTAGTGCCTACAGTGAAGTTTGGCAGAGGCTCTGTGATACCTACAGTGAAGCATGGTAGTCTCTCAGTGATACTTCGAGGTTACTTTGCTTTCCTTGGAAACCAACAGCGTTTGTAGGTTAAGATGGATTCAATAGAAAACGTTGAAGCTCGGGCGTTATTGCGCCTTCCAGCAGGACAATGATTAGAAGCATATTTCACTGTCCATCAAGGTTTGGTGTCTGAAGTCCTAGAATATTTGGAGTGGCTGTATCAGTCGCCGGATTATTATCCCATCAGAAATCTTTGGTGAGATTTGAAGAAGGTGGATTCAGCAAACCCAATAATATTTGTGTCCTGGAGGTCATTGCCCATGAGAAATGGGCTAAGATTCCTCAGGAGCGCTTCATAAACCATTGTCTAGTTATAGATCATGTTGCAGCAGGTTATAACAGCTAGAAGAGTTCTACTAAGTATTAATTAAAGGTGCTTGTCATGTCAGTAACAGTGGCATTGTGTGTGGAGTTGTGTTGAGTGATTTACCAGTACATTTCACTGTGAACAGCAGAAAGATTGTAAATGTTCCTAATAAACCCATTATGTATGGGGGGGGGGGGGGGGAATAATCTTGATTACAGCTGTATCTAATCATTGTAATGAAAGTTATATATAGAATATGACTGTATAAAATTAGAAGCAAATGTACCGATAAGATCATATATGGGCGCACTCGTATTGATTGATCATTTATATATTCATGCTGTTTTCTTTACTCGCAGTGACAAGCTCTTCCCTGCCCTGGGGTTTGGGGCTCAGCTACCTCCTGAATGGAAGGTATTATAACCCTAATTTTTTTTTTTCATTCTGCATACTGTATAAATTATAAATTGCATTGTTGACACATAAGTCTGATTTTATGAGGATATGAAAAGAATTTAATGTATTTTTTTTCTTTTCCAGGTGTCTCATGAATTTGCCATCAATTTTAATCCTACCAGCCCTTTCTGCTCAGGTAAGTCCTTGATTAGTCATACTATTTGAGCACTGATATTTCCAGTCCTCGTGTCTCTTAAAGGGAGCTAGTAACCCCTTTAATCAGTTCCAGACCCCAATTGTATACTCTCTTCCTGCAGCGGCGCCATCTCGGCAATGTTCTCGGGACTTGTTTTGCCGTGTGCCGGCTGCAGCTCGTCAGCTTCCGCCCAAGTTGTGAGATGGCGGTGGTAAAATGCTGCCATAATATATTATATCATGGCGCACTAGATACTATTTTATATTTGTTTATTTTATTGTGTTGAAAAAAGTGGAATAAAAAGAGTTTGTTGATATCTCCCAGGTTTCACGTGGGTTGTTATTTGGGTATTTACACTTAATTGTGGGCATGATTTCCCCTTCTGGACGAATGACGGCTCATTTCTGTCTTTCTTTAGGTGTGGAGGGCATTATAGAGGCCTACTCCGCTTGCCTCCCTCACATACGGTTCTATGGACCCACCAATTTTTCACCCATTATTAATCATGTTGCACGATTTGCAGCTCAAGCCATTCAGCAGCCATCAGCAGGGGTGAGTGCCCGAGCAGAAAGCAGGCGGTTTCTTCCATACCATAAAGCTGGCCACACACTAGATTACCGCCCAATGTCCGAACCCTACTGTTTCAACATGTCCAATCCTTAACGGGCAACGTATGCATTTATATGGGAGGTGAGGTGGATTCTCGGACGCTCGAACAAGCAAGCAATGTAGGATGTAGGGTAAATTATATATCACCATTAGGATTGGTGCAAATCAATTCATACATCCCATTCCAACGGTGTCAACGGTGCACGGGAGCGGGAATACCCCCTCTAAGGCTGGTTTCACATTTGCGTTTTTTAGCGCTGGAAAAAAACGCATATGTGCGCATGCGTTTTTTCCCCCTATATTTAACATGGGTGCGCATACCTGCGCGCTTGTAAGCGCATGTATGCGATTTTCATGCGCTGCGTTTTTTTTGGGGTGTGCGTTTGTATTTTCCAGACGCAGCATGTTGCATTTTTTGGCCCTGCAAAAAAGCGCATGCGCACATATGCGCACGTTTTGCGCTAAAAATGGCCATTATAGCCTATGGATGCGCATATGTGCGCACTGGCATGCTCATGTATGCGTTTTTTTGCATATGCGTTTTTTTTTTTTTAACCATGGAATTTAGGGGTTTGGGTTAGAGTTAGGGTTAGTTAAGGGGGTTTAGGGTTAGGGTTAGGGTCAGGGTTAGGGTTGGGGTTTGGGTCAGGGTTAGGGTTAAGTATGGTTTGGTTAAGGGTTAGGGTCAGGGTTAGGGTCAGGATTAGGGTTAAGTATGGTTTTGTTAAGGGTTAGGGTTAGGGTTAGGGTTAGGGTCAGGGTTAGGGTCAGGGTTAGGGTTAGGGTCAGGGTTAGGGTTAAGTATGGTTTTGTTAAGGATTAGGGTCAGGTTTAGGGTCAGGATTAGGGTTAAGTATGGTTTGGATAAGAGTTAGGGTCAGGGTTAGGGTTAGGGTCAGGGTTAGGGTCAGGGTTAGGGTTAGGGTCAGGGTTAGGGTTAAGTATGGTTTTGTTAAGGATTAGGGTCAGGTTTAGGGTCAGGATTAGGGTTAAGTATGGTTTGGTTAAGAGTTACGGTCAGGGTTAGGGTTAGGGTCAGGGTTAGGGTTAAGTATGGTTTTGTTAAGGGTTAGGGTCAGGATTAGGGTTAAGTATGGTTTTGTTAAGGGTTAGGGTCAGGGTTAGGGTCAGGGTTAGGGTTAGGGTCAGGGTTAGGGTTAGGGTCAGGGTTAGGGTTAAGTATGGTTTTGTTAAGGGTTAGGGTCAGGGTTAGGGTTAGGGTTAGGGTTAGTAAAGTCATGGTTTGGGTAGTGTGAGGGGCCACCTAAAAATGTTGGAAAAAACCGCAAACGCGGTAAAAACGCACTAAAAACGCATACAAACGCATAAAAACGCTGCGTTTTTTTCATGCATGCTCATAAAAATGCTTGAAAAAAACGCAGCAGTTGTATGCTTTTGTATGCGTTTTTTCAATGCGTTTTTTTGCGGGAAAAACGCGCTGCAAAAAAAAGCAAGTGTGAAACTAGCCTTACCTGCCACCATACCCAGCTCTCTCTTTGATTAGTCATCCTGGTGCGACGTCACACGCGTCATGTTTCGGCAATGATGTCGTGCCAATCAAAAGAAGAGCCGCAGGTGAGTGGCGGTTCACACGCTCCTGTGCTGACAGTCCAACCGAATGAGAATGGAGCTCTAAAATGCCCTGCTAGAATGGAGTGGTGGTTGAGCATGTTTGCCACCGCAAGTTATCACCTATCCATTGGGTAATTGGGACAACCCGTTTATAAGTTCTATTCACACTATGCAAAGGTGCAGGATTTTTTTAAACTTTTAGCCAAAACCAGGAGCGGACTTGGCCTGAGCACAAGAAGCACTTTTTGGAAATAGTTGTGTTGTGGTACTGATCATAGAAGATCCGGGTACCAAAGGGGACTGGGTGGAAAAGGGGACTGGGTGGAAAAGGGGACTGGGTGGAAAAGGGGACGGGGGAAAATGAGCCTAGAGGGAAAGGAATCTAGGGTGAAAGGGGACTGGGGGAAAAGGGGCCTAGATGAAAGGAAGTCTTGGGTAAAAGGGACATAGGGATAAGGGGCTGGGAAAAGGGTCCAGGGAAAGTCAGTACATAAATTGGGCGTGCTCCACTCACCACTTTCCGTTTTTCTTTTTCTTTCTCCATCAGCAATACTTTATCCTCCTCATTATAACAGACGGGGTCATCAGTGACATGGATGAAACCAGACACGCAATTGTCCAAGCTTCTAAGCTGCCCATGTCCATTATAATCATTGGGGTAGGAAACGCAGACTTTTCCGCTATGGAGTTCCTTGATGGAGATAACAGAATGCTCCGATCTTACACCGGGGAGGAGGCGTCCAGAGACATCGTGCAATTCGTACCATTCCGGGAGTTTCGCAATGTAAGTCGTCCGTATCATGCTCATTGTGCAGGAGACACTTGGTGGAAGTAATATCTTATGTAATCTACACAAGAGAAGAGAAATAGAGGCAAAACTGCAAGACAAAAAAGACAAATCTTCATGCATTGCATGGCTCAAAAAATTGCTGACCTCTGTATTAGGTTGTGATCGCCGCAACTAGTATCCAGTCCCCAGAATTGTAGATTAGGGGGCTGTGTACCCGACTGGTCATCGGGTAGGATGATCTTTGGCAACGCTTGCATCTTAGGGATGTATATAGCATGAAGACCGACCATAAGTTATTTCGGGGGGTGCTGTGAGGAGACGGAATTGGCAAAGGGGTCTATATTCTCAATGGGCAGTGAGAACGTGTACCAGTCTCAAAGAGACCAAAGTGGGCTGTGGTGATCCTCCAGCTGCACCCCTAGTAGTGGAATATATCTGTACTTGTACATCCATCTTCATGTGACGCTCAGATCACATGTT
Organism: Dendrobates tinctorius; assembly: GCF_039654945.1. Classification (NCBI taxonomy): domain Eukaryota; kingdom Metazoa; phylum Chordata; class Amphibia; order Anura; family Dendrobatidae; genus Dendrobates; species Dendrobates tinctorius. Next base: position 6,200,049 of record NW_027361677.1, read on the forward strand.
ACCCCCAAAGCTTGTTAACATCCTTTTTCTTTTTCCCTTTTCAGGCCCCTAAAGAAACTCTGGCCAAAGCCGTTCTTGCCGAACTGCCGCAACAAGTGGTCGATTACTTCAAGAGCCACAATCTCCCACCCATCAAGTCCGAGGGTGTATAACCGTCCATATAGCAATTTCCAACGTGCCATAAAAAAACTCCCTGTGGGCAGCCCTTGTATAAAACCAGCAACCCTGAGGTGTGCAATCGTTTTTTGATGGCGACGCTTAAGACAATGACATTGGTTTCTGTTATTAAAGCCATTGTTTAATTTTCTAAGGCCGGAGACTGTGCTGACCTCCGGTCCTGGAATGCTGCTATCGTATCCTGGTCATCCCGGAGACGTCCATTGATTCATATGGCATTTTTAGTTGTCGGTGAGGACTCCTGTCGGACAAGACGTACAAGAATGCACCTGTTTAGTGATGGAGGATAATTCGGGATGGCACGGCGCTGATATTTGGAGTTGTAGCGGGGTCGCAGATTACAGTATTTTAGTAGTGAAAATGGTATCTTGAAACCCAGGGCTTGGGATACCATGATTCCCTTCGTAAGTAAAGAGCCACAGACATACGTCAGCATCTTTGGTGCAAACTCAACAGATCTAGGTCTGCACGAAGAGCCAGACCTTTATTAGATGAGAGTGTGACTCCTCAGCGGTTCTGCCCGAACGCTCAGTGATTGGCTGTATACATAACAGACACTAAGCGCAGCGGCGTGGACTCAGCGCTGGACCCAGGGAGAGAGAGTAAGATACTATTTTTACAGTTGGGGGACAAAACAATTTAATGATCCAATCTTTCTGTCCCCATACAGCCTGCTTACCATCAGCAGCGCATTGGCTATTTACACCAGGAGATGTGCTGCCGACACCGGTGATTTTTATGCCAGCGTAAATCATCCAATCTGCCAACAATCGAGTGTTTTGGCTAATCGGCAACACAAGCTAATGATCAGTGACGAGCGTTCTCATGACCTCGCATTCTCTGATTATTATGACTCTTTACAGGTATGTTAGATAAAATTGGGAACACTCGTTTCCGGTTATCGACCCATCTAAATGGGCTGGAAATCGGCCAAATAAGCAGAATGCTTAGTCATTGGAGGCAAGTGTTAAATTTGTCGAACTCGGCAGCACGTCGTCCTGTGTAAACTTGGCATGTGCTGCCGATTAACGATGATATTCAATGCGCACAGCACATATTGAACATGCCAGTAATCGATTGCCATTCAGCTTGCATGTAGTCGATTGGCGGCATGCCTGCGGTGGTCTCGTGAATTGGTTGCTCTCATGCAGCGGTTACAAACCACAACAGCCTTCTGCCGTTGCGTGTTTTCCACACAATTACTTAATCCTCCCGCGAAACAGATGTTTCCCTTCAAGATGAAGTGACTGTGTTGAAAGACAAGTCTGGTGTGGTTTTCAGCCGCAGCGTAGCCGCTTCATGTGAAAGCAGCCTTAAACTTGGTTCCGAGTTCAGACCATTGCATTGATTGAAATCCTCTTCGTTCTCAAGAACAAAAAGATTCCTAATTCTATAGTTTACTGCTCATTGCCTAGGTTACAGGCCACCACTGCAGTCTATCAGAAGTAGATAGGTTCTTAGGCAAGTCGTTTGCAGCTGGCAAAGTCCAGGCAAGTCCGGCCATCTTCGGTGCCCTTGCGCTCCTTCGATTCGGTGTGTAGCATCGGAGAGCGCACAGAGCATAGCAGCCATGCCGCTGGCCCGATCTGTCAATCTTCAGGAGCACACTGTCTCCCGACAAGCAGGAAGCTTGGAGGCAGGGGAGCGCTGTGCTCCTGAAGACCAAAAATGGGCTCCCGAAGTAATAGTAGACCACACGAGTCTAAGCTGATGGACCCCTCCTTTCTGATTATTATTGTCATATTTATATATTGGACTGTATATAGTACATGTGAATATAAAGGGAGAGCTGATGGATGTGAGTGCACCTGATTGAAAGCTACTAGTAAATCTCAAGAGGCCCGTGTGGGTAGTAAAGGTGTAAAAAGATATATATTCTGTAAATTACTGGTCCTTAGGTGTGTATCTTACAGCTTAAAGGGGTTAGTCTTATCCAAACCGGCCCTGTCCATATGCCTTATTAGGTTTATGGAGGTACTCCCAGGTGGGAATCCCTCTGTTAGCTGGAGCAAAGAGGGGGGAAAAAGGGGCTACAAGTATGGTGGATAGTATTAAGGAAGGTTCAGACCATGCAGACTTGCTGTGTTTTTGTTAACTGCGAGTACATTACATTACCTGTGCACAGATAAACGAGCAGCTGTGGATTTTAGCCTTCATTAGTGGTTGGAGATTTATACGGCTCGAGGTTACAACACTTTTAGTTGTCCAGATTCTACAAAGCAAACTGCATGCAGTATGAAATAGATCCCAGACCTGATGGGGCAGGTGTGTTTACTATGAAAATGCATCTCGTAATGGCTATAGAATAAATTTTTGTAAAGTTTTCCGTTCCGCAATATCAAAATGAGCCAAGCTAGAAAAATACTCTATGGACAATTTTTTTTTAAAATGAGATTAAAAAAAAAAAAAATGTTTGCATGAAAATTTTTGGCTTTTACAGGCTCTTTATTTTCCTGCACGTTCAAGATTGATCTGATCTGTGATCATGAATCCGCGGAGAGGAGCTCCGAAAAGAGATGAGAGTTACAAACTCCCCTCTGTCGGTCATAATGAGCTCACTGGTGGATCCTCCATTAACTCATTCTACAGCCAGTAACACACAGTGCAACACAGCAGCTATAGAATACAAACAGGCAACGTTTCTAATAAAACCCAATTGCAAAAACATTTTTCTAGCCCCAAACATGTATTTATAAAAACAAAAAAGGTCCCCCAAAAGTGGGCAGCACCATTATATTTTAAAATAGGATTATAAAGTCATTCTGACATGGTTTTTTATAACAAGTACACCAGCCTCATCAGGTATAAGAAATCTACTGTAAAATGTAGTGACATATCCACTGGGGATTCTACAGCCGGGGCCACACCATGTGTATCCACTGTGCAGCGATACAACTTTTACGGATGCCAAAGGTTTTTGCAGGAGAAGCTCAAGTCCAAGATTGGCGAACCTAAGGCTTGTTGAACTACAAATCTCAGAAGATCTACGAGAACGTACAGTACTTATCACCACGAGATGGATGTTTGCTGATATTATATATACACTCACTGGCCACTTTATTAGGTACACCATGCTAGTAAGGGGTTGGACCCCCTTTTGCCTTCAGAACTGCCTCAATTCTTCGTGGCAGAGATTCAACAAGGTGCTGGAAGCATTCCTCAGAGATTTTGGACCATATTGACATGATGGCATCACACAGTTGGCGCAGATTTGTCGGCTGCACATCCCTGATGCGAATCTCCCGTTCCACCACATCCCAAAGATGCTCTATTGGATTGAGATCTGGTGACTGAGGAGGCCATTTGAGTACAGTGAACTCATTGTCATGTTCAAGAAACCAATCTGAGATGATTCGAGCTTTATGACATGGCGCATTATCCTGCTGAAAGTAGCCATCAGATGTTGGGTACATTGTGGTCATAAAGGGATGGACATGGTCAGCAACAATACTCAGGTAGGCTGTGGCGTTGCAACGATGCTCAATTGGTACCAAGGGGCCCAAAGAGTGCCAAGAAAAAATTCCCCACACCATGACACCACCACCACCAGCCTGAACCGTTGATACAAGGCAGGATGGATCCATGCTTTCATGTTGTTTACGCCAAATTCTGACCCTACCATCCGAATGTCGCAGCAGAAATCGAGACTCATCAGACCAGGCAACATTTTTCCAATCTTCTACTGTCCAATTTCGATGAGCTTGTGCAAATTGTAGCCTCAGTTTCCTGTTCTTAGCTGAGAGGAGTGGTACCCAGTGTGGTCTTCTGCTGCTGTAGCCCATCTGCCTCAAAGTTCGACGCACTGTGCGTTCAGAGATGCTCTTCTGCCTACCTTGGTTGTAACGGGTGGCAATTTGAGTCACTGTTGCCTTTCTATCAGCTCGAACCAGTCTGCCCATTCTCCTCTGACCTCTGGCATCAACATGGCATTTCCGGCCACAGAACTGCCGCTCACTGGATTTTTTTTCTTTTTCGGACCATTCTCTGTAAACCCTAGAGATGGTTGTGCGTGAAAATCCCAGTAGATCAGCAGTTTCTGAAATACTCAGACCAGCCCTTCTGGCACCAACAATCATGCCACGTTCAAAGGCACTCAAATCACCTTTCTTCCCCATACTGATGCTCGGTTTGAACTGCAGGAGATTGTCTTGACCATGTCTACATGCCTAAATGCACTGAGTTGCCGCCATGTGATTGGCTGATTAGAAATTAAGTCTTAACACACAGTTGGACAGGTGTACCTAATAAAGTGGCCAGTGAGTGTATATTACAGTTGTGCTCAAAAGTTTACATACCGCGGCAGAATTTCTGCTTTCATGGCCTTTTTTTAGAGAATATGAATGATTACACCATATCTTTTTCTCCACTCATGGTTAGTGGTTGGGTGAAGCCATTTATTATCAAACTACTGAGTTTTCTCTTTTTAAATCATAATGACAACCCAAAACATCCAAATGACCCTGATCAAAAGTTCACATACCCCATTTCTTAATACCGTGTATTGCCCCCTGTAACATCAAAGACAGCTTGAAGTCTTTTGTGGTAGTTGTGGATGAGGTTCTTTATTTTTTCAGATGGTAAAGCTGCCCACTCTTCCTGGCAAAATGCCTCCAGTTCCTGTAAATTCCTGGGCTGTCTAGCATAAACTGTGCTCTCGAGATCTCCCCAGAGTGGCTCAATGATATTGAGGTCAGGAGACTGAGATGGCCACTCCAGAACCTTCTTTGTTCTGCTGTAGCCAAATGACAGGTCGACTTGGCCTTGTGTTTTGGATCGTTGTCATGTTGGAACGTCCAAGTATGTCCCATGTGCAGCTTCCGGTCTGATGAATGCAAATTTACCACCAGTATTTGCTGATAATGTGCTGCATTCATCTTTTCTTCAACTTTGACCAAATTTCCTGTGCCTTTGTAGCTAACACATCCCAAAACATCAGTGATCAACCTCCATGCTTTACAGTAGGAATGGTGTTCCTTTCATCATAGGCCTTGTTGACCTCTCTCCAAATGTAACGTTTATGATTGTGGCCAAAAAGTTCAATTTTGGTCTCATCGTCACTCCAAATTACCTTGTTCCAGAAGTTTTGAGGCTTGTCTTTGTGCTGTTTTGCATATTGTAGGTGAGATACTTTGTGGCATTTGCGCAGTAATGGCTTTCTTCTGGCGACTCGACCATGCAGCCCATTTTTCTTCAAGTGCCTCCTTATTGTGCATCTTGAAACAGCCATACTGCTAGTTTTCAGAGAGTCCAGTATTTCAGCTGATGTTATTTGCGGGTTTTTCTTTGCATCCCGAACAATTTTCCTGGCAGATGCTACCTTTAGTAGCCAGTCAAACCCATTTGTGTCAACTTCTGTGCATGTTATCAGGCAAAAATCACCAGGGTATGTTAACTTATGATCAGGGTCTTTTGGATGTTTTGGGTTGTCATTATGATTTATAAACAGAAAACACAGTAGTTTGACAATAAATGGCTTCACCCAACCACTAACCATGAGTGGAGAAAACGATATGGTGATATCATTCATACTCTCTGAAAAAAAGGCCAAGAAAGCAAAAATTCTGCCGGGGTATGTAAACTTTTGAGCACAACTGTACACTTTTCTTGTATATAGATCTGTGACAAACGACAAGAACATCAATAGACGATAATAAGACAGCGCCAGAAAATGGAACAAGAGCGCCTCCTCCTGGTGGAGCAGTGGTTGTGCCTGTTGTACTTCGCCATCTCCGTTTCGGACCTGTTGAAGCTTAGCGTACTGTTCATGTCATCCTCCTCCGTTCCTGTGTTTTTGTATTACAATGCATTGCCAATCTGATGCTGGCGACGAATAAACGCTTACAATATCTCATTTTAATCCACGAAGCTTTGTTCCTTATTTAATGACGTGGTGATGGCAATGGATATTCATGCAATTGTATCCCCCCTGGTATAGTTCTGCTGATACACCTCCATCCATCTGGGCACATTTTATATTTCTATTCTTAAAAGGAACCTCTCTGCAGATCCTTCTTAAAGGTAAGTTCACACGAACGGATTTTCAATCCCAGCGCTGCAAAGCAACAGTGTTACCCGCTGAGCCACCCCAACCAGCACGATACAAGCAAGTCACAAAAAGTTGTCAGACCGGGTTGGATTTTTTTGTGACTTGCTCGCTGCCGTACTTTTTGGGAGGCAATTCGACTTCATTCGCTTTCATTACGCTCTGATGTAGCACCAGCATAAAGCCATCTTAGGTAGCATTGCCTGCGGGTAAAGTTGCCGCCTAGCGTAAGAGGGTCTTTTCCCCCCAGAGGTAATCCAAGTCATTGCTCTGTGAGGTCCAGAATTCACAGCTAAACTACCCCGCGCTCAGTGTGTGCCCACGGATGATAGCTACTGGATATATCCCACCATAGTTTTCTTGAACCTGGTCTGCAGTGTATATGTGCCAGGTCCAGATCAGGTGCATTATCTGGTGTAGCACCCAGAACTATAGCCTCCAACACTGCCATAGATCCTTCAAAAATGGTGCATACTCATCAATAGAGCTCAACATGGGCTAAGGACTATCCACACTCACTACCCAGTGACAGATGAGGTATTAGACTGCACAGGTGTATATATACACACAGACACACACTACTCAAAAAAAAAAAATAAAAGGAACACTAAAATACCACATCCGAGATATGCCTCAAGAGAATTAAACGATGCTCAGTAGTGTGTGTGTGGCCTCCACGTGCCAGTATGACCTCCCTACAACACCTGGGCAGGCTCCTGCTTGTACGGCACATGATCTCCTGAGGGATCTACACCCAGACCTCTATTAAAACATCAGTCAACTCCTGGACAATCTGTGGTGCAACGTGTTGTTGGATGGAGCGAGACATGATGTCCCAGATGTGCGCTGTTGGATTCAGGTCTGGGGAATGGGCAGGCCAGTCCATAGCAACAATGCCTTCATCATGTAAGAACTGCTGACACTCCAGCCACATGAGGTCTGGCATTGTCCTGCATTAGGAGGAACCCACAAAAGAACATATCTCACAACTTTACAGCTCTTGCAAAGTAATTTTCCCCCTACTGGAGCCCTAAATTCCTCTTGCATTGCACCCAGAAAGTATAATGTCAACAAACGTGCCCCCCAAACACTGTACAATACCCCCACAGTAAATTCCTTCACAGTACCCTCCTCACGGCACAGTATGAGGACCCTACTGTACCCCACACTTCAAGTCACCCGGAAAAGTATAGTGACCCCAACATAGTATGATGCCCTCCATGCAGTAGAAAGGGCCTCCGTACAGTATAATGGCCCCCGCACAGCCCTCCACACAGTATGATGGACCTGACACAAACCTTCACACTGTATAATTGCTTTCATACGGTATAAAGACTCCCACATGGCCTTCCATATAGAATAATACACTCCCCATAGGGCTCTATATAGTATAATGCCCCCCCTACAGTCCCTCTTTCATCATTGCCCTCAACTGTATGGACTTCCAGAATGCCGATACAGTTGAACTTGCAATGATTGGTGGGGGGGCCGGTGCCAGTATCCCCCAGCTCATGAGCCTCATTGAGGCCCTGTGGCCGGGGTCATTGTGTCTCCTTGCTTTGCTTCAGCATACCTCCGGGTGGGCCCCTCGCCACACCCTGAACTCCCCCTGGTAGCTACTACACTGCATTTACTCCACTTCAGGGTTAAACTGATGGGATCGGCGATTTATTCGTTTCCCGTAGATTCATCAGGATCTCAGCTGTGTGTATCAGCTATTCCTCTGCGACTGATCCCTTGTGTAGAGAAGCAGTGCCCACATGCTACCCGATGTCTTAGGTGATGGTGGTCCGGTGGACCACCGCAGTTAAGGATTTCCTGTAGTGTCGCAAATGTTACCCAGTTTGTTGAGTTTTCAGGAGCTGATCGCAGGTCACACGTGATTTCCTTGCCATAGACGGCAGCGCGGCAGCTCAGTGGTTCACACTGTTAGGGTTTGCTCACATCTGCATATAAAAGCGCTCAGATTTTCAGCCAGAAAAGTTGGAATGGGCGATTTTTTATTTTCTTGCCTTACATCAAAAACCTGGAGGGACTGGAGTAAGGTTGAAAGGTTTGTGGCGAAGTGCACATGGAGTACAACCACTTTTCTGAGCCACTGGATTCAATAAGAGACATGCGTCTCAATGAATTAGGAGCATCTGACCCAAGCACAAAAAAGAAAAAAAAAAAAAAATGGTCTGGGGACACGAGATGAAAACATAATTCTCCCTCTGTACAAATCACTCGTCAGACCACACTTGGAGGATTGTGTGCAATTTTGGACGCCGGTGCTCAAGAAAGACATTACTGAACTTGAAAGGGTTCAAAGGCGGGCTACTAAAATGATAAATGGAGTTGGTTCACTACAATACCCAGAAAGGTTATCAAAACTAGGTCTATTTACTCTAGAAAAGAGAAGACTTAGGGGAGACCTAATATATATGTACAAGTATATCAGAGGGCAATACAGAGATCTCTCCAATGAACGGTTTGTACCAAGGACTGTGACAAGAACAAGGGGGCATTCTCTTCGTTTGGAGGAAAGACAATTTCTGCACCAGCATAGAAGAGGGTTCTTCACGGTAAGAGCAGTGAGGCTCTGGAATTCTCTTCCTGAGGAAGTGGTGATGGCCAACTCACTGAATGAATCTAAGAAAGGAATGGATGCTTTTCTTGTGAGTAACAGTATAGAAGGTTACGAATAACAGAATATTATAGGTAGATGGTTGACCCAGCTTAGGGAAAGGAATTTTTTTCCCTCTGGAGAAAATTGGCTTCTACTCTGTGGGTTTTTTGCCTTCCCCAGGATCAACAATGCAGAACAGCTGCACTAAAAATAGGCTGAACTAGATGGACATAAGGTCTTCCTTCAGCCTTCAAAGCTATGTTACTATGTTAGAATCCGCTATGCGTTTTTAATATCATTTACATACATAATAATCTACGTAAATTAAATGTAACACCTACAAAAGAACTGAGTTCAAAATGCCCAAAACAGTTTTACTCTAACGAGAAATCACACACAACCATTGTTTTTGTGCAAAAATATACAATCAATTTTATTCATATAAAATTCATATCACAAATCCAATGAGTATATATAAGATGGAAACAGCGAACCACTCGACACAGTGTGCACAAAATCTCAACCAGTAAATAACGTCTGGTACAGGGTGTAAATGCAAAAAGGATTTTAATAGATTATTGCCTTATGATAAAGTGCCTGTGCATAAAACTGCTCATATCTTATAAAGAGATTCAAGTAAACATCCGCATATGTGGAAGCAAATGGGAGAATGATCCCTTACCATGCTACTAGCACCTATCAAATACCAAGGCTAAAAAAACCCTATACGACCTGTAATTTGCATCATACCCAAAGAGAATTCACATTCTTAGTGAAAGTGCACAGGAACGTTTCTTACCCATGTGGACAGGTCGAGCGGTGCTGGCAAGGCCCCGACGCGTTTCGCCAAAAGGGCTTTCTCGGGGGGGCTGTGTGGCCAATGCTGTGGGCCGAGATCCTCTTATACCGGCATATATCGGGCTAATGCATGTCCGGTGTGCGCGGTCATCACGGCACCACATGCGCAGTCAGCGCGATGTCACCGCGTCATTTCCGGGAATCAACATGCGTCATAGCGCCCATGTTGCCATGGACACACAACGCGCGCGGCTATCATGGCGGCGCATGCGCGGTCAGCACGAAAACTGCCGCGCCACTTCCGGCCATCCCGGAAGTCGACGCGCGTCATAGTGCCCATGTTGCCATGGACACACAGACGTGCGCCAACACCGTAGGGATGCCTTTCATGGTGTGGCAGGTGCCAAGACGGCCTTACATAGATCTAATGGATGAACAATGTGTCCATATTCATCCATGTGTGCCACTTATACCAAAAACGCCCACAATAAGGGACATGATGCAAATCCAGGGGAAAAAAATTATGCAAAAATATAATTATGATACCATTACATAAAATCCTGGAACATACATGCAGGTCGCTTACAAAACTCAATGAGGTGTTTGGTGGAGACCAGAGTGTGGCTGTTGATTCAAGAGAAACAGAGGATCTAATTTTGAAATTAAAACAGCTTTTAAATAAAAAGACAAGGTTATGGTGGAATAAGTCGTTTTTGGAGCGCTATATAGATACCTAGGGGACTCCGGGTACAAGTCTTCCCTTCCTTGTCTACTGAGGATGAATCTTTTAGGAAGAAATATCCTCCAACTGCTCAAAAGGCTTCATGGGCCTTCTAATGAAGTCACACGATATAACACTTAAGGAATTGGAGATTGAAATTAATTCTCTCCAGATGAGTTTAATAGATAATTTGACGACTGAAGCTCTTACTAAACTGAATAAGGATTTGGAAATTGATTTCACGAGGTGGGAGAAGGATATTGTTGCCTCTAAAACCAAAAAATATCAAAGAGATGTGGCGGACTATTCTAATGACCGGGTGTATAAGTGGAGGAAGAAACAGGTCCCAATCAGGGGGGTCAACAAAAGCCATCGCAACTCATTCTCATCGGCATCCTCTATGGATGAAGAGGTACCTGCTGGACCTGCTTTTCCATCCCTTCTAAATGAAAGGTTGGGATATGTGAAATCTGGCCCGAGAAAAGGGAAAGGACAGTATAAAAGAAAACTTACCCCACCACAATCACTGGAGAAGAAATCAAAAAATAGATTGGAGGTAATTAATTTATCTAATTATACCCTGTCACAGCCTCAATTAGAGGTTTTGAATAAGGGTTTCTCATTTGTTCCCACTAATTCTTTTGATTACTTCTCAGCAATGAACGACTTACAACTCTTTCTAAGGAAGGTGATCTTACGTAAAATATATACTAAAGCTGAGGGCTGTGATGATTTGCCTACTACTCAAGAACAAGAGGCTTTAACCATCTTGGAGGAATTGGAGACAGGTGTTCCTCCCCATAATGCAGGTACCTTTCCTACATCTATCCTCCCCAAGTCGACCACGTTTCCCTCCTTTTCTATCTGTCCACAGGTGGATATTTTTAATAAACTGGTCCTTGAGGACTTTCGGACTCTACCTAGGAAGAGAGGTGGACAGAATCTTACTTATGCACAACGACAAGCAGTAAAGGAACTTAGGCTGGTTTCACATTTGCGTTTTTTAGCGCTGGAAAAAAACGCATATGTGCGCATGCGTTTTTTCCCCTATATTTAACATGGGTGCGCATACCTGCGCGCTTGTAAGCGCATGTATGCGATTTTCATGCGCTGCGTTTTTTTGGGGTGTGAGTTTGTATTTTCCAGACGCAGCATGTTGCAATTTTTGGCCCTGCAAAAAAGCGCATGCGCACATATGCGCACGTTTTGCGCTAAAAATGGCCATTATAGCCTATGGATGCGCATATGTGCGCACTGGCATGCTCATGTATGCGTTTTTTTGCATATGCGTTTTTTTTTTTTAACCATGGAATTTAGGGGTTTGGGTTAGAGTTAGGGTTAGTTAAGGGGGTTTAGGGTTAGGGTCAGGGTTAGGGTTGGGGTTTGGGTCAGGGTTAGGGTTAAGTATGGTTTGGTTAAGGGTTAGGGTCAGGGTTAGGGTCAGGATTAGGGTTAAGTATGGTTTTGTTAAGGGTTAGGGTCAGGGTTAGGGTCAGGGTTAGGGTTAGGGTTAAGTATGGTTTTGTTAAGGGTTAGGGTCAGGGTTAGGGTCAGGATTAGGGTTAAGTATGGTTTTGTTAAGGGTTAGGGTCAGGGTTAGGGTTAGGGTCAGGGTTAGGGTCAGGATTAGGGTTAAGTATGGTTTGGTTAATGGTTAGGGTCAGGGTTAGGGTTAGGGTCAGGGTTAAGTATGGTCTTGTTAAGGGTTAGGGTCAGGGTTAGGGTCAGGGTTAGGGTCAGGATTAGGGTTAAGTATGGTTTGGTTAAGGGTTAGGGTTAGGGTTAAGTATGGTTTTGTTAAGGGTTAGGGTCAGGGTTAGGGTCAGGATTAGGGTTAAGTATGGTTTTGTTAAGGGTTAGGGTCAGGGTTAGGGTCAGGATTAGGGTTAAGTATGGTTTTGTTAAGGGTTAGGGTCAGGGTTAGGGTTAAGTATGGTTTTGTTAAGGGTTAGGGTTAGGGTTAGGGTCAGGGTTAGGGTCAGGGTTAGGGTTAGTTAGGGTTTAGGGTTTGGGTTAGGGTTAAGTATGATTTGGTTAAGGGTTAGGGTCAGGGTTAGGGTTAGTAAAGTCATGGTTTGGGTAGTGTGAGGGGCCACCTAAAAATGTTGGAAAAAAACGCAAACGCGGTAAAAACGCATACAAACGCATAAAAACGCTGCGTTTTTTTCATGCATGCTCATAAAAATGCTTGAAAAAAACGCAGCAGTTGTATGCGTTTTTTCAATGCGTTTTTTTTGCGGGAAAAACGCGCTGCAAAAAAAAGCAAGTGTGAAACTAGCCTTAGTGGTTTAAAGGATATTGTTATCAACCCAGCAGATAAGGGGGGAACGTGGTCCTTTGGCCATCAGGAATGTACGAAAGAGAGGCATTCCGACAATTGAGAGACCGGGAGGCAAACACTCAGCTGTCGGGTAATCCGACTGAGAAATTCCAGGGAGAGTTATTCAGAATCCTGGATGAGGCTTTACCACGGGATAATTCCTAAAAAAAAAAAAAAATATTTAACGGTTTGATGGTTGAAAATCCGGTTATTCCCACATTTTATTTGTTACCAAAGGTACATAAAGATCCTTTGGTACCCCCAGGGCGTCCGATTGTCTCTGGCATCGGAGGGTTATGTGACTCAATCTGCAAATTTATAGATCATTATTTGCAACCCTTGGTTGAGGCTCTCCCCTCCCATGTCAGAGACATTACTGACATCCTGAGGAAGATAGATGGCCTATGTATGAATACAGATATGCTCTTAGCCACCATCGATGTCAAATCGCTTTATACTAGCATTCGCCATTCAGATGGCTTGTTGGCAGTGGAGTACTTTTTGGGCATGAGCAATTATGGCTGTTCCGCCATGCCGCTAGTATAGTCATACTTGCTGCTGTGTGTTTGTTGATGGATGCATGATCTGGTGAATGACTCATTGGAAACCCCTACCCTCTGATAATGCGCATGTGTGAGGGAATGTGTTAGCCAGTAATTGCGCCAGCACGCCTTGCTTCTCATCAACACCTGCTAGCGCCAGTCACCGCGCCTGCGTTTTTAGCGGTGCCTCTCTGCGGCATCTTCCTCGCTGCGCTGCAGTTGCAGCCTATTAGTGCGTCTGCGCTTGCGACGCTTCACACACAATTACTACGGTAGGTCCTTCGGAGATAGTGCCTGTATATTTAACTACTCCGGTGACCAACTACCGTGTGTGTGCCGCTGAGTCCCTGTGCTGCTATCAGGCTGAGCGTACTTTACTCATTATTTGTAATAGCAGCTCTGTGCCTACAACAGAGACTGCTTGTTGCACCTGGGTGATATTGAACCCTGTGCACATTACCGCCATAGTGCTCTGCTACCCTCTAGCAGCGGTTCTTCACCTACCGCACGGTGGACCCCGAGTGGCGAAGGCACTTTATTTATATTTTTTATTTAGTGCCTTCCGCCACTCCTAACAACTTCGATGGGTGCGGCCTGTGCGCTGGCATACGCAAACCTCTTTTTGGGGTTTTGGTAGCGGGAGGTTTTCGGTGGCGGCGCCCGGGCTGCATCCCATGCACAGTGTTGGTACCGGTTCATTGATGACGTTTTTATGATTTGGCAGGGGTCAGAGGCTGGCCTTCTGGACTTCATCCGGGGACTCAATCAGAACACGATCAATATTAAATTGACGCATAAGATTGATGCCAAAGTGATAGAATTTTTGGATATTAAGATTATGGTCGATGGGGAGGGCAGGATTCAAACGGATATTTTTCATAATGGTACCGCAGTGAATGCTTTGCTGCATGCGACCTCTGCCCATACTCCCTCGACCATACGAGCAATACCCACTAGGCAGTTTTTGCGCATGAAACGAGTGTGTTCGACGGATGCAGCCTTCAAGGGCCAGTCTCGTGACCTAACCTCCAGGTTCAGTGAGCGTGGGTATAGTAATAGATGTGTATTAAGAAGGGCTTGCGTCGTGCCCGGGGTACTCCACGTAGTCAACTTCTCTGTGGGTCTGAGCACAATACAGGTAAAGATCAAACACTAAGATTTATTACAACTTTCAATAATCAGTGGACTGCTATGCGCCAGATCCTTCAGAAGCACTGGTCAGTCCTTAAAACGGATACTGCTTTAAGCCAAATATTACCCGAGTATCCCCTGATGACTGCTAGAAGGGGGAAAATTTAAAGGACTTACTAGTTAAAAGCCACTATGTGGCGGTTACCCCTGACTTGTTTGGGGTGCAACAACAGCGATGGGGATGTTACCCTTGTGGCTCATGTCGAGCCTGCAGTAACATCATAAGGGTTCCTTCCTTCACAGCCTCTGATGGTGGCAGGGAGTATCGTATCCTCACATATATTTCCTGCAGCTCACGGTATGTCATATATTATGCAACATGCCCTTGCAATTTGATTTATGTGGGCTTGACATCCCGTGAGCTGCGTGAGGACTCGTGAACATGTCAGGGATATCCGAGCAGCAAAAGAAGCTACTGATGTCCCTGGCCTGAAGACAATCCCCAGACATTTTAGGCTGTGTCATAATTCGGATCCATCCGGATTATATATGCGGGGGATTGACCGGGTCCATTGTGGGATTAGAGGAGGCAATCTTAAGCGTACCCTGGCACAATTGGAGTGCCGATGGATTGTGACCCTGGGTACAATGACTCCGAATGGTCTCAATGAAAAACTGTCATTCTCACCATTCCTTTAAGTATCCCTGACCTTCTCTTGTTTCTTTTAATTGGTGTGGGTTTTAATTCTTGTTTTTAAATTTTCAACAGTTGGTATATATCTGAAATCTCATCAATTTGGCTTCTGAAGAACCCCCTTCTGGCATTATTGGACTATGAGGATGTGGAAGTGCCATATTAATTGTCCTAGAATTAAACGATTTATACATCAGCGGCGATTAAATTGATGGAAGATGCATGTATATGGAGTCGCAGTATATTTATGTATATTATATTATAATTTTATTTTCTCTTTTTTTCTTGTTTTTTTGTGTCTGTAATTCTTTATGATTTGGTATGCCCCCCCCCCTTTTTTTTGGGTAATATAGTGATAAGGGCATTGTTGATGTTAATATGGTTATTATTATTATTTGTATTTTTGTTGCGACCTGCATGTATGTTCCAGGATTTTATGTAATGGTATCATCATTATGATATTTTTGCATAATTTTTTTCCCCTGGATTTGCATCATGTCCCTTATTGTGGGCGTTTTTGGTATAAGTGGCACACATGGATGAATACGGACACATTGTTCATCCATTAGATCTATGTAAGGCCGTCTTGGCACCTGCCACGCCATGAAAGGCATCCCTGCGGTGTTGGCGCTCGTCTGTGTCCATGGCAACATGGGCACTATGACGCGCGTCGACTTCCGGGATGGCCGGAAGTGGCGCGGCGGGGGTTTTCGTGCTGACTGCGCATGCGCCGCCATGATAGTCGCGCGCGTCGGTGTGTCCATGGCAACATGGGTGCTATGACGCGTGTTGATTCCCAGAAAAGACGCGTTGACATCGCGCTGACTGCGCATGTGGTGCCGTGATGACTGCGCACACCGGACATGCATTAGCCCGATATATGCCAGTAGAAGAGGATCTTGGCCCACATCATTGGCCACACAGCCCCCCGAGGAAGCCCTTTTGGCGAAATGCGTCGGGGCCTTGCCAGCACCGCTCGACCTGTCCACATGGGTAAGAAGACATTGTTCCTGTGCACTTTCACTAAGAATGTGAATTCTCTTTGGGTATGATGCAAATTACAGGTTGTATAGGGGTTTTTTAGCCTTGGTATTTGATAGGTGCTAGTAGCATGGTAAGGGATCATTCTCCCATTTGCTTCCACATATGCGGATGTTTACTTGAATCTCTTTATGAGATATGAGCAGTTTTATGCACAGGCACTTTATCATCAGGCAATAATCTATTAAAATCCTTTTTGCATTTACACCCTGTACCAGACGTTATTTACTGGTTGAGATTTTGTGCACACTGTGTTGAGTGGTTCGCTGTTTCCATCTTATATATACTCCTTTAATTTGTGATATGAATTTTATATGAATAAAATTGATTGTATATTTTTGCACAAAAACAATGGTTGTGTGTGATTTCTCGTTATTGTAAAACTGTTTTGGGCATTTTGAACTCAGAAGTTCTTTTGTAGGTGTTATTATAACAGGGAGTTGCCTGTTTATATTTCTTGTATCTATTGTAATGATCAGTTATAGGTATGAAACCTGGTGTTAAAGTAAATTAAATGTCATAAATAAAGCAATCTTATATAAACATATAGACATTAGCTATGTAGATGTCCTGTAGATACATAATGTCACAAGCCCCCCCCCTTTATATATTATAAACTTGCACCCTTTAGTGCCTTTCATTTGGAACTAATGGGTGTTTAGCCTTAACCTAATAAATATTTTTTTATAACCAGCCCAGGTAAAGCAAATAGCTGAAGGCTTATATTATTAGGCTTGGACGGTCACTTATTAGGTTCTTCCAAGCCTAAAAATACCAGTCCACAGCCTCTCCAGAAGTGGCGCTTCACCTTGAGCCTTTCTAATTTCCCTGGTGTGGTGGCAATAGGGGTAATGGTAGTTGGGGTTGAAGACAGCTGTGGATTGTCTCAAACAACAGCTGCCATCAACCCCTGGTGTTAGTAATGGAGAGGTGCATAGCAGACACCGCCATTACTAACTCGGTAAGTAAAAAAAACAAAAATATTTTATTTTATAAACATTCCCCAACTCTTACTCAGGTTCTCCAATTTATTTATTTTTGAATCTCGTGTGATGTCACTTCTGGGGTGGCTGCGGGCTGGTATTTTTAGGCTCTGAAGGGCCCAATAACCATGGACCTTCACAACCTGATAATATCAGCCTCAGCTGTCTGCTTTACCTTTGCCGGTTATCAAAATAAAGGTGACTCCACCTCATTTTTTTTTATTTAATGTTAACCCCTTTACCACCTTAGGCCCCTTTCACACGTCCGTGTCTCTGGTACGTGTGGTGACAGTTTTCTCACGTCCCGGAGACACTGACACACGTAGACCCATTCAAATGAATGGGTCTATGTATATGTCAGAGTGTTTTCACGGACCGTGTGTCTGTGTGCAATACATGAAGACATGTCCGTTTTAACCCGTACACAGGTTCTGCACACGCAGAACAGTGCACACTGTCCTCCGTGTGCACGGCCGGCTGTTGGGGAAGTAGCGCTGTAAGCCGCTGTTCCTGGTGGCAGGTGCTGATCGCAGCTGACATCCATTCTCCCTGCTCTGCCGGCGAGCAGGAGAGAATGAATGAATGAATGAATGAATGAAAAACTGACCTGCTGTGACCTCAGGACCGTCGGAGAATGCAAGTGATGAGGTCACGGCAGTTCAAGCTCTGACTCAGTGACCTCATCACTTGCATTCTCAGGTCACAGCAGGTCAGTTTTTCATTCATTCTCCTCTGCTCGTGCTGATTGTGGCAGAGCAGGGGAGAATGGATGACAGCCGGCTTCAGCACCAGCGGCTTACAGTAGCGCTACTTCCCTGGCGGCCGTCCGTGTTGTCCTTATGGGGCACACGGACATCTCCGGTACTGGAATATCAGGACATGTGATACTGGCCTCAGATGTATAGTTACGTCTAAGGTGGCCTCCTGTCTGCTGCAGGCTCCGGCGATGAGCCCGTAACTTTTCCGGCATATGTCAGCTGATTTCATCAGTAAATATCGGACGGCACTCGCATGGCCCATCTGCCGTCCTGATTTTTTTCTCGCACCTGTTGTCTTGCATTGGTGAGTCTCGCCCGGCAGCATGATGCGATTTTTTATTTTTTTTCCCCTCAGTCTGATTCCAGCTGAGTAACAAGGCTCGCGGATGAGCAGGGGCGCGTAGATTAACATTAGTGCGAGTACAATCCAATTTTTTTTTATCACATTGCGCTCGGCGTATTTATGTGCAGACGTGAGCGAATCCTTACTTTGCAGATACAAGTAGTGTGAATATCAAAGTGTTTTTTTTTTTTTTTTTAAAGAAAACTTTGATCTTTTCATACTGAGGGAAGATATTTACTATTCTAAGGGTACCGTTACACCTAGCGATGCACCAGCGATATGACGCGGTCAGGATCGCTGGTACATCGCTAAGTGGTTGCTAGTGAGCTGCCACACAGGCAGATCTCACCAGCGACATCGCAGGGGTCGGGGGTCGCTACTTACCTGTCAGACGCGGCGATCCTGCGTCCTCCCGCCCGGCTCCACGCGTCGCTCGTCGTCACAGCAGGAAGCGCCGTAGGAAGCTGACGACGAGAAACAGTCCTGGACGTTCTCGCGCGATCAGCAATAACCAGCGGGGGAGCCGGTCGGAGGTAAGTATCAGACACAGCGATATCGCTAGCAATATCACTGCTGTGTCACAAAATCGGTGACTTTACAGCGATATTGCTAGCGATATCGCAGTGTGTAACGGGGCCTTAGGCTATGTGCACACGGTGCGGATCCGCAGCAGAACTGCAGGTGATGTACAGTACCATTCTAGCCTATGGAAAATTGAAACCGCTGTGCAGACAGTGTGGATTTCCCCTGTGTTTTTACACCTGCGGATTCCTATAATGGAGCAGGTGTAAAACCGCTGCGGATTCCGCACAAAGAATTGACATGCTGTGGATTCAAATCCGCAGCAAATCTGCGTGGAAAAATCCACAGCATGTGCACAGCAGCTTTTGTTTTCCATAGAATATAATGGTACTGTACACCACAACAGAATCTGCTGCGGATCTCCAGGGCTGGATCCGCAACGTGTGCACATACCATCAGGCTTGTTCACATGTTGCGTTTTGCACAGGAAAAAAAAACGCAGCTCTTAGCCTAAGTGCACACATTGCAGAAGATTTCTGCTCAAAAACCCGAATCCCTTCCCAGAAACAGCACCTATTTTTCCGCGGTGTTTTTTGCGCGGTTTTGATGCGTTTTTTTCCGCAGCAGTTTCTAAATGCATGGAAGAAGCCAAAACCGCGGAAAAATCCGCAAAATTAATGTGCATGCTGCGTTTTTTTACCGCGATGCATTTTTTCGCGGTTAAAAACGCATCAATGTGCACAAAAAGTGCAAAATGCATAGAAATGATTGTGCAGCTTATTTTTAGCGGTTTTATAGTGAAAATCGCGGTAAAAACCGCTAAAAAAAGCTGTGTGTGAACACAGCCTTAATAGCACCAGAAATGAGAGCGCATACCCAGATCTATGTAGAGCTGGCTCCCTCTAGTGGTGGCTGGAGGAATAATGTACTGAGTTCTATGGCAGCCTGCAGGCAGACTGTGTGCGCCGGGTTGCTATGGACAACTGCTCTAGTTTTACGCTACTCCCGGCCCCCAACGAAGACCTCCTGTCAGACCCGGTCACCCTGAATGACAGCCGCCAGCACCCCCACCCTGCTGGTCACGTGACGGCCCCTCCACGCCTGCAGGCTTGTTTTGACACGTGGTTAGGGCGCTTTCTGATGACGTCATGCAGGCTGATCGGCAGCCAGAGCTGTGTGCGCCCGGCAGAGCGGCGGAGGGAGGAAGAGGAGCGGACCAGCAGCGCAGACTTCCGTGCGGGGCTGACGGTGCCTTTCTCTATGTACCGTAGTGGCCGCTCCTGAGCCCCGACCCTGCTTACAGGAGCCCATGTTATAGCTGCTGCCCGCTCAGGGGGCAGAGGTCAGTGTGCAGGGGGCAGCATGCTGCAGCTGAGGCAGAGCCCGGGTGTAACGTCAGCCTTGTAGCCCTGTGCACCAATTATAGAGCGTCCATTACCCCTGTATACCCTCTATAGAGCGTCCATTACCCCTGTATACCCTCTATAGAGCGTCCATTACCCCTGTATACCCTCTATAGAGCGTCCATTACCCCTGTATACCCTCTATAGAGCAGTCATTACCCCTGTATACCCTCTATAGAGCGTCCATTACCCCTGTATACCCTCTAGAGCAGTCATTACCCCTGTATACCCTCTATAGAGCAGTCATTACCCCTGTATACCCTCTATAGAGCGCCCATTACCCCTGTATACCCTCTATAGAGCAGTCATTACCCCTGTATACCCTCTATAGAGCAGTCATTACCCCTGTATACCCTCTATAGAGCGTCCGTTACCCCTGTATACCCTCTATAGAGCGTCCGTTACCCCTGTATACCCTCTATAGAGCGTCCGTTACCCCTGTATACCCTCTATAGAGCGTCCGTTACCTCTGTATACCCTCTATAGAGCGTCCGTTACCTCTGTATACCCTCTATAGAGCGTCCATTACCCCTGTATACCCTCTGTAGAGCAGTCATTACCCCTGTATACCCTCTGTAGAGCAGTCATTACCCCTGTATACCCTCTATAGAGCAGTCATTACCCCTGTATACCCTCTATAGAGCAGTCATTACCCCTGTATACCCTCTATAGAGCAGTCATTACCCCTGTATACCCTCTATAGAGCGTCCGTTACCCCTGTATACCCTCTATAGAGCGTCCGTTACCTCTGTATACCCTCTATAGAGCGTCCGTTACCCCTGTATACCCTCTGTAGAGCAGTCATTACCCCTGTATACCCTCTATAGAGCAGTCATTACCCCTGTATACCCTCTATAGAGCGTCCGTTACCCCTGTATACCCTCTGTAGAGCAGTCATTACCCCTGTATACCCTCTATAGAGCGTCCGTTACCCCTGTATACCCTCTATAGAGCGTCCGTTACCCCTGTATACCCTCTATAGAGCGTCCGTTACCCCTGTATACCCTCTATAGAGCGTCCGTTACCCCTGTATACCCTCTATAGAGCGTCCGTTACCCCTGTATACCCTCTATAGAGCGTCCGTTACCCCTGTATACCCTCTATAGAGCGTCCGTTACCCCTGTATACCCTCTATAGAGCGTCCGTTACCCCTGTATACCCTCTATAGAGCGTCCGTTACCCCTGTATACCCTCTATAGAGCGTCCGTTACCCCTGTATACCCTCTATAGAGCGTCCGTTACCCCTGTATACCCTCTATAGAGCGTCCGTTACCCCTGTATACCCTCTATAGAGCGTCCGTTTCCTCTGTATACCCTCTATAGAACGTCCGTTACCCCTGTATACCCTCTATAGAGCAGTCATTACCCCTGTATACCCTCTGTAGAGCGTCCATTACCCCTGTATACCCTCTATAGAGCATTACCCCAGAATAGCTTTGATATAACATGACCCCTCTATATGCTATAGCCCCCTGATATAGCATTACCTCTGTATACCCCCTTTATAGTATTATCCCTGTATACCCTCTATATAGCATTGCCCCCCTACATACTATAACCCCTGTATACCCTCAGTGCAGCATTACTGATGGGCTGATTACTTCCATGTAATCCAGCCATTCTTCTCCCCCCAGCCCTCTGTGCTCAGTGCAGGGTTACATTCCATGCATATTGCATGGTCCCATCACCTGCAGCCTTAGATTAGCTCTGTAGACCTTGTGTATAGCATAGAGCCCCCCTTCTTCTGCCTCATCTGTTCCTGCAGCCTGTACACCAGCCAGTGTCCATTGTGAACATTGCATTCCTGTCCTGTGACCTGTCACACATCCCTATATTCTCCCACCATTCCGGCACAGCTGGACACAATCCATTCCTCTACTACATATATGACCGTTAGAGGGAATTCCTACCTGCATCGTCTTCCAGATCCCACCACTTCCCGCTCTATATCTGGTGGATGCAGCCCGCCACGCTCTAGGACTTTGTATTACTTGCTGTAGCTTTATTAGAGATTACTCCCATCCCCCTATTGCCCCAATTCCACCTTCCGTTACCAAAAATGTCAGAGACAAACTCCATGACAGTCGTGTCAGATCCCCAGCATGCTATTAAACTTCTTCGGGCTCTGGGCTGTTTTCGGGAAGAATCTGACTTCTGCGATGCCGTCCTGGTGGTCGAGGAGCAGGAGATCCCAGTACAGAAGAATATCTTGGCAGCTGCCAGTCCCTATATAAGGTAAATCATGGTTTCGGTGTGATGTTGGGAGTAGTAGTCCGGCGCGCTGCTGTCTTCCTTCCTTAAGCGGCCACTGTCGTTTTCACAAACTGATGCATAGATTAGGATAGTGTGAAACTTTGTAATGTATGTTCTCATAGAAATCTTATGAGCCTCTGCTCCCCCTCTCGTCTCAAGAGGTGAAACGAAGCAGAGCTAAAAAATAATGGGCACAGATAGTACTGCTTTCTTATACATTCGGGAACACCGCAGAAAAGGTAAATCCAAAACGGTTGGCTACAAGTACAAAGATGACTCAACGCCCCCCCCCCCCCCAATCAAAAAAAGTAGTATACAAAATTAGAGAAGAGCAGCACTGCAGAGAATAATCTCAGTGGTTTATTGCATCAAATCCTTCCACGACAAAAAAAAGGAGCATCGTTTCAGTTCTTCAGTAGGGCCAAAATTTTCTCTTGTGTTTAATACTACTGTTTAGTGCTGGATTCACAGCAACACTGCTCAATACTAGTAAGGTGCTTGTTTAGCTAGCATTGGCAGTGAAGCCATGGGGCCATATTTACAGCAAAGTGAGCATGACGAAGGAGTCGTGATCAGCATTGATCACAGGTAAAGGGGCTGGATGACAGTCTTGCAGGAGTTACCATGTGACCCCGACGGGGTGCAGATTGCCTTCACATTTTTAAGGATTTTGGCTCAGATTTTTCTGTAAAATTCCAATGCATATAACTGGGTCTGGTTAGGAAAAAATGTGGCTAAACAGCACCACCTCTGACCTGAGGTTGTTCGTGGTACTGTACCTCATACCAGACACTATATAGTCAGGGGTGCGGTGCCGTGTCTGAAAGAAAGCAGCCATGTTTGTCAAATTTTGAACAACCCCTTTAAACTGAAGGAGAATCGTCGCCGATGACAATTCAAGTCTGTGCACATCCTATAATTATAATCAATGTCCAATTTCCTAGCTACAGAATCAATCTAGGATGTTACCGTCCAGGTCAATAAGGAGGACGGACGTGTTTTGTTAAAAAAAAAAAGTCACTTTAATCTTCAGTAAAGAAAGTGTCTGCCTCCTCTTAGATCAGCCCTCTCCCATTTCCTACCTGCAGCACAATGGTGGCTGACGCAGCACAGAAGCGAATCCGGATTCCTCCCTATCCAGTGACTCATCAGGTGTTGGGTTCTGAGTAACCCCGCTGGCTGTGAAGTGGTTAAGCCTGTAGCTAAAAGTGGCTGACATTGCAAGTATTCAGAACAGGGAGTGTCCGCAAGAGCGCCCCTGCAGGGCGAGCCCTGGGCCGTGCAGAGCACCGTCTCCAATGTCAAGCTTTCTCACTCTTGTGTTACACACAGTGCAGTGTTGTTTGTTCTGTCGAGTTGTTACATTTTGCAACAAATTAACTTTTAAAGTTACACAGGGCAAGTCACTGTCTCTGGGGAGGGGGCCAAAATCACCACCTTAAAAGGAACTTGTTATCTGGTGCCCCCAGTGCAAAACTTGTGCTGTCCCTTTATTACTCATCGGGCATACCCTAGAAAAGTGCTTTTATGCTTCGGCAAGCAGTCCGAACGGTGGGCTCCGTGCACCTCCACCACCTCCAGGAGGTCAGAACTATGACTGACGTGGATGATGTCCCCCTACTAGCTCTAAACCACAACTCTAAAAAGTGCAAGGTCTACTCCTGGATTTGGGTGATGTTGGGACACGGCAGAATAGCTGGCTGTAGGTGCCAAGGGTGGTCCGGACTCGCCTTTTGGACCGGTGACATGCATCATCTTTCCATGCTATGCCAGACTCCAACTTAGAGAGCTGTTCAGGCGTCTAGCGAAGGGGAGACTTGGAAAGGCAAGAGTCACCCATTAATTTCAGTGGTGTAGTGGAAGCAGCTATCATGCCTCTGAGTATTTTTGGGGGGGGTTCTTCCTCTCTTGGATGAATGATCCGCACTTCAAGAACCCCTTTAGAAATGAATGGCACGTCCGCCTTGCTTATAAAGTTGCTTCATACATCGGCACCAGGTAATGACTGCTTTCAGATCTCCGTCCAGGGCAATTACAGCGCAGAGACTCACACGCTCAGCCCCAGCAGGGTGCGGCTCCCGTGTAGCTTCCAGATTAACCCTGGTGCTACTTTAGTAGAAGTTTGTCCCTGGTGTTAATTAATAATTGGCGTTATTTCTGTGCATTAAGCAAAAATCTGTCCCTGGGTGGCCGAGTGTCGTGGAGGGACTCCGGACCCTTGTGAGATGGCCGCGTCTCTGCTCAGAGACTCTCTGAACCCTAGATTCCTCCAGGTTGAGTCGTTCATATTGCTCAGGCTGGATTTTTTGCATAGTGTTTCTTTGCAATTTTCATGAATTTTTTATTTTTTGAAAAATGTTGTAGCGTTTGTTCCACTTTTTGGAGCAAAAGGAACAGGAAAGATGGACAGAATACCAGCAGTGTCGTGTTTAGGAGAAGACACCGTGTGTGAAAAGCGCCCTGACCATGTCTTACTGTTGTGTCTTGGGTTGGGTGTGTGTTTTTAATCGAGAGCTCCCTTCCCAGGGCAATAGAAATAAGCAGCCGGCCAACACCCCGACCTCAGATCTCCTAATCCAAGGTGGAGCGCAGAGAAAGAGCTTCAGTCAAAGGGAAATTGACAAGTGTTTGTCAAAAGTTTTCATGCCCCGTTAAAGGGGGTTGTCCCATCTCGTGCCCACCGGGTCATCAGTGACCATTATCTCCTGCAGTCTCTGCGAGTATATTCATTTATATCCAGTGTTCTAGCTCCGAGTCTTGAAGTCGTCCTTGGACAGATACCAATAATTGTTTAATTTGATGCATTTTTCTGCGGCGCTGCCAAGCCTTTGTTTATGTCATGCGCCCGGGCTAAACATAACTGATCTGCGAAGGGTGTCCCACCCGATGCGAAAAGACTGGACGGAATAAGGAGCTTCCCTCCTCCCCAGCAGGACCACGTGTCTCTGGCTGCATTGCTAACAATGAGACTGTCGGAGTCCTGGCTGCTCCCTGGGGCGTATGACAACACTTCCGGTCACTGCTCCGGCCCTATTCTAATGGTTCTCTACACACAGAACCATTAGACGACCACCAGTCGGCTTGCTGTCGTTTATTGGATGCAGTCGGCTTGTATAAATTAGCACTCTGGCTCTTTTATAGGGAATGTTAATATTTCCCTCAGAAGGGGACATAAACCGCAGTAGGGAAGAAGAGGATAAACTGCTGCAAGACCCCTCTGTTACGCATGCTATGACGTCAGTGGATGGGGCATGTTGAAATCCAGCATGCCTGATCGTTCTTTCTCACAACGTTTGTCATCGGGAGTCCCCCATATGCATTCAATAGACGTCCAGTCCCTCTGAAATTGACTGATTTGGCTATGGTTTTCTCCACTGTTTAGGGGCACGCTAAGTACTGCCGGTATTACTGTAATTAGGACTATTGGGGTTAGAGGGGTGCAGTTTCTCCTACACCTCATGTTTCCCCCAATGATTGGCTCAGAGAAAAGGATCTTCGGTGAGTACACAAAAATCCCTATTTTCTGACCCATCATAGCTTTTATTTGCTAAGAATTTTCCCTGAAAACGGCAACCTCATTACATAATAAGATGTGACACCGGACAACGATTCATTCTTCGTCTGACATTACCCTGCTTTTTTTTTTTTTTTTTATCATTGCAGAGCAAAGCTGAGCTATAACCCTCCCAAGTGTGACGGCTCGCCATACAGGATTGACATGGAAGGAATATCGGTGTCCATCATAAAGGAAATTCTGGATTACATATTCAGCGGACAGGTATTACATTAATGAGTGTGCAGGCTGCTTCCTAACTAGCAATTTGTGTCTTGTCAATTTTTGCATAGGAGGATAATATCTTTATTACAGAAATCTGCTTCTTTCTCCTCCTGGACTGATCACAGTTAAAATCTTCAGTCAATGTGTAATTTCCCATTACTGAGATAGGAGATGATAGTTGGTGCTCATAAAGTTCTATGGAACTTGCAGTAGCTCCTTCCCCCTCCATAGAATATCAAAAGCACCAACTGTCATCGCTATAATGAGAATATCTGTATTCGCTGATTACAGGTTTGACCGCTTTTATCCGTGAATTGAGACTGAAAGTAAGATAAAGTTTCTAATTTTCAGGAGTACTATTGATATATTACATATTAAAACGACTGGCTCTTGATCTAAAACCATGTAGAACGTGTATCATTTAACTCTTGCAATGCGTATAGAAATGTCGTCTTTTCTCTTCCTGGGTAGATCAGACTGAGCGAAGAGACGATCCAGGATGTGGTGCAGGCCGCCGACCTCTTGCTCCTCACCGACCTGAAGACCTTGTGCTGCGAGTTCCTGGAGGGCTGTATTACGGCTGACAACTGCATCGGCATCCGAGATTTCGCCCTGCATTATTGTCTGAACCACGTGTATCATCTGGCCACAGAGTACCTAGAAACCCACTTCAGAGACGTCAGCAGCACAGAGGAGTTCTTAGAACTGGGGCCAACAAAGCTGAAAGAGGTCCTGTCTCTGGAGAAGCTGAACGTGGGCAACGAAAAGTACGTGTTCGAAGCCGTGCTCAGGTGGCTTACCCATGACATCGAAGTGAGAAAGGTACGGGGCTAATCTTTACATCCTACACCCTTCACCTGATGGATATCCTATGTATAGGCCAACTCTTTTTTTTTTTTTAAATTTTGGAAAACCCATTTAACGTGTTTAATATTACAACAAACTTAAAGGGGGTATTCTAAACTAGAAAAAAAGTGATTTCCCCCTCCTCCTATTCACTGGAGAGGTGATAATTGTTAGATTGGTGTTAGAGCTTCACAGAGCTCCAGATCAGGGTGCAGTACTCTGGTCTTCCCTGCTCCTCTGACTGTGACCCTCCAGAACAAGGTACGGTATGCAGGTGTCTTCTGGCCATGACCCTCCAGAACAGGGCATCGTACACTGGTCTCCTCTGGCCATGACCCTCCAGAACAGGGCATGGTACACGGGTCTCCCTCTGGCCGTGACCCTCCAGAACAGGGCATGGTACACGGGTCTCCCTCTGGCCGTGACCCTCCAGAACAGGGCATGGTACACGGGTCTCCCTCTGGCCGTGACCCTCCAGAACAGGGCATGGTACACGGGTCTCCCTCTGGCCGTGACCCTCCAGAACAGGGCATGGTACACGGGTCTCCCTCTGGCCGTGACCCTCCAGAACAGGGCATGGTACACGGGTCTCCCTCTGGCCGTGACCCTCCAGAACAGGGCATGGTACACGGGTCTCCCTCTGGCCGTGACCCTCCAGAACAGGGCATGGTACACGGGTCTCCCTCTGGCCGTGACCCTCCAGAACAGGGCATGGTACACGGGTCTCCCTCTGGCCGTGACCCTCCAGAACAGGGCATGGTACACGGGTCTCCCTCTGGCCGTGACCCTCCAGAACAGGGCATGGTACACGGGTCTCCCTCTGGCCGTGACCCTCCAGAACAGGGCATGGTACACGGGTCTCCCTCTGGCCGTGACCCTCCAGAACAGGGCATGGTACACGGGTCTCCCTCTGGCCGTGACCCTCCAGAACAGGGCATGGTACACGGGTCTCCCTCTGGCCGTGACCCTCCAGAACAGGGCATGGTACACGGGTCTCCCTCTGGCCGTGACCCTCCAGAACAGGGCATGGTACACGGGTCTCCCTCTGGCCGTGACCCTCCAGAACAGGGCATGGTACATGGGTCTCCCTCTGGCCCTGATCCTCCAGAACAGGGTACCGTACACGGGTCTCCTCGGACCATGACCTTCATGAACAGGATACGGTAGACAGGTCTCTTCTTACTGTGACCCTCCAGAACAGGGTATGGTACATTGGTCTCATCTGGCCATGACCCTCTAGAACAGGATACGGTAGACAGGTCTCTTCTTACTGTGACCCTCCAGAACAGGGTACAGTACACGGGTCTCCTCTGACCATGACGTTCCTGAACAGGGTACAGTAGACAGTTCTCTTCTTACTGTGACCCTCCAGAACAGTGTACAGTACACTGGTCTCCTCTGACCATGACACTCCAGAACAGGGCATGGTACACGGGTCTCCTGCCCGTGACCCTCCAGAACAGGGCATGGTACACGGGTCTCCTTCTGCCCGTGACCCTCCAGAACAGGGCATGGTACACGGGTCTCCTTCTGCCCGCGACCCTCCAGAACAGGGCATGGTACACGGGTCTCCTTCTGCCCGCGACCCTCCAGAACAGGGCACGGTACACGGGTCTCCTTCTGCCCGTGACCCTCCAGAACAGGGCACGGTACATGGGTCTCCTTCTGCCCGTGACCCTCCAGAACAGGGCACGGTACACGGGTCTCCTTCTGCCCGTGACCCTCCAAAACAGGGCATGGTACACGGGTCTCCTTCTGCCCGTGACCCTCCAAAACAGGGCATGGTACACGGGTCTCCTTCTGCCCGTGACCCTCCAGAACAGGGCACGGTACACGGGTCTCCTTCTGCCCGCGACCCTCCAGAACAGGGCACGGTACACGGGTCTCCTTCTGCCCGCGACCCTCCAGAACAGGGCACGGTACACGGGTCTCCTTCTGCCCGTGACCCTCCAGAACAGGGCACGGTACATGGGTCTCCTTCTGCCCGTGACCCTCCAGAACAGGGCACGGTACACGGGTCTCCTTCTGCCCGTGACCCTCCAGAACAGGGCACGGTACATGGGTCTCCTCCTGCCTGTGACCCTCCAGAACAGGGCATGGTACACGGGTCTCTTCTTACTGTGACCTTCCAGAACAGGGTATGGTACATTGGTCACCTCTGGCCATGACCCTCCAAGAACAGGGTATGGTACATTGGTCTCCTATGGCCATGACCCTCCAGAACAGGATACGGTAGACAGGTCTCTTCTTACTGTGACCCTCCAGAACAGGGTATGGTACATGGGTCTCCTCTGACCATGACCCTCCAGAACAGGGTATGGGACACGGGTCTCCCCTGCTCCTCTGACCGTGACCTGGAGGCATTGATTAGTGCATATAATTGCACATACCCACTGCTCCAGTGATGACACCTAGGCTAGCACTCTGCGCTGGGTACCCTATGTCAGTGTCCTCTAACTTCTGTTGTCCAAAGAGCGGATATTACATTGGCGGCTTAGGTGCAGCTTTCTATGGTCTGTCATTAATTGTCATGGAGGCCATGCAAACTATTTCTCAAGGATAATGGTGTGACTGTCTTTCGTTCTTCAAGTGATGTCCGCAGACCAAGGTATAAAGAAGAACCCAGTCACTCACAGACGAGGCTGACACAATGGCTTACGTTTCCTTCTCTCACCCAATAAGTTCCTCCGCTCTTATTTCCGCAGGTTCATATGAAGGACGTGTCCTCCGCCTTGTGGGTGAATGGCCTGGATTGCAGCTACCTGCGAGAACAAATGCTCAATGAGCCATTGGTGCGGGAGATGGTCCGAGAATGTAACAACATACCCCTGAGCCAGCCGCAGCAAGGAGAAGCCGTTCTGGCATCTTTTAAACCGAGGGGCTACTCTGAATGTATTGTGACGGTTGGAGGAGAGGAGAGAGCGTAAGTCGTCCATTGTCTTGTGTGGAGGCTGAGCTGAGCCCACTCCATACCGGGCAGATGCCGGCTGCGTATCGCACCCAGCACCGGCCTCCAGCAGCAGCGATCGGAGCGATCTCTGATAGCTGCCGTATAACCATTTAAAGGGACTCTGTCAGCACAGAATGACTGTTCAAACCAAGCACAGGTTCTCGATGCACAATGGTGGGACCAAACATTTAAGTGCACCTTCCCACTATCGCAAACCACCTTTGATTGACAGCTCTAGCTTAAAAGCGACAGAAAAGGTCAAAGATTGATGAAAAGCAAGCAGGATGCACTTAAATGTTTGATCACACCCCAGCGCACCAAGCGCCTCTTCTTGGTTTGAGCAGTCATTCTATGTTCCCTTTAAATGCTGCTGTCGATTACTGACAGCAGCATTTAAGTGACTCGCCATCTTGAACCTGATTCTGGCCTGATAGAATGTCAGTCACACTATATTCTGCAATACTGTGGTATTTACTTTGAACAGTTGAATCGCAGGGTTAAGTCCCCTATGGGAACCTTAAAAAATACAGTAAAGATTTAAAAAAATTGTGAAAAATATTAAAGTTTAAAAACACCTTTTTCCCCATTCAGAAGTAAAAAAAAGAACATATTTGGTATCTTTGTGTCTTATCTATCAAAGCATAAAACTATTTCAGCAGTACACAAAAAAGCATAAATAGCCATTTTTTTTTTTTTTTAAGGATTTGATAAAAATGCAATAAAAATTGATCAAACTTTCAAAACCCAAAATATAATTTTAAAGTCAATTTTACAGCACAATGTACGCCATAAAAAGAAAGCATTAAAAGAAATAGAATTGCATTTTTGTTTCACTGCACATGGAATTTTTTTTCCTGTGTTTTTTTTTTTTTTTCTTTTTTTTAGTACAATATATGCTAACATTGAATATACGGTGGTCATGCAAAACAACGGTTTCACCCTGGGGAAAAAAAAGCCTTCAAATGTTTGAAAAAAAAAAAGTTATGGCACTTGAAAAAAGATTAAAAAAAAAACAAAACACTAAAACAAAAAATTAATAGGTTTTAAAAGGGGTTAATAATGACCAGAAAGGACGGGTTACTGAAAATGCCGCAGTACATGAATTCTATGTAATGGTGAACAATGGTGCAAATGATAAACCCTTTTGCTTGTAGATCCCGGAAGCCATTGGCCAACGTTCGATGTATGTGCCCACTTTATGATAGAAATAAACAGTTATGGATCGAGCTGGCCCCTCTCAGCACTCCGCGGATCAACCATGGCGTCCTGTCTGCAGGTATGTTATAGTTGATTAATTTAGATTAAATAAGTAATTTAAAGACCATTTAAAGGGGTACGCCTGCCGCCTGCGAGCGGGATGGGCCTGCCGCACATTTCGCCATGTAACCCCAGCCTAAATCTTACCCGTATTTTGCTTTTTGAAGGTTTCTTCTTTCCCTGTATGATCACAACACTCCTATAATCTACTGTGTATAATTTGGTCCGACTCTGTCCTATCTGCAGAGGGCTTCCTGTTCGTTCTCGGAGGTCAGAATGAAAACAGTGAGACGCTAAGTTCTGTTGAGCATTACGATCCAGACGCCAACTCTTGGAGCCCGCTATCACCGATGCTGGAGGTAACCTTGTATTGCCACTTGGGTATTTTGTCTTTTTAATGTTTAAATAAACTTAGGGGAAAAAAAAAACCCTTTCTCTCATAGCAGCTGTTAAGTCCTCTAGAACAGGGAGGGTCTGCAGCCTGAGACGCTTACTGATTGCACAAACCTAAGGGCAGAAGTGGTCGCTTATTAGTGAGTAGACCTATAGACTCACTGAGCGCTTCTACCTCTTCATAGGAGTCTCGGGACCTAGATGGTTACCGATCCCTGTACCAAAAATATTTAAACAGTCACCATCATTTTTATTTCAGAAATGAATAGTGCACATGAAAATAATCAACTTTGTAATAGATCTTATCAGAGATTTTAACTTCTTCTGTTCCTGGATTGTCTCTTCATTCCCAATTCATGGGTAAAATCTATATTCTGTGAAGATAAACATTCCTATTACTGAGATGGGAGATGACAGTTGGTGCTTCTAAAATTCTACGGTGAGAGGAGGAGCTAGAGGCGGACACTGACATTCTAGTGCAAGTTCTATAGAACTTTATGAGCACTAACTCTCCTATCTCAGAAATGGGAAAATCTGAATTTACTGAGGACAGATTTTACCCATGAATTGTGAATGATGAATTCAAGAGGAGAAAGAAGCAGCTTTCTCTGATTAAAATATATTACAAATTCTTGTATTCATGGTATATGTGTTTGTGTGTGTATGTGTGTGTGTGTGTATATGTATATATATATATATATATATATATATATATATATATATATATATATTTATGTGTGTACTTAACTTTGGATTTCCTGTACTATAGAGGTCCCTTATGTGTTCTCTTTAGGCACGGCACAGTTTTGGTGTGGTGGAAATTGACGGTGTCATCTATGTTCTGGGAGGAGAGGACGGGGATCATGAGTTGCTTTCTATGGAATCTTACAACATCTGTACAAAAACCTGGAGCAAGCAGCAAAACATGACTATGGTCAGAAAGGTACGTGTCTGCTCAATACACTGGGTCACGCTGCTATATATATGTTTTTTTTTTAAGAAGTAATTTCAGATCTATCAGGAACTTTAATTGCCTACGGATCCATGGAGGTCTGGGTCCCTGAGACACCCACCAATCGCTCCATAGACCCCCGAACAGCCGTGTCTACGAAGCCTGTCTCCTGAGGGTCTATTCAGTTTGGAGGTCTATTCAGTGATGCGTCCTGGCGATTTTGAGCGCAATCGCCGTCGGGTGTCAACTGATTTTGACAGCTGACACGCGTCACTCCCAGGGCTTTATCCCCCTAAATGCTGCAATTGATATCGATCACAGCATTTAGAAGCCACGCAGAGGAAGGGCGCCCCCTCTGCCCTCCAATCAGCACTCCCACGACGTCATCAAGGAGGTCCGATCGTTGCCATAATGGCCCTATGTCGTCCTGACTTTTCTAATGCATAGCAATGCTCCTTCATTTAAATGCTTTATAGCGGTGATCAGATTGCAAAAAGTGAGTGTCCAACTATGGGACTAAGTAAAAAAAAAAAGTTGTAAAAATATTTTTTAAAAAATAATAAAAATATATCGTACCCATAAATAAATATTTTTATGTAAAAAAAAAAAAAAAAATGCACACGAGTTATCACCGCGTCCGGAACGACCCAGCCTATGAAACTGTCTCACTATGGCTAGGTTCACATTTGCGGATGGGCGAGCTGCGGAGGTCTGCGAACTTCGTGAAGCTCCGCCCACTGACGCACCTCCTCCGGTCAGCTTCGCCTATGTACGCATACTTCTGCATGCGGCCTGCGTACCCTACCTTTAACATTGGGTATGCAGGTCGTGCGGATGTATGCGGATGCCTCCACATGCGTCGTTTTGACGATGCGGCAACCGCATCAAATTCCATCCTCAAAACGACGCATGCTGAGGCATCCGCATACATCCGCATGACCTGCGTACCCAATGTTAAAGGTAGGGTCTGTAGACCTCCGCAGCTCGCCCATCCGCAAATGTGAACCTAGCCTTACTGTTCCCCTTCAGTAAACAGCTTAAAATAAAAACCACTATGCTTTTTATCATACTGCTGAACAAAAAGAGGAATAATCACTATCAAAAAGACGAATGTAAATAAACATGGTATCATTGAAAACGTCATCTTGTCTTGCAAAAAAGAAGCCGCCATATAGCTCCATCACCAGAAAAATAAAAGTTATAGCTCTAAGAATAAAGCGAAGCAAACAAAATTTCATTGTTTAAAAGCACCATAACAGGAAAAAAGGTATTTGTTCATTCTGCCTCCCAAAAAATAGAAATCAAAAGCGATCAAAAATAAAAACATCAACTTTTCCCACACGAAAAAAACCATCACGGGAATCTGTTGCTAGAAATATGGAAAAAATTATAGCTCTCAAAATGTGGTGATGCAAAAACTAGTTTTTGTAATAAAAAGCATCTTAGTGTGTGACAGATGCCAAACATAAAAACTCAGTATAAATCTGGTATCGCTGTAATCGCACCGACCCGAAGAATAAAGTCCCCTAATCACTTATACTGCACGAGGAAAGATGTAAAAAATAAATGAAACCAATTCTTTACCTGCTGTTGATTTGTTCATTCTTCTCAAAGATCGAATTAAGGCTCGGCACACATTTATTCTTCGCTGAGCGCTTTTGTGTTAATCTATGAAATATGCGATTAATAGGGAACCCCCAGCTGAAGATTCCCTATAATGCGGCAGATCGAGGCACTGTGGACGCCGTCTGACCTGTGATCCAGCGGTGTCCGTCTTTTTAGGAATGCATAAAAGCGCGGTCCACCACAGTTTTGTGCATTTCTGAAAAGGACAACACTTACAGAGACCAGCCGGAGTCCAGAGTAAGTCTGCTGCCTCATTATAGTGAACGGATCCCTCGCGGGTTTCATCTGAATCATGTCACTCAGAGATTTAGATGGAAATCCCGATGTAAGCGCTCAGCGTAGAGCGCAGGATAAATGTGATACCAAATATTATGTAAAATGTTCCCAATAAAAGCTTCAACTCAATCCACAATAAAAGCAAGTCCCCACTCAGATCTGTCATCTGTTAACAGAAATATACGGGGATTCCACGTTATTGGTAGCACAAAGGCTCTGGAAAAAACACATTCAGCAGAAATTTGGGGACAAGTTTTGGTGACATTTTTGCCCAATTCCCCTTATGAAAATGTAAAATCTGGGGCTAGAACTAAATTTCTCCTTCGTCTCATTGGGGGACACAGACTGTGGGTGTGTGCTACTGCCGTCTGGAGGCCGACACTAAGTATACAAAAAACAAGTTAGCTCTTCCTCCGCCGCATACACCCTCGCCCCGATAGCGGGCGGAAACCAGTTTTTGCTTAGTGTCTGATGGAGGCACACGCAGTCTGGGTCTCTCCAGACTATTTTTTTTTTTTAAACATTTTCTTACTATGAAGAGGAGACAGGGGCGACGGACCCTATTGAAAGGGTCCGATCTCCCCCAAACAACAACGGGCGAGCACGCGCGAGTATCCCTCCGCGTATCCTTTCCCGCACCGAGGAACATCTCTGGGACTTTTCCCCAGACATCTATTTTTTCTTTTTTATTTTAAAGAAGATATGACAGGGGCAACGCATCCTATTGAAAGGATCCGATTTCCCCAAACCATCAACGGGCGACCACGTGCGAGTGTCCCTCCACGTTCTGTCTCCCGCGACGTGGGACAATAGGCCAGACTTAGCCCTGTCCACCCCTAGGTAGCGAAACCATGGGCTTGCACAGAGGCACAAGACTAGTCTGTGCGGCCCCACGGCTACACCAACGCCAGGTGGAGGTACTGCGTGGTGGCGGACGGTCCCTCTCCTCGCCCAGCCAAGGCGGACGGAGCTTAGGGTGCCTGCACCGTCCGAAGATATGGGTTACCTCAGGGTAAAGGTACTGTCACACTTAGCGATGTACCAGCGATCCCGACCAGCGATATGACGCGGTCAGAATCGCTGGTACATCGCTAAGTGGTCGCTAGTGAGCTGCCACACAGGCAGATCTCACCAGCGACATCACTGGGGACGGGGGTTGCTACTTACCTGTCACACTAGGCGATCCTGACGTCCTCCCGCCCGGCTCCACGCGTCGCTCGTCGTCACAGCAGGAAGCGCCGCAGGAAGCTGACGACGAGAAACAGTCCTGAACGTTCTCGCGCGATCAGCGATAACCAGCGGGTCGTAGGTAAGTATCACACACAGAGATATCGCTAGCAATATCGCTATAACGTCACTAGTTATAGCGATATTGCTAGCGATATCTCTTAGTGTGACTGGCCCTTAAGCAGGGCTCCTGGGCAGCGGGAGGTTTCCAGGCCAGGGCTGCGGCGTACTCTCCAGGGGCTGGAGTGGCTCCCCTCTCCTGCCTGCAGGCAGAGCAGGAGGGCTTCCTCAGCGCGGCAGGGGCAGCGGCGTGTTCCCCTTCTCCCTTGCCACGGCCGTCTACAGTGGCCGGGCTGGGGAAGGAGCGCACGTGGCTGAGTAGACGCCATTTAGAGCGCCAGTTCCGGGGCGAGGTAGGCCGTGGGGAAGAGGGCTCAAATTTAGCCCACGGCTTCGGCCTAGGCCGCGGGGGAGGCCCACCCCCCGGTGCGGCGGGGAAGGCCCGCCCCCCGGTGCGGCGGGCGGGCAGGGCCGAAATTTAGTCCGCGGCGTCGGCCTAGGACGCAGGGGGAAGGCCCGCCCCCCAGCGTGACGTCAGATCCGGCGCCCGCTCCCCGACGTGACATCAGATCCGGATAAAATGGAGGCCCCGGCGTCAGAATGGGATAGGCCGCGGTCAGGACGCATCACAGCCTACCCAGGGAGACCAGCAGCTGGGAGTGAGCAGCAGCAGCACGGGGAGACAGCAGGAGCTCGGGTAAGTGCGACCCCATCTTGGCCACACTAGGGCAGGTTGTCCTCCTTCTCATACCCCTGGATGCCGTAAGAAAAAAAAAAAATAGAAAAAGGGTTTTTTTCTGGCCGTTTGTTCCGCAGTATGTCTGGAAAAGGGAAGAAACACACCTTCCTTTATACCGCATGCGTTTCCTGTGGGGCTGTGTTCACGCGAGCGCAGACTATTAAGATATGTGAGGCCTGTAGTTCCGAACGCACCCAGGAGCCCTCCCCGCTAACGTAGCCCAGGGGGTCGGAGCCCCCGGAATGGGCGTTATCACTGTCTCGGTCTATGGCTTCACTTACGAAGGCGATCGAGACCCTTCAGGCCCCGGATAGGGGTAGAGACAACGGCTCTCCGGTTTGGGAAGGTTCATCCACCTCACATGAGCCGCCGGCCTGCAGGGGCCGTACCCTCTCTAAGGAGACGTACAGGGAAAGAACCCATATGGCGTCTCCGGGCCCCTCCGGTGCTTCGGCATCTGTGAGTGCGGCGTCTCGCTCTCCATCACCATTGTCTGAGAGCGAGCAGAGTTCGGATGAGGACAGGCAGGAAGCCTTGGATCTGGATATACCCGGGTGTCGGGAGACAGTAGACAGTCTCATTGAGGCCGTCAATCAGACTCTTGGTATTGAGGAGGACGTCTCCCTGACCGCAGGGCATAAAATATCTTTTAAAAAGGCCAGGCGCCCACATAGGGTGTTTAGCACTCATCCAGAATTCGAGGACACGGTGCAGCGGCACAGGGAACGCCCAGACAAGCGTTTTTCAGGGCAGAAAACGCTAGAGACAAGGTACCCGTTTGCACCAGAGTTCTGTAAAGAGTGGGCTGAATCTCCGATTGTGGATCCCCCAGTGTCACGCCTGGCTTCAAGATCGTTGTTATCGGTGCCTAGTGGTTCACGCCTGGCTTCAAGATCGTTGTTGTCGGTGCCTAGTGGTTCTTCCATTAAGGACCCACGGATCGGCTCATAGAGGGTCTAGCCCGCTCGGTGTATGAGGCATCGGGGTCAGCGCTTTTGTCTTCGTTCGCAGCAACATGGGTGGCCAAGGCCATGATGTCGTGGTCGGAGTCTTTGAACAAAGTCCTGCAGGACAGAGACTTGCCGGTAGAGGTGTCTGAGATAGCAAATCAGATCTCGATGGCAGGAGACTATCTAATTAATGCATCCTTGGATGCGGCTAATTGCGCGGCGCTAGCCGCTGCAAACGCTATCGCCATTAGGAGAGCCTTGTGGCTAAGGCTATGGCGGTCCTATTCGATTTCTAAAAAGTCGTTCACATCTCTGCCTTATCAGGGTAATCGGCTTTTTGGAGAGAAGCTAGACAAGCTTATTTTAGATGCCACAGGGGGAAAGAGTAGCTTTCTCCCACAGCAGAAGAGCAGACCGCCCTTTCGTCAACCACAGGTGCGCTTTCGAGCATTTTGCGCCCCAGGATGGGCATCAGCGGCCGGTTCTACTGCCCTGGCTCGTCACAACCAAGACAGAGAGCGCCAGGTCACGTATAGAGCCAACCCGCTGGGGAGGATGCGGGGCCGTCCACCCAGGTCAAGGGGAGCTAGGTCCCAAAGGCCCTCTACAAAATGACTTGAGGCATCAGGTACCCGAGGACAGCAGAGTAGGCGGTCGTCTGCTCAGGTTCCGCCACATCTGGGTCAAGGTGGCACACGGCGCATGGGTGGCGGAATTGGTGTCATTCGGGTACAAAATAGTTTATCGGACACCCTCCAAGGAGATTTTTTCAATCCCATCTTCCAAAATTGCAATCCCGGGCAGAGGCATTGCTAGGGGCCATCAGGATTCTTCTGTACAACAGGGTCATTATCCCGGTACCAGAGGGCGAAGAGGCCCAGGGATTTTATTCCAACCTGTTCGCAGTCCCCAAGAAGGACGGAACAGTAAGACCGGTTTTGGACCTAAAGCTCCTAAACAGGTTCATCAAGGTCAGGCACTTTCGGATGGAATCCCTCCGGTCAGTGATATCGGCCATGGAGCAGGGAGAATATTTGGCCTCAATCGATGTTCAGGATGCCTACCTGCACATCCCTATTTTTCATCCGCATCAGAAGTTCCTTCGTTTTGCGATAAATGGCCGGCATTTCCAGTTTGTGGCTCTGCCGTTCGGGTTGGCCACGGCACCCAGGGTTTTCATGAAGGTGATGGTGGTCGTTATGGCCATTCTTCATTCTCGGGGCATAGTAGTGCTGCCATACTTGGACGACCTGTTAGTGAAAGGACCGTCTTTTCAGGCATGCGAGGAGAATGTCGGCATCACGCTGGATACCCTATCCCGCCTGGGATGGTTAGTCAATGGGAAGAAGTCATGTCTTACCCCGGCTCAGAGGATTCCATTCCTAGGGATGATTTTCGACACTTCCCAAGGGTTGGTAATTCTCCCACAAAACAAGGCCCAGGCGCTCCGGCGGGGGGTTCGGAGTCTTCAGCGGCCAAGCCCTCACACGATTCGATTTGGGATGAGGGTGCTAGGGAGGATGGTAGCAGCAATAGAAGCAATCCCGTTTGCGCAGTTTCATCTTCTCCCCCTGCAGCATGCTCTTTTAGCAGCATGGGACAGGAGTCCTTTCTCCCTGGATCATCAGTGCAGGTTGTCCCTTCAGGTCCGGCGGGCACTGCAATGGTGGACGCGCGACTCCTCTCTCCTTCAGGGGAAACCCTTTCCTCCAGATCAATGGCTGGTGGTTACAACCGACGCAAGTCTTATCGGTTGGGGAGCAGTGTTTTGTCATCACACAGCACAGGGGCAGTGGTCTCCCCAGGAGGCCCTTCTGCCGATCAACTTGTTGGAGATTCGAGCAGTGCGGTTGGCGTTGCAGCATTTTCAGCACTGGCTAGTGGGTCGCCCAGTCCGGGTCCAGTCAGACAACGCCACGGCAGTGGCGTATGTGAATCACCAGGGAGGCACGCGCAGCAGGGCAGCCATGCGCGAGATAGAACACGTACTCCGTTGGGCCGAGAGGCACCACTCAGTAATTTCAGCGGTCCATATACCAGGCGTGGAAAATTGGGCAGCAGATTTCCTGAGTCGGCAGGGGGTCGTGGCCGGAGAATGGTCCCTGCACCCCGAGGTTTTCCAGCAGATTTGCCAACGGTGGGGAACTCCGGACGTGGATCTGATGGCTTCCAGAGAGAACGCCAAGGTAGACAGGTTTGTTGCCCTGTCTCAGGACCCGCGAGCGATTGCAGCGGATGCGTTGGTTTTTCCATGGAGCCAGTTTCGGCTCCCGTACCTGTTTCCCCCTCTGCCTCTTCTCCCGAGGATAATCAGGAAGATCAAGAGGGAGAGGGTTCCGGCAATTCTGCTGGCCCCAGACTGGCCCCGTCGAGCCTGGTACGCGGATCTGGTACAGCTCCTCGCAGACGTGCCATGGCGTCTACCGGAACGGCCAGACTTACTGTCCCAGGGGCCGAATCTACCGCCTGAACTTAGGGGCCCTGTGTTTGACGGCATGGCCGTTGAGTCCTGGGTCCTGACCCAGGCGGGGTTTGGGCGTGAGGTGGTAGCCACGATGATTAACGCCAGGAAGACGCCCTCGGCGAGGATCTGTCATGGTACCTGGAAGGTTTTCTTTCTCTGGTGTCGAGAGCACGGGGTTGCGCCTTTGTCCTTCTCGGTTCCCAACATTCTGGCCTTTCTGCAGTCAGGACTGGACGCAGGGTTGGCTCCGAGTTCCCGGAGGAGACAGATCTCGGCCTTGTCTGTTCTGTTCCAGCGAAAGATCGCTAGCATTATGCAGGTCAAAAGTTTCATTCAGGGAGTCTCGCATCTAGTGCCCCCCTTTAGAGCTCCCTTAGATGCCTGGGACCTTAATCTGGTGCTGGGGGCCCTGCAGGAAGCTCCTTTTGAGCCATTGCAGGAGGTCGGATTGCCATACCTTACCAGGAAGGTCGTGTTTTTGGTAGCAATAACCTCTATTAGGCGGGTCTCGGAGCTGGCAGCCCTATCCTGTAGAGCACCGTTTCTGACCCTGTTTAAGGATAAGGTAGTCTTGAGACCACCTCCACCGTTCCTGCCGAAGGTGGTGTCCTCGTTCCATATTAATGAGGACATCGTTTTGCCTTCATTTTGTCCAGCTCCAGTACACAGAGTTGAGAAGGCGCTCCACACGCTGGACCTGGTGAGGGCCCTCAGGAGGTATGTGTCGAGGACAGCGCCTTTTCGCCAGACAGATTCGTTGTTTGTGATCCCTGAAGGGCGCAGGAAGGGGTTCGCAGCCTCACAGTCGACCATAGCCAGATGGATTCGCCTTACTATTCAAGAGGCTTACCGTATTAGAGGCACGCCGGTTCCACCTGGAATAAGGGCACACTCGACTCGGGCAGTGGGCGCTTCGGCATCAGGCTTCGGCAGAGCAGGTATGCAAGGCGGCAACGTGGTCAAGCCTGCACACGTTCTCTAAACATTACAACGTACATACGCAGGCTTCGTCGGATGCGAGCCTGGGTAGGAAGATTCTCCAGGCAGCAGTGGCACACCTTTGAACAGGTAGGCATGCGGTGTAGATTGATGAGTTGCTCCCACCCAGAGACTGCTTTGGGACGTCCCACAGTCTCTGTGTCCCCCAATGAGACGAAGGAGAAACAGGGATTTTTGTGAGTACTCACTGTATAATCCTTTTCTCCGAGACGCTCATTGGGGGACACAGCACCCACCCTGATAGCCAGTTGGCTTTTGTTTATTTTTGATGGGTATAAACCCTGATTTTGTAGGGTGGTCCTTTTTTTTTTTTTCAGACATATAATTTTCTGCGGTAGAGCTAAATTGCTGTCAGCTTTTCCGACGGCTTTGGCACTAAACTGGTTTCCGCCCGCTATCGGGGCGAGGGTGTATGCGGCGGAGGAGGAGCTAACTTGTTTTTTTGTATACTTAGTGTCGGCCTCCAGACGGCAGTAGCACACACCCACAGTCTCTGTGTCCCCCAATGAGCGTCTCGGAGAAAAGGATTTTACGGTGAGTACTCACAAAAATCCCTGTTTTGATGGTAAAAATGTAATTCTTTTTTCTTCAATGCCCAATGGTATAAAATTCTGTGCCGTCACTATGATCACTGCACCCCTAGATGAATTCATTGAGCAGTATAATTCTTGGTTCTATAGTGCTAGGCATTTTTTAAACTTCTGCAGGAGAAAAAAAAAGTCTCAAAAACTCAGCAAAGTGGTGGGTTTCCCATAGAAATAGGGAGAGTTGTCCATGCGCCATTGAAGCGATTTTTGAGTAGGATTTTGAATGAGGTCCGTGCAAAGTCGACAGTCATTGCTGACAAACTCCGACTTTGAGGAGGAGAAATGTTGTCAATTCAAAAATTTCCAGGAGGAATTAGAGTAACGACAAAGAAATAGCGGTCCAGAGTTATTCCATGGGGAATACAATCATTTACTACAGCAGAGATGCCAGGAGAGGTGACAGATCCTTTTTAACTCTGTCCAAACGCAAGTATTAGTACATCCTGTGTCAGGTGTACATGTATGGAGCGGGATCAGGAGGTGAGCCTGTAACAGCAGCAACCAGAGCGTGCAACTTCCTGCTGTTTAGCCATTTAAATGCCACTGTTCATCTCTTAGAAGGGCTGTGTCCCCCTTTTGGTGACTCTGAAATAAATGTGAATTTCAGACACGACAGACCTTGTTGTTCACTTTTTTGGGGGGCTTTTGTGGATTGATTACAGATCGGCTGCTACGCAACAATGAAGAAGAAGATCTACGCCATGGGAGGGGGGTCCTACGGGAAGCTGTTTGAGTCCGTTGAGTGTTACGACCCCAAAACTCAGCAGTGGACGGCCATCTGCCCCCTGAAGGAGAGAAGGCGAGTATACCTGAAAAATGACTTTGTGCCAGGTCGCAGATTCGTGTTCTGTTTCTCATAGTGATCTCTCGACAGGTTTGGCGCAGTCGCCTGCGGAGTCGGCATGGAGCTTTACGTGTTCGGCGGGGTTAGAAGCCGTGAAAACGAACAGAACAGCGAGATGGTGGCCTGTAAATCCGAGTTCTACCATGACGACTTTAAACGGTGCGGTGACACATTAATAAGTATTGTGCTTTCTTGTAGAAGTCTTTAGGGGCTCGGTCGCGTGTAGTGGTATACCGCCATCTAGTGTTCAGGACGGTCACTGGTATAACTTGGTGTACAATGTTATATGTAACCTCACATCGTGTCACACTTGCCAAATGCAAGAAGTGTTTATAATATTTATTACAGATTTATACAATTATTGCTCCACCCTTAAGTGTTTCTTTTTCTTTATCGCCTTATTGGGGGACACAGAATACCATGGGTGTATGCTGCTGCTGCTAGGAGGCTGACACTATGCAAAAACAAGAAAATTAGCTCCTCCCCGGCAGTATACACCCACCGACAGGCACCAAGCACCTCAGTTTGTGCTTAGTTTCTGTAGGAGGCGGACCGGGATCTCCCCAGATCCGCAGTTATTAATCCAATTTTTCCTTTCAGGGTTTAGTTTGAACTTTTTAATCCTTTCTTCTTTTATCTTTTAGGTTTTTTCCGTTGGGAAACAGGGTATACTTATCACCCTGATTTCCTATATCATGCGGCTGAGCGAGCAGTGTGGTGTCACCCACATCGCAACTCTCAGTACCGCAGGCAGGACTTTTCCCTATCACCTTCCGGTGATAAGGGTTGCGGACAGGTGGCTGGTCCTTGCCGAATCCCCCTCCTCACCCCTCTCTCGGGACAGGGCTGAGAGGAAGACGGCGATCGCAGGTGGTTCAAGCCGTCTTCTGCAGGATGCGGGTACAGAGGACTCCCTTCCCCCCAGCGGCCTGCCGTTTCCCCGTGGGCCCCTGTGGTCATCCTCTTCAGGGACGTCAGGTAAGTGCCTGTACGTTCCCTCCGGCCCCGCATAGGCTTCAGTGCATGGGAGAAGTTGGACCTTGGGATTACAGGTCCACAGATTTTGAATCTCCCGCCCTTTCTGCCTGCCGCGCGCTCACACAGCTGTTTGCGTCCCTTCCCCTTTTCTCGTCAGGGAGACTCTGGGGATCCCTTCACTCACCGCAGCAGCGTCGCAAGCAGGGGACC
Source organism: Dendrobates tinctorius (assembly GCF_039654945.1). Classification (NCBI taxonomy): domain Eukaryota; kingdom Metazoa; phylum Chordata; class Amphibia; order Anura; family Dendrobatidae; genus Dendrobates; species Dendrobates tinctorius. The sequence continues at coordinate 6,243,522 of NW_027361677.1, forward strand.
GCTGTCATATTGCTTCCTGAGCGCGGTATGTCGGGGTAGGCATGGGTTGCAGCGCCGTCACTTTCACTTTCCCTCAGCGAGGGGAATTTCTCTGCTCCCTCCTCCCTTCCTGAGCGCGCTCTTTTCAGCGCGCCTTTTCTAGCCCATCACAGGGCTTCTTTCTCTTTGAGATGCCAGCCTCCCCTTTCTGTCATGCCCTCTCCGTCGCTGTTAGCCAATCACGGCGCAGCCGCTAAGCTCCGCCCCCATCTTCCAGCACAAGGATTTCCTGGTTTTTCACTCCTTCCTGCGCTGCTTGGGGGACACTTCGGCGTTTCTTCTGCTGCTCGCACAGAATCTCTGTAGGCTCGGCTCTGGGACAGGGATTAGCTCTCCTCGGCAGTTATTCCCTAATTTCTGCGGCCAGTCAGTGCAGTTCACTTATGCCCAACCCTTCAGGGGATCTCTGCTTCAGGCCCACCGCTACCTATTACGCCTGTGCGCGCTGTAAAAAGAAGTGGGCATCGTGTCAGTCGTCCCCATTCTGCCCCCCCTGCAGTCCTTCCAATATGTCAGCATCTCAGGAACGCACAGAGTCCCGGGCGGAGGGCGCTCTTCCCTCCTCTCTCCCCCCGGAGTGGGCCGTTACAATGTCACAGTCTGTCTCTGACTTGACAAAAGTATCACAGTCGCTGGTCCAGGTCTTAGAACGATTACCTCAGCTATCCTCAGCCACCTCTGCCCCGACCACCTCTCGGGGTGAGTCGTCCGCACCTGACCGCGACCTTCAGAGAGACAGACAGGGAAGGACTTCTAGGAAGCGGGCTCTGTCCACTTCGTCTTCAAGCTCGCAGGGCCCTTCCGCTCCCAGGCCTCCTTCCTCGGATGACAGCCTTCAGTCAGGCGATGATTCTCATTCGGAAGCTAGCTCAGAGGGGAACAGCGTTTCTAAAACGCGGGACATGGTCGATAGTCTTATTGCAGCTATCTTCCAGACACTGAAACTTAAACAGGATGAGGCTCCAGCTCAGGAAAGCTCGGTTCTCCTTAGACGAGCCAGACCTCCGTCCCGAACCTTTCCCAATCACAACGATTTCGATACTACCTTATCCAAACACTGGGAGCGCCCTGAGCAACGTTTCTCAGGCCGCAAGTATTTGGACGTTCTGTACCCCTTTGACGCAGAACTGCTCTCAATGTGGTCCAAGGCTCCAGAGGTAGATCCTCCAGTATCCCGGATAGCCTCTAAAACGGTGCTCTCTCTGCCAGACGGGGCATCGCTCAAAGATCCTACTGACAGGCAGATTGAATCTCTGGCTAAGTCTATCTTTGAGGCATCTGGCGCCTCTCTCTGCCCTATTTTCGCATCCGCCTGGGTGGCGAAGGTCATTTCCGCTTGGGCAAAAATTCTTCGCAGAGGCATCTTAGCGTCAGCTCCTCAAGACGAATTGGCAGATCTTGCAGATCAGATTAACCAGGCGGGAAAATACCTTTTGGCCGCCTCCTTGGACGCGGCCGGCTGCGTAGCAAGGGCTAACAGCAACATAGTAGCTGTACGCCGAGTCCTTTGGCTAAAATGGAATGCGGACACTACTTCGAAAAAGTCGCTTACCAATCTGCCATTCCATGGTTCTAGGCTCTTTGGAGCAAAGCTGGATCAGATAATTTCCAATGCCACTGGAGGTAAAAGTACTTCCCTTCCCCAGTCTCGACCAAAACGTCCCTTCAACAGAAGGGGGTTTCGACCATTCAGGCCCTTTCGTCCCTTCTCTGCCACGGAGAGAGCCACTCAACAGGATCGGCCGCCTGCCACCAGGGAGCGGGATCAGAGGAAACCTTCCTACAAACCCGCTCCTCGCTGGAGATCTAGAGGACAATATTCCAGATCTGCAGGAGCCAATTCCGGCAGATTTTCGTCTAAGTGACGGGTCACCCCCACCTGGAATTTCTTCCAGGGTGGGCGGCAGACTTTCCTTTTTCGCGGATGCTTGGCTGTCCGTTGTAGACGACGCTTGGGTCAGAGAACTCGTCGCATCCGGTTACAAAATCGAATTTGCTTCACTCCCGAACAGACGGTTTTTCCGGTCTCGGCCTCCGCGACAGCGGGCCCAGATTCCGGGTTTTCTGCAGGCCATTTCCTCCCTTCTTTCCGCCGGAGTCATTGTTCCCGTTCCCTCAGACGAACGGTTTTCCGGGTTCTACTCCAATCTCTTTGTAGTCCCGAAGAAAGACGGCTCTCTTCGTCCTATTCTGGACCTCAAATTGCTCAATCGCCACGTGAAGATTCTTCATTTCAGGATGGAGTCTCTTCGGTCAGTGATTGCTTCCATGGAGCCCGGGGAATTTCTCTGCTCGGTGGACATTCGGGATGCCTATCTGCACATTCCAATATGTGTGCAACGTCAGAAGTATCTTCGATTTGCGTTTCAGGGAGACCACTTTCAGTTCACAGCTCTTCCTTTCGGCCTGGCTTCAGCGCCCCGGGTTTTCACGAAGGTGATGGCGACCGTCATGGCCATCCTTCGCTCCAGAGGGATCCTCATCATCCCTTATCTGGACGATCTTTTGATCAAGGGTTTGTCTCGCCAGGACTGTCTCCGGAGCCTTCAGATAACCCTGGACACTCTCAGCCGCCTAGGTTGGCTGGTCAACAAGGAGAAGTCCATTCTGATCCCCACCCAGCGTCTGACCTTTCTGGGTATGGAATTCGACACGGAGCTAGCCCGTGTTTTTCTTCCAAAGGAAAAATTTACAACTCTGTCCAAGGGCATCAGAACTCTCAAGAGGCATGCTCCCATTCCCATTCGGTTCTACATGAAGGTCCTGGGGAAGATGGTGGCCTCCATGGAAGCAGTGCCCTTTGCGCAGTTTCACCTTCGCCCCCTCCAGCTGTCTCTGCTTTCAGCCTGGGACAAGACCACGAGGTCCTTGGACCGTCCTATTCGGCTTCCTCTCAGAGTGAGGCAGTCTCTCACTTGGTGGCTACAGCCAGCGTCAGTCCTCCAAGGGAGGTCCTTCCTTCCGCCTCAGTGGCGAATCATCACCACCGATGCGAGCCTTCTAGGATGGGGAGCCGTGTTCCATCAGAAAGCGGCCCAAGGCCGCTGGAAGCCACAGGAGTCTCTCCTTCCAATCAATCTTTTGGAGATCAGGGCAATTTTTCCTGGCCCTTCTTCACTGGCAGCCCCTCCTCTCCGGCAAGCCGGTCCGTATTCAGTCGGACAACGCCACGGCCGTGGCGTACATAAACCATCAGGGGGGCACGCGCAGCAAACAAGTAATGTTAGAAGTGGCCAAGATATTCCGCTGGGCAGAACGTTACGTTCCGACGATCTCCGCCGTCCATATTCCAGGGGTGGAAAATTGGGCAGCCGACTTTCTGAGTCGCCAGGGCCTAGCGTCCGGCGAATGGTCCCTGCACCCCGCGGTTTTCTCTCAGATATTCGACCGTTGGGGCACCCCGGATGTCGATCTCATGGCATCTCGGATGAACGACAAGGTTCCGCAGTTCGTAGCCAGGTCCAGGGACCCTCTAGCCGTCGCATGCGACGCACTGGTGACTCCGTGGTCCCAGTTTCAACTTCCGTATCTGTTCCCGCCTCTGGCATTGATCCCTCGGGTGGTCAAAAAGATAAAATCGGAAGGCGTACCAGTGATTCTAGTCGCTCCAGATTGGCCAAGACGGCCTTGGTACGCGGAACTGGTCAACATGCTCGCGGACGTTCCCTGGAGGCTTCCGGACCGTCCAGACCTTCTCTCGCAAGGCCCCCTTTACCACGAGAATTCTCAGTCTCTGAGTTTGACGGCATGGCCGTTGAGACCGCAATTCTGAAGGAATCCGGTCTGTCCAGTCAGGTTATTCAAACTATGATCAGAGCCAGGAAACCAGCCTCTTCCCGCATTTACTATAGGTACTGGAAGGCTTTTTTCCGTTGGTGCGATGATAAGAGTCTTTCCAATGTCTTTTTCTATCCCGTCTATCCTAGGGTTTCTTCAGGCTGGGTTAGACGCGGGTCTGTCCCTCAGTACGCTCAAGGGCCAGGTTTCCGCTCTCTCTATCCTCTTCCAAAGAGAGATAGCTTCTCTACCACAGGTCAAGACCTTTCTACAAGGGGTTTCCCACGTGGCTCCCCCTCATCATTCGCCAATAGACCCATGGGATCTCAACCTCGTCCTTAGCGCGCTCCAGAAGGCGCCGTTCGAGCCTCTCCAGGACATTCCTTTGTCCCTTCTCTCTTGTAAGGTCACCTTTCTGATCGCCATTTCATCCATCAGAAGAGTTTCTGAATTGGCGGCCTTGTCATGTCGTTCCCCTTACCTCATTCTCCATCAGGACAAAGCCGTCCTCAGGCCCGTTCCTTCTTTTCTTCCAAAGGTGGTTTCCGCTTTCCATATCAATGAGGATATCGTCCTTCCTTCTTTTTGTCCGGCTCCATCTCATCCTCTTGAGAAGTCTCTCCACAAACTGGACGTAGTTAGAGCCCTGCGTGTCTATCTTGCCAGGACCTCTTCCTTTCGTCTGTCCGATTCCTTGCTGATCATCTCTGAAGGTTGCCAGAAGGGCCTTCCGGCTTCCAAATCCACGATCGCTCGCTGGATTCGTTCTACCATTCTGGAAGCGTATCGTCTTCAGGAAAAGCGGCCCCCTCCGGGAGTAAGAGCTCATTCCACCCGGGCTGTGGCGGCTTCGTGGGCTGCTCGTCACCAGGCCTCGGCCATGCAAATTTGCAAGGCTGCAACCTGGTCATCTTTGCACACCTTCACGAGGTTCTACAGGGTTCATACCCAGGCTTCGTCTGATGCTGTGGTTGGTAGGAAGGTTCTGCAGGTGGCGGTGGCTCACCGGCCGACCTGAGCCTTTCGGTTACTTTCGTTCCTTTTTGCTGTTCCCACCCTTGGGACTGCTTTGGGACGTCCCATGGTATTCTGTGTCCCCCAATAAGGCGATAAAGAAAGATGGATTTTTGGTTCTTACCGTAAAATCTCTTTCTTGGAGCCTTCATTGGGGGACACAGCACCCTCCCTGTTTAAGTTGTACCGTGTTGGGTCTTAGAGTCCCTTGTTGGGTTGGTACATATGGTTCGAGTTTTTCTCGTTGCTTCTCCTACTGCTTTTTCACCAACTGAGGTGCTTGGTGCCTGTCGGTGGGTGTATACTGCCGGGGAGGAGCTAATTTTCTTGTTTTTGCATAGTGTCAGCCTCCTAGCAGCAGCAGCATACACCCATGGTATTCTGTGTCCCCCAATGAAGGCTCCAAGAAAGAGATTTTACGGTAAGAACCAAAAATCCATCTATTATGATCACCCATAAAACTCATTGCTGTGCCGCCAACTCTCTTGTATGGTTTGCACCGTTGGTAGGAGTTCTCAGCTCCATGTCATGTCCATTTTTCCCACAAGAAAAAACTTGTGCAGCATCTTTTCTTAGAATTTGATTATTCACTGTTCCTCTGTTACTCCTATTGCAAATGTATGAATAACCTGACAACTGGGCGTTACTAGATAGAGGTGCCCTCCAAACTTTCCCACGGTCCAATCAGTGTTGACTGTGTAGGGATGCGCCCACTTTGATAAGTAAAGATGGTGATACCCACTTGTCAATTTTTTTTTTTTTTCAAACATTTCTAAAAAGAATAACCGAGGAGCAATGCAATCATCACATCTACAAACACAACTATACAGTCATGCCCAGAAGTATTGGCACCCTTGAAATATATATAATATAAGTGTTTCTCCCAGAACATAATTGCAATTCCACATTTTTTGTTATACGCATGTTGCTTTCCTTTTGTGTGTATTGGAACAACAGGAAAAAAAGAAAAATTAAACATTTCATACAAACAACAAAAAATGGTCCGGAGAAAATTGTCGATATCTTTCCAAAATTGTGGGTAAACAACTTTGTTTCAAGCATGTAATGCTCGTTCCAAATAACCTGTGGCAAGTAACAGGTGTGGGCAATATGAAAATCACCTGATACCAGATAAAAGGGGGTGAAGCAGTCACAATCTTTGCATTGTGTCTGTGTGAGCCACACTAAGCATGGAGAACAGAAAGAGAAGAAAACTGACTGAGGACTAGGGAATCAAAATTATTGAACAATATCAACAATCTCAAAGTGACAAGTCCATCTCCAGAGATCTTGATGTTCATTTGTCCATGATGCACAACATACTCAAGACTACAACCCATTCCACTGGAGCTAATCCCACCCACCCGACATGGACCACAGAGAAAAATTTAGCTTGTCAAAATGTACGGTAGTAATCAATTCTTCTGGGAAAAGTGTCTAGTGGACAGATGAAAACAAGATAGAACTTTTTGGTAAAGAAAATCATTCTACTGTTCACTGAAAATGGAATGAAGCCTATAAAGAAAAGAACACAGTACCTACAGTCAAATATGGTGGAAGTTAAAAGATGTTTTGGGATTGCTTTGCTGCCTCTGGCACTGGATTCCTTGATGGTGTGCAAGGCATCATGAAATCTTAAGATTACTGAAGGATTTTGGGTGGCAATGTAGTGTGCAGTATCAGAAACCTGGATTTGCGACCTAGGTCAAGAAAATGACCCCATACATACTTCATGAAGCCCCAGAAATAGATGGAAACAAAGCGCTGGAGAATTCTGAAGTGGCAGCAATGAGTCCGGATCCAAATCCTGTTGGGAGATCTTACAATTGCTACTGGGAGAAGGTGCCTCCAAATAATAGAGACCTGGAGCAGTTTACAAAAGAAGAGTGCTCCAAAATTCTAGTTGAGAGGTGTTAGAAGCTTATTGATGGTTACAGTTATTTATTCCAAAGGGTGCACAACCAAATATTAAGTTGAGGGTGCCAACAATTTTGTGCGGCACATTTTGGGGGTTTAGTGTGAAATTATCTTTAATTTGCCCTTTTTTCTTCTGTTTTTTTTGTGCTGTTTATATAGACACAAAGGAAATAAACCTGAGTATAACATAACATGTGTAACTGCCTGATCACTGGCGTGGCTGATAGACGGCATTCTGCAAATTGATTTGCACCAACTCGAGTACCTAATCTTTACCAATAGTGACTGTGGCCTATAAGCGTTTGGGAAGAGGGGAGGTGCCTCCACTCTTTTACTACCTTGTTTAATAGCTAATCATTCTAATTATTAGACCTACCCAGACTAGTAATAAAAAGCACAATATTTCTTATGGTCCGTTCTGTGTGATAAATACTCCTCTTCAGACGTGGCCAAAACTTTTGAGAATAACACAAATTTGGGATTTCACAAAGTTTGCGGCTTCATTGCTTTTAGATCTTTTGTCAGGTGTTTCTATAAAGTACTAGAAGGGGGTAATGTTTCTCCTTGTGTAGAGTGACAAGCCCAGCCTGGCATGTCAGTTTGAGGAGACTTGGAGGCCATGCATGCTCCTCTGGGATATTAAATATGGCAATTGTCTCTTCAGAGAAGAAGAGGACTAGAATTCAGAAGCAGCTAGAGTTTTAGTCCTCTTCCTCTCTGAAGAGACAATTTACATATTTAATTTCCCAGAGGAGCATGCATGGCCTATAAGTCTCCTCACACTAACATGCCAGGCATGGCTTGTCACTCTGCACAAGGAGAAATGTTAACCCTTAGATCATAGTTGTATTGACAAATATATAAAGTGTGTGCAAAGACTCAATATTTAAAGTGATGACCCTTAGGTTTCCAGATTTCTGCCCTTCATCCTGGCAGCTGGATTATCAGCTTCTGGGCCAAATCCTCACTGATGTCAGCCCATTCTTATCTTATCAGCGCTTGGAGTTGATCATAGGTTTTGTTTTCCTTTTGTCCTCCTGATTTTTGAGTATTGTTCACAGGTTCTCAATTAGGTTGAGATCTGGGCAGTTTTTGGCCATTGACCCAAAATGTCAATGTTTTGTTCACCAAGCCACTTAATTTTAACTTTTGCCTTGTGACTTTGGGCTGCGTGTTAGATCCCATTCTTTATTCATGTCAGATTTGTAAGGAAGCCCCTAGACGAGTGATCTCAGGAGGCTTTACTGTTGGCGGACACATGACACATGATGGTGCTCACCTTTTCTTCTTCGGACAAAAATTCAAAATGTCCCAAGCTGTTTTAAGGGGCTTTGTCAGAGAAAGTAACATTACCCCCGTCCTCTGCAGTCCAATCCCTGTACTTCCTGCAAAGTTACTTTCTCTGATTATGTCCCACCAGAATGTTTGGGACATCTCAAAGACTCATTGTTCAGAGAAGAAAAGTTGAACTCTGCCATGCCAACAGTAAGGCTGAGTTTACACGTTGCATTTTTTCCGCGTTTCCGCGGCGGTTTTAACCGCGCGATTTTGCCGCGAAAAATAAGCATCCCATGCATTCCTATGGGATTCCGCAATGCTGTGCTAATGCTGCGGTTTTTACCGCGGCGGAATCGCTTCGCGGTAAAAACCGCAGCATGCTCATTAATTTGCGGAATCGCGGCGATCCCGCACCCATAGGAATGCATTGTTCCGCTTACTTCCCGCATGTGGCTGTGCACACCATGCGGAAAGTAAGCAGAACAATTGCGGATGGTACCCACAGTCCGGAGGAGAGGAGACGGTCCTCCGGGCTTTGGGTACCATATCCCTGTAAAAAATAGAATTTAAAATAAAAAATATTGTTATTCTCACCCTCCGACGTCCCGCGCAGCCTTCCCGCCTCTCTCCACGCTCCGGTCCCAGTAGTCCTTTGCGAAAATGCTCGCGATGACGTCCGTTCTCGCGGGATCGCGAAGTCTCACGGTCATTCGCGCGACGTCATCGCGAATTACCGCGAGAACTGACGTCATCGCTGGCATTTTCGCAAAGGATTACTGGGAACGGAGCGTGGAGAGAGGCGGGAAGGCTGCGCGGGACGTCGGAGGGTGAGAATAACACCGTTTTTTTTTTTGTTTTTTTTTACATTCTATATTTTACTACTGATGCTGCATAGGCGGCCTCAGTAGTAAAAAGTTGGTCACACTCGTCAAACACTATGTTTGACGAGTGTGACCAACCTGTCAATCAGTTCTCCAAGCGATGCTACAGATCGCTTGGAAAACGCTAGCATTTTGCAAGCTAATTACGCTTGCAAAATGCTAGTTTTTCCGCGGGAAAATCGCGGGAATTTAAAATGCGATTTTCCCGTGGACTGGAATTCCGGAATTCTCGCGGTAATTTCCGCGAGAGTTCCGGTACGTGTGCACTTAGCCTAAAGCATCCTGACCCCACTCGTGAGAACTTGGTGTGGTTCGCTCATAATTTTGCCTAACCATACTATCATTAATGGAGGATATAATCATCCTTCAACTTCTCCAAACCATCCAGGAGCAACTTGGTGATGGACAATGCATCCTCCAGCATGATGGAGACCATGTCATAAGGAAAAAGTGGCCGGGAGAACAAAATGTCACAAGCTCCAGATATTACTATGAGGCTGTTATGCTCGGGTCTGGAGAGCCGCGGCCATCCCGTGCTCAGACCAATTTTGCATGGATATCTGCATGAGCCCTTAGGGCTTCCAATCCTGTAAATATCTCTTGATTTTGTAGGGCCTGTATGAACGATTATGTCCAATAAAGGATCTGTGTCTTTATTTTGTATATCTGTATGTTTTGTGTTCACTTTTTATACAGTCATATGTAAAAGTTTGGGCACCCCTATTAATGTTAACCTTTTTTCTTTATAACAATTTTGTTTTTTGTAACAGCTATTTCAGTTTCATATATCTAATAACTGATGGACTCGGTTATATTTCTGGATTCAAATGAGGTTTATTGTACTAACAGAAAATGTGCAATCTGCATTTAAACAAAATTTGACCGGTGCAAAAGTATGGGCACCCTTATCATTTTCTTGATTTGAACACTCCTAGCTACTTTTTACTGACATCCTGAAGCACTAAATTGGTTTTGTAACCTCATTGAGCTTTGAACTTCATAGCCAGGTGTATCAAATCATGAGAAAAGGTATTTAACGTGGCCACTTGCAAGTAGTTCTCCTATTTGATTCTCCTATGAAGAGTGGCATCATGGGCTCCTCAAAACAACTCTCAAATGATCTGAAAACAAAGATTACACAGGTCAACGAAAAAAAATTTTTTTTCTGGTGTCCAAAATATTTTAATGAATTTGGGGTATTTTTGGGGTGCTGATTCTGAATATGTCATCAGTTTTGCCAGATTGGCTCAAGTTTTTGAGATTTTTGGTATCTTATTTATAGCACTTGTTGGTAAATGCGACGCATCATCTCATTAATTTCTTTGGATTAGTACTTGAACTGAGCAGTTCTCAATATAGTTTTGTGTTAATTAGTGTTCTAAAAGTTTGTTCATAGCTTGATTTTTGCACTAACTTTATGTTGTTGTCTGTTTTCCAGTGAAAAGCATGAACTCATCATGAAGAAGTTGTCTTAACGATCCAGACTCATTCTGTTACATTTGTGGTGAATATACACTGCCAAAACATAGAAGAAACATAACAGACTTCGTAAAAAAAGTGTATTTTGCCTATTTTGGGGTTATGCTTGGGGACCAAGACAAGTTTTGGGCACCACACATAGTGTGCAAAGCATGTATCGAATTATTACGAAAATGGAGCAAAGGACAAAGAAAAAGCTTCAAATTTGGTGTTCCAATGGTGTGGAGAGAGCCAAAAAATCATCATGATGACTGTTATTTCTGTGCAGTGCAAGTGCAAGGATTCAATAAGCATAAGAAACGAAAATGGGAGTAACATGGAATCTGCAAGAAGGCCTGTCCCTCATTGTGAAGATGTGCCTGTACCTGTGTTTACCATAAATAACAGTCATCATGATGATTTTTTGGCTCTCTCCACACCATTGGAACACCAAATTTGAAGCTTTTTCTTTGTCCTTTGCTCCATTTTCGTAATAATTCGATACATGCTTTGCACACTATGTGTGGTGCCCAAAACTTGTCTTGGTCCCCAAGCATAACCCCAAAATAGGCAAAATACACTTTTTTTACGAAGTCTGTTATGTTTCTTCTATGTTTTGGCAGTGTGTATTCACCACAAATGTAACAGAATGAGTCTGGATCGTTAAGACAACTTCTTCATGATGAGTTCATGCTTTTCACTGGAAAACAGACAACAACATAAAGTTAGTGCAAAAATCAAGCTATGAACAAACTTTTAGAACACTAATTAACACAAAACTATATTGAGAACTGCTCAGTTCAAGTACTAATCCAAAGAAATTAATGAGATGATGCGTCGCATTTACCAACAAGTGCTATAAATAAGATACCAAAAATCTCAAAAACTTGAGCCAATCTGGCAAAACTGATGACATATTCAGAATCAGCACCCCAAAAATACCCTAAATTCGATGAAATATCTTTGGCACCAAAAATGCTGTTGACCAGTGTTATTCAACATAGCTTTTCAGGGGAAGGATACAAAAAGTTGTCTCAGAGATTTAACCTGTCAGTTTCCACTGTGAGGAACATAGTAAGGAAATGGAAGAACACAGGTACAGTTCTTGTTAAGCCCAGAAGTGGCAGGCCAAGAAAAATATCAGAAAGGCAGAGAAGAATGGTGAGAACAGTCAAGGACAATCCACAGACCACCTCCAAAGACCTGCAGCATCATCTTGCTGCAGATGGTGTCACTGTGCATCGGTCAACAATACAGCGCACTTTGCACAGGGAGAAGCTCTATGGGAGAGTGATGCGAAAGAAGCCGTTTCTGCAAGCACGCCACAAACAGAGTCGCCTGAGGTATGCAAAAGCACATTTGGACAAGCCAGTTACATTTTGGAAGAAGGTCCTGTGGACTGATGAAACAAAGATTGAGTTGTTTGGTCATACAAAAGGCGTTATGCATGGAGGCTAAAAAACACAGCATTCCAAGAAAAACACTTGCTACCCACAGTAAAATTTGGTGGAGGTTCCATCATGCTTTGGGGCTGTGTGGCCAATGCCGGCACCGGGAATCTTGTTAAAGCTGAGGGTCGCATGGATTCAACTCAGTATCAGCAGATTCTTGACAATAATGTGCAAGAATCAGTGACGAAGTTGAAGTTACGCAGGGGATGGATATTTCAGCAAGTCAATGATCCAAAACACCGCTCCAAATCTACTCAGGCATTCATGCAGAGGAACAATTACAGTGTTCTGGAATGGCCATCCCAGTTCCCAGACCTGAATATCATTGAACATCTGTGGGATGATTTGAAGCGGGCTGTCCATGCTCGGCGACCATCAAACTTAACTGAACTGGAATTGATTTGTAAACAGGAATGGTCACAAATACCTTCATCCAGGATCCAGGAACTCATTAATAGCTACAGGAAGCGACTAGAGGCTGTTATTTTTGCAAAAGGAGGATCTACGAAATATTAATGTCACTTTTATGTTGAGGTGCCCATACTTTTGCACCGGTCAAATTTTATTAAAATGCAGATTGCACATTTTCTGTTAGTACAATAAACCTCATTTGAATCCAGAAATATAACTGAGTCCATCAGTTATTAGATATATGAAACTGAAATAGCTGTTGCAAAAACCAAAATTGTTATAAAGAAAAAAGGTTAACATTAATAGGGGGGCCCAAACTTTTACATATGACTGTATATTAGTTGCTTTACAAAGACTCCTTTTCTTCATATCTGCAGGTGGATTTACCTAAATGATCAAAACTTGTGCATCCCAACCAGCTCTTCCTTTGTATACGGAGCGGTGCCCATTGGTGCTAGCATCTATGTCATTGGTGATCTTGATACAGGTAACGAGATAGATATATATATTATTTTTACACGTTTTAGCACATATAAATATGATCACTAGAACGGGGAGGATTGGATTGGATGCTGTAATTGTGCGTGCATTCGCTGCCTACCGGTCTGGCGGAGCGCCGCACTCTTACATCTCCGTCCTTAGATTTTAATGCCCTTTAAGACGCAGGCATTCACTCTCTGGAGTGAGTGTATATAAGCCCCCCTATCTTATTCCACATTGTATATCTGTAACCGAGCAAGCGCATGTTCCGCTCTACTAGTCTTCCCTGGAGACATCTTTCCAAACATTTTGACGGACTGCTATACTTTTCCATTTTAGTTTCGCGCTACCAAATGTCTCATTTAACCAATATGCCTACCTGAAGACCCCGCAGGCGGACTGCACGCCTGCATCTGTGTTCCCAAGTCGCCATTGCTTAATTTGCGGCCGATGGATATGATGCAGAGCGATTGCAATAACCTATACAGAAGAGAGCAATCAACCTACATATGACGACCATGTATAAATAACTCATGGGCTCAATATATGGAAAGTCATTTTACTACGCGCTAAAAGCTTGCACAATTATACACACATTCAGCCGGCTTCTGAACTCCGCATTATCGCCTCATTGCTCTACTGACATTTCTATGGAACGCTATGTTGAAATAGCGCCTCTCCTGTCCACAGTCTGCATCAGGAATTGCAGTATTACAGCATTCACCGGAGCAGGACAGATGTACAATGCCAGATTAATATTTCTGCCATTTAGTTTTTCTTTTTCTGGGAAACCCAACAAGTGTTCCCATCCACTCCAGATAAATGGTGGCCAGAGCTGTCGATTATGGCCTGATTGACTCAACCATTTAATGAGTATAGGAATGGCGTGAACTCCCCCCCCCCCCCCCCCAAACGTCAGACTTTGCGGGAAAGAAGGATCAGGCATGTAGGGCTTCAAAATGCCCAAAGCATTTTTGGCAGAGTTGTCTAGCCATGGCTTATTCCACTCTGCCCATAGAGAATGCACGCACACTTAGCCAAGCTGAGGTTCCTTGGGAATGGAGTCGGGAAAAAATTAACACTTTGACGGGCTATTTAAAGTTTTATTCTCCTGCTCATTAAATGGTTGCAAAAAGCCACTCTGCAATTAACTCTTTTATTTAAAAAAAATCATCTATTTCCTTGGGAACAGAGGGATTCTCAATTTTTTTTGTTACTTTGTCAATCAGTGGTGGCTGAACATGTGCAGCACTTAAAAGTTTTCTATAGAAAGTGTAAGCACTTTTCTGAAACGCGCATCGGGGCGGGTGCATCCTTGTATTATACTTTGCTTTTGGGTTATAACCAGGTATATATACTTTATCTAATAAAGCTTGACAATTTCTCTATCGCTTCATTGGGGGACACAGGAACCATGAGTGTATGCTGCTGCCACTAGGAGGCTGACACTATGCAAATAAGAAAGTTAGCTCCTCCTCCGCAGTGTACACCCCACCGACTGGCGCTCAGTTACTTAGTTTAGCTTAGTGTCAGTAGGAGGTGGACACGGGTCTTTCATTAGACCCTTATCTACCTCAGTGTGGGTCGTTTCTTTACAGGTTCCGGAGGAATACAGAGTGAATAGTCACATCTGTACTCCCACAAAGAGACTGAGTACGGCGTGTACTTCTACCCCGTATCCTCATGTCTGCCGGCCAGGAACACGTATGCGTGTTCGCCTTCTGTCTCTCACCCACTTGCCTACCAGAGAAATGGGGCAAGTCAGGAGTGCAGGAGGGTAAGTATCAGCAGGCTGAACCCCTCTCTCCTTCCCATGATAGAACAAAGAAAACCATAAGGGGGCACCACTGACTTGTACACAGGGATCCAAACCAGACCTATAAACAAGTCCCTAACAACAAATGAGATTGTACTTTTCTATAAACCCAGGGTCATTGTGATTATATGGTATGCTATTTATATAGTTATAGGGCCATCTCATTCAAATGTTTGGAGTGTTTAGCCAAGGGGGTGTGGCTCTATTATGAGCCTAGTAATTTGTGTATGTCACATGAGTGACGAATTTTAATGTTTTTAAATTTGTGTATGTCTGTTATTTGTGTCTCAATAAAGATTAATATGCTATATTTTTGCTAAATCTCGCCTTGGGTGATCCCCTATATGTGACCTATACTTTTCTTTCTTATTATACGCCTTCCCATGATAGTAATCCCCCTGGGCGGTGGGAAACGGGCAAGCTTCCTTAAGCATTACCTGTATTTAGCATTCTCAGCGCCGCAAAACTGCGGTTCTCTTTAGACCTCCGCGCCGCCCCGCGCTCTCCGGCGGCCGCCGTTTCTAATCCAGGCCCCGGCTTCAGTTCGGGCCTAGTTCTGAGGCGAGGCCACGCCCCCATTTTCAGGCAGGCTTTTTCTTCTGAGGAACTGTCCCGCCCATGTGGCGCCGCCCGCCGCTTCTCTGAAGGTGAGAGGCGTCGCAGGGGCCCGCCCACTCCTCCCAGTATAGGAGGGAGTGGCGTTTTCTTATGCTCCTAACAGCGGTTAGCTCCGCCCTCTCTCTGGTGAGCTGATTCCCGCCCACAGCATTCAGGAGCGCGTTTTTACCTCAGTTTTTCCTCAGCCTGTGAGCTGCTCGTCTCCGCTTCAGCGTGCTGTGTACACAGTTTCCGTGAGTAGCTCTGCGCTGCAGACTGACACCCTCCTCAGCTCTCCGTCCCCTAACCGTCTGGCACTGATAGTGGGTTAGCTCATAATGTCTAATTCTAAACCAATTCGCTCTGCTTCTTCCTCTGTGGTAGTCAGTCATTTTGCATGTTGTTCTTGCAAACTCAAGTTTCCATCAGGTCAGTCCTCTTCCCTCTGTCAGGACTGCAGCAAGCCCACTGAACCCACCGCCCAGGAGCCCCCGGTTGTCCCGAGTGACGTTGAGGCCCCTATTCCAGGGTGGGTTTCCGCTCTGTCTCAATCTGTGGCGGATCTCACCAAGGTGTCCCAGACCTTGGTGTCCGTACTGGATAAGTTGCCACTACAGATTTCTGAAGGACCCAGCAGGTCACAGGATGCTTCGGTCGAGCCTGTTAACATTAGCCGCAAAAGAGCCAGACGGGAGCACCGGTCCTGTTCCTCTTCCCGTTCCGCATCGCCCCATAGTCCGTCCAAACAGCCTCCCTTATCAAGATCTTCCTCCCCTGAGCCAGGCGAGACTTTCTCGGATGGACCCTCCGAGGATGTTTTGGAGCTGGACTCGGACCAAATCGCTGATATGAGGGATATAGTTCAGAGCCTCATTGCAGCGATTAACTAGTCCTTTAATATCAAAGATTCTCCTGTGGAACCCGCGGACCAGGAGGTTTCTTTCAGACGATCGAAACCACCTTCCAAGGTCTTCGCTCATCATTCGGAGTTCCAGAAAATTCTTTCCAGAGAGAGAGAAAATCCGACCAGGCGTTTTCAAAGAGGAAAACGCCTTGGGGTGTTATATCCTTTCTCGCCGGAACTCATTGCAGACTGGTCAGCTTCACCGACCGTGGACCTTCCGGTTTCAAGACTATCTAACAGCACGGTCCTTCCGATTTCTCGGGGAGCATCTCTAGTAGACACTAATGACAGTCATAGAATCTTTTGCTAAGTCAGCCTTCGAAGCGGCGTCTTCTGTTCTAAGCCCGGCCTTCGCTTTTACTTGGGCTTCTAAGGCCATAGCGAAATGGGCTAAGGACCTCCGCCAAGGCATTTTGGCTGGAGACCAGCCAGAGCAGCTGGCGTATCTCGCCAACCAAATTTCACATGCAGGCGAATATTTAGTCTCAGGCTCCCTGGATGCCGCATCCTGCACAGCTCGGGCATCAAGCAACTTGGTGACTATCAGACGCACAGTTTGCCTTAAGGCCTGGCAAGCGGACTTTTCGTCAAAAAAGTCCCTCACCAGTTTACCGTTTCAGGGATCGCTTCTTTTCAGCGATAGGCTCGACCAAATCATTAAGGATGCCACTGAGGGCACAAGCTCCCTTCTTCCCCAGTCAAAATCTCGTCAACCTCCTCCGAAACGTCAGTTTCCACCCTATCGGCCTTTTCGTCGCTTCACGACAGCAGATAAATCTTCCCACCAGCTGAAGCCTCAACCGCGCCAAGATAGGAAAAGAGTCTCCTTTAGGCCCACTCCTTCCTGGCGATCTCATTCTTCCCAGGGTAGATCTACCAGACCTAGACCTGGAAGATCTTCCTCCGCATGACTGGAATCAGAACACCGGAGCATACTCCCAGGTGGGCGGCCGTCGTCTTGCCTTCAGGGGCGTATGGCTTGCTTCAGTGGAAGACGCTTGGGTCAGGGAAGTTGTATCTTCAGGATACAAAATAGAATTTGTTTCTCGTCCTCAGGATCGATTCTTTGAATCCCGACCCCCGAAAGACCCCACCTTGGTTCCGGGTTTCTTTACAGCCATCGACTCTCTTCTCAAGTCAGGAGTGATTGTTCCAGTACCAGAAAAAGAGCGATTCACAGGTTTCTATTCGAACCTGTTTGTAATGCCGAAAAAAGGAGGCACGGTTCGGCCCATTCTGGACTTAAAACTACTGAACAAAAGGGTCCATCTGCGATATTTCAGGATTGAGTCCCTTCGTTCAGTAATCGCTTCCATGGAGGCACAAGAATTCCTGTGCTCCATAGACATTCAAGACGCCTATCTACATGTCCCAATCTTCCTGGGTCATCAAAAATTCCTGCGTTTCGCGATACATCAGGATCACTTTCAGTTTGTCGCCCTGCCGTTCGGGCTTGCCACCGGCCCCAGGGTTTTTACAAAAATCATGGCAGCGTTGATGGCCATTTTGAGGATCGGAGGTCTCGTGCTCTTCCCGTACCTCGACGACATCCTCATCAAAGCTCCATCCTTGCCCCAGGCTCTCGAAAGTCTGACCATTGTCTGCGACACTCTTGCTTGATTCGGGTGGATCATCAACACAAAAAAGTCCTGCCTAGTTCCAACACAACTCCTTGTGTTTCTAGGCATACTTTTCGACACTCGTCGGGCAAAGGTCTTCCTTCCCGACGACAAAGAGAGTAACTCTTCAGCGGGATGTTCGTTTGCTTCAGGGCCCCCGACTCATTTCCCTCCGATCAGCCATGAGAGTTCTAGGGAGGATGGTTGCAACGTCGGAGGCGATTCCCTTCGCCCAATTCCACTCAAGACCGCTTCAGTTGGCCATTCTGTCGCAGTGGAACAAGTCTGTTTCCTCACTGGATCTTCCAATTCGACTCTCATTTCAGGTCAAGCTGTCCCTCAATTGGTGCCTAACATCTCCTCTTATCGCCCAGGGCCGATCGTTCCTTCCGGTACATTGGCAAGTGGTGACGACAGACGCCAGTCTTCTGGGCTGGGGCGCAGTGTTTCGCCATCTCACAGTACAGGGCTGTTGGTCAAGGCAGGAAGCGACTCTTCCTATCAACTTCCTAGAGATACGGGCTATTTTCCTGTCCCTGATTCATTGGGACAAGCTGCTCAAAGGTCTGCCAATCCGGATTTAGACGGAGAATGCCACAGCGGTGGCATATATCAACCACTAGGAAGGGACTTGGAGTTCCTCGACGTTGGCCGAGGTATCCAAGATACTTCATTGGGCAGAAATGTCAGTCCCAGTGATATCCGCCGTCACATTCCGGGTGTGGAAAATGAGGCTGCCGATTTTCTCAGCCGCAAAGGCCTTTTGGCAGGGGAATGGTCCCTGCATCAGGAAGTCTTCCAACAGATTTGCCTTCGTTGGGGTACTCCAGACGAGGATCTGATGGCGTCCCGTCTGAACAAGAAAGTTCCACGGTTCGTATCCAGGGCCCACGATCCCCTCGCGGTGGGCGCCGATGCTCTGACCATTCCTTGGTCACAGTTCGCGCTCCCCTTTCTGTTCCTTCCTCTTCCTCTTCTTCCCAAGCTGTTGAAGAAAATCAAGGCAGAAGGGGTACCAGTCATCCTCATCGCGCCGGATTGGCCCAGATGGTCTTGGTTCGCGGACATCGTCAACCTTCTCGCGGACGCTCCTTGGACACTTCCAGACAGACCAGATCTGCTGTCTCAGGGTCCGATTTACCACCCCAATTCTCGGTCGCTCAGTTTGACGGCGTGGCCATTGAGACCGCGGTACTGAAAAAGTCAGGGTTTTCAGATCGGGTAATTCACACAATGATTCAGGCTAGGAAGCCTTCGTCTTCCAAAATATACTATAGAACGTGGAAGGCATATTTTCGTTGGTGTGAGTCCAATCGCGTTGCGCCAATGTCTTTCTCGCTCCCTTCTATTCTAGCGTTCCTCCATGTAGGCCTGGACGGGGGTTTGGCCCTTAGTTCTCTAAAGGGGCAAGTTTTGGCGCTTTCAGTTCTTTTCCAGAAGACGCTATTCTCTCGGCCACAGGTAAAAACCCTTTTACAAGGGGCGACCCATGCAGTTCCTCCGTATCGGGCTCCAGTGGATCCCTGGGATCTCAATTTAGTCCTAGAGGCTCTACAAGGTTCCTCCTTTGAGCCTCTCAAGGAGGTTTCTCTATCCTCTCTTGGAAAGTGGCCTTTCTAGTGGCCATTACTTCCATCCGACGTGTCTCGGAGTTGGCAGCTCTTTCTTGTCAATTTCCTTTTTTAGTGATTCACCAAGATAAAGTTGTTCTACGACCTCCGCCGTCCTTTCTTCCCAAGGTGGTATCTGCTTTCTACTTGAAGACATCGTTCTACCTTCTTTCTGCTCCAGTTCATCCCCGGGAACTCTCCTTGAACAGACTGGACCTGGTCAGGGCAACGAAGGTCTACTTGGCTAGAACCGATGCGTTCTGGAAGACACACTCTTTTCGTCATCCCAGATGGGGCTCGAAAAGGCTTGTCAGCCTCCAAGGCGACTATTGCGCGCTGGATCAGATCGGCTATCTTAGAGGCTTACCGGATAAAGAACAGAGTGCCCCCTTCTGGGATTAAGGCTCACTCCACTCAGGCAGTGGGTGCATCCTGGGCAGTGCACCACAGGGCTTCTGCGATGCAGCTTTGTAAAGCTGCAACCTGGTCCTCTGTTCACACTTTTGTAAAATTTTTACAAGGTCCACACCTACGCTTCGGCGGATGCCAGCCTAGGAAGAAGGATCTTGCAGGCGGCGGTGGTGAGTCCGCTTACCTGATGGAAGTTTTGTTTCCCACCCCAGGGACTGCTTTGGGACGTCCCATGGTTCCTGTGTCCCCCAATGAAGTGATAGAGAAAACAGGATTTTTAGTTGCTTACCGTAAAATCTGTTTCTCGGAGCCTTCGTTGGGGGACACAGCACCCTCCCATGTTTTCAACTTCTGTACTTTGTTCTATGTAATATAGTTCTAGTTGAATTGTTGGTTTACTTTATTTTCTATTGCTTCTCCTACTGCTTTCTTACTAACTGAGTAATTGAGCGCCAGTCGGTGGGGTGTATACTGCGGAGGAGGAGCTAACTTTCTTATTTGCATAGTGTCAGCCACCTAGTGGCAGCAGCATACACCCATGGTTCCTGTGTACCCCAATGAAGGCTCCGAGAAACAGATTTTACGGTAAGCAACTAAAAATCCCGTTTTTTACCACCATTTTGGCCTTCAGTTGGTTTCTCTTTCTTATTTGGAGGTGCTAGTGGGCCCCCTTATCTCTTGGACCACTGCTCTCGATTACACTGTTTAGTACAACCATGCATCTGCTTTCTGCATTGGAGAGTTCGGGCCAGCAGCTTGACAATGCCACTGTCAATCGGGAGCACCCCAATCCCCAGCAAGCATGAAACCTGGGGTGTGATGCACTCCTGCAGAAGATGAGACAACCCCTTTGAAAACCTAATTTAGTAGTGATTTTTGAATTTTAGGTTTAATATTCTTTACATTTTTTTTAGAAAATATGAATGAGTGTCTGCCTCCAATGCCTAATCAATCTTCGATGTCCATAAATGTTTTTGTTTCCTGCCCCATACCCACTGTCTAAATCCTGTTTGTACTCATCAGGTACAAATTACGACTACGTGAGAGAATTTAAGAGGAGCACCGGCATCTGGCATCACACCAAGCAGTTGCTGCCGTCCGACCTCCGCCGGACAGGATGCGCAGCGCTGCGCATCGCAAACTGCCGTCTTTTCCGGCTCCAACTGCAGCAAGGATTCTTTCGCATCAGAGTCACACCCTCGTGATCGGCTGGTAGAGACTGCACGACAACCCAACCCATCGCAAGCCAGCCAGCTTCATTATGGGGGTAAAAAAAAAAAAAACGCACGAGAGAACCAGTGAAATAAAAAATGGCGCCTGCCATGCTTCAGCCTTCACATACAGCCGGTATGTAGACGTGGAGTACCGCTGAGACTCCACGCAGGTGCTGTAAAGGCTCGGGTGTTGGGGTCATTCTATATCCTGTCTGTACTGATATCTTGTATCACATTGCTTTATGCTTTCTGGGGTTTGGTAATTTAGTTTTTAAGCATGAGGCAATGTCCGTAGTTTAGCAAGCTTAATATGCACAATACCGGAGAGGACGTATATCAGCACAGCTGGAAAAGACAATCTCGTTTGCGTCGTCAACTGCACTTTTCGTGCCTTTAAAGGGTAGCGTCGTATTTTGTTTTTAAAGGGGAGCTCCTATTTTCTCCCCTGTGCTAGTTCAAGTCCTGATTGGTGGTTACAAGGTGTTGCGTCCCCACTAGAACTCTGGTAGGGAAGTGTTATCATAGGGACATGGGTGCAAAAGAAACTTTACTTTTGACCAGAATCGCATTTAAAAGGACATAGATTATAGGATGAGTTCCCCTTTAAGACTGCTGGATAGTAGCGGTAAGGGTTTAGAAGAATATCCTGCAACATGTTTTTTTTATTTTTCCTTTTAAATTCAGATTTTATTCTACTGTTTTTTTGTTTTCTTTGTTCTGTTTTTAATTCATATTTTATTATACTGACGAATCACAAAATCAATTCTTAGGGCTCGTTCACACTTGGCGTTTTTTTTTATAATATATATTAATATATGAGATTTCTGAAAACTCATTCACACGCCGCTTTATTTCCTTTGCGGGTTTGAACTGTCATTTTTCCTTTTTTTTTTTTTCCAAACTCACGACACGTCTTTTTTTTTTTTTTTTCAGCATTTTTTTTTAACTTGGTGCAGTACAAAAAAACATGGCAAAAATGCCACGTGTGAACGAACCCCTACTGTATTCCTCCGAGCTGACCACTTCATTGCTCGGAATGACTGCGACTAACCGATCCGCTCTTCAATTTTCCATTTATTTTGGGACTACAGAAATGGGGCCAAAATGACCTCCATGATTGGCGAATGGTGAAAATTACATGGCTACAAGATATGACGCTATGCGCGACACATAAGGGGGACTTCACACACTGCAGCGGCTACACGGTGCAAATGACGAGAGGTCACATCATCTAAAAAAAAATCGTTAAAACTAAGGCTGTCTGCAAAAGTCCAACCTATCAAAAAATATGATTATTTACATTCTGTAAATATTTTTTTTTTTCTAAAAAGTGCGACCATTCCTTCCTTAAAATGCAGGCGTCGCTGTCTGCTCCTCGACAGGTTACGTGCCGTTTTAAAGGTTGCTTCCTTTTGGAAACAGTGCCCCCTCGTAGCCACAGGCCATGTTTGGTATTGCAGCTGAGTCCTATTCCTCTGCATTGGACTGAACTCCAATACGGGTCATAAAAGCCCATAGAAAAGCATTTGTGGAAGAAAGCAGCCATGTTTTTCTAATCTGTTAATTTTTCCTTTTGTCTTGATTTTTAATATTGATATTATGATGGATTTTCTTTCTTTCCAGCTGCGTGTTTTGTTTGATTTGTCAGGACAAGTCGTCTCCCAGTCCTGATCTGGAGGCACATTTCTTATTCTGCGCCTGCCCCCGATGATTTATTTTATCAGCAGCGCCAGAAATAAATCTGGCGGAGTTGCATTCTTGTTTGCGATGCGTGTCCCGTCGGTTTCTGTATTCTTAGGCCTCAGGGTGAATTCTGTAGTGTCGAATACTGATTCAGGTATTCCACGAAAAGGAATGCTTGCGATCTTGACTATGAGGTGTCGGAGAGCTGTGTCCCCATTCACACTGTCTTGCTGCAGAGCAGCGCTCTCGGGCACTTGGCAATTTGTCTTTGTATCTTGCACTGTGATCGGTCGTCCTAAATCAGTCGAGGAGCTCAGAAAAAGTCAGATAAGTGAGTTATAAACTCTCTCCCACCAGAATGAGCTCACTGACAGATTCTCAGTTAACTCATCTGCAGACAATGTTAGATGGTGCAGCATAGTGGTTAAAGTAGGCAATCTGGCAAAATGTTCAATGAATTTTTTTTTTTTAGCCCAAGATGCCATTGCTTTAACCACCTTGCAATACGTAGATCTACAGTGATACAAATCTAGTCAAGTCGTAGAGAAAAATTCACTACAAAGTTTCCCTTTAGAATATTTTTTTTTTTTTTTAAAGTCGTTTTATTGAAGGATCCCGCAGAATTAAATTTTAGTAAGAAACCTAACAAGAGGGAAAGCGTTTCTATGAAGCCCTGGGGGACTGTAACAAAATGAATTCCTTACAAAGGACCGGCAGACCTTCATTATGTGTGGAGGAAAGGATTCTCTACAGTTAGAGCAGCATTCATTATGTGTGGAGGAAAGGATTCTTTACAGTTAGAGCAGCATTCATTGTGTGAAGGAAAGGATTCTTTACAATTAGAGCAGCATTCATTATGTGTGGAGGAAAGGATTCTCTACAGTTAGAGCAGCATTTATTATGCGTGGAGGAAAGGATTCTTTATAGTTAAGCCCCCGTCACACATAGCGATCTCACTAGCGAGATCGCTGTGTGTGACACTTATCAGCGACCGGGCCCCCTGCCGGGTATCGCTGATCGTCCTGGAATGGCTTGGACATTTTTTGATCGTTGGTCTCCTGCGGCCAGCACGCATCGCTTCGTGTGGCAGGCGGGATATCAGCGAGCTGAAGCTGGTAAGCAAGGTAAACATCGGGTTTCTAAGCACCGCACGGTGCTTAGAAACCCGATGTGTACGTTAGATACCAGCGCGCTGGTGCAGGGAGCTGGTAACCGCGGGTATCTTAACGTATACTGCGGGTAACTAAGCGACGTGCGTCGCTTGTTACCCGCGTGTCGCTGTCCTGATCGCTGCTGAGATCTGCCTGTTTGGCAGCTCACCAGCGATCATGTAGCGACACACCAGCGATCCTGACAAGTTCATATCGTTGTCGGGATCACTGGTGAGTCGCTATGTGTGACGGGGCCCTTAGAGCAGCATTGATTAGGCATGGAGGAAAGGATTGATTACAGTCAGAGCAACAATGATTATACGTGGAGGAAAGGATTCTTTACAGTTAGAGCAGCATTTATCATGGGAGCTGCATGCATTTCTTATGTGATAGAAATGGTTGAACTTCACGGACCTGGGTCTTTTTTTTTTTTTTTTTTTCTATCTATACTCCAGTATGGCTGACAAAGAAGATTAGGATCTTTGTTGGTGAACACAAGGAAAAACCCAGCATGCAGTTAAGTAATTTTACTGGCTATAAACAGAGTTCTGGAGGTAGTCCATGTATTGCTGTATAGGTGTTCTGCTTCTTGGCAGTATACAGCACAGTGCCTCATCCCGGGTATATAGTGTACAGTGCCTCCATTCTGTCCTCTCGCCTTTCTTCTGCACATACTCATTACTGTTTGTACTTTCCTATTCTTTACTCATTGGTAATGTTGCTTTCCTTGTCTCCCTGCCAGATTGTCTAACAAACCTATTCGTAGGATTACAAAAGGTTGGCAACAGACGGGAGACAGCGTAACATCGCTCCATCCTCCCAAAGGCCTATTCATTGTTGTTGGGAAGGGCTAAAAAGGCAACAAATATTTCTTTAACCCGAGCAGCAAACAATGCGGGCATTGATGAGGCACGAGGCTGAAGGGCATTTCTAGGTAGGCCACAGATGCCTCGCTCTTACGCCGTTCTGCGGAACACGAAATCCATATATATATAGGTTTTTTTTAGCCACCCTGAAAAAAAAATCCTAGTTTTGTTAATGTATTCTAACATACATTGAAGTAACATTATCAAATTGACTTTTTATGTGCTTTGCATTCTCGTGAAATGAAAGAAAGAGGGATTTAAAAAAAAACTTTAATGTTCCCCTAGACACAGCGC
Organism: Dendrobates tinctorius; assembly: GCF_039654945.1. Classification (NCBI taxonomy): domain Eukaryota; kingdom Metazoa; phylum Chordata; class Amphibia; order Anura; family Dendrobatidae; genus Dendrobates; species Dendrobates tinctorius. The sequence continues at coordinate 6,268,393 of NW_027361677.1, forward strand.
CACCTTTGTCCGTAGGTCCTGACTGGTATTGCAGTCCAAGACCATTGAAATGAATGTGGCTGACCTGATGAGAATATTAATTGTTGTCATTCTTATCATGAAGAACTATATATATGTCAAAACTATATACGGTGTGTGTGTATATATATATATATATATATATATATATATATATATATATATATATATATATATATATATATCTCTTTGGCATATCCAGAAAAGAAAGATCCATCTTTAAAGAAAAAAAAAAGTTGATACTTTACTGGGAGACATCTATGCTCCATGAACCCTTATTTGGTCACCGTGTGGTGGTTGTAATAAATCTTGCAGCCCCAAAATGGATGTGCTTGTAAAATAAAAATTCCAGTCGGGCTGTTACTGCTCTAAAATAATTAAATGACACCATATTCACCAGGTTAATCGCTCCCGGATCTTCAGTCACCGATTTTACTGAGGTCTGCGATTGGCTGCAGTGGTCAAATGCCTAGAATGGGCTGGCCAGCTAATGACGTCCCTTTTTAGTTAAGATCGACATAATAACCTGGCATGTAAATTTTGGAGGTGTAGATATACCGGGTGATTTGCTTCCTTCTCCCATTCTGAGTGCCTGCTCTTTTAAGCAATACTTGAGAAATATTATGACTAAAATGGTTGTCGTGTAATAATGTAAAAAATAGAAAACGGAACAATAAATGGAAATCAAAGTTTCAGCATAGATTTTTAATTGATAAAAAAGAGGACTCTAGTCTCTGTAACCCTCTGTATGACTATGTGAAATATTTGTTACTCTTGCCCGGCATTGAAAGGGTTGTGCCTTGGTTCAGTCGTTTCGCAATGGATACGGCTGCCAGAGTTCTGTCACCACCTCCTGACAGATTGGCAAATGTTTCCAATTTTCCTTACAAAGTCAACATACTGCGGCCTTACTACAGTCCTGGGTGCAAACACGAAGAAGCTTCACAGTATTATACACTTAATATACAGTATTAGTGGGAAGAGGTGGCTTTGGTTGAGGTCGCTGGGCTTTGGTTGAGGTCGCTGGGCTTTGGTTGAGGTCGCTGGGCTTTGGTTGAGGTCGCTGGGCTTTGGTTGAGGTCGCTGGGCTTTGGTTGAGGTCGCTGGGCTTTGGTTGAGGTCGCTGGGCTTTGGTTGAGGTCGCTGGGCTTCGGTTGAGGTTGCTGGGCTTTGGTTGAGGTTGCTGGGCTTTGGTTGAGGTTGCTGGGCTTTGGTTGAGGTCGCTGGGCTTTGGTTGAGGTCGCTGGGCTTTGGCTGGGGTCGCTGGGCATTGGCTGAGGTCGCTGGGCATTGGCTGAGGTCGCTGGGCATTGGCTGAGGTCGCTGGGCATTGGCTGAGGTCGCTGGGCTTTGGCTGAGGTCGCTGGGCTTTGGTTGAGGTCGCTGGGCTTTGGTTGAGGTTGCTGGGCTTTGGTTGAGGTTGCTGGGCTTTGGTTGAGGTTGCTGGGCTTTGGTTGAGGTCGCTGGGCTTTGGCTGGGGTCGCTGGGCTTTGGCTGGGGTCGCTGGGCTTTGGCTGAGGTCGCTGGGCTTTGGCTGAGGTCGCTGGGCTTTGGCTGAGGTCGCTGGGCTTTGGCTGAGGTCGCTGGGCTTTGGCTGAGGTCGCTGGGCTTTGGCTGAGGTCGCTGGGCTTGCGTTTATTACATTTACTTTTGCTCAGGGTCTTAAAATTTTACATACGGCCCATGACCTATTCTTTCTGTTTTGGACTTGGGCTCATTTTGTCTTTTACTTTTCAGATGTAAGAAACAGTTTGTATTTTGAGTGTGTTGACGATGATTAAATTGTCCTTTTTGCGTCACCATGGAGATGGGGAATTTCTGACTAGAGATCAAATGGTGCGCAGCACATACAAAACCGGGTGAGACGGGAACAATCACAATGCTCCCCACGACTGGTAGTACTAAGGAACACTTCACAAGGGCCATGAAATATATTTCATAGTTAGACCTTTTTATTTTTATTTTTTGTGAGGTAAAATCACTTATAAATCTACTAGGAATAAAATTAAGAAATAAAACATTAACTCGATTATAATGTTTTGTTTTTTTTGTTTGTTTTTTATAGGCTTCTCTTATTACCACTAGGCCCGAAAGCTCTCGTTGCCTATAGCAACCAGGCCTTTTCACAGGACCTGAAATGAAAGCTGAACTCTGATTGGTTTTCATAGGTGAGGTAGTGATTCAGGTTTTTGTTCATGGGGTCGACGGAGACATTCTGTCGGTCTCCATATTTGAGTAAAATTTATCAGACACGGTCTAACATAAGAACTGTCTTTCTCACCTACAGTAACCAATCACAGCGCAGCTTACATTGCACCACAGCAGTTAAAGAAATGAAAGCTGAGTGCCGATTGGTTGCTATGGACAAGGAGGTCCGATTTGAGAAATGAGGCCCATCTTTTTAACAGAATGTCACTTTACTTCATTCGGCAACAACCGTCGTCCTCCATTACATAGTCATTGGTCTGGAAAGAGCCATTCCGGTTTACAAACCCCTACTTTTTAATAAAAATTTTAGGGATGGTAAATTTTGCTCAAATTCCACTAAATTTACCAAAATGATGCACATAGTATTCAAATGTTCAGTCTTTTCTTGGGATATTTACACTTCTCTAAAGCTTTTTACCTGGGAGACCGACCACCGCTGCTAGGTAGCAGACTACGTACAGTGCTTACAAGCGCTTTAATATTGAGCTTGTAAGCACGGTTTTCAAGCTGGTTGGCCATGATTGCTGGTAGGCGCTGTTACCTCCTGATCACGGCCAGCTTCAGTGTGACGCTCACAAAATACACAGCAGCGGTGGTCAGTCTCCTGAGCAACCAGCTGTAAACAAAAGAAAAATGTTAATATCTGTAAATTTTAATAAGCGGTAAATTGCAAAAGTGCTTGGATTTACTTGCCCGATCCATCTATGAAGATGGGAATAACATTTTAATGGTTGCCATTCACCTGCTACAGCTCCGATCACATCAAGATGGTCCCTGGAAAATGGAGACTGTTAGCAGCAAGTAGGCTGTATTACTGAGGTACTCTATCCTAGAAGCTTTGCTGTAAAGAGGCATCATATAGCGGCACAGGCCCTTACATACTGTTGTGCAGTATTATAGGTACCTTATTTGCCTCTAGAGGCTAAATGCCCGTGGTTTTGTCGTGTACATGAAGCTCCATTGTGATAAATGGAGGACGTGTTCCTTGCAGTGAATTATTTAAAGAGAACCTGATGGCTAAGGCTATGTGCACACGCTGCGGGTTTTTCCGCGCGGATCCGCAGGTAAAACCTGCAGTTTGGCACCTGGACAATGGAATAGGTGCCAAACCGCTGCGGAATCCGCAGAAACAATTGACATGCTGCGGTTTGTAAACCGCGCGGAAAAAACCGCAGCGTGACCACAGCGGTTTTTAAAACCCATAGGGTAACATGGTACTGTACCATGTCTGCGGAACTGCTGCGGTTCCGCAGGGCCAAAAACGCTGCGGAAACGCAGCAGAATCCGCAACGTGTGCACATAGCCTTAATCTTGCCGTCTGAGCGATGGGAGGCATGAATCCGCTGTTAGGTTGCATATTCTTCCAGCACTGCTTAAATGCTTCTGGTCCTAGCACCTGCCTTAATATATGTTGTATTTATAATGCTGGGAGTGCGCAATATTCTTTATTTTATGTTGGCGTCAGTATTGCATTGTACTCACATCATCAGATCAGGGCTCTGGTCGTCTGATGTTTACCAAAAATGACAGCTGGAATTTAGCCGTAACTTTTCCCATTTTATTTGCACCAATGAATGGGGTTCTGGGACCCAATTTTGTCATAATCCTTGATGTTTATGGGCGTTAAAGAGGAACAATTCAGTACTGTATTTTTGATGTTTTTACCTTATGCACATTTATTTTAGATAGATGGAGATCGAGCAGCAATTGTCAACCAACAGTAATTTTCCCCTCATGCGTAACCTTCCCACGGCTTCTGCGTTCATGCACACTGCTGTTTTACAGCTCCATTTTTCACGGAGATCTAAGGCTACCTCCCCACGTTGAGCTTTTTGATGATGCTGATTTTCTGCACCCATTAAGTAAAATGGGTTACCTTTTTTTTTTTTTTTTTCCCAGAAAAACCGCTGTGTAAAAACTCAAACTTTGCTTAATAGGGTTGGAAGTGTCCTGGGAAAAAAGAATGGAAATAGGGAGTAAGGAGGGGTGCCATATGTAAAGACCACTGTCCCAGTGAAGGAGACAGGCGACAGCCACCCTTCGGAGCCTTGCCTGATAGAAAAATATTTACTTGCTAGCTAAACCTAGCCAAAAACAGCTCTGAAACTCAGACCGGTCTGCCTCCTATATGATACTAAGCTAAACTGAATATCCAGGTGACGGGAGGCCAGGTGTAGGCTGTTGGGGAGGAGGCAATGTTTTTCTTAAGATGTCGTTCCCACATCGTATCCGCAAGCAAGTGTATTTTTTTTTTTCATTGATTGGAAAGGGCTGGGATATAAATTGAACAATGTAATGCATTTGTGTGACGCACTTATACACATTCAGCACTTTAATTATTTCATCGATTCTTGAAAGCTATGTCACATGTCAAAGCCTATTAGATTACTACTGATAGTGTTACTGTTTTGACCGACCTCCTTTGTACTGAGTGGGTTTTTCTATACGTGGGAGAAAAAAAAAGTTGTAACCTTAACTTTTTGTGTATGCTAGAGAAGAATTGCGCTGTTTGTGCTGCGTGTCTGATTCAAAACTTGAAATCTTTCTAAAAGAGGTGCACACCAAAGTTTGTCTGTCCGTCTTAAAATGTGCTTTTTTTCATAAGAAAAATTAATAAAAATATTCACATTACACTTATGTTTTTTTTTTTTTTTATTATTATGAAGTGTCATTTGTTATATGGATATCAGGAAAAAAACATTTACGCATGGTAAGGCTATGTCGGTCTTTCTGAATCCCTTTGGTATTGCTCGGAGATATTGGTCCAGACAGCACCATCATTTTCCAGGATGATTACTAAACCGGAGATTTTCAATCACGGAAATTCAGTTATTTCAGGTTGTTTGTTCTTCTGCTCACGGTCATGTTAGGGGAGATATTCAAAAGGATTCAAGATTCCATTGTTGGGCCTTATTTGGACAGAGCATTTTAGCACCCATATTACAGCTGCAAATTCTGGCCTGATTCTGAGTCTACTGGCTGAAATTATTGATCTGTATGATATTACTAGTTCTGGTGATAAAACCCCTAATTATAATACGGATGCTAAAATGCACCTGTGTTACGGCACTCCCAATGAGGCCTTATTGGAAGTTTGTCAGCGCAAAATGACTGTTCACACCAAGCACACGCACTTGATACACCCTTGGCTTGGCTGATCAGCTCAATTATCTTCTCATCTACAGTGGCATGTAAAAGTTTGGGCACCCCTGGTCAAAATGACGTTTTTTGTAAACAGTTTAGCCCTTTTAGAGATCATTTCATCTTCAACTTGCTTAAGTTAAATGACACACATCCTCTGTATTTTAGGCAAAAAAATACAATTTTTTTTTTTTACATTTTAAAAAATAGAATACGGAGAATGGGGAGATGCAAAAGATTGTTGACCCTTGGAGAATTGTGTGCTCAGATAACTTTGACCAAGGTTTCAGACCTTCATCAGCCTGTTAGATTTATGGCTTGTTCACCATCATCATTAGGAAAGGCCAGGTAATAAAAATTTCCCAGCTTTATAAAAATCCAACTTCGTGCCATATAATAGCAGCCATGGATTCTTCTAAAGCAGCTGCCTAGCACTCTGAAAATGGTGGAGGCCTGCAAAGCGGGAGAAGGCTATAAGAAGATTGCAAAACGTTTTCAAGTTGCCCTTTCCTGAGTTCAAAATGGAACAGTGGATGTTAAGATAAGGTCTGGAAGACCAAGCAAAATTTCAGTGAGAGCTGTTAGTCGGATTGCTAGAGAGGCAAATCAGAACCCCCGCTTGACTGCAAAAGACATTTAGAAAGATTTAACAGACTGTGGAGTTGTTATACATTGTTTTACTGTTCAGAGACCATGCACAAATATGACATTCATAGAAGAATCATCAGAAGAAAACGTCTCCTGCGTCCTCCCCATAAAATTCAGTGTCAAAAGTATGTAAAAGAACATGTAAACAAGCCTGGTGCATTTTAGAAACAAGTCCTGTGGACTGATGAGGATAAACTAGAACTCTTTGGACACAATGATCAAAGGTATGTGTGGAGAAAAAAGGGCACAGAATTTCAGGAAAAGAACATCTCTCCAACCATTAATCATGGGGATGGATCAATCATGCTTTGGGGTTCTGTTGTAGCCAATGGCATGGGGAACATTTCACGAGTAGAGGGAAGAATGGATTCAATGACATTTCAACAAATTCTTGTTGCAAACATAACACCATCTGTAAAAAAAAAAAAGCTGAAGTTGAAAAGAGGATGGCTTCTACAAATGGATAATGATCCTAAACACACATCAGAATCCACAATAGACGACCACAAAAGGCGCAAGCTGAAGGTTTTACAATGGCCCTCACTGTCCCCTGATCTGAACATCATTGAAAATCTGTGACTAGACCTCAAAATAGCAGAGGAAGGAAGATGACCCAGGAATCTCACAGAGCTGGAAGAATATTCCATGGAAGAATGGAGGAAAATCCCTAAAACAAGAAATGAGACTCTTTGCTGTCTAGAAAAAGGGTTCACAATCTGTGATAACTTGATCCATTTTAGAGAACATTTTATCTTCAACTTAACTGTTCACAGTAACGGTAATTTTGACAAGGGGTGACCGAACTTTTACTTGCCACTGTACTTGTCTCCCCTCTTGTTATACCTTCCTCTCGCTCTTGTAAAGCTGAAGCTGTCAATGAATGAAGAGGGTGCTGGCATAAGAAGTTGGCTGGAAGGTGCCCTGAACTGTTTGACCACGCCTAGGGTGCACTGAGCGCCTGACCTTTGAACAGTCATTTTGTTCTGTCTGCCCAAACTCTGCCTTTTAAAGATCCATGCAGTATTCATCTGTAATATGAGGCCTGTAGCCTGCTCTGGACCCGTTTCGTACCTCCACATGCTTTTAATTTTACGTTGAACACATCCTGGGAACGTCGGATGCTTAAAAGGAAGCGACTCCCAGAACACCGATGGACCTCATGGGGCCTAGGCTTAGTGAATGTGGAAATGTACTGTAATTCCAAGAAAGCATGGAAATAATAGCATTTAATGAAAAATGATATAAAAAGAGTGGTTGCTCATGGCAATCAGATTCCAGCTCTATTTTTTGAAAGTTTTTTTGATTAGTTTGTTCTGCGTCGGTTGTAGAAGTTAAGTTTTTAGAAAGTTTCAAAACTTTATTTTGTTGCCAAAAAAGATCAATTTACATATAAATATTAAAAAAAACAACTTCATGGGTACTTCTCTACTGTGCTCAAGGCCCCTAAATGGATCAGAGCCTAGAAGCCGGACCGACTGTAGCGATCGCTCATTTAACATATGCGTTTGATCAGTCATCATGTGCTTTACTTGACAAACCCTTCACGACAATAGCCTGATAACTCATGGCATTCATGTCCTAATGATAGTTGAGACAAAATATGTGAAAAATGATTTCCAGGTGCTTTTTAAAGACCAAAAGTAACTGGTATTTCAATAACCTCCATTTAAGTGAATCTACGTCTTTACTCGCGGTTGATGTCGGAAGTGTCATATAAAACACATGTTCTGAAAGCTTAAACTGAACCTTCCCATCATTGACTTTAAATGAAACAGAAGCATTCTTGTTGAGGAAATGTCAGCCTACAACTTGAGAAAGCGTTTTATACCTCTCCGCAGATTACATGGGCTCAAGGAGCCATTTCCTTCAAAAGTCTTTAAGTGAAGAGCTTCTTTGCTTTTGATCAGCGAACAAAGAGAGAAGAGGAGAGAGAAACCAGAATCTAAAGGCATCAAATATTGGCCAAGGTTGGAGAACGTTGACTACTTAAAGGTTCCTCACGACTACTTAAAGGTTCCTCACGAGAGTTTAGCCTCCTACGAGCGGCAAATCTGTTAGTAATATGGTAAAACAATTTAACATTTATACTGGAAAGAGATTGTAATAATTGAGTCTATTCAGGTATATGAGCAAATGATTGAGATCCTCTGGTAAGTACATAAGATATTCTGTATTAATTAAGACAGTTTAGTATGAGTTTCAGGCAACCTGTCATACTCTCCAATCTTTATATAAAGTTTGACTATTCATTAACCTATTTATTACACTTTTTATTTAACTACTTCTGGACTGCCCATAATCTATAATTGTCTGCGCACTCCACACCTTTATCTGTATTGCCGTTCTAAAACGTCACTGCAGTGTAAAAAGCTTGCACAAGATCATGTGGAGGTGGGAGGAAGGCAGTGAGACTCTTCAAAGAGAAGAGAAATATGGTTTATTACAATGTTTACATTCTCTATCTGACTCTACAATAATAGCACTGAGCAAACCCTTGTGTATAAAGATTAGCAATCACTGACTGTGCTTCCTCCTCCAGACCCAGTGATTGTGATCGCTGGATGAAGGGAGGGAACCAAAGCTGCTAGGTTCTAGGACAGGAGAAGGGAACCGTTTTTTCTTCCAATGGTCATTTGGAAACTTCTACCATAATTCGGGGGTTGCACAAAATTATTAACTTGAAAATTACCCTACTATATTTGGTTAAACAATTAACTCACATCTAATGTGGTGGCTGGATCTGCTTCTCTTTGGTGCGGCTGTGATGTTGGGTGATATTGAGCATATTGCTTCTAACAACTGCTTGACCAGGTTTCCTTTGGTCTAGAACGTAGGCAACTCTTTAAGATAAGTTTTGTAAAGCAAATACATCACAGGAGACGCTGGGCCTGCTGTATATACATCACACAGGAGACGCTGGGCCTGCTGTATATACATCACACAGGAGACGCTGGGCCTGCTGTATATACATCACACAGGAGACGCTGGGCCTGCTGTATATACATCACACAGGAGACGCTGGGCCTGCTGTATATACATCACACAGGAGACGCTGGGACTGCTGAATATACATCACACAGGAGACGCTGGGACTGCTGTATATAGATCGCATAGTAGATGCTGGGGTTATATATGTCACTTAGGATGGCTGTGGGGCATAGACAGCACTGGGGATGATGGGGCTGCTGCTTTTTTATTCTGTAAGATGGGAGCGCAATCCTTCAATACATATGCACTCAGCGCAAGTGAGGGTCTAAAAGCCTGGCAGTCAGCACGAGCACTGCGGTTCCTGAGGTCTGCAGAAAATGTCATAGCGAGTTTCATATGGCCCATCACACCTGTCCTAGGAGAACCAATCAGCTCTATTATGAAGTCAGGAGTCCGAATTTCCCCTATAACTCAGTGATTTCCATAACTCTACAAGTTTCCCTCCTTGGTATTGCAATTTTGATGTTGAGGATTATATGTGTTTATATATTAAAAGAATTTCCTTTAATCTGGAGTGTAATAATCCACCAAATTATATAATTTGTTAGTTGTCTGCGATTTGCATTATTATAACTGGACCAGAATCCGAAGACAGAACCAAGGAGCAAATTCTAGTTGCTAAAATGGGGATAGCTGCATATTTGGCGTATTACTCTGTTTGGGTTCTCCACCCTTACAAGTGCTTTTATAGACTTTTCTTTACAGTCTGATAATCCAGCATCTGTCAGTTCCCAAAAATATAATTCCAAGTAGGAATCAAGACGAATTCTGCTACTGTAATGAATGGAGTAAGACTCCTACTACCAAGCCGTGCTGACACAAATGTCTTCTCCACAAAAGACAAAGATTCCTTTCTGCCCCGACGTGGTGTACTCACTTAGCTGATGAGTGGCAATCGCTGTTTGGATCATGTGTTGTTCTGAAAGCCTTCGAGAAAATATATCTAGCAGGAAATTTGTTCTGCCAGCAGCTGTCACATGGTCGCCTGATAATGACGACTCAATTCACATCCTGTTCTCCTGTGTGCAATTAAGAAAATAATGGAATAATAGCCAGAAGTGTGGTTCCTCTGAACTCCCTACGTGCGAGGGTGGACAATCCACCAAAAAGACAATGCGCTCATTAATTCGTACGTGGCTCTCATCAATAGGTAGAACATCTGACATCCGTACATGATGGCATCTTACCAGGGGAAAGTGGCGTTTTCTCACCTTTCTGGACTCTAAATCCTCAGTTACCAAAAAATCTACATAGCTTAAAACTCTACATACTCTTTATGGACAAAGGATTTGGACAATGACTTCAGGCTTTTCATCCAGCCCTGCTGGTCTTGATGTCTAACATCTGGCCCCCCACCACGTCATCTGCCTATACCAATATGTACGGACAGAAATCACTGATACCAGCGCGGGCCTGTACTTTGAGCAACAAGTCCGGTCTGGACATTTTTCCCCCCATCACCTGTGAGTGATATTACTGAGAAGTGGAAAGAAGAGCAGCAACTCGGCCATGAAGTGGAGACCCCGTAATGTTACAGGGTAGGGTCACCGAGTGTTGAGTATAGGGCAGAAGAGTCACCAATGCTCTGCTGACTCCATAACTGCAGAATCCAGACCTTATCTGGCAGTAACATCAGCACAATCACTGCACCCTCACCAGGAGCTTCATGGCCAAGGAGCTGCATGCAGCCGTACATCATCAACCACAATGCCATTTGTCGGATAGAGTGGTGTAAAGCGGCCACCACTGATTTCCAGAGGAAATGTGATCTGTGCAGTGACGGATCACACTTCTGTATCTGGCATCTCATGGTTAAGTCTGGGTTTGGTGAATGCCAGAACATTATCTGCTAGACTGCAATGTGACAACAGTACCATTTGTTGGAGAAGGGATGATGGTATGGGGTTGTTTTTCAGGGGTCAGCCTCAACCCCTTAGATTTAGTGAAGCAAAATAAGTGTTTGGACATACAAGACATTTTGGACAATTGTAGCTTCCAGCTTTGCTTGAACAGTTTGGAGAAGGCCCTTTTTATTCGGACTCCCATGACAGCACCACGAGAGAGGGGATCCGCCCCATAGGAACAGGAAACCTACAGATACAAAAGGGCGGTACCTCTCCCACGCATCAGTTGGTTTCCTGTTCCTGAGGGGACGGGATCCTACAGAAGAATGGGATCCCAGGCCGGCCAGCCGACACCGGTAGCGAGGGGGTCTCCTACCTCGGCTTGGTTCGGATTTTCTGGAAGACGCCACGGTGGCCCAGGATGGGTATCACGGCGGTGGCGTGGACAGCAGGGAGCGGCGTCCGGAGGATGGCCGTCTCCGGAATTAAGCCGCCGCCGGTAAGTATTTTCCCCCCCGGGATTCCCGGCTCCGGCGGCGCAGATAGGTTGCCAGCGCTGTGCAGAGGGCTGCGACCGGGCGCTGCTCCGGAGCTCCCGGGCGTCACGCGGAGCTTCCGGCGTTTCCGGGGTAGCGGTGACGTCAGGGGGCGGGCGGAGGAGGCGCTTCCGGGTCAGCGCGCTACTGCGCATGCGCGGCGATCCCAAGATGGCGGCGCCCATCGGAAACACCGATGGCGCGCGGTGGGGCGCCAGCTGGGGTAGGGAGATCCATTAAGGGGGGGGAGGGGCGCGGCATGGAAACTGCTGACCGGAGGAGGGGTATTTAGGCGGGACCCGGGCAGGGTGCCTTGCCTTGGCCACATTACTACATGCAGCAGTGTGCAGCAGCAGCAGCAGCAGCAGCAGTGGTGATGGAAAGCGATCGAGAGCAGCAGCGACAGAAGCAAGGGCAGCAGCGGCAGACATCACTGCCGCCCCTGGATGACCTTCGGCAGGTCAAACAGAAAAAGAAAGGGTCCCGTGACAGTAATGCGGGACGAAGTGACCAGTCCACTCGTAAAAGCTCCTCCAGGCAGACAGGAGTATCGGCTGAAAGAAATCCCCCTCGTTCTCCGGTACTTGATTGTGGCACTGGTAAGTGATCTTCGTGAAAGTTCACTCAGTGACGGGACCCCCCTTCTGTGTTTTTCTTTTTCTAGGGAAAAAAAGCTACAAATAAAAATAAACATAGGGAATGCGCACTCTGTGCATGCCCATTACCAGACGCGTGCCTCAAAAGATTGTGCCCCCCCTGTATTCAGCAGACGGTGGCAGAAGAGTCGCCTGCAGTAGCGGCGAGTTTGAGAGACATTGTCAGGGTAGAAATGAGGGAAACCCTAAAGTCCTTGTCTCAGCCGCAAAGTCTAAGGGGCGAGGTCCCGGCGGAGTCTGATTCCTCAGCAGAGTGGAGAAAAAGCAGAGACTCCCAGGCTTCATCTCCCTCGTCCTCTTCAGGAGAAGAGGACTCGGGGCGATTTTGTCTGCCTCTTGACCGGGTAGACAAGCTGGTCAAAGCAGTCAGAGGGACAATGGAGGTAGAGGAGCCTAAGCCCCATTTATCCATGCAGGATGTCATGTTCGGTGGGCTGGAACAGAGGAAGCGGAGAGTCTTTCCGTTAAACCAAAAGATACAGGATCTGATCCACAGAGAGTGGAAAAGACTGGACAAAAGAGGGTCGCTACCACCAGCCCTCAAAAGGAGATACCCCTTCGACGATCCGGCAGTAAGTTCTTGGGACAGAGCCCCCAAATTAGACGCTGCCATTGCGAAGGCATCAAAAAAATCCTCGCTCCCCTTTGAGGACATGGGATCCCTTAAAGATCCCTTAGACAGGAAAGCTGATACCTTCCTGAAAAACACCTGGGAGATGGCGGCCGGGTCCTTAAGACCAGCAGTGGCTTCAACGTGCACGGCCAGGTCCATGATGGTCTGGTTGGAGCAGTTGGAGTCACAACTAAAGCAGGGTACATCAAGACAAACAATTCTTGGGGCCCTACCGACCATCCAAGAGGGAGCAGCTTTCCTAGCGGATGCCTCAGCGGATGCAATGAGAATGGCCGCCAGAGCAGCAGGTCTCTCTAACGCAGCTCGCAGAGCCCTGTGGCTAAAGTGCTGGCAGGGAGACATCCAGTCCAGAGCAAAGCTCTGTGCGATTCCATGTGAGGGCGAATACTTATTTGGAACTGTCCTAGACGAGCTGCTTGAAAAGGCGGGGGACGACAAGAAAAAGTTCCCAAACCTTTCATCAGCGTCCTACCGTCGCCCATTTGGTAGAAGGAGATTTGGCCAGGGGAGAAGGCGCAACTCTTCACCTGTTAGAGATCGACCCAGATGGGAAGACAGAAGGAGACGAGGTACGGGCTATATGTTTACACGCTCGTCAAGAGATCAAAAGAAACCAAATCAATGACTAGCGGTTCCCGTAGGGGGTAGACTGTCATCCTTCCCGGCATGGTCGCAGATTACGAATAGTGACTGGGCGCGCAAGGTAATATCCACCGGGCTTAGGTTGGAATTTACCCAGATCCCGCGGGACACCTTTAAACTGACCCCCTTAAGATCTTCTCATCTTGAACAAGCGGCTTTAGAAGCGGAAGTCTTGAGCCTATGTCAGAAAAATGTTCTGGTAGAGGTCCCAGAGGCTGAAAGAGGAAGAGGGTTTTACTCTCCCCTGTTTCTAATCCAGAAACCTGATAACACATTCAGAACGATTCTAAACCTTCGTTCCCTTAACGAATTTTTGATTAATCATAAATTCAAAATGGAGTCCATTAATACAACAATAAAAATATTGTTTAAAGGTTGTTTTATGGCAGTCATAGATTTGAAAGACGCGTACTATCACGTACCTATCCATACAGACTTCCAGCAGTTCCTGAGGGTGGCAGTTTCAGTAGAGGGCACAGTACATCATTTTCAGTATAGAGCCCTTCCCTTTGGTCTCTCAGCAGCACCCAGGGTTTTTACAAAATTAGTGGCCGAAGTTATGGCTCACTTACGAGAGGTTGACGTCTTAATCATTCCATATTTAGACGATTTCTTGATTGTAGGAAAATCGATGGGTCATTGTAAATCCCAGATAGAAAAAGCTAGATCCAGGTTAGAAAACCTAGGATGGATTTTAAACTACGAGAAATCCCGACTCCAGCCCTTAAAAATACAGAAATTTTTAGGATTGATACTAAATTCAGACACTCAGCGGTGCCTGCTACCACTAGATAAATTACAAAAGATACAGGAGCAGGTTCTTCGGGCAATGGATAATCCATCGATGACCCTCAGACAGGCCATGTCCCTGTTAGGTTCTCTAACTTTATGCATCCCAGCAGTAAGGTGGGCACAGTTCCATACCAGAACCCTTCAAAACGACGTCTTGATTAATAGCAGGGCCCTTGGAGGCTCCTTACAAGGTCGGATGTGTCTAAGCCCCTCAACTGTTACATCACTAAGATGGTGGCTTCAGAGCGAGAACCTAGCGTCAGGGGTGCCCTGGATAGCACAGATAACCCGTATTATAACCACAGACGCTAGTTCCTTTGGTTGGGGAGCCCATATGGGGGACATAGTGGTACAGGGCCAGTGGGATTCTAATTCTGAAATCTCATCCAACCAGAGAGAACTATTGGCGATAGAGCGAGCAGTCAAGAAACTCATTATCTACCTGCAGGGCCATCATGTGAGGATACACTCGGACAACCAGGTAGCGGTAGCATATGTCAACCACCAAGGTGGAACCCGCTCCAGCGCTCTGATGCAGATAACAGAACGGCTCCTCCAGATAGCAGAGAGAAATTGTCTATCTTTGACAGCGCTCCACATCAGCGGAAAGGACAATGTAAGAGCAGACTTTTTAAGCCGCAAGGCTCTAAGACAAGGAGAATGGGCTTTGAACAAAGACATTTACCGCCAGATTGTCCGCAGATGGGGCCAGCCAGAGATAGACCTCTTTGCCACCAGAGAAAACAGAAAAGAAAGATTGTTCTGCTCTCTGAACCCCAGGGAAAATCCCCTGGCGGTGGATGCCCTACTGATAAGATGGGACTTTTCTCTGGCATACGCCTTCCCACCATTGAATCTTCTTCCCCTGGTAGTCAGGAAGATCAGAGAGGATCAGGCAAGAGTCATACTGATTGCCCCCTTTTGGCCCAGGAGGACCTGGTTCGCGTGGTTGAGGACCATGTCGGTAGGCGATCCCTGGGTACTACCGAACCTTCCGGATCTCCTCTACCAGGGGCCAGTCAGCCACCCACAAGTAGCGAGACTTCATTTGACGGCGTGGTGTTTGAAAGGTCACTATTAAAAAATAGAGGGTTCTCCAAGAACTTAATTGACACCCTCCTAAGAAGCAGAAAATTAACCACCACTAATATTTATGCTAGGACCTGGAAACGCTTCCTATCCACCTTTCACTTTGACATCAGAGATGGAATTCCCACGAAACATATTCTGGAATTTCTCCAGAAAGGTTTCGAATTGGGTCTCTCCACAAGTACGCTAAAAGTACAGGTTTCAGCCTTAGGGGCCCTGTTTGCAGCTGATATTGCAAAAGATTATTGGGTAGCAAGGTTCATCAGAGCAGCGGCCAGATCGAGACCTATACACAAAGACAGATGCGTACTGTGGGACTTAAACTTAGTCCTTACAGCCATGACAGAAAGTCCGTTTGAACCTTTAGATTCCGCCTCACTAAAGATTATATCCCTTAAAACAGCATTCCTGGTAGCAATAACATCCGCACGTAGGGTGAGCGACATACAGGCACTCTCCAGATTGCCTCCTTACACAGAGTTCTTACAGGATAGAGTGATCCTAAGGCCAGATCCAGCATACCTTCCCAAGGTAGCAACACAATTCCACAGGACACAGGAGATAGTTCTGCCTTCCTTCCTCCCTAATCCAACCAACCCTAAAGAGCAGAAACTTCAGGCATTAGATATTAGGCGGTGCTTACTGACATATTTAGCAGCCACGGATCCTTGGAAGAAGGAGAACGCATTATTCCTATCCTTCCAAGGTTCCAGAAAAGGATACAGAGTATCAAAACGCACATTAGCAGGGTGGATTAGGGAGGCTATCTCTCTTGCCTACACAGCAGGTGGCGGTCCGGCTCCACAGAACCTGAGGGCACATTCCACTCGGGCCATGGCATCATCCTGGGCAGAGAGATCTGGAGTATCAATTGATCAAATATGTAAGGCGGCCACCTGGTCATCTCCTTCCACCTTTTTTAACCACTATCGGTTAGACATGGGTGCCTCCTCAGACCTCACCTTCGGGCTAAGGGTGCTGCAGGCTGTAGTCCCTCCCTAAGTTAGTTTACATCTCTGTAATTCTCTCGTGGTGCTGTCATGGGAGTCCGAATAAAGTATTAAGTTACGTACCGGTAACGGTATTTTTCGGAGGCCCATGACCGCACCCTTAGTTCCCTCCCTTGTTCACATATAGGGGTGCACTCCTTAGAAGTTTGTTCATAGAATCACCTTATGTGGGAGATGGTATGAAATAATTCTGTTAAATAGGGTAGATAGGTTGTATATATCATATGTTGTGTACTAACCATGGTAGCCTCTCAAGCTCTGTAATCCAACTGATGCGTGGGAGAGGTACCGCCCTTTTGTATCTGTAGGTTTCCTGTTCCTATGGGGCGGATCCCCTCTCTCGTGGTGCTGTCATGGGCTTCCGAAAAATACCGTTACCGGTACGTAACTTAATACTTTCTGTTCCTCATGTCTGTGTCCAGTACCCAAGGTCCATACAGACATGGAGGGGGAGTTTGGTGGAAAGTACACCACCTCTGGCCACACAGAACCTACACCACTAGAATGGAGATTGTGAACCTGACCCTCTCCTCCAACATTGATGTCCGACCTCAAAAATGAAGGGGCAAAACTTCTCACCGTTACCTCCAAAACTGTTCTAGAAGAGCGGGACTCGCTCCATATTCATGTTTATGGATTCAGAATGAGATGTCATAAAAGCTCCTGCCGGTGTTTCAGTACTTTTCCCATATAGTGTACGTCCTGACTTTCAACAGCGTTCTTAAAGTGACCTTGGATGCTATTCCTCTAACTCGCCTGCGATGTCTTACAGGGTGAAATCCGCTGCAGACACGGGCAGACTTTGTCTTGGATCTGCGGAATTACACAAAAGAACCGTAAGGGAATGACACATGATCCCTATAGGACTATAATACGTACCTGTAGGGGCGGTGAGTGCCCGTACAGGTAGTTTTGTTCTGTACAGGACTTCTTAAAGGGGTTTTCTGGTTTTGGAATTTCGCTCTCCCCCTGGCATAGTTTGTTTAAAATACAAACTGCATCTTACCCACCCTCCCCAGGTCCAGCTCTAAGTCTCTGCCTCCACTCTGTGTCTGTAATGATCTGCAGTGCTGACGTAACATCTACAGTTGTGGCCAAAAGTATTGACACCCCTGCAATTCTGTCAGATATAATACTCAGTTTCTTCCTGAAAATGATTGCAAACACAAATTCTTTGGTATTTTTATCTTCATTTAATTTGTCTTAAATGAAAAAAACACAAAAAGAATTGTCCTAAAGCCAAATTGGATATAATTCCACACCAAACATAAAAAAGTGGGTGGACAAAAGTATTGGCACTGTTCGAAAAATCATGTGATGCTTCTCTAATTTGTGTATTTAACAGCACCTGTAACTTACCTGTGGCACCTAACAGGTGTTGGCAATAACTAAATCACATTTGCAGCCAGTTGACATGGATTAAAGTTGACTCAACCTCTGTCCTGTGTCCTTGTGTGCACCACATTGAGCATGGAGAAAAGAAAGAAGACCAAAGAACTGTCTGAGGACTTGAGAAACCAAATTGTGAGGAAGCATGAGCAATCTCAAGGCTACAAGTCCATCTCCAAAGACCTGAATGTTCTTGTGTCTACCGTGCGCAGTGTCATCAAGAAGTTTAAAGCCCATGGCACTGTGGCTAACCTCCCTAGATGTGGACGGAAAAGAAAAATTGACAAGAGATTACAACGAAAGATTGTGCGGATGTTGGATAAAGAACCTCGACTAACATCCAAACAAGTTCAAGCTGCCCTGCAGTCCGAGGGTACAACGGTGTCAACCCGTACCATCCGTCGGCGTCTGAATGAAAAGGGACTGTATGGTAGGAGACCCAGGAAGACCCCACTTCTTACCCCGAGACATAAAAAAGCCAGGCTGGAGTTTGCCAAAACTTACCTGAAAAAGCCTAAAACGTTTTGGAAGAATGTTCTCTGGTCAGATGAGACAAAAGTAGAGCTTTTTGGGCAAAGGCATCAACATAGAGTTTACAGGAGAAAAAAAGAGGCATTCAATGAAAAAAAACAGTCCCTACAATCAAGCATGGCGGAGGTTCCCTGATGTTTTGGGGTTGCTTTGCTGCCTCTGGCACTGGACTGCTTGACCGTGTGCATGGCATTATGAAGTCTGAAGACTACCAACAAATTTTGCAGCATAATGTAGGGCCCAGTGTGAGAAAGCTGGGTCTCCCTCAGAGGTCATGGGTCTTCCAGCAGGACAATGACCCAAAACACACTTCAAAAAGCACTAGAAAATGGTTTGAGAGAGAGCACTACAGACTTCTAAGGTGGCCAGCAATGAGTCCAGACCTGAATCCCATAGAACACCTGTGGAGAGATCTAAAAATGGCAGTTTGGAGAAGGCACCCTTCAAATATCAGGGACCTGGAGCAGTTTGCCAAAGAAGAATGGTCTAAAATTCCAGCAGAGCATTGTAAGAAACTCAATGATGGTTACCGGAAGCGGTTGGTCAGTTATTTTGGCTAAAGGTTGTGCAACCAAGTATTTGGCTGAGGGTGCCAATACTTTTGTCTGACCCATTTTTGGAGTTTTGTGTGAAATGATCAATGTTTTGCTTTTTGCTTCATTCTCTTTTGTGCTTTTTCTTTTAAGACAAATTAAATGAAGATAATACCAAAGAATTTGTGTTTGCAATCATTTTCAGGAAGAAACTGAGTATTATCTGACAGAATTGCAGGGGTGTCAATACTTTTGGCCACAACTGTACACCACTGCAGCCAATCGGTGAGCTCAGTAGCTTTGCTCAGAGCCGCTGATTGCCTGCAGCGCTGTCAATGTGATGTCAGCGCTGCAGACAATAACAGACTCTGGGAGCAGATCTGGACCCCTAAAACGAAATCAAACTTGGGGAGAGGGTTTTTCCGAAACTAGAAAACCCTTTTAAGGTTGACTTGCGCTTGGATCCATTCTTACGGTATGTTCACGCATGGCAGATTTTCTGCAGCATTTTCTTGCAGCAAAATCCACAGATTTTGTCGCCTGCATACTTTTTCTTCCGATTTTCTGCTGATAATTCCCAACTAAGAATTGACGTGTCGCGTGTCCATTTCCGTGCAGAAATTTTCGTTACGGTATTACGCTGCAGATGTTTCTGAAAAGCCTCAATGTCCGAACATCGACTTATGACAGTGCACCCTAATGCTAGCCTGTCCGAAGGAATTTGGGAACCTTGAGACGGATCTTCCTGTTAGATAACGTGTTATTTCTTCACAAAAGGTGATGTCCTGTGCCAAGGGGCGCTGTAAGCCGGACGCGCGTCGTGGCAGCCAGAGCGGTACATGCGCCCAGATAACAGCTGCAGCTGTGCTTCTTTAGTGCCCCCGCTATCTGTTCTGCATATGCGGTATCTAATGCAATCATTCCCTGTAAAAGCAGAAGAAAAATATTTATACAAGTGAATGGCCGGAGCGCAGGCGCTGCGGTTCACGGCTTATCTGAACGCCAAGTGGTATGTTTTGCTTCCAACAATACAGAAACAGTTCTCTCTGCGACAATCCTTGTGATCACATCCACTCCGAGTCACATTGCTCGAGCAGCCACGTGCCACATTAAAGTCCTCCTCTCCCCACCCTCCTTTGTGTTTCAGAGGGAAACTTGCCCGCGTTTTACGTCTTCATGTGCACAATTGATCAATGCGCTTTGTTCCGGCAGACGTGTTTCTGCCGTCGTAGTCCGCCGAGATGACCTAAAAGAAAAAAAAAAAATGGGAATTACAAAACTACGTGTTTTATAGGGAAACAAAATTGTGTTCATTGTAGGACACCGTGTACTTCATGGCAGGCAAATCCGATGACGATAGATCAGCAGTTTATTTTCTGTCCTCCCTTTACACAAAGTTCTTACTCCCGTCAGTCACGTCTGCAGCCAGCAGGGGTGGAATGACATTTTGGTGTGCTGGTGGGTGTGATAAGCATATCGCTCCTCCTGCCCGCTAAGGTGTCATTTGGACGTCCATTTGCACCACGGCGGACTGGCGTGAGACCTCCATTTGGACTTTGGTGGACTGGTGTAGTGCTGTTGTTTTTTTAATAAATGGGTGAAAGAGGAATTTTGTTGGAGAGGTGTTTTTTTTTTTTTTCAAACTTTTTTTTCTGTATTTTTTCAAATATATATTTTTTTGTCTTTTTCTCATTTTAGTTACTGTGTTAGTGGGCTTGGGGTGTCTGATAAGACACCTCTCCATTACTATCCTGTGGGTTTTATGTCAGTGGACATTACACAGCTGAAATCACCATATTCCCATTGCTCCGATTGCCACAGCACCAGGGCAATCTCTAAAAGCTGAGGCTAAGTACCAGGATTGGCACATCTAATGAATGTGACATTACTGGGGCGGCTGGGAAGGGTAAAATATCCATGGCACTTACCAGTCTATTATCAGTCCTCGGCTGTCTGCTTTGCCTTAGCTGGTTATTTAAAATATGGAACCCCACATCATTTTTTAGGGTCTCCCCATTTTTAAACCGGCAAAGGAAAAGCACAAGCTGTGAGTTTATAGTAATAGGCTGGAAAGGTCAATGGACATTGGCTCCTTCCCAGCATAAGACCTGCTCACAGCTGTCTCCTTTCCCTTGCCAGTTATTAGAAATAAGGGTGACCCCACATCATTTTTTCATTTATTTTTTTTATTTATTAACAAATACAAGATACTGTCATGTGACTTTCACTTTACCGAGCCTGTGCACCGAGGGCATATGGCTTAGTAGTACTCAGCCGACCATGTGTTGGTGTACAAATGTGTTGTGCACATTAAAAAAAAAAAAAACATCTTTCGGAAATTCTCAGTTTAAGGGTTTGCTGACAATGGGGTATAACACAGAGGAGTACAAGGCGAGAAAACATCACATTGCACTCTGACCAATGTTATTCAATGAGTCAGTGCTCATCTGCGAGTTTTTCCTCAGCTCTAATCATATGAGAAAAAAATCGCAGCATGCTGCGAGTGGCCGTGTATATCATATGGGACTTGCCAGTGCAAGTCTACAGGTGTGAGTCAAAAAATCGACAGCACACAGACCATACGTATGCCAAGCGACTTTTATGTACACATCTCAAAGGAAACCCAACATTTCATCAGAAAAGTACAGTAAATTCACTGCAAGAACCCTCAGAACAGAAGATATATAGATGTCCTGTAGATATGTCACAAGCCCTTACATATAATAAACTTGCACCCTTTACTGCCTTTCATGTAGCAAGTATGTTTAGCTTTATTTAACCCATTAAATAAATAATTTAAAAAAAATGATGTGGGGTCTTCCCTATTTTTGATAACCAGCTAAGGCAAAGCAGACAGCTGGGGCTGATATCAGGTTGGAAAGGTCAATGGTTATTGGGTCATTCCTAAAAAATACCAGCCCGCAGCCACCCCAGAAGTGGAACATCACATTAGATGTCCCAATTCGGGTGCTTTGCCCAGCTCTTCACGATTGCCCTGGTGCAGTGGCAATTGGGGTAATGGGAGTTGGGGTTGATGACAGCTGTGCTTTATCAAAAAGCACAACTGCAATCAAGCTCTGAGGTTAGTAATGGAGAGGTGTCTATCAGACACCCCCCCGATTACTAACCCAGTGATCAAAAACACACACACAGAAAAAAAAACCTTTATTAGAATAAAGACTCCCTCACACTATCCCTCATTCACCACTTTATTGAAAAACATAAGAAAATACCATGCTGGTCCGAAGTAATCCACTGAATCCGAAGTATTCCAGAAATGGATAGCTGAAAAACTTAAAAAGACACAAATAGAAACAAGAGTCCACCAGTTTATTACCAAAAATGTTGACACGAAGTTCCGCCGTAGTCCACGTTCTCCTATCCGCTCTGACGACTGTGAATAGCAGTAAAGTGACCTCTATTCACAGCCGCCCCGTAGTGACAATGCTCATCAGACCCTCCAGCTCAATGCTACTCTCAGTGACACCGTGCTCTCTGATGAGCGTTGTCGCTACCGGGCGCCTGTGAATAGCGGTCACTTTACTGCTATTCACAGTCGTCAGAGCCAGATTGGGGAATATGGACAACAGCGGAGCTTTGTGTCAACATTTTTGGTAATAAATCAGTGAATAAGGGATGATCTCTGTATTTATGTATTTTTCTCTTATGTTTTTCAGCTTTCCATTTCAGGACTACTTCGCATTGGGTGGATTATGTCAGACCTGCATGGGATTTTTTAATTTTTTTTCAATAAAGTGGTGAATGAGGGATAGTGTGGGGAGTTTTTATTCTAATAAAGTATTTTTTTTTCTGGGTGTGTGTTTTTATATTTTATTACTGGGTTAGTAATGGGGGTGTCTGGTAGATACCTCCCCATTACTAACCCCAGGAGTTGATGGCAGTTGTGATCACAGCTGTCGGCAACCGCAATTACCATTACCCCAATTGACCTGGTGCGGTGGTAATCATGAAGAGTCGGGCAAAGTGCCAAAATTAGCACATCTAGTGTGAGGCACCAATTCCGGGGCAGCTCCTGGCTGGTATTTTTAGGCTGGGAAGGGACCAATATCCATGACCTTCCCAGCCTGATAATATCAGCTCCCTGATGTCTGCTTTACCCTGGCTGGTTATTAAAATAGGGAGAGGGGTAAGGGTGACCGAAAATCATACCACACTCCTGGACGAGAAAGGGACTGATGTTTTTTATACGTAAGTGTGAGCGTACACTCAGGCTGCAGCCACACGAGCGTATGCTCTCCCATGCGAGAAAATCGGGGACGATTATGTAAATGACACTTGGCTCAAACTCTGCTGCAAGCGTGAGCCGAGTGTCAGTGCACTGTGCTCCGATCCTCACGCACGAGAGAATGGCAGTACAGGTGCGGAGGAGATGGAGAAAGTAACTTCTCCATTGCCGACGTTCATGGGAAATCGCACTACACTTGCACGACATCTGAGTGCAGTCCAATGTCTCACATGCACCAATAGACTTGTATGGGTGTGTGCGATCCGATTCTCAGATGCACTTGGAGATTATTTTCTCATAATAATGTGCATGCCCCATAGAATAACACTGGGCTGAGTGCAGTTTGATAAAACATTGCCTATCTCTCAGCTATGTTATACGGCAGTGTGAACGAGCCCTAAGGAGACAGTAAAAATTGGATGAGTGGTGTCTGTGGTTATAATATTCCATTGGACCGATCTGCACATTGGATTAAGTGTATAATAAAAACCGATACTAAGAAGTGCGCTGTATAATTGGGAGATATGTTGCTTTTCAAGGTGCAGTAGGGTAGAATTACCAGCAGAGGGCAGCAGTTTTGCTTAGTATCAGTCACTGTACACCAACACCATAGTATAGGGCGGCTGCACAAGTATAAAATCCATTTGTGCATTAAAGGCGTATATTTGCTGATAGCGTCAATAATCGCAAATACTGAACTTGTAGAGTCACTTCCAGAGTTCAGTAAACAGCTGCAAATGTTCAAGTGGCAGATTACTAAAAGGGTAAACAAATAAAAGCTGTATCATCGGGGTCCAGCTACTAGAACCCCTGCTATCACCAGGAGAAGCCGTGCTTGGCTGTGCCCTGGCCATGTACAGTGAACCATATACCGTACGGATTGGCTGAGCTGAGTTTATATAGGGAGACCCCAAGCTGAGGCTGCAGGATATAAGGACAAAGGTTCACGCCATAAGTCAGATTTAAAGGGAATCTGTCACCAGTATTTATGCCAGCTAATCTGAGTGCAGTACAATGTAGAGCCAGAGACCCCGATTCCAGTGATATGTCACTTACTGGGCTGCTTGCTGTAGTTTTGACACAACAATCACAGTTTTATCAGCAGGAGATTATTACTAAAGGACTAGTAAAACTGCTGCAACCCCTTCCCCCACTGCTGATTGGCAGCTTTCTGCCTGTGTACACAGAAAGCAGCTAATCAGGGGTGTGGGCGGGGTTATACAGAGCTCAGCATTCCAAGCTCTGCTAGATCTGCAGCAGAGAAAGCTATGACTTTATTAAAACTGCAGCAAGCAGCCTAGTAAGTGATATAGTTAGAAACAGGGTCTCTGCCCCTATATCATGCTGCTCTCGGATCGGGAAGCAAAAACCTGCTGAGAGATTCCACATAAGGAAATTGAGAAAGAGGCTTCCATTGGAAATGATCTAAAACCTCCGAGACGATGATTCACCGTAACTTCAGAAGTAATCTGACCGCGTAATAATCACACAGGAATAGGGAGAATGTCTGAGCAATATGTTTCTAGTTATTCTGACTATCGCTACGTTTCCCACACTATCAAACAAGTAAGAGATGCGACATCTGCAGTGCTCAGAAGCAACGTTAGTAGTCTACTGCGCGCTGCGTAAGGAAACAATACCTGCTGCTCTGAGAGTGGTCATTATTGGGTGGACCATAAGCAATTTTTCAATTTTTTTTCATTACCGCTGTGAGTGCTCACGAATAGTCATGTAGGCGGTACTACAGTGGGGACTAGTCACAGTCTTCACTGTTGGCACGTCCACTTTGCCTTGATTGACATCCAGCAGGCTTGTTGCCTCCCTTCTAGGACTTTTTTCTTTCTACTTACTCGTGTATTTTGGGGCTGAAAATCATTTTTGCAATATGGTTTCATTGAAAAGTGTTGCACCGTTTGCCTGCTACGGCCTCTGTATTGCTGACTGCAGAATGAGCGAACCGAGAACCCATCAGCGAGCTCCCTATGACGGTCTAACTCCTTTATCTGTCTTTTTCTGAGCTCTTCTCAGCTGATTGATGACCAGGCTCTACATAGAAGTCTTTAAGGAAAAATGCACCAAAAAAACCCCACTCGAGTTCCGCAGTATCCTTTTAACACAAGTTTTTAGGAAATTGCATCCACTTTGCATGCACGGTAAAATACAAAAACAATGCGGAAAATGCACTTTTTGAGTTTCTTCTGCATGAATCAGAGGGCTGTAGTTCACAGTCCGTCTACTGCCGCAACACCGGGACTCTCCGCAGGTTCCCTGACCCCATCAGACAACCTCCCATATCCCTGCGAGGCTGTAAATTCAGGTCAGGAGACTCTTGGTCAAAAAACACTTGAAAATCTCTTCCAGTTCATTTCATGGTTAGTCCTCCTTTGCAGTTGCATTTTTTTTCCCATTTTAGGAATTCCATTCCAATTCCACAACTGGCGGGAAAAAAAAAGTGCATTTTATTTCTTTGGAGCGGATTCTGATGGAAAATGCTCCTAAAAAGGCACTAAGGCTGCAAAAAAACCTCTTCCAAAATGCTTCAAAACTGCTTCCGGAAAAGAAAAACTCATCGAAAAACACAATAGGTTTACACCTGATTAAAAAACATCAGAAAATATTCACAACAACTCTGAAAATAATATATATAAGATATTAGGACACCTACCTTCACTACAATATTTCTGTTAGAAATCATCCTATCTCCATAGATAGATACTTGTAAAAATAGCCTTTTTATTCACTTTTTTTTTGGTTTACAGCTCGTTGTCTAGAAGATCGACCGCTACTGCTGCATAGCAGCGATGGCCGAAAAGGCAGAATACTTACAAAATTGTTTCTATTATGTTTGCAGTCTTTTGAAGTTGGAAAGGATCTTTGGAGTGCACTGTCACATTTGGAGGTCACTGTCACTTTCGGAGGTCACTCACTTTCACAATTGGAATGCACTGTCACATTTGGATTGCACTGTCACATTTGAAGCATACTGTCACTTTCATAATTGGAATGCACTGTCACATTTGGAGTGCACTGTCACATTGGAGTGTACTGTCACATTTGGAGTGCACTGTCACAATTTGAATGCACTGTCAAATTTGGAATGCACTGTCACTGTCACATTTGGATTTCACTGTCACATTTGGAGTGCACTGTTACTTTCACAATTGGAATGCACTGTCAGATTTGGAGTGTACTATCTGTCACATTTGGAGTGCACTGTCACTTTCACAATTGGAATGCATTGTCAAATTTGGAATGCACTGTCACATTTGGAGTACAGTGTCACTGTCAAATATGGATTGCACTGTCACATTGGAGTGCACTGTCACTTTCACATTTGGAGCGCACTGTCACTTTCACATTTGGAATGCACTGTCACATTTGGAGTGCACTGTCACATTTGGAGTGCATTGTCAGTCACATTCGGAGTGCACTGTCACTTTCACAATTGGAATGCACTGTCACATTTGGAGTGCATTGTCACATTCGGAGTGCACTGTCACATTTGGAGTGCACTATCACTTTCACAATTGGAATGCACTGTCACATTTGGAGTGCATTGTCACATTGGAGTGCGCTGTAACATTTGGAGTGCACTGTCACATCCTAGTCTTAGCTAGCTTTAGTGCAGTGCTTACAAGCTAGACAGCAGCTTTGGTCGGATTCCTAGGCAATGAGCTATAAACAAAAGAAAAGCGTAAATATAAAAAAAAAAGCTGCACTTTTTTAATAAACTGTAAAGTGCAAAAGTGCTTATTTTTACAAGCGCTATCCAACAATATCCATACACGGGCCGTGCTGTCAATATTAACGTTCAGTAAGGGATTGTTAGTTAAGCAATTGCTTCATGGCATTATGTAAGTGGCTGTTTTAGGAAAAGCTTGACGGATCTGCTGGCGCTCTCCCAGTCTGTCGAGAAAAGAACACAGCCAAAATCAAATCAAAGGTTATTGAAAAATTTACTAAACAAAAACCACACAGTGTAAGTGATAGACATCTAAAGTGCCCGCGCCGATGCTCCCGCCGGGCAAGAGATGCAAAACGTCAGCGCTGCGATTCAGAGACTGCTTCTAGAAATTAAATGATTCACACGATCGGGATAAACTGCGATTGTCAACATCGAATTGATCCGCGCTTCCTTTTGTGTTGGTCATGTCGGTGGTCGCAGCCCGGGAGACGGACCGTGGATTATGTGCTATTTACAAACAACTTTTCCCAAGAATAAACAAAGGGAAATGTTGCCATTCTCTTATATGGAGTCAATGGGAACCAAAGTCCTAAATCGCAGTCGTCGACTTCCAGGGAAAAGCGCGGCCCCCATTCAGGGTAGCACAGACCAGGCTTTATAGGTCGCACCCGCCCGGAGTATTTTAGGCTCTGCAATCTCCAGATGCCAGTCAGTCAAAACATAGGTCACACACCCGGAAGTCACGTGGATGGATCTATGTCTATTCCTAAAAGCGTCTTGGCTTAACCCTGAATACGCTGGGTTACAATTTACCTCGGCGTGGCGAAAAGCGAAATCGGAGATTATTATTTCTCAGCTGTCAAAGAAGTCTCACTTTGAAATGGATTAGAAAAACCTGGCTGCTTTATTCCAGAAACTGTCGCAAGTTGTTTGGGTTTTTTTTTTGGGGGGGGCGGCGTTTCAGTTCGACCCCAATTCGGTTGAGCTGCAATACCACACATAACCTATGGAGAGAGGTGGCGCTATTTCTAAAAAGCAGCCATGTTTTTTCTAAACTTGTACAGTCTCGGAGCACATGGAGATGGACATTGAAAGTGTTAAACATTCGCTGCCCGAACTGTGCGCTCTCCGATGCCGCCTCGGAGGAGAAAGGTGGTCGGTCCATGTCCGGCCACCACTGGTAGCCAGCATAAGGATACGTCGGGCCTCGGTGGCAATATCCAAACTAAATTATGCAGATTTTAAAGAGAGTAAAATCCATGGTGAAAATCCGGATTTTCTCAGCAGTGTGTGTGAAGTTTTGTAAAATTTTGCAAAATTTTGAAAAATGTCGTAAAATTTCATCCAAATGAAAAATCGGCCAAGGGCAAAACGGATCCATATGCCTTCCGTGAGCGGTCCGTGGCGCACAAACACCAATTATAGACTCATTTGAACGAGCTGTAGAAGATTTTCA
Source organism: Dendrobates tinctorius (assembly GCF_039654945.1). Classification (NCBI taxonomy): domain Eukaryota; kingdom Metazoa; phylum Chordata; class Amphibia; order Anura; family Dendrobatidae; genus Dendrobates; species Dendrobates tinctorius. Next base: position 6,296,439 of record NW_027361677.1, read on the forward strand.
TCTGGATTTAAAGGGGTTTTCTCATTCTTCCCCCTCCACTGCAGTCAATCACATCACATGCGGCCCAAACGTACGTTTTGGTTGCCTCCTATCCTCCAGGGTTTGGGTGTTTAGTCACACCCCTGCAGCGTGAACTTCAATGGTTGCTCATGAAAGCAAAAAAGAGCTGAAATATTTCCCCAAGGCCACATTCCCACCATGAGTATTTGCTGAGGTTTTGATGTTGCAGATTTTTTGCACTTTTTTTTTAATTGTATTTTCTTGATTCTGTGATTTTTCTCTCTTTTTGATATGTCACGTTTCTCAATAATGGAAGTGGATTAGTACATAATGTCAATATCAAGGCGCAGACACCAACCCAAGGTAGATAACCCTTATATTATACAGCACTGTGTACTTACAATTGCTCATTTTGCCTTTCTACCCAGTAATTCTTCTCTGCTCTGTGTAGAAACAGGAAGTCTCTTGTCCCTGCATTTATCATCCCCCCCCTTCCCCAGCTGCTTCCTTCCTCCCCCCTGCCAGGGACTTTTACAGTGATGACTCATGCAGGGAAAATTGGCCTCCTGTTTCTACATAGAGCTTAGAAGGAGTCACTTATTAATCACGTGACGTCATAGCTCTAATGAAAAAGAATTACTGGGTAGAAGGCAAAATGAGCAATTGTAAGTGCACAGTGCTGTATAATATGGTGACTGGAGGAGGAGGACGGCTTTTTTAAGGTCAGCTGCAGACGACCATATGTTCCCCATAAACGGAAAAAGGTCTGATTATGCTAATCCCAGTTTGATCAGAGAAGGATAATTTTTTTTTCTTCGATATGGAGGATTACAAAAAAAAAAAAGATACGTTTGCTCCATCTTCTCCATTCTGGCAGTCCGTAAAAATCAGACTGCACTCAGATGTCATCCGAGTGCAGCCCAATGTTCTCGAAGGACCCACAGACACGAATGGGAAAGTGATGGAAGAAACTTGTGTCTGTTGCGATCTTTTGCCTCGGACATGAGCACGGCCCCATAGACAAACATCAATCCGAAACTATGACCCGAGTCCGAATCCGAAAAAAAAAACCCTGGAGAGGTTTTTTTTTGCAGCTTTACTATTGAACATTGACTGAATTCCATCAGACAAGTGACAGGCGCTGTTTTTTTTCTCCTATCCGGCGTTTTTTTTTAAACCTATTCCAGGGGGAACAAAAATAAAAAAGCGCTAAAAAAAAACCTCCTATGGACAACAAAGTGGACTTCCTATAGGAATGAATAGGAAGAGTTTTCGGATTTGTTTTTTTTTTTTGTTTTTTTTTAGAAGGATTTTGGAGCAGATTTGTTCTCCCCCCCCCCCCCCCCCAAAAAAAAAAAAAACTCACATAGCCTTATGGGGGTGATTAGTGGGAATGATAGGAGGGTGGGAACCACTTCTGGGGGGGGGGGGACGCTGAAGAAGTCCTCCTACGGACAACAAAGTGGGCTTACTATAGGAATGAATAGGAAGAGTTTTCGGATGGCTTTTTGAGAAGGATTTTGGAGCAGATTCGTTCACGTCGCCTTATGAGGGGCCCGCTTACTGGGAATGATGGGCGGGGAGGGGCTGCTAATGCATTTCTACTGGAAGTCTGCTACTACATGCTGCTAAAGGAGAAGAGCTGCAATCCCTAGGAGTCATAGTATTGCATGATGGCTATGGAATGCACACATATATATGCACTGTGCACACTGTATACCTGTGCCCGTGCCTTGCCATGGCCCTGGAGCCCTCAGGTGCTGTACAGATGGAGGCCTGGCTGTGCCCTGTCCCCAGCTCCCCCTCTCCTCCTCCTCCCCTGCAGCACACACACATGTATATATAAATATATATATATATGTGTACTGTGCACACTGTATACCTGTGCCCGTGCCCTACCATGGCCCTGGAGCCCTCAGGTGCTGCACAGATGGAGGTCTGGCTGTGCCCTGTCCCCGGCTCTCCCTCTCCTCCTCCTCCCCTGCAGCACACACACATGTGTATATATATATATATATATATATGTACTGTGCACACTGTATACCTGTGCCCGTGCCTTGCCATGGCCCTGGAGCCCTCAGGTGCTGCACAGATGGAGGCCTGGCTGTGCCCTGTCCCCAGCTCCCCCTCTCCTCCTCCTCCCCTGCAGCACACACACGTGTATATATATATATATGTAGCTGTGCACACTGTATACCCGTGCCTGGCCATGGCCCTGGAGCCCTCAGGTGCTGCACAGATGGAGGCCTGGCTGTGCCCTGTCCCCGGCTCCCCCTCTCCTCCTCCTCCCCTGCAGCACACACACATGTATATATATATATGTACTGTGCACACTGTATACATGTGCCCGTGCCTTGCCATGGCCCTGGAGCCCTCAGGTGCTGTACAGATGGAGGCCTGGCTGTGCCCTGTCCCCAGCTCCCTCTCCTCCTCCTCCCCTGCAGCACACACACATGTATATATATATGTATATATATGTAGCTGTGCACACTGTATACCTGTGCCCGTGCCCTGCCATGGCCCTGGAGCCCTCAGGTGCTGTACAGATGGAGGCCTGGCTGTGCCCTGTCCCCGGCTCCCCCTCTCCTCCTCCTCCCCTGCAGCACACACACATGTGTGTATATATATGTACTGTGCACACTGTATACCTGTGCCCGTGCCTGGCCATGGCCCTGGAGCCCTCAGGTGCTGCACAGATGGAGGCCTGGCTGTGCCCTGTCCCCAGCTCCCCCTCTCCTCCTCCTCCCCTGCAGCACACACACGTGTATATATATATATATATATATATATATATATATGTACTGTGCACACTGTATACCTGTGCCCGTGCCCTGCCATGTCCCTGGAGCCCTCAGGTGCTGCACAGATGGAGGCCTGGCTGTGCCCTGTCCCCAGCTCCCCCTCCTCCCCTGCAGCACACACGTGTATATATATATATGTAGCTGTGCACACTGTATACCTGTGCCCGTGCCTTGCCATGGCCCTGGAGCCCTCAGGTGCTGTATAGATGGAGGCCTGGCTGTGCCCTGTCCCCAGCTCCCCCTCTCCTCCTCCTCCCCTGCAGCACACACACATGTATATATATACAGTGGGGCAAAAAAGTATTTAGTCAGTCAGCAATAGTGCAAGTTCCACCACTTAAAAAGATGAGAGGCGTCTGTAATTTACATCATAGGTAGACCTCAACTATGGGAGACAAACTGAGAAAAAAAAATCCAGAAAATCACATTGTCTGTTTTTTTTTCATTTTATTTGCATATTATGGTGGAAAATAAGTATTTGGTCAGAAACAAGCAATCGAGATTTCTGGCTCTCACAGATCTGTAACTTCTTCTTTAAGAGTCTCCTCTTTCCTCCACTCATTACCTGTAGTAATGGCACCTGTTTAAACTTGTTATCAGTATAAAAAGACACCTGTGCACACCCTCAAACAGTCTGACTCCAAACTCCACTATGGTGAAGACCAAAGAGCTGTCAAAGGACACCAGAAACAAAATTGTAGCCCTGCACCAGGCTGGGAAGACTGAATCTGCAATAGCCAACCAGCTTGGAGTGAAGAAATCAACTGTGGGAGCAATAATTAGAAAATGGAAGACATACAAGACCACTGATAATCTCCCTCGATCTGGTGCTCCACGCAAAATCCCACCCCGTGGGGTCAGAATGATCACAAGAACGGTGAGCAAAAATCCCAGAACCACGCGGGGGGACCTAGTGAATGAACTGCAGAGAGCTGGGACCAATGTAACAAGGCCTACCATAAGTAACACACTACGCCACCATGGACTCAGATCCTGCAGTGCCAGATGTGTCCCACTGCTTAAGCCTGTACATGTCCGGGCCCGTCTGAAGTTTGCTAGAGAGCATTTGGATTGATCCAGAGGAGTTTTGGGATAATGTCCTATGGTCTGATGAAACCAAACTGGAACTGTTTGGTAGAAACACAGCTTGTCGTGTTTGGAGGAAAAAGAATACTGAGTTGCATCCATCAAACACCATACCTACTGTAAAGCATGATGGTGGAAACATCATGCTTTGGGGCTGTTTCTCTGCAAAGGGGCCAGGACGACTGATCCGGGTACATGAAAGAATGAATGGGGCCATGTATCGTGAGATTTTGAGTGCAAACCTCCTTCCATCAGCAAGGGCATTGATGATGAAACGTGGCTGGGTCTTTCAACATGACAATGATCCAAAGCACACCGCCAGGGCAACGAAGGAGTGGCTTCGTAAGAAGCATTTCAAGGTCCTGGAGTGGCCTAGCCAGTCTCCAGATCTCAACCCTATAGAAAACCTTTGGAGGGAGTTGAAAGTCCGTGTTGCCAAGCGAAAAGCCAAAAACATCACTGCTCTAGAGGAGATCTGCATGGAGGAATGGGCCAACATACCAACAACAGTGTGTGGCCACCTTGTGAAGACTTACAGAAAACGTTTGACCTCTGTTATTGCCAACAAAGGATATATCACAAAGTATTGAGATGAAATTTTGTTTCTGACCAAATACTTATTTTCCACCATAATATGCAAATAAAATGAAAAAAACCAGACAATGTGATTTTCTGGATTTTTTTTTTCTCAGTTTGTCTCCCATAGTTGAGGTCTACCTATGATGTAAATTACAGACGCCTCTCATCTTTTTAAGTGGTGGAACTTGCACTATTGCTGACTAAATACTTTTTTGCCCCACTGTATATATGTAGCTGTGCACACTGTATATCTGTGCCCGTGCCTGGCCATGGCCCTGGAGCCCTCAGGTGCTGCACAGATGGAGGCCTGGCTGTGCCCTGTCCCCAGCTCTCCCTCTCCTCCTCCTCCCCTGCAGCACACACACATGTGTAGGTATATATATATATATATATATGTAGCTGTGCACACTGTATACCTGTGCCCGTGCCTTGCCATGGCCCTGGAGCCCTCAGGTGCTGTATAGATGGAGGCCTGGCTGTGCCCTGTCCCCAGCTCCCCCTCTCCTCCTCCCCTGCAGCACACACACGTGTATATATATATATGTAGCTGTGCACACTGTATACCTGTGCCCGTGCCTTGCCATGGCCCTGGAGCCCTCAGGTGCTGCACAGATGGAGGCCTGGCTGTGCCCTGTCCCCGGCTCCCCCTCCTCCCCTGCAGCACACACACATGTATATATATATATATATATGTAGCTGTGCACACTGTATACCTGTGCCCGTGCCTTGCCATGGCCCTGGAGCACTCAGGTGCTGCACAGATGGAGGCCTGGCTGTGCCCTGTCCCCAGCTCCCCCTCTCCTCCTCCTCCCCTGCAGCACACACACATGTATATATACAGTGGGGAAAAAAAGTATTTAGTCAGTCAGCAATAGTGCAAGTTCCACCACTTAAAAAGATGAGAGGCGTCTGTAATTTACATCATAGGTAGACCTCAACTATGGGAGACAAACTGAGAAAAAAAAATCCAGAAAATCACATTGTCTGTTTTTTTTTCATTTTATTTGCATATTATGGTGGAAAATAAGTATTTGGTCAGAAACAAAATTTCATCTCAATACTTTGTGATATATCCTTTGTTGGCAATGACAGAGGTCAAACGTTTTCTGTAAGTCTTCACAAGGTTGCCACACACTGTTGTTGGTATGTTGGCCCATTCCTCCATGCAGATCTCCTCTAGAGCAGTGATGTTTTTGGCTTTTCGCTTGGCAACACGGACTTTCAACTCCCTCCAAAGGTTTTCTATAGGGTTGAGATCTGGAGACTGGCTAGGCCACTCCAGGACCTTGAAATGCTTCTTACGAAGCCACTCCTTCGTTGCCCTGGCGGTGTGCTTTGGATCATTGTCATGTTGAAAGACCCAGCCACATTTCATCTTCAATGCCCTTGCTGATGGAAGGAGGTTTGCACTCAAAATCTCACGATACATGGCCCCATTCATTCTTTCATGTACCCGGATCAGTCGTCCTGGCCCCTTTGCAGAGAAACAGCCCCAAAGCATGATGTTTCCACCACCATGCTTTACAGTAGGTATGGTGTTTGATGGATGCAACTCAGTATTCTTTTTCCTCCAAACACGACAAATTGTGTTTCTACCAAATAGTTCCAGTTTGGTTTCATCAGACCATAGGACATTCTCCCAAAACTCCTCTGGATCATCCAAATGCTCTCTAGCAAACTTCAGACGGGCCCGGACATGTACAGGCTTAAGCAGTGGGATACGTCTGGCACTGCAGGATCTGAGTGCATGGTGGCGTAGTGTGTTACTTATGGTAGGCCTTGTTACATTGGTCCCAGCTCTCTGCAGTTCATTCACTAGGTCCCCCCGCGTGGTTCTGGGATTTTTGCTCACCGTTCTTGTGATCATTCTGACCCCACGGGGTGGGATTTTGCGTGGAGCACCAGATCGAGGGAGATTATCAGTGGTCTTGTATGTCTTCCATTTTCTAATTATTGCTCCCACAGTTGATTTCTTCACTCCAAGCTGGTTGGCTATTGCAGATTCAGTCTTCCCAGCCTGGTGCAGGGCTACAATTTTGTTTCTGGTGTCCTTTGACAGCTCTTTGGTCTTCACCATAGTGGAGTTTGGAGTCAGACTGTTTGAGGGTGTGCACAGGTGTCTTTTTATACTGATAACAAGTTTAAACAGGTGCCATTACTACAGGTAATGAGTGGAGGAAAGAGGAGACTATTAAAGAAGAAGTTACAGGTCTGTGAGAGCCAGAAATCTTGATTGCTTGTTTCTGACCAAATACTTATTTTCCACCATAATATGCAAATAAAATGAAAAAAAACAGACAATGTGATTTTCTGGATTTTTTTTTTCTCAGTTTGTCTCCCATAGTTGAGGTCTACCTATGATGTAAATTACAGACACCTCTCATCTTTTTAAGTGGTGGAACTTGCACTATTGCTGACTGACTAAATACTTTTTTTCCCCACTGTATATATATGTAGCTGTGCACACTGTATACCCGTGCCTTGCCCCTGGAGCACTCAGGTGCTGCACAGATTGAGGCCTGGCTGTGCCCTGTCCCCAGCTCCCCCTCTCCTCCTCCTCCTCCCCTGCAGCACATACACGTGTATATATATATATATATGTAGCTGTGCACACTGTATACCTGTGCCCGTGCCTTGCCATGGCCCTGGAGCCCTCAGGTGCTGTACAGATGGAGGCCTGGCTGTGCCCTGTCCCCAGCTCCCCCTCTCCTCCTCCTCCTCCCCTGCAGCACATACACGTGTATATATATATATGTAGCTGTGCACACTGTATACCTGTGCCCGTGCCCTGCCATGTCCCTGGAGCCCTCAGGTGCTGTACAGATGGAGGCCTGGCTGTGCCCTGTCCCCAGCTCCCCCTCTCCCCCTCCTCCCCTGCAGCACACACGTGTATATATATATATATGTAGCTGTGCACACTGTATACCTGTGCCCGTGCCCTGCCATGGCCCTGGAGCCCTCAGGTGCTGCACAGATGGAGGCCTGGCTGTGCCCTGTCCCCAGCTCCCCCTCTCCTCCTCCTCCCCTGCAGCACACACACATGTATATATATATATATATATATATATATATATATATATATATATATGCACTGTGCACACTGTATACCTGTGCCCGTGCCTTGCCATGGCCCTGGAGCCCTCAGGTGCTGCACAGATGGAGGCCTGGCTGTGCCCTGTCCCCGGCTCCCCCTCTCCTCCTCAGCAGCACACACACGTGTGTATATATATATATATGTAGCTGTGCACACTGTATACCTGTGCCCGTGCCTTGCCATGGCCCTGGAGCCCTCAGGTGCTGCACAGATGGAGGCCTGGCTGTGCCCTGTCCCCAGCTCCCCCTCTCCTCCTCCTCCTCCCCTGCAGCACACACACATGTATATATATGTATATATATATATATGTACTGTGCACACTGTATACCTGTGCCCGTGCCTGGCCATGGCCCTGGAGCCCTCAGGTGCTGTACGGATGGAGGCCTGGCTGTGCCCTGTCCCCAGCTCCCCCTCTCCTCCTCCTCCTCCCCTGCAGCACACACACATGTATATATATGTATATATATATATGTACTGTGCACACTGTATACCTGTGCCCGTGCCTTGCCATGGCCCTGGAGCCCTCAGGTGCTGTACAGATGGAGGCCTGGCTGTGCCCTGTCCCCAGCTCCCCCTCTCCTCCTCCTCCCCAGCAGCACACACACGTGTATATATATATATATGTAGCTGTGCACACTGTATACCTGTGCCCGTGCCTTGCCATGGCCCTGGAGCCCTCAGGTGCTGCACAGATGGAGGCCTGGCTGTGCCCTGTCCCCGGCTCCCCCTCTCCCCCTCCTCCCCTGCAGCACACACGTGTATATATATATATGTACTGTGCACACTGTATACCTGTGCCCGTGCCTTGCCATGGCCCTGGAGCCCTCAGGTGCTGTACGGATGGAGGCCTGGCTGTGCCCTGTCCCCAGCTCCCCCTCTCCTCCTCCTCCTCCCCTGCAGCACACACACATGTATATATATGTATATATATATATGTACTGTGCACACTGTATACCTGTGCCCGTGCCTTGCCATGGCCCTGGAGCCCTCAGGTGCTGTACGGATGGAGGCCTGGCTGTGCCCTGTCCCCAGCTCCCCCTCTCCTCCTCCTCCTCCCCTGCAGCACACACACATGTATATATATGTATATATATATATGTACTGTGCACACTGTATACCTGTGCCCGTGCCTGGCCATGGCCCTGGAGCCCTCAGGTGCTGTACGGATGGAGGCCTGGCTGTGCCCTGTCCCCAGCTCCCCCTCTCCTCCCCCTCCTCCCCTGCAGCACACACACATGTATATATATATGTATATATATATATGTACTGTGCACACTGTATACCTGTGCCCGTGCCTTGCCATGGCCCTGGAGCACTCAGGTGCTGTACGGATGGAGGCCTGGCTGTGCCCTGTCTCCCCCTCTCCTCCTCCTCCCCTGCAGCACACACGTGTATATATATATATGTACTGTGCACACTGTATACCTGTGCCCGTGCCTTGCCATGGCCCTGGAGCCCTCAGGTGCTGCACAGATGGAGGCCTGGCTGTGCCCTGTCCCCGGCTCCCCCTCTCCCCCTCCTCCCCTGCAGCACACACGTGTATATATATATATATGTACTGTGCACACTGTATACCTGTGCCCGTGCCTTGCCATGGCCCTGGAGCCCTCAGGTGCTGTACGGATGGAGGCCTGGCTGTGCCCTGTCCCCAGCTCCCCCTCTCCTCCTCCTCCTCCCCTGCAGCACACACACATGTATATATATGTATATATATATATATATGTACTGTGCACACTGTATACCTGTGCCCGTGCCTGGCCATGGCCCTGGAGCCCTCAGGTGCTGTACGGATGGAGGCCTGGCTGTGCCCTGTCCCCAGCTCCCCCTCTCCTCCTCCTCCTCCCCTGCAGCACACACACATGTATATATATGTATATATATATATGTACTGTGCACACTGTATACCTGTGCCCGTGCCTTGCCATGGCCCTGGAGCCCTCAGGTGCTGTACGGATGGAGGCCTGGCTGTGCCCTGTCTCCCCCTCTCCTCCTCCTCCTCCCCTGCAGCACACACACGTGTATATATATATATATGTAGCTGTGCACACTGTATACCTGTGCCCGTGCCTTGCCATGGCCCTGGAGCCCTCAGGTGCTGTACAGATGGAGGCCTGGCTGTGCCCTGTCCCCAGCTCCCCCTCTCCTCCTCCTCCCCTGCAGCACACACGTGTATATATATATATATATATGTACTGTGCACACTGTATACCTGTGCCCGTGCCTTGCCATGGCCCTGGAGCACTCAGGTGCTGTACGGATGGAGGCCTGGCTGTGCCCTGTCTCCCCCTCTCCTCCTCCTCCCCTGCAGCACACACGTGTATATATATATATGTACTGTGCACACTGTATACCTGTGCCCGTGCCTTGCCATGGCCCTGGAGCCCTCAGGTGCTGCACAGATGGAGGCCTGGCTGTGCCCTGTCCCCAGCTCCCCCTCTCCTCCTCCTCCCCTGCAGCACACACGTGTATATATATATATATATATGTACTGTGCACACTGTATACCTGTGCCCGTGCCTTGCCATGGCCCTGGAGCCCTCAGGTGCTGTACAGATGGAGGCCTGGCTGTGCCCTGTCCCCAGCTCCCCCTCTCCTCCTCCTCCCCTGCAGCACACACACATGTATATATATATATGTAGCTGTGCACACTGTATACCTGTGCCCTGTCCCCAGCTCTCCCTCTCCTCCTCCTCCCCTGCAGCACACACACGTGTGTATATATATATATATATATATGTACTGTGCACACTGTATACCTGTGCCCGTGCCTTGCCATGGCCCTGGAGCCCTCAGGTGCTGTACGGATGGAGGCCTGGCTGAGCCCTGTCTCCCCCTCTCCTCCTCCTCCCCTGCAGCACGCACACAGTCACACACACACAATGTGCATCCTGATCTGCTGCTTGCCTCTGCCATTGACGTCATCGGGCAGTCACATGACCCTGGCTCGGCCAATCCCCGCGGAGGCGCTGCTGCAATCTTCTGGTGCTTGCTATTCTGTGGCACACACCGCTCAGCCCCATCACACAGATACATGCTGCACCCCGAGCCCGGCCGCCATCCCGGGGGCTTCTGGCTGCTTCCCCCCCACAATCCTTGTGGATAAAGTAATGGATTTAATCAAGTAGCAGCCACTGGCAATGCTCAGGACCCTGTGAGCTCTGGAATCCGGGGACTTTCTTTTTTGTTGCAGTTTCCTTCCTGGCTTCTTGGATTTTCTGTTGCATTTTTTCTGTAGGAGACAGAGCTGAATCTGCTATGGATTGTACTGACAGCTCCTGTGGGGAGAGCGATCACAGACAGATAGAGGAGAGCAAGCCCCTGCTGGGGGGGGAGATGTCTGCTCCGGAGGGGGGCAGGCTGGGGGCTGTGCCCTGCAGGAGGGCCATGCTGCACCTCAGCGGGATGAGGTACAAGCTGCTGCAGGAGGGCGACATCCAGGTCTGTGTGATCAGGCACCCCAGGACCTTCCTGAGCAAGATCCTCACCTCCAAATTCCTGAGGAGATGGGAGCCCCACCACCTGACCCTGGCAGACACCAGCCTCACCTCGGCTACAGTAAGTGCTCGTACACACTGGATGCGGCTTCTTGTCAGGATTGTCTGCAGCCATGTGTGTGCACCCTCTGCAGAACCTCTCTAACCCCGCTGTCAATCAATGGGATGATTGGCACTATGGCTTCCTAAGATGTTCCGCATCAGTGACCGAGAGGCGAGAGAAATCCTGTGCGGTTTTATTTTTTTGGCACCGTGGTGAAATGTGTCCGGTATCTGTGTTGTCCTGGTGTAGATGATGGGTTTTCATACATTGCGATAGGCCTCCGAGACTTATTACAAACGGGTGTATTTTATGTGGCCGGCGGGGCCTGTTGGTGGGCATTTATATGGTTAATGGTGGATCATCAGTGATGTGGTGTTGGTTTTGTCAGGAGTGTATGTGTATATATTATATGTATATATGTGTGTGTATGTATAAAATATATATATAGTGTAGTGTGTGTGTGTGTGTGTGTATATATATATATATATATCAAAAGAAAAAAATATATATACATACTTTATATATTTATTATTGTGTATGTGTGTTTCTATTGACCTTTCCCTGAATGTTTCGCCCCGGTGATGGAGCCCCCCCAGCTTGTATGTGCTGTACGGATCGGTCACTGCAGCACATTACTGTAGCCCCAGTATAATATAGCCACAAAGGATTCTGGGTACGGCACATTATAAGCCGTGGCGGTGGATGTAGTATGACGGTTACATGGACCAGATAGGTTGCAGTGTAATTATTGTGCAGTGTCGTCCTGTTCTGGTGGACCATTAGATACGATTTATTATTGTATACCGTGCATGGCTTTTCTTGCATTGTTACATTTCTGCCTATTGATAGGAGGGGGATGATTTACAAATAGATTTTTATTTTCAAGATAGTAAGATATTTTTTTTTTCTTAAGTGGATAATTGGCCAAATCTAATATCCTTGTGATTGTTCCTACACAGATGTGATGGACTCCATGTAGACCTGGTCCCCTCCGATCGGTAGCGTCAGTGACCTAGACCTGGTCCCCTCCGATCGGTTGCGTCAGTGTCCTAGACCTGGTCCCCTCCGATCGGTAGCGTCAGTGACCTAGACCTGGTCCCCTCCGATCGGTTGCGTCAGTGTCCTAGACCTGGTCCCCTCCGATCGGTAGCGTCAGTGTCCTAGACCTGGTCCCCTCCGATCGGTAGCGTCAGTGTCCTAGACCTGGTCCCCTCCGATCGGTAGCGTCAGTGTCCTAGACCTGGTCCCCTCCGATCGGTAGCGTCAGTGACCTAGACCTGGTCCCCTCCGATCGGTTGCGTCAGTGTCCTAGACCTGGTCCCCTCCGATCGGTAGCGTCAGTGTCCTAGACCTGGTCCCCTCCGATCGGTAGCGTCAGTGTCCTAGACCTGGTCCCCTCCGATCGGTAGCGTCAGTGTCCTAGACCTGGTCCCCTCCGATCGGTAGCGTCAGTGTCCTAAACCTGGTCCCCTCCGATCGGTAGCGTCGGTGTCCTAGACCTGGTCCCCTCCGATCGGTAGCGTCAGTGTCCTAGACCTGGTCCCCTCCGATCGGTAGCGTCAGTGACCTAGACCTGGTCCCCTCCGATCGGTAGCGTCAGTGTCCTAGACCTGGTCCCCTCCGATCGGTAGCGTCAGTGACCTAGACCTGGTCCCCTCCGATCGGTAGCGTCAGTGACCTAGACCTGGTCCCCTCCGATCGGTAGCGTCAGTGACCTAGACCTGGTCCCCTCCGATCGGTTGCGTCAGTGTCCTAGACCTGGTCCCCTCCGATCGGTTGCATCAGTGTCCTAGACCTGGTCCCCTCCGATCGGTTGCGTCAGTGTCCTAGACCTGGTCCCCTCCGATCGGTAGCGTCAGTGTCCTAGACCTGGTCCCCTCCGATCGGTAGCGTCAGTGTCCTAGACCTGGTCCCCTCCGATCGGTAGCGTCAGTGTCCTATCACCGATTATCATTCACGACTCGTCTTTAGCGGATTTCAGGTTATTGGACATCGGAGGAAGAATGTAAAATATCTATCCTCCTATGACTGTATCCTCTGACAATCCTGTAAGGCCCTCGCCCCGGTCTCTATAGGGTCTCTGCTATCCATGAGTCCATCGGTTGCCTTTTTCGCCGTTGCACTTGTTGTATATATGGTGGCATCGTGTCACGAAATATGGAAACTCCACTTAATGGAATTGCGCCTATTCCTGTGCAGAAAACGGATGGGGACACTTTGCCGTGACAGTTTCACTAACATTGTAAAAGAGAAAAAAGAAAGAAAAATTAAACTGATTGGGCATTGTAGTCTAAATCCGCTCCGCACAATGGTCTTCATCTTCGGGCCGTGTGCCGGCCGCCGCAGCTCTAGAATGCTTTACTAAACGGCGACCTCCATATGTCAGAAAGTTACCGCATAGGATGGCAGCCCCAGAAAACGTGACAAAAATTAGTTACCTACGAAACAATGTGGATCCTTCTTCTGGAAAAGCTGCTATTAGGCCACATGAGGCAGTCGGCAATAGTTATACCATGTCTAGTGTGAAAATGGCCTGGGATCCCATGGATTCTCGCCATAGGAGCTGTTATAGTTACTAGATTACTACAGGAATACGGGCATGAAGAAAATGGAATATACAACGTTATTTTAGTGTTTTAGAATGATCTTACATTTATTGGGCAGGATGACTTTATCTATTAATTTATTCTTTTAAATTCTCACCATTAAAAATGTATGTATATAATGTGTGTATGTATAATATGAATGTGTGTATATAATATGTGTGTATTTATATAATACGCGTGTGTGGATAATTATGATATGCATGTATATAATGTGTGTGTGTGTATAATATATATGTGTGCCTGCATATAATATATGGACGTGTGGGTGTGTATGTGTACAGTTTGTGTGTAATATATATATTCACTATCCAATGGACCGAAATAAATGTAAATGAACATGATATAGAATTAATTACTTTGGGAAAAAATGCCGTGTGTGAGGCTATAATATATTCCGGTTTCTGGTAATTATACAATACCGAGCCCACATTGCATGCAGTATATCACTATATGGCGCTGCCAGTTGCTCCAGTAGATTGGTAGCGGCATTAGGCTATGTGCACACGTTGCGGATTGCACTGCGGATTTTTTTCGCTCAGTTTTTGTGAAATCCGCAGGACAAAAGTCCTGCGGTTTATCTGCGGTTTTGCCCTGCGGTTTCACACCTCGTAATGATAAGGTGTGAAACCGCTGCGGAATCCGCACAAAGAATTGACATGCTGCGGATTGTAACCCACGGCAAAACTGCGCGGAAAAATCTGCAGCATCTGCACATCGGTTTTTGTTTTTCATAGGCTAACATGGTACTGATCACCGCTGCGGGTCCACAGGGCCGGATCCGCAGCAGAATCCGCAATGTGTGCACATAGCCTTAGTGTTTCACTAACGCCTTGATGTTTCTTCTAGGGGAATTTCTATAGGTCACACACATAACGTAAGGCCGGATTCACACATCCGTGTTTTGCGGTCTGTGCGCGCATGGTTGGGGCTACGCGTTGAATTTGGCAGCAACACATGGATCTGTAAAACAAAAACCATGACGTCCACATTGTATCCTTTTTTTTGTTGTTGCACCCTTTGTGTTTTAATTAGCGAGATTGAGCTGAAAACCGGATCAGACCAATGCACGCTGCCCATTTGTAATTATTTTTTTAGATTTGATTTGCATTGGTCAGTGTGTTGTCCGTCTACAGACGTGTCACCCGCCCGTCCTCCGCTGTGTCCTGCACTGGCAGGTTGTCCCTACGATGAAGGACCAGGGTAGTAGGAAAGTGCTTATTGTTTACACCGTGAAGCCATCATTGACGTTTGTTACTTGGTCGCGTTCACATCTGAAATTTTGATGGAAACAACAGAAAGTCAGTGGTGTCTCGTGATAAGATGTTCCATAGAACAAACGTTTCTTCACGTCCTCCTCAAAATTAGAGACATCTTTACTGTTAAACTCTTGTCACTTAGAGGCCCTTCCATGGTACAAGCCCTTTTTACCATCACATAGACCATATTGTATCCAATGACATTGGATTCTTAGAGATAAGGACTTCTTGCCTGCTGGACCACAAGTTCTATTCGGGCCCATTAGGTCACCACCGGCAATCGGAAGACAACCAGTGTTGGTCAGTTTCCTGCCTGTAAAATCGAGTCCCGGTGTGATATGGACAGTTCTTATACTCTTCTCTTGGATGTTTACCGTAGAACATGATGGCGGTACATAAGGAACGTTGGAGACATTACCTTGGTCTGATGAACCCTCAGAAGGCAAAGTTTCAGAAGTTATGATCTAGCGAATGTCATAAAAACTCCTTGTATGTCACATTGGGGACAAGTATTAAGGTGCCCACACACATTGGATTGGCGTTGGCCTAACGCAACGATTTTGGTAGGACTTAGCACGACCACCTGATTTATATGGGTGTGGCTTGACTATTACTCCAATGGCAGATGTTTGGCGAAAGAAGGGTTGGACATGTTGGATTTCAGCTGAGCATGAAGAAGATTGACTGCAAACTAAAGGCTATGGCCACCTTTATAACAGAGGTTTTGTTATTTAACAGCCTTCAGCTCAATCTCAAGCCATGGCGAATTGATGGGTGAATGATCTGTAGGAAGATCGATCTAGTGCAACCCTACATAGGTCCACCAGGGTCTTCTACTCTGTTATTTTGATAGTATCAAACCACTTTATAACAGTACTGTTTACAATTCAATGTCTGGCATCATGTTTACAGTGGGGAAAATAAGTCTTTGTTAGGCTAGTTTCACACTAGCGTTTATTCCATGCAGCGCACGGTGCCGCTAAGCCCCGCCCCCTGCCGGCTCCCTTCCCGCCCCATCCGGTCATCGCCGCCTACTATCGCACATGGACGCATGCGATCTGCGCACCCTAGCTTTAGCATAGGGTGTGCAGATCGTGCGCTGGCCGTGCGCTAGTAGGATTTTAGCGTGCGCTGCGCACTTTTGAAGGTGTGCCATGCGCACCGAAATGCAACATGCTGCGTTCGGCGCACCTTCAAAAGTGCGCAGCGCACGCTAAAATCCTACTAGCGCAGATCGCATGCGTCCATGTGCGATAGTAGGCGGCTATGACTAGATGGGGCGGGCAGGGAGCCGGCAGGGGGCGGGGCTTAGCGGCGCCGTGGGCTGCATGGAATAAACGCTAGTGTGGAACTAGCCTTACACTGACAATTTTGCACGTTTTCCCACCTACAAAGAAAGGAGAGGTTGGTAATTTTTATCATAGGTACACTTCACCTGTGAGAGACAGATTCTAAAAACAATGCAGAAAATCTCTTTGTAGGATTTCTACTTAATTAATTTGCATTTTATGGCATGCAATAAGTTTTTGATACAATAGAAAACAGAACTTGATATTTGGTACAGAAACCTTTGTTTGCAATTACAGAGGTCAGATGTTTCCTGTAGTTCTTGACCAGGTTTGCACACACTGCAGCAGGGAGTTTGGCCCACTCCTCCACACACATCTTCTCCAGATCTTTCAGGTTTCGGAACTGTCGCTGGGCAACATTGAGTTTCTGCTCCCTCCAAATATTTTCTCTTGGGGTCAGGTCTGGAGTCTGGCTAGGCCACTCCAGGACCTTGAAATGCTTCTTACGGAGCCACTCCTTAGTTGCAGTGGCTGTGTGTTTCGGGTCATTGTCTTGCTGGAAAACCCAGCCACCACCCATGTTCCATGCTCTTTCTGAGGGAAGAAGATTGTTGGCCAGAATCTCGCGATACATGACTCCATCTATCCTTCATTCAGTACAGTGTAGTCGTCCTGTCCCCTTTGCAGAAAAGCACGCCCAAAGTATGATTTTTTTTTTTTCCCCACCATGCTTCATGGTTGGGATGGTGTTGTTGGAGTTGTACTCATCCTTTTTTGTTCCTCCAAACACAGCAAGTGGAGTTGATACGAAAAAGATCTATTTTGGTCTCCTCTGACCACATGACCTTCTCCCATGCCTCCTCTGGATCATCCAAATGGTCATTGGCGAATCTTAAACAGGCCCGGACATGTGCTGTCATGAGCAGGTGGACCTTACGTTCCCTTCGGGATTTTAATCCATGATGGTGTAGTGTGTTACTAATGGTCATGTTTGATACTGTGGTCCAAACTTTCTTCAGGTCATTGACCAGGTCCTCAATTGTAGTTCTTGGCTGATTCCTGACCTTTGTCAGAATCATCCTTATCCCACGAGGCAAGAGCCTGCATGGAGCCCCAGACCGAGGAAGATTGAAAGTCATCTTGTGTTTCTTCCATTTTCTAATAATTGCTCCAACAGTTGTTCCCTTCTCACCAAGCTGCTTGCCTATAGTCCTGTAGCCCATCCCAGCCTTGTGTAGGTCTCCAATATTGTCCCTGGTGTCCTTACAGCTATTTGGTCTTGGCCATGGTGGAGAGGTTGGAGTGTGATTGAGTGTGTGGACAGGTGTCTTTTATACAGGTAATGAGTTCAAACAGGTGCAGTTAATACCGGTAATTAGTGCAGAGAAGGAGACTTCTTAAAGGAAAACTAACAGGTCTGTGAGAGCCAGAAATCTTGCTGGTTGGTCGGTCATCAAATACCTGTTTCATGCAATAAAATGCTAATTAATTATGTAAAAATCCTACAATGTGATTTTTCTGGTTTTCATTTTTAGATTCTGTCTCTCATAGGTGAAGTGTACCTACGATAAAAATTACACATCTCGCCATTCTTCGTAGGTGGGAAAACTTGCAAAATCGGTAGTGTATCAAATACTTAAGAAAAAAAAATGGAACTATAGTCGGCTCACCCTTCTGTGAAGTCTTCATTAGGCAGCTGGCACTCAGCACGGGTCCACAGAGCAAAAGTACTTGGGAAGAGAGAGAAAAAAACCAGCGAGTAGATCGCAGACTAAAATATAACCTTTAATCCATTAGGTTAAAACATGAATGGCCCAGGATTGCCAAATACTTATTATCCCCACTCTATTTGGCATCATAGGTTGTTAGACACAAATGTATGGCTTCCCTACATCCCTCCCTTGATAGTCATTACATCAGTTTACAATAACACCTCATTGAAGTCCTTGGGTTCCCAATTAAAGCTTCGTCTAAGTTTCCCAGTGCTTGAGGCCCAAGGCAAATGCTCCCCAATAGCCCGGCATTGAATATTTTCCCCCCCATCATAAGCAATCTTATGGAGTCCTGCCCCAACTTTTGCCTTTTTTACCCCAACATTGTATGTTCGCCCTTACACTTTACACTTCCTCCAAAGAAAACTGCGACTTATTCTCCCTTTTGCTGTGTGTGTCTCACTGATGCTAGAAAAGATTATCTGTGTATCTTGTTGATAATTCTTCATCTTGGTTTGACACTTTAGGTTCCAGTGTGCGGTGACTGGAGAAATAAAGCTAAATATGGTAACCCATCTACCCGCCATCACTTTACCAGCATTGATAGCCTGCGGCATCACTTGTTTCTTTGAATATGCAAAACACAAGCCGTGGAGACACCATCACATGTTTCTCAACGCAAGCAATGACCAGCCAGGTCTTTCGCCAGGAAGGAACAACCACGGGAAGGGCAGTCTCCAATGAAGGAAACCACCTATGCCAAAACATGGTATCCATCCACAGACAGCTGTTTCGGGGTGTTGCCCCTCATCAGTGTGGAGTAGGAAACTGGCCAGTAGGAGCAATGCCTAGTAGAAGACAGCTGTCTGTGGATGGATACCATGTTTTGGCATAGGTGGTTTCCTTCATTGGAGACTGCCCTTCCCGTGGTTGTTCCCTCCCGGGGAAAGACCTGGCTAGTCATTGCTTGCGTTGAGAAACGTGATGGTGTCTCCACAGTGTTGGATGTTGATCTCCTTGAGTTCATTCATCCTCATTTTTCACTTGTTTCTTTGAAGTCCTAAGTCCTCCATCTACAGGGGGCATTTGATGCCGGGTGACAACCATTGCATTGTGAGACCTAGAAATTTTAAGGGGGTGTCCTTTTTTTTTTTTTTTTTAAGAAAACTTTATGCTGTGTGCTGCCATAGTTCTTACAAAGAAAAAAACCCTGAGCATAACTTACTCTTCCTGAGTACTGTGCCGACTCTCCTGGTGTGTCTATCAGTAGTGGTCACTTGTTCCTTTTGAAGTCCTAAATCCTCCATCTACACCGGGCATACTTGACGCCGAGTGACAACACACTCCTGGTGTGTCTGTCTGTAGCGATGAAATCCCATGGACAGCACTGCAGCCATTCACTACTCGGGAGGAGCGGCAGCACTTTTGCCGGGAAGTCACCGCTGCCGGGAAGGCAACAGCGCTGTGGAAAAAAGTTAATGCCGGACCTGGGGAGGTTTTATTTTTTAAATAACGCTGCATGTAAAGTTTTCTAAAAGAGGGTGACCCTGTTAAAGTAGAAATTCACTACATTAACCCTTTCTCTCTTTGTAAAATGGTTGTATTCTTACCCTGAACCAAGGCGCTCCGGGTGATTTTAGAGTACGGGTTTAACACCTTGGTCCTGTCGCAAACTTTTGCATTTAATCAGAAGCGAATGCCCTAAAGCAATAGGAATAGGTTAGATACTCGGTCTGCCCAGCAATAGGAATAGGTTAGATACTCGGTCTGCCCAGCAATAGGAATAGGTTAGATACTCGGTCTGCCAAGCAATAGGAATAGGTTAGATACTCGGTCTGCCCAGCAATAGGAATAGGTTAGATACTTGGTCTGCCCAGCAATAGGAATAGGTTAGATACTCGGTCTGCCAAGCAATAGGAATAGGTTAGATACTCGGTCTGCCCAGGAACAGCATGGACGTAAGCCATTCCATGGCATCCTTGTATCTCTGCGCCAAGGTGTATAGTTAGAAATGTTCATTATTGGAAACAATGGCGGCATACATTATCATAAGATTGAATTTGGATCCTCCAGTTTTGTTCCACCAGAACCTCCGGTGAAGACGTGACACACAGCAGAAGCGATAGAACGGACGTGGCCACAATTATGGCTACATTTCTGCCAATCCTCTGTGATCCCGTGTTCTCTTCATACGTGATACCCGATGGTTCCAATATAAGCAAGTCTTAGACTTTTTAATTTTTTATTCTTTAGCACCCGGCGATGACATGTCACACAGGGACATCTGTTGTAAAATTAATTTTTAACCAAGGTGCTATGAGCGCAGATGGCAAACACTGTGATATACTGAAATGGCAGTAATAAAACCATCATTCCTCATGGTTTATGGCACTCGTTTCAGCACTGGCCATATTTATATATATATTATTTTTTTTTTTTAAGTATGAAGCCCAAGGGGTAATAGCAGTGATTAGTATAGCGATGGAAAGTGCTGTTTCCCTTTAGATTAGTCTGTCTCTACCATGCCTCATCAGTCAGAGAACAGTTCTCACTAAGTGGACCCAAGAAGTGCCATGCTCCTCCCCATTGACCCTTTAGGAAGACCTCATTCGGGGTCATGTGACATCTCTGTGTCTTGTTGACTGGTTGGAGAGCTACAAGGTAGTGTCATGTGACCACTCTCAGCCTGCTAAATGGCTGGAGAGCTACAAGACAGTGTCATGTGACCACTCTAAGCCTACTAAATGGCTGGAGAGCTACAAGACAGTGTCATGTGACTACTCTCAGCCTACTAAATGGCTGGAGAGCTACAAGGTAGTGTCATGTGACCACTCTCAGCCTACTAAATGGCTGGAGAGCTACAAGACAGTGTCATGTGACTACTCTCAGCCTACTAAATGGCTGGAGAGCTACAAGACAGTGTCATGTGACCACTCTAAGCCTACTAAATGGCTGGAGAGCTACAAGGAAGTGTCACATGACCACTCTCAGCCTACTGAATGTCTGAAGAGCTACAAGGTAGTGTCATGTGACCACTCTCGGCCTACTAAATGGCTGGAGAGCTACAAGACAGTGTCATGTGACTACTCTCAGCCTACTAAATGGCTGGAGAGCTACAAGACAGTGTCATGTGACCACTCAAAGCCTACTAAATGGCTGGAGAGCTACAAGGTAGTGTCATGTGACCACTCTCAGCCTACTAAATGGCTGGAGAGCTACAAGGAAGTGTCACATGACCACTCTCAGCCTACTGAATGGCTGGAGAGCTACAAGACAGTGTCATGTGACCACTCTAAGCCTACTAAATGGCTGGAGAGCTACAAGGAAGTGTCACATGACCACTCTCAGCCTACTGAATGTCTGAAGAGCTACAAGGCAGTGTCATGTGACCACTCTCAGCCTACTAAATGGCTGGAGAGCTACAAGGTAGTGTCATGTGACCACTCTCAGCCTACTGAATGGCTGGAGAGCTACAAGACAGTGTCATGTGACCACTCTCAGCCTACTAAATGGCTGGAGAGCTACAAGGTAGTGTCATGTGACCACTCTCAGCCTACTGAATGGCTGGAGAGCTACAAGACAGTGTCATGTGACCACTCTCAGCCTACTAAATGGCTGGAGAGCTACAAGGTAGTGTCATGTGACCACTCTAAGCCTACTAAATGGCTGGAGAGCTACAAGGTAGTGTCATGTGACCACTCTCAGCCTACTGAATGGCTGGAGAGCTACGAGGTAGTGTCATGTGACCACTCTCAGCCTACTAAATGGCTGGAGAGCTACGAGGTAGTGTCATGTGACCACTCTCAGCCTACTGAATGGCTGGAGAGCTACAAGGCAGTGTCATGTGACCACTCTCAGCCTACTAAATGGCTGGAGAGCTACAAGGCAGTGTCATGTGACCACTCTCAGCCTACTAAATGGCTGGAGAGCTACAAGGAAGTGTCATGTGACCACTCTCAGCCTACTGAATGGCTGGAGAGCTACAAGGAAGTGTCACATGACCACTCTCAGCCTACTGAATGGCTGGAGAGCTACAAGGCAGTGTCACGTGACCACTCTCAGCCTACTGAATGGCTGGAGAGCTACAAGGCAGTGTCATGTGACCACTATCAGCCTACTGAATGGCTGGAGAGCTACAAGGCAATGTCATGTGACCACTCTCAGCCTACTAAATGGCTGTAGAGCTACAAGGAAGTGTCATGTGACCACTCAGCCTTCTCAATGGCTGTAGAGCTACAAGGCAGTGTCATGTGACCACTCTCAGCCTTCTCAATGGCTGGAGAGCTACAAGGCAGTGTCATGTGACCACTCTCAGCCTACTGAATGGCTGGAGAGCTACAAGGCAGTGTCACATGACCACTCTCAGCCTACTGAATGGCTGGAGAGCTACAAGGCAGTGTCACATGACCACTCTCAGCCTACTGAATGGCTTTAGAGCTACAAGGAAGTTTCCAATAACTACTTGGTCTATTGAATGGTTGGAGAACTACACGGAATGTTCACATGACCACTCTCGGCCTATTGAATGGCTGGAGAGCTGCAGGGAAGTGTCATGTGACCACTCTCGGCCTATTGAATGGCTGCAGGGAAGTGTCATGTGACCACTCTCGGTCCATTGGATGGCAGACACAGCCTGCTTGGGTTAAGGGCACATGTGGCCCTTACAGTCCAATGCTTGGCGCTATGGTGGGCATTTTATTTCCTAGGGACAGTTTTTTTCCCTGTAAAGATGAGCATTGCGGTTGGTAGGTTCTCATTTGCTCCCCCCATTTTGGCTGTGGTACACACATGATCACTATCTGTCACGTTTTAATGTTTTTATATTTTTTTCTCCTCTTGATCGTTGATTCCTGCAGAAATTAAAATGAGCCTGAGAGGACGAGCGGAGCGCAGCAATTGTTAGGACAACGGGCACCGTCACCATAGCGATGCAGGCTTTCTGTGTAGGCCTTTTCAGGCCTTCTTTTATAACAGAGCCAGAGACCATATTTGCATTTGTTTGTGGAAGTAAATTAAATCTTTAACCCTTTTTGCTACCGAAAGCAAAAACCCATAGCAAAAGAATACCATAATAACCCCACTGTCCCTGGTAGTGCAAGGGAGACCCTTTTATGTAGGGGAATCAACAGGAAAGCACCCTTCTTTGTGTCCCATTAATTTGATAAAATATCAGCCAGGTGCCTTCCATAGAGAGACACTTGATACTGGAAGTGCCTGTGGCCCACCAGAGCTGTAGGGGACACACCTGTGGCCCATTACGGCTGTAGG
The DNA here is from genome assembly GCF_039654945.1 of Dendrobates tinctorius. Lineage (NCBI taxonomy): Eukaryota > Metazoa > Chordata > Amphibia > Anura > Dendrobatidae > Dendrobates > Dendrobates tinctorius. The sequence goes on from NW_027361677.1 coordinate 6,319,667, forward strand.
GAGCATACTTGTGACCCACAAGGGCTGTAGGGGACACACCTCTGGCCCCCCAGAGCTGTAGGGGGCACTGTTGTGGCCCATCAGGGTTGTAGGGAGCATGCCTGTGGCACACCAGGGCTGTTGGGGGCACGCCTTTAGCCCACCAGAGCTGTAGGAATGGTCACGCATGTGTCCCACCAGAGCTGTAGGAGTCACGAATGTGGCCCACCAGAGCTATAGGGGTACACGCCTGTGGTCCGGAGGAGCTGCGGGGGGGGGGACCTCAAACACCATTGTGTACCCTGCATAAATGGGTGCTTCCACGTTGCATTTATGCACCCGTTTAGTGGCCCTGTCGAGACTTAAGTCAAACCCCCCTGACAGGGCCATAGACTATAATGGTTCTGACAGAGCGAATGTGCCCCCTGACATGCATGATTTTCGGTCATCTTCGCCTACTAGAGGTGGGCACTCGGTATTAGTAACCACAAGATGAACATTTAGCAACTGTATTTTTTTGTTGTCCCTTTAAATCCTTTAAATCCTGCTGGTGATCGAATAGTGACTGGGGACTGTAGGCGCTTACCTGATCCCTCGAACTAGGGGGTGCCCTAGTCTATCCCTGTCCCCTGGATTACGATGGATAGTGGAGATGCAGGGGGTGACATATCTTGTTATGCTCCTATCTTTGCCCTTATCTGTTCCCTACCCCACTGAGGGAGGTGTGAGGCCGAAGTGTATAGTCAAACCCTAACCAGACAGACTGGGATAAAAGAAAACCACAATCATACAAATACACTCACAGAACAACAGAGGGGAACACAGGGGAGGGAATAGTAGGAGAAACCAAATAAGTGAGGATAAGGATAAACCATCAACCAACCCCACTCGGCAATCTCCAGAACAACTCTCCAAACACAAACTACTCCTCCCAACACCAAACCAGGCAGAATGAGCTATCACTGGCAAAGTCAGAAGAAGGGAGGAGGGTTCTTATATCTGCTGGGAGTAACCAACTCAGAACAGCTGCTATAACCCAAAGCGGAGAACGCCAACTAAGCAGTTTAACACTTGCAGCACCAGAGCAAAGAAAGCCAGAAGAGCTAATAGGACGTTGAAGCCGCTGTTCTAATTGCCGCAGGTGTATGTGTCACCAGACTCTGCGATCGTCTGACCCCACTCAGTTGCAGACTCCCCCTTGACATCTACTTTAATGAATTGTGTCTGATACTCTCAGGTTTGCCTAACTCCTTCTGGCTGTAGAGGGGTTAAACCACACAGTTATCTTTACTGGCTCTCTCACATCCTGTTTTCATTGTCCCTGCAATTACAGCAAGTCCTCTGTTCTGCCCTGCAGATAGATAACACTCAGCCTCCAGGCTCTGTCAGGGCCACTGTCCCAATGGTGCCTTTTAATATTTGCAAACTCCATTTGCCAGATAACTGCTCTCTTGGGGACAAAACCTGATCCACTCCCTAAGGGAGAATGGGATGTTTGTTATGTCAACACAGTTAAAACGGTTACAGCACTTAAGTAATATCAGCTCAGCAGCCGCCATCATTGGATCCTGTTCGTTTTTTTGTTTTAATAAAAAATGTAGCTTAATGGGTCGTCTTTATGACAAAGAATGTCTGCTGGAACTGCTGCACCCAGCGACCAATCAGATCGCAGCTTTTATGTTTTTAGAGCAGGTTTGACCTAATTGGTTGTCTTTTGCACCGGTTTACATACTTGAGGCTCATTGTATATCTCACCTATACCTTTAAGCTATGTGTACATGCATAAAAGCTTGGCACTCCCTCAAGCCTCATATGACCGAAGTCAAGAGAAGAATACTTATACTCACAGTGATTTTTTTTTTTTTTAAATGGATTTTGAAGCTTATTCTCTTCAAAATCAACATTTAAAAAATGCTTCAAATGCTCCTTGGATACTCCTTGCTATGTATTCTGTAGCGGATCAGCTTTAAAATCCACTTTGAAGAAAAAAAAACCTCTCCTGATTCTGCCATACACTGACGAGGGTTGTTTCTGTGTTCTGTATGAAAGAGCCGCTGCCAGATTCCTTTGGCGGAGGCTTATGTCAAGGGAAAACAAAAGGATCGGGTGGGGAAATTCTATAGACTGGATCCGTCTCTTCTCGATGCATACACATGAGATTGTTGGCTGATCCTGTATCAATGGGTTCGGCCGACTTCAGTCTAATGTGTAAAGGGCTCTTAGTACAAACTTTATTAAGATTAAGCCACATTAGTTACTATTTTTTTAATAGGCTAGCATTTGCATTTTATATCATTTTGCCAATGTCTATTTTCATTCTTTCATGCATAGGAGAGAAAGGCATTGTAAAACAGCTCTGGTGGCAACTTATCTCCTCTAGGATCAAAAGGATTGGACATACTAAAACCCAATATGCCCAATCTGTCTTTTGGGATGACTAAGAAGCCTCATATGCATGGATGGATCAGCCAATCCTGCTGAACACAACGGTTTCCATGTTTTTTCTTTTAACAATTGGGAGTGTGATATTTTGGAATAGATTATTTTTAGCACGGTTTGGATATGAAGCGAGTTAAGAATCGTGCTCTGGACTTGGCAATTTGTATCATCTGAAGAGTTTGTATTTTCGGCAGAATGGCATTTGCTCTTAGGTCACATCTCTATTTCTGAATTATTAGTCTACAATTCCAAATCTGTAATAATGTCATTGACTCTGCTTTTTTGAGATTTTATCTGCCTAGGGTAAAGCCAAAAGATTGTATGTTGTCCCCACAGTAGACATGTCTGATCGTTTGTGATCAGGGAGATGCGGGTTCCCCAGTGCTGAGAATGTGTTTCGAACACCAGACACATAGAGGCCAAACATACAGTACGTAGTTATGATTTTCTATTGAGATAAGAATATTCCAGAGTAGGTAAAACTTTAAAATATGGAAAGTAAGTGTTCCCATTGTTCATCTTCAGGAGCTACTGTAAGCTTCCTAGTTTCAAGTGCAGTGTTAAAAACATCTAAAGTTGGACAACCCTACGGATCTAAAGTTCGACAACCCTATGGATCTAAAGTTGGAACAACCCTACGGATCTAAAGTTCGACAACCCTACGGCTCTAAAGCTGGACAACGCTACGGCTCTAAAGCTGGACAACCCTACGGCTCTAAAGTTGGACAACCCTACGGCTCTAAAGCTGGACAACCCTATGGATCTAAAGTTGGAACAACCCTACGGCTCTAAAGTTGGACAACCCTACGGCTCTAAAGTTGGACAACCCTACGGCTCTAAAGTTGGACAACCCTACGGCTCTAAAGTTGGACAACCCTACGGCTCTAAAGTTGGACAACCCTACGGCTCTAAAGTTGGACAACCCTACGGAACTAAAGCTGGACAACCCTACGGCTGTAAAGTTGGACAAGCTTACGGCTGTAAAGTTGGACAAGCTTACGGCTGTAAAGTTGGACAAGCTTACGGCTGTAAAGTTGGACAAGCTTACGGCTGTAAAGTTGGACAAGCTTACGGCTGTAAAGTTGGACAAGCTTACGGCTGTAAAGTTGGACAAGCTTACGGCTGTAAAGTTGGACAAGCTTACGGATACTATCTTCAGGAACTACTGTAAGTTTCCTAGTCTCCAACGCAGCTGTAAAATCATCTAAAGTTGGATATCCCTACGGCTCTAAAGTTGGACAACCCTACAGATACTCACATGTATAGAAAAGAGGACCTGGTACTAAAAGAAGGGAATCTATTGTAGGGACTAGTCCAGGCAGTACAAGTCCTATAGATAGAACCATGGTGCATAATCCAGTAGAGCTGACCACTTGCTCAGAAATCTTCAGAACTTTTAGAAAGTGATTGAACAACGCTCCATACTTAGCATGTTTACCTCAAAACATCCTTATTCATCATTTTGCTATCAATATACTTTTTTGTCAGCACAACATTTTGAGTCACAGATCCTTCGTTAGTCATGAACGAGTTGTGAGATACATCAAAAGATCATGGTGGTATCAATGAGACAGCATAGAGGGTTGTCCCCTTTCAGTTATTCTTAGTCCCCAGGTGCAATTTGGCATGTAAACAAAACCCAAAACAGGTTCTATTCACCACCCATGGTCCACCATCTAGTCTCTACTGCAGCTCCTGGTGCCTGGCAATGGCACGTTGACAATGCTGCCACCAATAAGTGAGCTCCGCAGCTCTGCAAGTGTAGATGGAACACGTTTAGAGCCGCTGAGCTTACTAAGAGGTGGCGGAGACCTGTTAAGAGCCGTTGAGCTCTCACCGAGAGAGGTGGGTGAGACTCGCCAGTGGACCCGGGGACAGTTAGTACAGCATATACATGCCAAAATGAAGATTAACTGAAAGGGGACATTGCCTTTAAGTCTCAGACCATGTAGAAGAAAAGATAGAGGGTTGTGGAAGTACTGCTAATACTCACATGTATAGAAAAGAGGACCTGGAACTGAAAGAACAACCGTTTTGGTATCATTTTTTGGTGATATGGAAACTGTCTTGCCTCCAAAAACTAGAAGATAACAACCAGGCGTGTTTATGTCAGAGAAGGCATCATTTTGGTGTTTGAAGTCCTGAGTTGCGTCAGAACCGAATTATCCATGGAGAAGCAGAAGTCCTTGGTTCTCTCTGCACTTGAGTTATGATAAGACAAGAGCTGTTTTGATGTAACGCTACGGCTTGAGGTTTCATGTTAGAGAGCAGACTAGAACAGCTGCATCCTGGAGACACGGTCTCTTCTCCTGTCCAAGAGGAAGTTGCATAGTGTAGATCTGTATTAAAGCATTTTCCCCTATACTCTAGTTACATATATACTATGAACTGTACACCACTTGGGAACCTTATAAATTCCCGTACCTGACGAGTAGTTGGGCTGAATGCACGCCTGATAATTTTTGTTAAGTTTTTGGGCGAACCAGAACCCTCACCACCTCCTGTGTACGAAGCTTCACAGCCATACAAGTAGGACTTATGTGTGGATGGATGATAGTCCTCCTTGGAAGTAATACTTCTAGACCAGAGTAAGACTTGCTTATCATGTTCAGAATTCTGGAGGAAAGAGATCATGAAGTTTGCTCTTGAAAAATGTTTCAATATCTCCACAGCCTTTTCTGGCCAAACTCTTCCATTTGGGTACCACTAAGTCCTCCTGAATTCCTTGGTCAAGGTGGTTTTGGGAGGATTTGGCAACTCCTTTGGCAGCTTACTAAACATTGCAGGATGGTTGACACAAATGGGAAGAATACTCCTATATATACTAAGTCCGATGGGACATGCCATAATTGTTTTATGTTGGACATTGGTGTCAAACCAAAGGTACAGTAGAGTTCTGGTACACCGCCATGTAAGCCCTAGTATGCTTTTGATGAAAATGGACCTGTACTATGGCCATGACTTCCCAGGTTAAAGCTCACAGAGTAAAGCTGGTCATAATAAGATGATTGTCAGTAGCAATTTATTGTTTTTCTTTTTTGCATATTTCCTAGGCCTCTTTCATATGTCGGCACTTTTTCTTGTACGCAAAGAACTGGACTGATTTTTTTCCTCCATGTGGTCATGGTGTCAGTTGGATTTGCCAGTAGTGTTTCGTGGCATCCTTATTCCACTCCTCGTTCAAGAGAAGGATCCGGCCTGTCAGTTTGAAAGTCCGATCCTTTTGTTCTCCTGGGAGAAAAGCCGCTGCCAGAGGATTCTGGCAGCTGCTCTCTTACGGACGACATGGGAGCACTCGGCCGAACGCTTCGTCGTTGAGACCAGTCATTTAGACTTTGGATGGTTGTTAGTGTCGAGCTGGGTTGGTCTTTCCGAGTATAATTGATATGTTTGTGCTCTGGTACGGTGTCCGTGCTCAGAAGCTGGTTTCTGGGAAGTGAACATTTTAATGATATGTTTATGTCAAGTAAAAATGTCATGTCCCCATCAATAAATATCTTCCATGAAATCTGTAGGACCGTGCGGCTCATTTACTACTCTGTAAAATGGTGGTCTTCTTTGAAGCTTTAAGATACTGTCATAACTTTGAGCTCTTGTATGAACTTGTGTCCAGGTGCCTTTACCGTGATGTGAAATTGTTATTAATGGTGTGAAAGTCTTGCATTGCTCTCTCTCTATGCAGCTGGTGTTAAGGCACCGTTATAGGGTACGGCAATGGATGTGTGTAGAGCTAAACCTAGTAGTAAAGCAGGATTGGCCGTACAAAAATTGGACATGCTGGATCCTTGTGAACATCATCTGTTTGGGGCCCCAATATACATCAAGCTTGGGTCACACCACTGTATTTTCTCTCATTTGAGAGAATCGGTCTGATTATGGTGATCAAGGGTGTGATCAAGGGTGTGATCAAGGGTGTGATCAAGGGTGTGATCAAGGGTGTGATCAAGGGTGTGATCAAGAGTGTGATCAAGAGTGTGATCAAGAGTGTGATCAAGAGTGTGATCAAGCTTAGTCGCTTTAGAAAGCTTGTTTCTCCTACCCCCAAACACAAGTATGCTTGACATAGATGTGTTCTGTATAGGGAAAGGAGCTTATCTCCTTTGTGAGCAAAGGATTGGGCATGTTGAACTCTAACAGGCCCCATCCCTCTTCTTTCATCTTGGACACTGCCCCGTACAAGTTAGGTGGTCGGCCAATGGACCACTCTACTTTCTCTAGAAAATAGCTTGTGTATTCACATACGTCACATTTGATGCAAACATCTTTGCTCCTTTCCTATTCATTAGATTTTGCAGAAATCCATGCACATGCTGCTGAAATTATTCACATGTAAGTAGATTACACAGTCACGTAAATTTCTACGTTTAATGCACCCATGCAGGGTCAGAAATGGATATTAAGGGGTCCCTGTTTGGACTGAACAAATTATTCGCAATTGAATTTCATTAAAAATTTGCCCCGTTTGCTTTCTATAGCTTTTGCGTTACACTGTCTGTTGCTGGCTGCAGAATGAGTTAACTGAGAACCCATCAGTGAGCTGGTCTGACTAAGAGTTGGAAAGTCATTGATGTCTTTTTCTGGGCTCCTCCTAGCTGATTTATGGCCACACACAACATTAAAATTAATCGTGCAGGGAAGTAAAGAGCCTTTAAAAGTCTAACGGTGCAACATTTTTAATGGAACCCAATTGCAAAAATGATTTTTAGCACCAAATACATGCTTTTGGGGGGAAATTACAAATTGTTCCCAAAAGGTGGTCAAACCCTTTAAGGGGAGCTGTTCTATATAAATGCATTAGAGTACCATTTGTATAAAATATGTCAAACCATAGGCAGAAAGCACAAAGATGCCCTCCATTGCAGTATGTGTTAAAGTCGTTCCCAATCTTTTATTTTATGGTTCATATCACCGTTGTTTCTTCTGCTGGTGATAAGGAGGTATGGAAGCAGAACTCCTATCGGAGGGGAAGTGTTACAAATTTCTGGCTCCTGGGGAAGTTGTCCCTCATAGGATGGTACCTGACGCATTCCGCCGCTATCTCGCTTTGACTTTTATTTTCTCCTATCCAATTTCCTCCATAAAATCCGAGTTATTTGTGAGTCCTGTTATATCACCATCTTATCATTACAATTAGTAGTAAATCGTTAGTGAATACATTTTTAAGATGATTACTCGGACCTATTTTTCTTAAAGGGGTTATTCCCATCATCATAAATGGGTATTGTCGGATAGTGCTTGTAGAAAGTAGCACTTTTGCAAGTTACAGCTTTTTAAAATTTTCAGCCGTTCTTAAGATATTAACCATTTTCTTTTGTTTACAGCCTTTTTGTCTTGGAGACCGACCACTGCTGCTAGACAGCAGAATATTTGCAGTGCTTACAAGCTCTTTTCTGTTGACCTTGTAAACACTGTATGGAAGCTAGGCAGGATCATTGGAGCGCACTGGTACCTTCTAGTCTCAGCTCTCACCCATCTTCACTGCTGTGCTTACAAGCTAGACAGCGGCGATGGTCGGTCTCCTTGGCAACAAACTGTAAACAAAAGAAGTGTTAATATCTCAAGAACGGCTGCAAATTTTAATAAAGATTAAATTGCAAAAGTGCTTATTTTTACAACAATACCCATCTATAAGTTATGGCGTTTGTAGTCTGGCCATAGTCATGTGCATCTCATCTCCATGCACTCATTGGGTGAAGGAGCTGCCTGCCATTGCATGCAATATTTAAAGGACTGGACTGGTGCGTACTGATGATAGCCTATAGGCTACCATTAAAAAAAAATAAATGATCGACATGTATAGCTACCTTAAGGCCAGACGATCATGGCCTTAAGGTAGTTATACACCGTGTCGAAACACTGTGAATTTTTTCCATTGAGATTACAGATGTTTGGGATTATATAAATCTCATCTATACTACTTTTTTTATCCTAGAAGTTGACGTGCCTTGCAGCTTCTTAAATCCATGTCAATTTTTTTGTGGGTTGAGTGTGGATTTTTCTGTGGATTACCCACTCAGGAAAATCTGCACATTTCGATTCAGATTTCATTTGTGGATTTATGTTGATTTTCTGTGAAAATATTGTAAAGAAAATCTGATTTGTGTTGACCTAGGTTGGCCATATACATTAGATGACCGTTGGTCGAATGATGCTTCATCCAATCATTTGGCCGACAGCCATCTCAGTTGACTCTCCCATATTCAAGAGCGCTCGTTTGGCTGAGCATGCCTGTGTTCTCGATGAGAAAGCCTCCGACTGACCCGTCGGCCGGCGGTGAAGGCCAGGGAGAAGAAAGACATCAGGAGTCCAACATCAGACATGCGTGATCGACGTCTCTCCTAAACCTGTTGACATTAGTGTAAGTGTGTATGGAGACCTTTAGCCTACAGTCCGGACCCCAATGCCTGGACTGACCAAGGCTTTCCCGTCCTGAGCTTGGTTATTTATTGTACTTGCCTATATATCACCATTAATTCCTGTTTGGGCTCACAATCTAAATCCGTAAATCAGTATATCTTTGGAGTATGGGAGGAAACTGGAGAACCCAGAGGAAACTCGCGCAAACCAAGTCCATTCATGTCCGCGGGGTGCTGTTGGAAGGTTATGGCACGCGGAAACTATTTTTACTGGAATTCATCTTAATTTGACGGAACAGAAGACGCAGTAATGGCTGTTTTTCTATGTTTGCGCCCCATTGGGTAGGGCAGCACTGATAGTTCCCAGTATTCCCAGCCCATTTAGAGACAATTGTTGGTGAATCCTGCCCTGTAGTACATCACTTCACATCGCTCCCAGGTCTTGTAAACAGTTCAGCCTAGGACTTTTTCCTTGGCACTAAAAGAGGATTTTGGAAGGTGTTAGATGTTAAAATACCTGGCAAGGAACCAGTTTACTTATCAGCTTCCTGAGTTTCCAGCCCTGCTTAGAATTTATTCAATCATTGCTAACTGGGTGCTCCAGATTTAGGTTAGATATTTCTTGTCCTTATATAATGCCCATCACTGTAAGAACCAGTCTTGGACAGGAGCGAGGCTCCGATATTGGACAAGAGTGCCGATCGTTTCTGTAGCCATAGCCCGGAGTGATACTGTAGCTTCGGTGGTTTTCATAGTAGAACTTTCGGGTTCTCTGACCCTCTTGTCTTGTGTATGGGACTGACTGAGGGTCCTCAGGTATAGGTAGGATATATTAGATTGGTCTTTTGGAGGCCAAGACATGGAGCTACCAACTTTGACAAATAGGTGATACATGTTTAACCAGATGATGAGAGATTTGTGCAGCAGTTGTTGGCTTTAGAAGTTAACCGGTGAAGTTGGACATGGACGTCTTGACACAAGTCTGTGAAATTATTGTCTCTCAAGTGAAAACTGAAAAGTAATGGGATCAACTCAAGTGTTTGCTGTGAAAGTTGAAAAAGATAAATCTTAACGGGAACCTGTCATCTCATTCACGTTGTCTGAAATACAGGTGGCACTGGCTCGGTATGTTTTAATGTAGAGTAAGAAAACAAGAAAAGTCGGCCAGGGACAATGTGTCTCGGCTGATTATTCCAAGGAAGGAACATGGTGGCTTCTCTCTTCTCCGATCCCTTTGAAAGGTCTTTCCGTATGCACTCACATTGGTCTAGTCATGGCCTACTCACATTCTTCAGCTATCGGGGGGGTCTCCAGAACAGTTGTATAAGGGTTATTAGACTCTTTCTGAGCTGTAGGTAACCATTACCTTATAACAATATTATTTTTTTTCTTTTTAGTTTCCTGCTTCAGAATTTTAAAGACGTTTTCCGATTTCTAAAAATCCTTGTCGCTCCGGCTGCAGTTTTTTAAAAAATTGAACAAATTGAGTGTTATTCACCCTCTGCGGGTCCGACACAGAGTCTCCGCTGCTGCTCTCTGTGTCTTTTGTTGTCTGCAGCACTGACGTCACTTCGACAGCACTTCAGCCAATAACTGAACTTGTGCCATCATCTTGGGTAGAGCCGCTAAGTGTGACGTTAGTGCTACAGACGGAAATAGATGCTGGGAGGCTCAGCGCTGTGGTCAGTAAAGGGCTTTTTGTTTTTTTACAAACTGCAGCTAGCCAAGGTTTTTCTGAAACCGGTAGCACCTTTAGATATTTCATCCTACAGGAGCTTTATTGTGAAGAATGCCGTTGGCTAAAACAATGCTTATCTAAAAGTTATAAGCCCCTGTGCCCCTTGAAACCATCTTTGACTTCCATCTACAGTCTTATTTCGAATTCCTTCCAGCTGGCATCAAAGTCTTATCTTTGAGCAGGGATATGGACTAGGTCTGTTTTTTCGTAGACCGTGCTCTTGAGCTTCCAGATTATGTTGGACAGTCGTTAGTTATTTCTTGGGTTGACATGGTCCATATTTAATGATGTTGATTGTTTTGTATGTACGTATGGTGGAGAACAAGGAAAGCATAGGGTCACGTGGAACCTAATTTCATATATGAAGACTTTTTGTTCGGGTAAAGAACTTGAATGAGCCTAAATCTCAAGCTGTTTTACATCATAAAGAAGAGGCAAGAGATGGTTCCATGGTGGAGACTAACGCAAACCAGATGTTTTTCATCTTTAACATTCCTTCATTATGTTCTCCCCACAAGATATTTGGTCTTAAGTTGTAGCACACGTGCCAAGTCTAGAAATAAAGAGAGATTTTTTTTTTAAGCTGATCTTAAGACATTTCATCTTAATCCAAACCCAAATAAAGCATAAGTGACAACCTCACGACTGTGCAGTCAAATTTTTCCTTATTCCATTCCTTCAAGTCACTGTAGGTCAAGCTTTTATTTTTTCCCAAAATCTCTTTGAGTACCAGTAATAGAGAGGCCTCTATAGCATCAATAATAAAACTATTTATGACCCTCTTTTTGGCTTTTTCTGGACTTCAGTTCTATATTCTATTTTAATACTTTGTAAAGTTTGGAGTATACAGAGAAGCCTCACTGGTGGATAAAGATCATTGTTGGCTTGTGGGTGATATTTATATTTTAAAATGTTCATTCAATTATCTGAACCCATTTCAATCTGATCCAGGCGTTCTTAGATTTTGGGAAGCCATAGTGATGTGCCTAAAGTATGTACTTCATTTCTGGAAATTTAAAACGAGTTCCGTAAAGTTTGACCTTTCCTTCAAGGCTTTTCTGGACTGGATTCCAATTCCATCCATGTAACTAAACACATAGCTCCTACACAGATCTATAATATTACCGATAAAAGAGCCCTTAAGGGACCTCAAAAGTCCATGTTTCCAACATATTCATTATTGAAACATCGTTATGGTCCCAGTTTATAACTAAAATTGCGAAAAATGAGTCACAGGACCCTAGGCATCTCCATGTCCTCCGGCCAGAGCCATGCAAATCCTCTACATTCTGACATCTACGGCTGCTCCTCTTCTATTTTTTAGGTCCGGTGCGACATTATCGTTGCAGAGTAGCGCAGGCATGAAGTCACAAAGGATCAACTAATCAAAACAGGAGTTGAGGATGTTGGCAGATAGGAGGATGTTCACAGGGCTCTCGTCCGGTGGTCATGGACAGTCTATATGGTTGTTGGACCAAGTTCCTATTAATAATTTCTCTCCAATCCTTTAATAACTAGAGTCCTTGAGGTCCCCACCTTACCCTATTAGGGTATGTAGACATCATAGAGAGGAGAAGTTCTTGCTTTGGACATTGCGAGTGGAGAGAAGATCATAAAGGGCAGCAGAACTTACAGTGCATCTCAAGGGAAAATGTATGGTTGTTGACGTCTTCTCACAACAACTGTTAGCCTTCAAAATCAGAACCATAAGCCTGTTGGCACCTTGCTCTTGATATAAAAATGGGTTGTCGGCAGAGTAACTACTCTTAATTAGACGGGCACCACAGAAAGGACATTTTTTTTTTAGATTGTCTTCTCCAGAAAGATGAACAACCTTGAATCTGAGGGTCCCTTCCACCTTCAGGCTGTACAGTGGCTGCTGGGGCTTTAGTCACGGCCATGCTCTAATCCCATGGTTGTCAGATCAATAGAATATTTCTTCATAGATGAAATTATATATTGTTGCACAATTCAAAGTTGGAGGATTTTTTTTGACACGTATGTTGGAGATTGTATTAATAGCTTCTTTGTGTAACGCCATGTATTTATAGCCTTTAACTAAAATAGCTAAAATACCATATATTTATTCATCTGTGCTTTGAAAATTCTTTTAAAATCTGAACGTTTGCCTTTTGAACACACAGGGGACACATGAACTTGCTAAAAATACATATTTAACTCCGCTGTATTTATCCGAGGCCTGTAGAGAGTGATTACGCTCTCGTCTCCCCCCATGTCCTGGTGACGTCTGTTGGAAGTATTCTAATTTGGCAGTCGAAGCTGCTCGCATAACCCTTCACTCTGCCCTCAGCTCTGTCTGTGCCATTGGTTAAACTCCATGGGTTTGAATAGACGATTCCATAAACTCCTCGTCTAGAGCTTCCAAAACCACTGTGGCAGATCGGTTGTGTAGTGACTAGAGGATTTTGTTTGCATTTCCTTTCACCTGTTGTCCTTTAGGGTGTGTTAGGTTTACGCATAACGTTCTCACTTCAGCTGGTGACCAACGTCTTCTGTTTAGACCAAGATTACTCATTTGACCTTTTTGCTTAGCATTCGTGGAATTTCTTAGCAAAAGTTTTGCCTGTTTTGACATTACAAGAAGCTCATAGCATGGTCAGGTGGTCCACCAGTGGTGGTTACAGGTTCTTCTATCATGCCAATGTCTGTGGAGATGACAACTCTACTTTTGACCTACCGTATTTCTCCACCAGTGGTGGTTCTAGGTTCTTCTATCATGCCAATGTCTATGGAGATAGCAACTCTACTTTTGACCTACCGTATTTCTCCACCAGTGGTGGTTCTAGGTTCTTCTATCATGCCAATGTCTATGGAGATAGCAACTCTACTTTTGACTTATTTCTCCACCAGTGGTGGTTCTAGGTTCTTCTATCATGCCAATGTCTATGGAGATAGCAACTCTACTTTTGACTTATTTCTCCACCAGTGGTGGTTCTAGGTTCTTCTATCATGCCGATGTCTGTGGAGATGACAACTCTACTTTTGACTTATTTCTCCAGCAGTGGTGGTTCCAGGTTCTTCTATCATGCCAATGTCTGTGGAGATGACAACTCTACTTTTGACTTATTTGAACAAATAACCTTTGCTGAACAAGTGAATCTGTTGTGTATAGTGAATAGACCAGCTTCTTGTGCAGATGTTTGCTTGATTTTCTCCTCTGTTGTCCTAAGATAGTCCAATCCAACGTCACTCAGGAGGTGTCTCTCCTTCACCTTAATAGCTTGTAATGCAAAGATCTCCATGACTGGGTATTGGTCTTGCCAATGCTTTAAAGTGAATCTGTCTGCAGGATTAAACCTCCTAAGCTATCTACATGGGCATGTAGGTCTTAGGAAGCTGACTAAAATGATACCTTCATATCTGTTGTCTGATTTATTATTCCTGAGAAATCCAAATTTTTCTTAATATGTAAATGAGCTGTTAAGATCTATGGGCCGGACATAGATCTCCCTGAGAATCTGCCATCAGAGCTTATTACCAGTGTGAGACATGTAGATCAGGAGAGCAGACTGTCAGTCATTACATGTTTCACACTGGAAATGCTCTATTTCATTTACAGTAAGCTTTGGAGTCAAATTCTCAGGGAGATCTATGTCCGGCCCATAGATCTTAACAGCTCATTTACATATTAAAAAAAATGTGTATTTCTCGGGGATAAGACATCAGATTGCAGATATCAAGGTATCATTTTATCCAGCTTTCTATGACCTACATGCCCATATAGGCGGCTTAGGAGGATTGAGGCCACAGGCAGATTCCCTTTATGATGTTGCATAGGTCCTAATGTAGGACTATGAAAAGTTATTTATGACCATTCAAGGATCCCATACACAAAGATGATGTGGTTAACAATTTTGGCATCACGGAATAACTAACGTGCGGGGAATCCTTCCTACTCTTCTCCACGAGGAGATTCCAATGCCCCTTTTCTTCTGTTTATCAAAGAGAGAACGCCTCCGCACATGCGCGCTCAGCTGAACGAGTGTGCACGTGTATGGGAGTGTCTTGCGGGATAGTTGTTGGCCGGACGCTATTGGTGTATGGATGCCTTTTATTGGACCCCATCATTCCTGTAAAGATGCTAGTACTAGGAATGGTTTGCAAGAAAGTGAATCCTTTATGGGGAAACTCACACTAGGGCGTAAAGATAATAGTAAAGTAAATATCACCTTGAGAATTGACGTAACTGAGCTAAATGTCATCTTTAGCGGAGGGAGATTACCTAGTTTTATGGAGGGTTTGTTTATTTCAGATACTTGCTGGGAAATGGAGACATAAAGCCAATGCTGAATATAGCTGTGCAAAGGGGCCGGTAACAAAGGTTATAGAAAGGAGGAAGGGGAATGGGTGACAACAGGTGGATGGGCTGAAGTGACACTTTTGTGTCCCCCGTTGTGCTTGTAGCTGGCGCTGGTATAAAGTATCACACCGGGTTAATGATAATATACTTCCTATCGATACCATATATGTATCAGATGGCTGTAGGACTTCTTGATGGAGGAAAGTGACACCCGCTACGGGAGCAGAATGGACCTCAGACCAGTTGTCATTTTTTTTTTCGGGAGCTGCTCTTAAAGGGGCATCCGAAAAATGAGATGTGCTGTTGATGTGATGTCATTTGGGGTTATGTGAAATCAAAACAGAGGGGCTTCTTTTTGCCCCTTATTAATGCTTGCTACGCTGGTATGTACTCCTGCTCTATTCTGAAGGGTATGACAGGTGCATGATACCTCCACAAGACCTGACAAGTGGTGGACGGGCACCTCTTTAAAGGGAATGTGTCACCAGGTTTTTGTTTCCCAAGAAATAGGGACTCTGATTCCAGTGATGTGTCAAATACTTGCTATTATTTTAATAAAATCTTTGTTTTCCCTGCTGCAGATCTAGCAGTTCTCTGAATGCTGAGCTCTGTATAACCCCGCCCACACCACTGATTGGCAGTGTCCAATCAGTGGTGTGGGCGGGGTTATGCAGAGCTCATCATTCAGAGAACTGCTAGTTGTAGCAGTAACAGTGTACACGGAAAGCTGCCAATCAGTGGTGTGTTATACAGAGCTCATAAATATGGAGGACTACCTAGTCCTCTAGCGATAATCTCCTGCTGATAAAATAGTGATTTTATCAAAACTACAGCAAGCAGCCCAGTAAGTGACACATCACTGGAATCACTGTCTATTCCCCTACTTCATGCTGCCCTCCGATTAGGTGGAAAAAACCTGGTGACAGATTCCCTTTTAAATAACTATTCGGGCAGATATTACGTCTGACCGCACTCACAATAACACAAATTCATACGTTTTCAGGAGGAATAACAGAGGAATAAGATGACACAGCATTCTAAGAACAGATCCCCCAGAAATTTATTTGTTAATACCAGTTGAGATGACCCGTTTCCTCAAAAGAATTATTGTAGGGGTTTTTTTTCCCCCCCATAAATCTATAATACACAAGAAAATAAGAAACTTTGTATATATCTAATGACAGAAATCCGTTTTCATTCTAGAAATTGTCAAGTCACAGGTAAAATGTGTCTTCCGTAAATACGGATTTTCCTATTCCTGAGATAGGAGATGGCACTTGGTGCTCATAAAGTTCTATGGAGATCTGTCTCCGCCTCTAGCTCCTCCTACCTCAATAGAATGTTATAAGCACCAACTGTCATCTCCTATCTCGGTAACGGGGAGGTCTGTCTTGACTGAATATAGATTTTACCTATGAGTTGAGAGATAAAGATCAGTCCAGGAGGACAAAGAAGCAGATTTCTCTGATAACATATATTACAATTTTTCTTATTTTCATGTGCACTATTGATTTATAAAATAAAAAAAAACTTACTTTTTAGTGTTTTTTTTTTTTTTTTATAATAAAAAAGACCACATCTGTATGGGTTAATTCAGTTTATTTTGCTTTATGGTCAAAAAATGCTTTGATTTTTCTTTTCTTTTCAAAATATCATACAAGGTGTGAATCTTCTTGAAAAAGGAGGCCCTGGATTTTGGCCTAAAAATAAGCTGGCATGTGTGTCTCATCGCTAGAAAAAAAAATAAGATGAGCTGTGCGGCTTTGTTTCCATGGCGACGATGGAAGATGTAGTTTCTATGGAAACAGAGCGCAGTAAAGACCAGGGAATGTATCACTGTTGCTGCTGTGTCTACGTCTGCAGTCCGCGCGGACCTGCTGCAACCTCTCGAGGTGTCATGTACGGCGCCCAATGATCCGGGGGATCTTTTTGACTCGAGTGTCCTATAAATGGCACTTGTAGGTCGCAAAGTGTGGGACGCCGGCTCCGGAGCCAAGAATGGAAATACTAAAGGGTTAATGTAAAATAAAAGCAGAGGGGCTTCTTTTGCCCCTTATTAACAGCTTCAGTCTTGTCACTTCTGACAATGCCCAGCCATTGCAAGTGAATGGGGCTAACCTGCAATACTAGGCAGAGCCAGTGGACAAGGATGGTGCTATTTCAGCAAAGGAAACAACTTTTTATTTATTTTTATTTTATAACACCCCCTTATTTTTTTATTTTATATACCATAACCCTATTATTTTTTTTTGTTATTTAACCCCCTTATTTATTTTTATTTATTTTATATAACCCCCTTATTTATATATTTTTTTTATTGTATATAACCCCCTTATTTTTTATTTTATATAACCCCATATTTATGTATTTTTTATTTTATGTACCCCACCTTATTTATATATTTTTGTTATTGTATCTAACCCCCTTTTTTATACTATATAACCCTTTATTTATTTTTTTATTTATGTAACCCCCTTATTTATATATTTCTTATTGTATATACCCCCTTATTTTTTTATACAACCCCTTATTTATATATTTTTATTGTATATAACCCCTTATTTTTTATATAACCCCTTATTTATATATTTTTTTTATGTAACCCACTTTTTTATTTTCATATAACCCCCTTATTTATATATTTTTGTATCTAACTCCCTTTACCCCTTATTTATTTTTTATTTTATATAACCCCCTTATTTATATATTTTTATTGTATATAGCCCCTTTTTTATTCTATATAACCCCTTATTTTATTTATTATGTTATATAACACCCTTATTTATTTTATGTAACGCCTTTTTTTTTTTAATAAAATCCCCCTTATTTTTAATTTTATATAACTCCTGTGGTGTAGTAACCACTGAGTCCACTAGGGGGCGCTGTGTGGATGTCCCAGGAGAAAGGATGAATGGCAGAATACTGAATGGCCATTGTGTATCCCAAAGTGGGTGGCTTTGGGATGGAGACTTATGTGTTGATAAGCAGTGATACTGCTGAGGTGTTGTTTCAATGTGTAAGGGAGATGTCTCCAGGTAACTAGAGAGATGGGCGGCCCTGGTTACCTACAAACCCACCCAGGGGGTGTGTTTAAAGCACTGTTGGAAAGAGTGTGTAAAGGCTTGAAAGGACCTGTGATGAGGTCAGTCATGTGACCCGGTGGGCGTGGCTATGAACCATATAATGTGGTGAGTGCTTGGACCCGGTTGGTCCAGTGTGGAAGATCCCGCTGAGATGGGGCTTCCTGCCTGACAGCACGTGTGGACGCTGTGAGTAATGGCTGCAAGTGCCTGAGAGTTCCCTGGAGGGAATGAATGTCTGCAGTATGGAGAAGCAGCCATGAGAGAACCCTGACGGGGTGAGATATAACTGAGGCTGAAAGCCTGCGTATTGAAAAAAAAAGGGGGAGACAGGGCGCTGATGCAAGAAGAGTCTGCTCACACTGCTGTCCATCCTGTATATCTGATCTAATATGTGAGATATCAGAAGTCCTGAGATAAGAGGCTGCTCACACTACTGTCCATCCTGTCTATCTGATCTAATACTGGAGATACCAGGAGAGCTGAGATAAGAAGAGGCTGCTCACACTGCTGTCTACCCTGTGTATCTGATCTGATACTGGAGAAACCAGGGTTGCTAAAGTAAAAAGAGGCTGCTCACACTACTGTCCACCCTGTCTATCTGATCCAATACTGGAGATACCAGGGGTGCAAAAGTAAGAAGAGGCTGCTCACATTGCTGTCTACCCTGTCTGTCTGATCTAATACTGGAGATGCCAGAGGTGCTGATGCAAGAAGAGTCTGCTCACACTGCTGTCCATCGTGTATATCTGATCTAATATGTGAGATATCAGGAGTCCTGAGATAAGAAGAGGCTGCTCACACTACTGTCCAACCTGTCTGTCTGCTGTAATACTAGAGATACCATGGGTGCTGAGGCAAGAAGAGGCTGCTCACACTGCTGTCCTCCCTAGAGTGGCTGCTGTGACCCATAGAACAATTTTAAGGTGACTTTTGGATGTGGTAGCTCTAGTAGTGGTTTATGTAAAATTACCATTGTGTAATTCAATTTTTAGAAGGATTCAGTGAGGGGTTTTCTGAAGATCGAGTGGATCATTGTATGTCTCCCAGAAATCAAGCTTAGCTAGTCGGAGCAAGTGTTTAATTTCCCTACAGCACCTCCAGAGGGAAAATTAAGCATTACACAATTCCTTTTGAAATAATGGTGCTGGGATAATTGAGAAAATATGTGAGCGGGAAACCAATAAATTTTTGCCATTTTTTTTCTTTTCGACTCATGTAGATAATTGCAGAAAGGAAGATGCTTGAATGTTCTAAATATGGTTTCCCTGTTAATGAATCCATGTGGTTAGGTCTGTAAAGCAGAGCTAAATGTGCGCAAATGGCATCGGAACTCGAAATGGCAACGATTTTCCAGGCATTTCCTTGTAAATAAAAAAAAAAATGTGGAAAGTAACTGCTGAGGTCCCAAACAATTTTTCTTATTGTTTGTGCGTGTTTTTCCTTTTCTAGTCCCTTGTCATGTTCCATATTTCCCATGTCTCGATATCTAAGTACAAGGAAGGTCAGTCTGACTAATCTGATCTGCTCTTTCCTTCAGTTTCCCTTCCATTGTATAAAAAGGCAAAAAATACCTCGTTGATCCAAAGCAATTAATCATTCTGATGTGCAGAATAAAAAAATTTTTTAAAAAGCCATGGCCGCTTTTATCTAGAATTTGTCCATGGGTTCTGTTAGAAGTTACGACTCAGCTCCCTAAGAAAGCGAATGGGGCTATGCTGCAATACCACACATGACCTGAGGACAGACGAGGGCGCTGTTTTGAAGAAAGATGTGTCCAACTCCTTTAATACATACATACGTTGAGTTTTGGATCCATCAGGGATATTACAGGGATGGATCTGGGGGACATTTATTAGGACTTCCGAGATTTCGTTTCCTGCACAGAAAGCTTAGTCATTGGGTACTAAAAGGTCCTGCACATTTCTAATACACTGAATGCATCGGTTAGATCTGTGCTTGCCATAATTCACAGGGAACCGCCATTGATTTGCTGTAACGGTCTATTGCATGATCCGACAGCTACGTGGCCCCAGGGAATAACCGCTGACTGTCTCTTTAAATGAGAGCGATCGGTGATCTCTGAGAGTTTACACATACAAGTAGGAAATTGCGTAACTTCTCATCGGACAACTTGCAGAAACCGCAAAACCCTGTTTTACGTCAGTCAACCACTCGCCCGCCTGAAAAAGCTGATAACAGAGAACAGTAGCGGCCATTGAACGCTGAGAAACGTTTCCTCTAATATGGCCACTTTTCCTGTCTAGTTATAGCTCGCTATATAATTGCTTAAAGGGATGGTCCATTTTTTTCCCCCCACAGATATGTTAGGGACGCGTTTTTGTAGCACTTGATAAGTATTAAAGGTTGCCCTTGTTTGTAAAGCACGGCCTCCTAGTTAGCGCCGACTTCCTCGCTGTTCTCAAAATGGCTGCTGATGGAGGAGCATGTGACCAGACATGTCATCAGCCTCCTCCAATTGGAAAACGTCATGTGGGAAGGCTGCTTTTCTATTGGAGGAGGGTGATGGGCAGGTCTGGGTCACATGCTCCTCCATTACTAGCCATTACGAGGACAGGAGAGCTGTGTAATCTGAATGGAAGGCCAGGGACATAACATTAGTGGTCACAGAAGGTGTGGACACAAATGGACCCATGCAGGACGTGGGCCTGCCAACACCTATTTCAGCTGGATGTGCGTCCAAGGAATGGGATGAGGATAGGGGACGTTATACTAGGACAAGACACGGGAGGGGGGAGGCATTATACCATGAAAGGACCTTACACCAGAATAGGGACATTATTTCAGGAAGAGGCTCATGATGGAGGACATTAAATCAGGAAGGGGGCAAGGATGGGGACATTATACCAGGAAGGAGCCCAGGATGAAGACCTTACACCAGAATAGGGACATTATTACAGGAAGGGGCTTATGATGGAGGACATTAAAGCAGGAAGGGGGCAAAGATGGGGACATTATCCTATGAAGGAGCCCAGGATGAGGACATTACACCAGAATAGGAACATTATTACAAGAAGGGGCACGGGGTAGGGGACATTTATAGTAGGATGTGGCTCACGATGGGGAAGAGTAAAGCAGGCAGGGGGCCCACAGGATGTTGGACATTAGTACTGGAAGCGGCCCAGGATGGGGATATTATTTTAAGAAGGAGCACAGGATAAGGGGACATTATAGTAGGAAGTGTCTCATGGTGGGGACAATAAAGCAGGTAGGGAGCCCAGGATGTTGGAAGTTAGTCCTGGAAGGGGCCCAGGATGGGGGCATTATTATAAGAAGGGGCACAAAAAAAGGGAACATTGTATTATAGTAGGAAGTATCTCATGATGGGGGACCATGATGTTGGACATTATTACTGCAAGAGGCACTGGATGTTGGACATTATTACTGCAAGAGGCCCAGGATGGGGGACATTATTACTGGGAGGGGTCCAAGATGAAGGACAATATACCAGGTAGAGGCCCAGGATTGGTGACATTAGTACAGGGTTGGGGACATTACTACATTATGGATGGGGAATAACACTAATGTCTTTAGAACTCTACAAGGGCCCATACATGTAACCAACATGTAGGTGGGGGTCCAGGTCCAAATTGTGCACTGGGGCCCTTTAGACTCTAGTTACGCCGCTGTGGAAGGCTGTACTAATGGGTAGGATCAGAACCTGTAATGCTAATGTATTAGTAAGTGCCACAAATCATGTCCCCAGTACATCTATCAAAATAAAAATAAAGTGGACAACCCCTTTAAGTAGACATTTTTTTTTTCCCATTTTGGACTGTCGGAAGCCTTTTTTTAAGGTAAAGGTATCTTCCAGTGTTGGGTATCTACATAAGTTTGTGTCACCATACAAGATGACCGCGCCGTGTACCCTCGGGTTCTCCTGCCTTTGTTCCTTAATGCCTGTTATTAAAGCCATCTATAAATTATAGTTGTGCGTCGTCGCTCTGAAACATTCGAAACCATATAGAGGAACTGCAGGAGTGGAATAGGAACAGTAAATTAGAGAACACGCTCCACGGATACCTTCAGACTTTGTTTAATCTTTGCTTTTTTGTCTTCTTTCCCTTGCTTTGATTGTGAGGTTGCTTAAGTGTTGGTTTATATTTGTTGGACAGGATTCCTCTATGTGATGAATGAGGCGCAGGGGATGTATGGAAAATTTGATACTGCCCCTGAATTTAACCCCTCCTTTGCTTTATCATTCACTTTTTTTTTTCTTCATAATATCCCATAATAACCTGATGGATGGGATCTCCTGCATAGGGTCACACACATTCTACATGGAGAGTGTGAATGCAGCACAAGTCTCTTCCCACACCCCATTAGGAGTTCACATTTGCTGTAGGAAAAGTTAAAGGGGATCTTTCATCAGTTTGAGCAGGTTTAATGAGCCACATCACGGTATAGTGGCTTCAAGAGGTTAATAAAAAAATTTTTTTTAAATTTCTACTCGCTGTTGCGAAGATATTAGCTTGTAAAGTTTAGGCTATAATTTATGATGAGCGTGATTACAAACACTTCCAGATATCCTCCCATGGTAGTCTGACTTTTTGGGGGGATAATACAGCTAATGTGAATGTGATTTTAAACCCTTCCGGATCTCCTCACACTGCAGTTAGTGTTGTGAGGGGGTAGGACATGATGACCCTGGAGGTACCTTCCAACTCTTAACATTCTGTGATTCCATGAATACAGCAGAGCTGAGTGTGATTACAAACACTTCCATATCTCCTCTCCCAGCAATATTAGTGTGGTGGGAGTCGGATACAGCAGAGCTGAGTGTCTTTACAAACACTTCCAGATCTCTGCTCACAACAGTGTTAGTGTGGTGGGAGGGGGATATAGCAGAGCTGAGTGTCTTTAAAAACACTTCCTGATCTCTGCTCACAACAGTGTTAGTGTGGTGGGAGGGGGATACAGCAGATCTGAATGTGATTACAAACCCTTCCAGATTTCCGCTCACAACAGTATTAGTGTGGTGGTACGGGCATACAGCAGAGTTGAGTGTCATTACAAACACTTTTAGATCTCCTCTCTTGATAGTTAGTCTGGGAGAGGATAACATAACCAATGTGAATGTGATTACAAACGCTTCCTGTTCTCCCCTCTCTCCATTCAGTGTGAGAAGAGAGAGAATACAGCAGAGCTGAGTGTGGTAACAAACATTTCCAAATCTCCCCTCACAACAATATTAGTGTTGTGGGATGAGGATACAGCAAAACCGAGTGTAATTATAAACACTTCTAGATCTCCTCTTGTGGTGGTCAGTGTGGGGGAGATTGAGAATACAGCAGAGCTGAGTGTGATTACAAACACTGTCAGATCTATTGTCGGGTCAGTCAGAGTGGGGTGGGGGTGGTACAAAAAAGCTGAGTGTGATTTACAAGCACTTACAGATCTCCTCTCACAACAGGATTAGTGATGGAATGGGGGGGATGCAGAGCTAAGTGTCATTGTAAACACTTCCAGATCTTCTCTCATGGTGGTCATTGCTGGGGAAGGGAGAATATAGCTATGCTGAGTGTGATTACAAACACTTCCGTGTCTCTTCTCACAACAGTTCCACAGATTTCACAATGTTTGATGACAGGGCCAGTGTAACATGCTGAAACTGGTGAAGGGTTCTCTTTAAAGGGGTTGCCCTGCTTCAGATTTTATTAGTCTGTAGACTTCTATTATGAGCTTTAACTCACCCTCCTTACTTCCAGTGATACCTCTTCAAAATTGCTCTGCCAAGTGATTGGCTGCAGCAGTCATGAGTGCTATAGACTTAATGTCACCACTGCAGCTGATCAACAAACACTTGAGCTGCGGTGGAGAGGCACCACTGAACCCGAGGAGGGTGAGGAAAGGCAAAGTTTATTATTTTACAAGAACATTTTTAACAGAACAAGTTGTTTAAAGGGAACTTGTCGGGATCCCTGACTACCCCTAACTATTACTACAGCATCATCGTTTCTTATTCCGATGTGTGTTTCTATTTCTCATACTGCACCTTTATTCTGTGGCTCACTCTAGTCCTGCCCCTGAATAATCCTGCCCCAGATCCTCTAATCACTCCTCCATAGGAGATATTGACAGTCTCCATATGATCTTTGGAAATCTCGCACGTGCGTGTGTCCTACCATACATGTGGAGTGTATGGAGGATGTCAGTCATGCCTAGGGGAGCATGATGAGAGGATCCAAGGTGGGAACTAATCTGGGGAAGAGACGCCCCCGCGGAACCCTTCATGCCTCATACCTTATTGGAATATGGACTCATGTTTCATACCGCCATCACGGTGGTTGGGAACAGTCAGGGCAGAGGCAAACATACCATTGATGCAACCCAAGAGGTAAGGGGACCACATCCACTTCCAAAACAGGAGAAATTGTGCATTATAATGAGCTTATTGGACAATAGAGGGGTCATTTTTCTGTCCTTGCACCGGGACCCTTCTCTGTTTGTGTCCGCCAGTGAATCGGGGGACCTGATGGGCTCCCTTTAGGGTGCGATCCGGTGACCATATTATATAGATGTGTACGGTCTGTGAGCACCATGTCCCATTATAGCCAATGTATCAGTGCACACGGCTGATTGAAAAGCAGAGACAGAACTGGTAGGTGAAGCATGGACGTCTGAATGAGGCTTTGTTCTGGAAAAGGTTCTTCTCCTTAAGTAAAGTGCTCTGTAGGTGCCCGGCGTGGAGGAATGTATATACCAGATGGAGCTGTATATTTCCCACTGTTTTATTTCTTGTTGAGTCTGCCACTTCTTCCTGTCCGCTGTTACGCCTTGTTACTTTCCAGACCCGGTCTTGATGCCATACCACATCCCAGTGATGTCACACGTATATATCGCTATTAAGTGGACCAAAGAAACGCCATCCTGCGGAACATAACATTTGTGTCGTAGGTTTATGCATGGAAATGTCTCATTAGCGATGTAAAAACATTTATCCGGAGGAATGGTTTCTAAGTAAAGAGCTTTATCTGCTTAAAAACAAAAAAAACTATTAAAAAAAAGCTTGTAATACACATTAGTAAAAGGATTGACCGGATATGCAGTCGGTTTTATGTAAAAGGGACTCCTGACTCTCTTACCCGTGCGGCACATATCGGGCGAGCATGTTGAATTTCAGTATGCGTAATCTTTTTCTTGGGGTAAGCTTTTTTTCCATTTTTAGCTCCCTTAGTTGAATGTAGAAGTTGCTTCTAGAGATGATGTCACACACAGTGTAGGAAAGACTAAGTGCAACACGAAGGGATGAGAGAAGGGAGTGGAGACCCCAGGCAGATCTAAAGTCACCCTGTCTGCCCTAAATGTCCCTATATCGGTTCTGCACCTATCGCCAAGCAGGAACCTAATCCCTGCCTGACTTTGGCAATAAGCCCTGCTTAGGGAAGGACTGGGTGAGCACTAGTCGGTCCCCACTACTATTAAAGACAGCTGGGATAGACAAAGAAGGTGAACATTTATCTTGAGTAGACTCGGACATGTAACACAGACGTTCACCAGCAACACCAAAGAGGAAGATGGCTGACTGCTATAGCTCCAAGCCTCAACTGGGCAAATGGAAATATCACCGGCAATTCCCAGCAGCAGGCTGGGAGTCTATAAACACCCAGGTCCAGGTGTGTAAATTAGAGCTGGAGAAAGGTTGCTACTGGGTCAAAGAGTCAGAAGGGTTAAGAAGCAAAGCCAAATGCAGAGACCTTCTGCAGCTATATGCAGTGCGACTGTCTGCAGCTTCTGACATACCCGTGACAGATCACTTTGTGTTGATGAATTGAGCAAAAAGATTACAGAACCCTGTTCCAATGGCCACTTTGGTAGACCGTGACTTCTGGACCAGATCCCTGCAAACCTCCTACTACCTGCGGCATGCCTCTTCTGATTAGTAGTGTCCATTTTACCCAGGCAGACCGCAGTTCAGATGTGCACAGAATGCTGTGTAATTAATCGTTCAGCGCTCATAAGCTGCCATTGCTCTCGACAGCACAGGTCCTGTCGATGTACGGTGATCATTTCACCCAATGAACGAGAATTTTGCTAGTGCGTCAGATGTCCGACAGCTTGTTTATCCTGCAGAATTATTGGGAAACGAGCTCTCCTAGAAACTGTGGTTCATGATCGGTCAGTGTAAAGGGAACTTACACTACGCTTTCAAAACTGTATAAAAACTGCTAGAAATTGACACCAATTTGTCATACTGTTATGTGCATTAAGTCTAAAGGCTTCTAATGTTTGCCTTTTTTTACGCATAGGAATTGCTGGTTAAGCAAGGTCTTTATATTCTTCATTTTAGAGTGCAACCTAGAATGTGCTCAGCTACTGAGTGTCACAAATGGCTGAAGACCCTGGAACATGCGCCCCCCTTTATCTAGTCCACGGTTGTTGTCATTGCTATTATTATTGGTTTGTAAAGGGCCGACTCCTGCAGCGCTCCTCCGCATAATATCCCGGGCCGGCTGTGACCACAAGAATGGTGGCACAATAGCAAATGTGTCTTTCCCTTTCTTGTTAGATGACACTTTGACCTGAAACAAAGGATGAGAAATAAGTCACGGACTTGTCTTCCTCCATCATATATAACATTTTATTCAATGGCTTCTTGGTTCTATGTAAATATTGGAAAGTTGAGGTGACCACCAATATGGCAGTCATCACATCCCCCATAGAGATTGGTAGCCAGTTTTCTCCAACTACTAGTTTTATGGCAATACATCCTGATTTCCAATATCCCTACATAACCGGTTCGATGTCCACCAGTAGTTTAGAAAGTTTGGGTATCAAATGCTATAGGACCTGTAGTGGACCCTACTGGGAGTCAATGAATGAATCGAGTTTGCTGAATTTAGGAACCCCAACTTTTGATAACCTTTTAGTGAATTCTGAGTCATTGAAAAGGAGGTTCTCTGTTAAGCCCCTCCATACACATTAGACTAACATTGACCAATATTGCAGGGTTCGGCTGACAGTCTGTGTCGCGGGAGTTAAGGATCTGGCGTGTCGTTTAGTTCTCTAAGGCCTCATTCACACATCAGTATTGTTCCATCAGTGTTTTTATGCCAAAAGCAGGAGTCTCAGAGAAGGTGACAGTCTTTCAATTATAGGTTTGGTTTTTTTCCGCTATAAGTTCTACTCCTGGCTTTGGCATATTATCATGGATGTAAAAATACTGACGTGTGAATGAGGCCTAAGGTTCTCTCTCAAAGAGAACATCCTGTGTACGGGTTTTGGGTGAGATTGCTGTCTGCCAAATCATCAGTCATCTAAGGTGTATGAGGGTCTTTAGTAGATCCTCATTTATTAGCCAGAGTGGAAAGTGGCTAATAGGTGAAGATGAATAATGAGAGTTCTTTGCTTTGGAGGCCCTGAAATATCTGTGGATTACATTTATACCATATAAAGTGTAATACTTCCTTTCACCTGTGGAGGCAGTGCTGTAAAGTTGAATACTTACTAATTCCCCATTTCAGCTGATCACTGGAGTTCACAGCATCTGGACACCCTTTGATCATTGTTTAAGGATAATCCTTCTCAAGGCCCCCATACACATTAGACTGGTGATAGTGGGATGGGCCGACAGTCTAATGGATTTTGAGGCCCCCTAGAGATGATGTCGGAGAAGATAAGGATCCAACATGTCTGATTTCTTTTTGTTTGTGTGTTAGGGCTGCAGGAGAGCAGCTTAGGGGATTCTATGAACTGGAAACCTATTTCTTTCATTTTAGTATGGAAATTCTGTCTTAGTGGTGGGCTTGTAGGGCTCCATATAAGCCCCTTTCTTGCTAAGCATTGGCTCCGCACTGTACTTAATGTGCTAAACACGAAGGCACAAAGGTCACGTTGTGTGTGCTGTATTTAATATACATGAAAGGACAAAGTGTGTCAATGTTTTATTGCCAGGGTGAGGCTCGGAGCGGTGCGATGATCGAGCTGTAATTGGCGTAAGTATTGTGCAGTGAACTCTGACAGCGCACACCTGGCTTGTGGGGTTTTATAAAACTACAATCTTCAGATCAAATTAATCTCGTAAATCTGAAATGCTCATTTCTTCTAGTAGCGTTATGTTCGGTAGAACCGTCGGATTGGTTGCGGATGGTTGGGCGTCTGCGATGATCACTGCAGTATGATGGACGCATCAGGCTGGTCTTTCAGTCTGGTTTTGGCTCCAAACACATATAGAAAAACTGTGGCAATGAACACAGCCTAAAACTGCAGGTTTAGGCTGAGGCTACGCGAGGACATGAAATCACAGGCCGGTGCCGGAGTGTTGCACAAAATGTCACAGTCAGCCATAGTTGTGCTTTCTTTATTTTGGGGCAAATGGGCATGAAGGACCATGAGATTATACTTTAGTTCCTTTTGCTTGAACCTTTCATGCAGGAAGCAAGTAACTTACGAGTATGTAACTACGGTAATTGTTTACGGTATACGGGATGGTGCCCAAATAGTAGCGCCATAGGTTGGCTGAACATTAAAGATGAGCAAATCACGAAAACAACCAGGAAAGAGGTTAAAAAAAGAATACTTTGCCCTTAACCAATTCCAAAGCCGTCCAGTCCTCCTGGAAGCTTGGTCTGAAATCCTCAGATTAGACCTTTTGCGTTACGGTGTGCGGCAACCGAGGCACTGATTTAAACTTTGAACTCAGAACATCGTGATTTCAGAAGACCACTCCGTTTCGGAAGATGCTGAAGGAAAGAATGGGTAAATGAGAGAAGAGTGCGGTGGATCCCGAGCGCTGCCGGAGACAAATATTAATCCAGACAGCAAGTATGAAAACTTCCAATTTATTGCAACGCGTTTTGCAGTAGAACCGTCTCCACTCTCAGTAGGTTCTACTTTTGAAATGCGTTGCAATAAATTTAAAGGTTTTTTTATACTTTGTCAGCGGCAACGCCCATGAACTCCTCTCTCCTTTACTTCTTATGTCCATTTGGTGTGAGTACAGTGGCCGGAGAAGCAACCACTATTGGATCGTACATCACTCTTCATGTAGTTGTGCCGCGCACAATCTGATCAGGTGAGTGACCAACGAACCCTCCGACTCGCCTTCACCTGTTGCCCACGGTGTTATACAGGGAGTACCTTTTTGTTTTTTAACTTTCTACAATTGTGGTATATTATAGTGATTGGAGCGGATTTTGGAGGAACCCGTGATGAGCAGGTAATGTATCACTCCGCAGGATCCTCCATTCTCTGACGTTAGCGCCCCTAACCCGGGAGGAGGTCACCGAACAGCCACAGTCACACCCTGCCCGATCACGTTAAATATTTTACTTGTTATTTTTATTTTTGCATATTTCGCAGGCCGGCCAAGAATCACATGATAAGTTGGGATGATTTTCACTCCCCGGTTAAAATAATACCCGACACTCCATAAAGCATCCCTTTATATCTCGCTACATATTTGCCTTTGTTAGTTTGCTCGACCTCTTGTTAAGTGATCACATGGCATATTCTGCCATTCCTAACCAGTCATGCCATCACCGTGAGTTACTAGCCTCAAAATAGTCTGCATTTTGTGCACGGTCTGGGATTTTGGCTGAGGAGGGACAGTATAGAGATTTGATGTGAATATGACTAGCATCATAGTGCAAACCCCAATATTAGAAATTGGGGTGTGCTTTTTTTATATAGAAATATTTCTTATACTTTTTTCTTCTCTGTTCCCATTGGTTTATAGTAGTTTTCTGTTACTTGTGACTCTCCAATAGTCTCAAAGCAAAAACTCCGGCTGACAACGCAACGGGTTAAACCCAACTTTTAAAACTACGCCGCTCAAGGTCCATCTGGTTTAGGGCTCGTTCACACTTCCGATTTTCACGTTTGTGGTTTTTATGGATCGCACTCGTACCTGTGATAATCCATGGGGTTGTGCACATGTCCAATTTTGGACCAAGTGGTCGGCGGAAAATGTAGGGGACATGTCTGATTTTGGGCCGAGTGGCCGACATAAAATATAGGGGACATGTCTGATTTTGGGCCGAGTGGCCGACATAAAATATAGGGGACATGTCTGATTTTGGGCCGAGTGGCCGACATAAAATATAGGGGACATGTCTGATTTTGGGCCGAGTGGTCGTCGACATAAAATATAGGGGACATGTTTGATTTTAATCTGAAGGGCGGTAGAAAATATAGGAGACATGTCTGATTTTGTTATGAGGGTCGGCGAAATATACAGGAGACATGTTTGATTTTGTTCCGAGGGTTGGTGGAAAATGTAGGGGACATGTCTGATTTTAGGCCGAGTAGTCGACATAAAATATAAGGGACGTGTTTGATTTTGATCTGAAGGTCGGTGGAAAATATAGGTGACGTCTGATTTTTTTTTTTTTTTTTTTGGTCGGATCAAAATCGGTAATGCAAGTTAATGGGTCCATGAAAAAAATTGGATCACACTTGGATTACATCCAAGTGGGGATTTTCACTGATGGTCAGAATGGAGAAGGGGGAAAAATTTTGGTTTTTTATTTCTCCACATATGCGAAAAATGGATGACAATTGGACCACACTCTGATCAAAGTTATTGATCCGTTTTTGAGTTGTTTGCCGCTGTTTTGTATTGTGCAGCGCTGCTACTTGGGCACTGTTTGGCGGCATTATTTTACAACTGTATTCCGTTTCTATTTATTTTAGAGAACCGTTTTGGATGTTTCACTCAGAATTTTGGCAACAGATGACAAAGCAGTTTATTAAGCCTATTACCAAACACATAAACCTCTTATTTGCCCAGGTTAAGAGGACAGGGGATTATATGAAATTCCAAGGAAAGAAGGTTTTACTGAAGCGTGAAAGTTCCTAATTGGACGGCAAACGGTGACTGGGGCGCGGCATGTCAGGAATATAAATCATGTGAACTTTCTGATCTGGGAGCATTAGTTCTTATGTAGTATGTAGTCACCGTTTTGGAATTTACTATTTTTTTGCATCCTTTGTATAGATATTTTTAGGACTTTTATTCCTTGTATATCCATTGTCTTACCCCTATGGGGTTGTGTATTCCGCAGTTGTCATTAAAGACTAGTGATGAGCGAGCGTGCTGGGGTAAGATGTTATCTGAGCATGCTCAGGTGCTAACTGCGTGACTTCTGTGTGCTCGAAAAATCTGAATGACAGCCCGGGTATATTCTCTTCATTTACTGTAAACTTTTTAATCTAGTGATAGGGAGAGAAGTTGTAGGGAGTTTAATGTCCCCTGCAGCTTTCCTCGCATATTACATGATGTATCCGAGAAATGCGAGTAGTAGGAAGATCTTGTCTGTGCAAGTTTGAATGGGTCGATCAAGTTAAGCCGTAGTAAGATTAGGAATTCCCGAACAGAGGCTAATTCCAAAACTGTGCCTCATTCAGACATCACATTTTCACAAACATGTTTGTCACCCATTTTAGCCTATCGAGCTCTTCACAGGTTTATGTCTTTTGTGCACCAAGAGTTCAAAATGCACCCGTTCTAAAACAGACCACACTTAACACGCCATCCATGGTCATCCTAGTGCTTTTTCACAGACCGTGGAGATCTGCCCACCTATCTGGTGCCACATTTCTCCTGGGAAATTAATCATTGGCATTTTTGAAATCCATCTAGTCTACAAATATCCGATATGTTTGGGCACCGGAGAAGAGGAGTTTTGTTTGTAAGAGTCGAGACTTTTTGCTTTTCTTTTGTATCGCTGGATACTTTATAATTTCTAAACAGTGTTATTTTCGGCAGCCTTTTCTTTCTCCTCTTGGATTGCCGCCGGTGTGTTAGGACCTCGTTTACCGATGAATGATGGCCAGCGCTGCTTACAGGGCACAATGCCCTGCAGGGATAGGGCAAGGGACCTCGCGATCTTGAGTTTGGCAAGGTTTCTTAAGTAGTAAGGAGGGCAGGTTGCCAGTAGACTTGACTCTCTTGCGCTTTCAAACAGCTGTGTTTAATGCAGGCAGGATGTCAAGGCTGACGCCATGGTCTGGATCAGTCTCCCGGACTTTTGCGAGGGGGTCGATCTAGGAATCCATTCCCAGACATTAACATTGGGCCGCAGGGTTTACCTTGTGATAACTTTTGTTTGTGTTACGTTAAAATCTGAAACTCTTGGGTCCAAGTAATTACACTTGTGCCCTTATTTATTTTTTTTTATACTGTGCCTTTGTTCATCCTGATCTTCCTGGTTCTTGTAAAAAAAAAAAAAATGTCCAAAGCTATCGGTAGCATTGTGACAAAAAAGGGCAAAGCTTTGGGGGGCGATAAATAATGTTGTACGGTTAAACGCATTTATCTTTGATCATCCTGATCGCCCTGGTTCATGAATAAAATGGCAGCAGCACTGTAAAGACTGACACAGGAGAGAGGCAGGTGATGAAATGTGGCTGTAACAGTAACGTAGATGTTGTTATAGTCACTTTTAGGTCTATCAAAATGTTTGTTTTTTTTTGTTCTCTGCTCCCAGGGGCTTTGTGATGGCTGCTATTACATGCATGTTGTCACCCGCCATCTATTATCCACATAGGAGATGAGCTACATAAAAGCTGCTATACACAATAGATTTATATTTCCATCTTACTTTTGGGAAATGCCTTTTAATTGTGAACACGATTTCCTACTGGAAATTATGAGCCTATGATGAGTCAGCCATGCCGCCTTTAGCTACTCCGGCAAGTTTCTGGTTGTGTCCAATGTCGTATTCAGCCCTGCATCATCTTCATGAGTCGTTGAGGGTGAAGGTGGGATCCATAAAATTGCTTCTAGTGAAAAATGTACATGGGTCCTGTATGACAGAACTTAAAGGCTATATGAAGCCGGTCCATTACCAAAGGATCCTGAAAGGCTCTGTGCCAGTGAGCAAGAGAACAAGGGGCTAAAGAGATTGTCATGGGGGACATTTTAAAAAATGTTTTAAAAAAGAGAAGACGTGATGGTTGCCCACACTGATCCGCTGCAGATCCCGTCTATGCCCATAACATGCAGTGAAAATGCCGCTATGTCAATCACTGGCTCAGAGGGTCATTGCCATCTGGTGAATTAGTTGTAAAGTTGAACAAAAAGCTTCACACTGCCGTAGTCCGGCATCCAATTCAGTCCACCATGGCAGCTGGACCAGATGTTGGCAATCCTGTACCGAAAATCCTGGGCGCCTCCGCCGCTTACTATGCCCCTGCAACACCTTGTCATCCTGGGGACCTAGGAAGCGGCACAAGATCTACAGTGTAGAGGTGAACGCTACCTTGGTCCAGCGGCCATGTAGGTCCAAACTGGACGCCACACCAAGGTAGTCCGACTTTTTTTACTGACTGGGCATTTCCAGTGTGTCGAAACCTGTCTAGCAAATGGAGATCATTGGGGAGCAACAGAACAAGATCACTGTAGGATCGATTTTCTCCTTTTTGTGTTTTTTTCATTCCATAAAAAAACTGATCGTCTGGTCAATCCCAATCTCTCACGAAAAGCCTGAGGTATATGGTTTGGAGATGATTTTGTGGTGTGAACAAGCATCTTTTTCTAGAAGAGTCCATTAAAAAGAATTGACCACTCCCATGGACGCCCCTTGCCCCGATGCTGCATTTCATTGGTACGGCCATACCAGCCTGCTAAAGCCGAATTATACGGTCCAGGCTTTACTACTTAGAAATTTTAAGGGTGCCGCCTCTGTGTACAGGGGAAAAAAAAACTCTTGTAGTCCATCTGTGCACTTATAGGGTTAAAAGGGAAAAAAGGGAACCAACAAAATGAGAAACATATTGCATTAGATAAGAGGGCTGAGCAAATATCCAAGTGGACTTTGAGGTCCTGTTTGTGAATAATTTGCCTGTCTCTCGGTATCTGCGCCCTGATAATGGCGGTATTGTATGTTCGCTCCTCGGAGATGCTCTGACCCAGATGTTTAGTTACCATATTTTGACCATTGACAAAGGATCCTCCGTTGCTCGGGTCTTGGTGTTTTGGCTTCTATGGTGACCTCAAGTTGGCAGTGCGCATCACTGTTGTAGCCAATCGTTTAGGTTGGCTGTACTGAACTATACTACACGAGCCACCAATTTCAGAGATTGGCCACAGCGGTGATGCGCACTGTCAACAATTACAGCCAAAACATCGAGAACTGAGCAGCATCGGACAGCCGGCGCTTGTCCTAGGGAGGGTGGAGAATAGCTTTGTTTGGTATTTTTGAACTTTTGGGATCCCGCTCTCCTGCAAACCATGCACGATTATTGTGAGCGAGCATTCCTGGGAAAGTTTGGTTCCCGACAACCATGCCTTGTAAACCCGTTGCCGATGGCCCTTCAAACCATGAAAACTCTTGTTCGTCGCGCAAAGTTATCTTTTAGCTTGTTCAAAGATCATTGTTCCCTGCAGCACATCATCCTATTCAGGTTTAGCACTATTATATCTCTCTTGATCCCCAATTAAAGAGCTGTGTGCTTAAAGGGGTTGTCCCAAGTACTCTTGGCAATTTTCAAAGCTACCATAGAAATGAAAAGAGCCGCCTCACCATTTCTGACCATGCAGATTGGGGGCCATCCTTGAGATGGATATGGGTCTCTGTGATAGGACCCACATTTGATTTCTACATCCCTGATGAGATCACCTCTTTGAGACCACTCTTCGTCTCACACTCCGAGTATGAGCTTCTAAGTCCAAACCGTGGGTCTCCTGACCCAAGCTGATGAGCCATATCTGATTACTTTGGGTTAGGAAACCTTCAGCCATCCAGACATTGCTG
Source organism: Dendrobates tinctorius (assembly GCF_039654945.1). NCBI lineage: Eukaryota > Metazoa > Chordata > Amphibia > Anura > Dendrobatidae > Dendrobates > Dendrobates tinctorius. The sequence continues at coordinate 6,354,298 of NW_027361677.1, forward strand.
TTCGTACTCAAATTGCAAAAGTCAAATGTGTGAAACTGGCTATGTTTTCCTTGTCAGACGGTCGTATAAATCGGACCAAAATTGGACCACAATGCTAGGACTGGTCGGCAGTTCTACCTACCCGAGCGTGACCGCTTCATTTATTTCTATGCAACTGTGATGCTCGGGTCAGGAGAGCTGCCGACCATTCCGCGCCTTATGATCCAACCTCAGTCTGATTTATACGGCAGTCTGACTGAGCCCTGAAGGTGGCTGATGAGTATGCCACCAATACAACCACAACAACCGCTGCATCACGCCAAGAGCAAACATCACAAAAAGCTGTTGCATCATGCCATGAGCCGCCATCCCAGCAAAGCACGGCATCATGCTATGATCCGCCATCCCAACAAGCCACTGCATCATGCCATGAACCGCCATCCCAACAAGCCACTGCATCGTGCCATGAACCGCCATCCCAACAAGCCGCTGCATCATGCCATGAGCCGCCATCCCAACAAACCGCGACATCATTAAATGATCCGCCATCCCAACAAGCCGTTGCATCATGCCAAGAGCCGCCATCCCAATAAGCCGCTGCATCATGCCATGAGCCGCCATCCCAACAAGCCGCTGCATCATGCCATGAGCCACCATCCCAACAAGCCGCTGCATCATGCCATGATTCGCCATCCCATCAAGCCGCTGCATCATGCCATGAGCCGCCATCCCAACAATCCGCTGCATCATGCCATGAGCCGCCATCCCAACAAGCCGCTGCATCATGCACTGAGCCACCATCCCAACAAGTCGCTGCATCATGCCATGAGCCGCCATCCCAACAAGCCGCTGCATCATGCCATGAGCCACCATCCCAACAAGCCGCTGCATCATGCCATGAGTCGCCATCCCAACAAGCCGCTGCATCATGCCATGAGCCGCCATCCCAACAAGCCGCTGCATCATGCCATGAGCCGCCATCCCAACAATCCGCTGCATCATGCCATGAGCCGCCATCCCAACAATCCGCTGCATCATGCCATGAGCCGCCATCCCAACAATCCGCTGCATCATGCCATGAGCCGCCATCCCAACAATCCGCTGCATCATGCCATGAGCCGCCATCCCAACAATCCGCTGCATCATGCCATGAGCCGCCATCCCAACAAGCCGCTGCATCATGCCATGAGCCGCCATCCCAACAAGCCGCTGCATCATGCCATGAGCCGCCATCCCAACAATCCGCTGCATCATGCCATGAGCCGCCATCCCAACAATCCGCTGCATCATGCCATGAGCCGCCATCCCAACAATCCGCTGCATCATGCCATGAGCCGCCATCCCAACAAGCCGCTGCATCATGCCATGAGCCGCCATCCCAACAAGCCGCTGCATCATGCCATGAGCCGCCATCCCAACAATCCGCTGCATCATGCCATGAGCCGCCATCCCAACAATCCGCTGCATCATGCCATGAGCCGCCATCCCAACAATCCGCTGCATCATGCCATGAGCCGCCATCCCAACAATCCGCTGCATCATGCCATGAGCCGCCATCCCAACAAGCCGCTGCATCATGCCATGAGCCGCCATCCCAACAATCCGCTGCATCATGCCATGAGCCGCCATCCCAACAAGCCGCTGCATCATGCCATGAGCCGCCATCCCAACAATCCGCTGCATCATGCCATGAGCCGCCATCCCAACAAGCCGCTGCATCATGCCATGAGCCGCCATCCCAACAATCCGCTGCATCATGCCATGAGCCGCCATCCCAACAATCCGCTGCATCATGCCATGAGCCGCCATCCCAACAATCCGCTGCATCATGCCATGAGCCGCCATCCCAACAAGCCGCTGCATCATGCCATGAGCCGCCATCCCAACAATCCGCTGCATCATGCCATGAGCCGCCATCCCAACAATCCGCTGCATCATGCCATGAGCCGCCATCCCAACAAGCCGCTGCATCATGCCATGAGCCGCCATCCCAACAATCCGCTGCATCATGCCATGAGCGGCCATCCCAACAAGCCGCTGCATCATGCCATGAGCCGCCATCCCAACAAGCCGCTGCATCATGCCATGAGCCGCCATCCCAACAATCCGCTGCATCATGCCATGAGCCGCCATCCCAACAAGCCGCTGCATCATGCCATGAGCCACCATCCCAACAATCCGCTGCATCATGCCATGAGCCGCCATCCCAACAATCCGCTGCATCATGCCATGAGCCGCCATCCCAACAAGCCGCTGCATCATGCCATGAGCCGCCATCCCAACAAGCCGCTGCATCATGCCATGAGCCGCCATCCCAACAAGCCGCTGCATCATGCCATGAGCCGCCATCCCAACAATCCGCTGCATCATGCCATGAGCCGCCATCCCAACAAGCCGCTGCATCATGCCATGAGCCGCCATCCCAACAATCCGCTGCATCATGCCATGAGCCGCCATCCCAACAATCCGCTGCATCATGCCATGAGCCGCCATCCCAACAATCCGCTGCATCATGCCATGAGCCGCCATCCCAACAAGCCGCTGCATCATGCCATGAGCCGCCATCCCAACAATCCGCTGCATCATGCCATGAGCCGCCATCCCAACAATCCGCTGCATCATGCCATGAGCCGCCATCCCAACAATCCGCTGCATCATGCCATGAGCCGCCATCCCAACAAGCCGCTGCATCATGCCATGAGCCGCCATCCCAACAAGCCGCTGCATCATGCCATGAGCCGCCATCCCAACAATCCGCTGCATCATGCCATGAGCCGCCATCCCAACAAGCCGCTGCATCATGCCATGAGCCGCCATCCCAACAATCCGCTGCATCATGCCATGAGCGGCCATCCCAACAAGCCGCTGCATCATGCCATGAGCCGCCATCCCAACAAGCCGCTGCATCATGCCATGAGCCGCCATCCCAACAATCCGCTGCATCATGCCATGAGCCGCCATCCCAACAAGCCGCTGCATCATGCCATGAGCCACCATCCCAACAATCCGCTGCATCATGCCATGAGCCGCCATCCCAACAATCCGCTGCATCATGCCATGAGCCGCCATCCCAACAAGCCGCTGCATCATGCCATGAGCCACCATCCCAACAAGCCGCTGCATCATGCCATGAGCCACCATCCCAACAATCCGCTGCATCATGCCATGAGCCGCCATCCCAACAATCCGCTGCATCATGCCATGAGCCGCCATCCCAACAAGCCGCTGCATCATGCCATGAGCCGCCATCCCAACAATCCGCTGCATCATGCCATGAGCGGCCATCCCAACAAGCCGCTGCATCATGCCATGAGCCGCCATCCCAACAAGCCGCTGCATCATGCCATGAGCCGCCATCCCAACAATCCGCTGCATCATGCCATGAGCCGCCATCCCAACAAGCCGCTGCATCATGCCATGAGCCGCCATCCCAACAATCCGCTGCATCATGCCATGAGCCGCCATCCCAACAAGCCGCTGCATCATGCCATGAGCCGCCATCCCAACAAGCCGCTGCATCATGCCATGAGCCACCATCCCAACAAGCCGCTGCATCATGCCATGAGCCGCCATCCCAACAAGCCGCTGCATCATGCCATGAGCCGCCATCCCAACAAGCCGCTGCATCATGCCATGAGCCGCCATCCCTTTTTATTTCTTTCCATCTATGCTTTTTGAGACTCCAGTAAAGCTGGGCACACGGCTTCTTCATCGGTACGCTTAGTGGCTCTTTACTCCTGCACGTCACGTGAAGTCTCGGCGGTTGGAAATCTTCTGCGCTCAACGACAGTTTCTGCTTTTTTCTTCTATGTTATTTCTCTTAAAGCTGTTTTCTCGCTGGTAATTATTGAGGGGGAGGCTAGCGGCTGCATGATTTCTCTTCCTGTACAAAACAGTATCGGTACAAGCTGTTAAATGCCGCAGTCAGCTGCCACTGAGCGATCGCCATGTATGTACACGGGGTGGAGTATGCTGCGCTTAACCCTACACACGCCGACGCTGGACAACAATGCATCGCGTCAGGGATGAATCATAAGACAATCTCTCTCTCTTTATGAATCTGCTATATTATTCAATGTGTCACCCTTGGAAAGTCGCAAATTGAATACAAAACAGGCCGATGGCCTGCAGGTCTGGGAATAACTAATGAAATTAAAGGGGTTGTCTTGGCATATGATATGGAAAGGTCAATGTTTACATACGGCCACCAATTTGATACAGTATAGGTCATCAATATATGCCTGGACAACCCCTTTAAGGAGGCATTGCAGAATTTAACATATCTCCTTTTATCCAGCATTACCCCACCTCACCTGTCCATTGTTTGTTTGTTTTTTCATGATCGTATAGCTCATCTCCATTTATATAGCGCTGACCTGCAATACCACACATAACCTGTGGAATGGTGTGGCGCTGTGTTTTTGGAAGAAACTGGCTGTTTTTAAAGAGGTATTGCCTTCAAATGGTCTAAGTGATATGACTTGTCGTAAAAATGTTGTGGTTTTTGGCTGCTGGGACCGTTATGGTCATAAGTATGGGCCAGTTTTAGTCACGGCTGAAAATCACTTCAATAAAGAATGAGCTGCAGTACAAAAGGAGTTGTCGGATCCTTGAATGATGAGTAACTTATATGTAGATGTTGTAGCCACTGTAAACCACGGCACCAAAGTCCAAGAGCATCCTTGGCCCCTCAGATTAACCTTTTTTTTACACAGTCAATGAAATGATGTCTATGTTCTACTAGTTCGAAACTATAAGGGAAATCCTTGATGATCACCGGCGATCAATGGGGAATCTCAGCCGTAAGTAGTGGATTTCCCCACAGTGCCACAGCAGGATAAATTAAGTATTACACACTTCTCATAGAAATACATGAATGTGTTTGGTCATCCCACAGAAAAGATGTTCATTGGGGCCGATCTGGGTTGACCGGGAAACCCTTATATTGTCTCAGAACATCCTAACATAGTATTAGAAACTAGACAATCCCAATTAATTCTTGATGTTCCTCTACGTAGCATGATGTGTGGGACAATTTGTTTTCAGCCTACATAGTAAAGAGTGAAGCAGCGCAATAAATACCTGAGAAACTGATGAGAATGAAGCAGCTTATCGGAAAATAATCAGATTATCAGTGTTGCGTCTTTTGTGTTTGGCACCAGTTACATGTTAACATCTTCACCTAAAGAAAGGAAAGTTCTGAAGGATTTCCCCAGAGCAGTAAATGTTACACAGTGATGCTGTTCTTCCAAGATCATGGAATTATCCGACTTGTCTACGTCATAGGATCCTTCCTCAGCAATTAGGGAGGATACTGTGCGGAGAAACATTGCTCTGATGATACTTACCAGCTCTTGAAGGCCATGTGGAGGAGTCATTCTACTCTGTTCCGAAGTCTTAACCCTCTGTGGGAACGATCCTTTGGTTACAAAATAAATATAGTGCTCATGCCACGACCACAAAAATGATACCAAGGTTCCCGGATCCAAATACGCCTGACTTTATTCCATCCGTAGCCTATAAAGGACATTGAGGCATATTTGGACCTGGTGTCTTGGTAACTCTTTCTGTTGGATGGACTTTGTGGTTCATTTAGTAGAGAATTCTTCCAGCCGTTTACAACGGAAAAAAAATAAAATGTGGCTGCGGAAAATAGTCAATAGTTGGGTACATGTTTGCGAAGTAGGAGTGTTTTGTAATTCATTTTTATTATGTCGTCTGGAATTGATGGAGGTCGGAGTCAATGATGTTTCGGAATAATATAAAGGTTGTGAATAAGTTACAAAGAGTCATGGGCGTTGATTGGCATAACTCTCCTTGGGGACCTGAAGAGTAGATTGGGCAATACATGATGATGTAGAAGGACCTGTTTCTAAAGAAGGCCATACACATTACAGTTGACGGCTGAACGATGCCCTGGCCGATCCTTTGGCCAACAGCCGACTCTCCCATACACAAGACTGCTTGTTCGGCTGAGTGCTCCTGTGTTCCCAATGAGAAAGCCATTGACTAACTTGTTGGCCAGTGGCTTATCTCGAGGAGAACAAAGTGATTGGCATTCCAAAATTAGACATGTCTGATCGACATCTCCCCCAATCATCAGTTGGCCAACGCCACCAGTACGAAATTAGACATGTCCAATCGACATCTCCCCCAATCATCAGTTGGCCAATGCCACCATTACGAAATTAGACTTGTCCGATCGACATCTCCCCCAATCATCAGTTGGCCAATGCCACCATTACGAAATTAGACTTGTCCGATCGACATCTCCCCCAATCATCAGTTGGCCAACGCCACCATACACAAGGAGTGTCGGCCAAACCCATAGATATTGGCTGATTCATCCAACACTAGTCTAATATGTATGGGGGGGGTCTTTGGTCTCTGGTGCCAACCATTTGGGTCATTTCTTGCTCTAGTCATACGATTGTCTTGAATCAGATCGGAAACTTATGTTAATATCTCGTTAACATGGCTAATATCTAGAGTAGATGGGCTCGAAATACTGAAGCTAAACAGGTGGTAATCCTATCCATGGCTAAAACTGTCAGGTTCTTGTATAAACGGGCAACTCGGAAATGTTAAACTTATTAAAAATTATCTCCATTGTCGATGACTCTTTTGGACATTGCTGCAGCGAGGCCGAGCATCTACAGTGTTTACAGGCTCTTTTCAATAAAGCTTGTAAGCTCTGATGTAGCTTTAGTGTTGGTGTCCTTCTCCGATACAGCTGCAGCATCGGAGAGCGCACCGTTCGTACCAGCGGCTCAACCATACCTCTGGTCCAATCTGCCAATCTTGAGGAGTGCACCACCTCTAGCAACCAGGAAGCCGTGAGGCAGAGGTGACAAGTAAGAACAACCCTTTAAGGCTTCTTTTCATAGACTAATTAGCATTCCTAATCATTGGCCCTTGTCAACATGCCATCAGTCCTTCAACGGCCAATAGGGGTTTGCATGTTCGTTGGCTGATCTGATGTAGATGTTGTCGACAGCTCCTCCAATTAATAATCATTTGCTGTCATAAAATTTGCATTGGGCTTTTAAAGGATTGTTTTAAATTCAATGATCAGGAGCACAGCACTCCCCAGCTTCTTTCCCTTCCTTTCGGCAGGGAGCAATGTGCTCCTGATGATTGACTGACCCCAACTGTGTGCCCATGGATGCTGCAAACAGAAGTAGCTTTACCTCTGCAGCACTGGAGGAGTGCAGGTGCACTGACGCTACCCGGATCCAGCGGTCTGGCCAATTTTGGAGCAGTATTTACAAGCTCTATAGCAAAGAGCTTGTAAGCACTTTTTCAGACCGTAAAGGATTTTTATTAAGATGCTTTCACACTATGCAATTTTACTTATTTAAGAAGATGACATCACTTAAAATCGAATTCTTATCGGCCACAACATAGGCAGAAATCTACACATGTAAACCCAGCGTTGTCTTCTCTCGTGCTGCAGTTTTGACATTTTTCTATACTACACCTTTTCACGCATTCAAATTTATTTAAGTAGTGGACCATAAAAATGTTCTCTTGTCCGAGGTCTCGTTCCAGATGCAAACACTTTAGCTGCATCTCTTGCCGAAGTTCTCTTGGGGCTTGGCTTGGTGAGTGGCCAAGGCTGGAGTTTGCAAAGTTCGGGAGGAGACTTGGGGGGCACAGAGCGTGCACCTTCACTCCGTTCTCGTAGGCCAAGTTGATCTTACTTCTTCCTGTTCTGCCTTCTCACTTGTTTTCAATGTGGAACTGTTGAACAAAAGACGTGAAATAAAGGAAGTGGTGTGTTAATCTTTGCTGGGGTTGAGCCCATTGTTGATCCAGAGTTTGACATGGAGGAAGTGGGTATCCAAATTATTTTCAGTGTGGTAACTTTTCTGATAAAAGCATGTCTGTTTATTTGTGCTTTTATACAGCGGGCAAGACATTGCCAAGATATAGCAAGCAGACAGCGGGCTAAAAGCGATTGACGGGTGAGGCCCGCCATCCATATACTAATAATGGCTCCATGAATGCAGATCCAGTTAATCATACGATAATTATATGACACACAAAAAAAAAAGCAAAATCATATAATGACTGCACCTTGAGCAATAGGGAAAGTTCTTCACTCTGTTTAGGGCATAGAAAAACTCAAAATCATAGTAATCCATGGTAAAAAATAGAAATATGCACGGAAAATATATTTAGAGGCAATTTCAGGCATTAAAACTTAGGAGTATGTTCACACAGAGATTTTAGAGGCGTTTTTGGAACATAAACTGAGTGAAGACTCTCTAAACTCAGGATTTTATTTATTTATTTATTTTTAACTGCGGTCCTAAAACTGTTATCTAGCAGCTGGTTCTACCTGAGTGGTCACGGACCGCTCCTGCCGGCGATTCATCTGCACCACATTAACTGACTCTTCTTTCGATGGGGCCTGACTGCCAACGTTGTGCTGATTGGCAGGCAAGTCTCAGGGGTCCGGCTGTTAGTCAGCACAACGATTTGTCAGCAGAGCTGAGCGGAAGAGAAGCTGCCTCTCTGTCAATGTGATGCAGGCGTATGCTGCAGATTCGCCAGCAGGAGCTGTCTGTGACAAGTTGTGAGCCTTTAGATGAACTATCTTCCATCTAATATGTATGAGTGGGGGTTATACTCAGTGCGGGATCTGTGGGGGTGGAGCTTGACTCTGTGGAGGTGGGGAGTGACTCTGCAGGGGTGGAGCTGGATGGTGACACTGCGGGGGTGGATCAAGAATTAGGGATACTTTTCTTAGTTCTCGTTCATTTCTTTTGTCATGTTCCACCCCCTCTAGCCTGGAGAAGGTATAATGGCTCTGCATGAACTATTCCTTTAATTAGTTTTATATAAACTTGTGCATTGTCCGTATGTGAGAAAGGGAAATTTAAATAGTAAGCGTCACTACAGGCTGCGGCCGGTGTGAATGATTACATTCCCTGTACAGGAAGTTTATATATAGGTACATAAAGGACGACGATGATAATGATGATGATAAAAGTCTCTGTATCATTGTTAGTAGGGATGTGAGTCATGCTTCTTCACAAGTAGGACAGCATGAAGCAAGCAACACCTGAATCATTATTCTATGCAGACGGCGCAGGGATGAGTCGGTAGCATCCAATCACCTACCTCATATGACGTTTACATGGGTAACACCGAGCGGGAGAGAGATGCTCACTACTGGGAGTCCCTTCTTAAAGGGATTGTACCGCCATGAATACCCCTTTTGCTAAAGGTCGCTGACACTGCTATGAAATATAGGGTTCATTTTAGGAGAGGCCACCCTTGCCCATTAGCTCTGCACATGTCATTATTTACTTTTTGTGTGCTGTGCTATCAGTTTGTAAGTGGGTAGATAAATTGTTTTTTTTTATGCACTTTTTTTTTGCATGCGAGAAAATAACTTATGGTGAAATGTTGATGAAAATCAGTTTTTTTTTCTCCACCTACAACAAAAATCACTGAGCCCTTAAAGTGGGGTTTCCGTGCTACTATAGATACATTTGGTTCATCGTCACTTACTGGATGTAACAAACAGGAACCGATGATATTCTCAGTTCTGCTTCCAGGGACTTTATTACTGGGCATGATCCAGTAATGTCAAAAAGTTTTAGGCAGGCGTGGGGAAGAAAAAATGTGAATGAATGAAACCGAGATCTAAATCAAATCAGAATCTGGGGGTGTGGCTACATCGGCAGCAGACTCCACCCACGAGGAGCCAACGGAATCTGACTTTTTGTATCTCGCTTATGGCAGTTGCAGTAATTTGCCGGTGGCAATGTCGCCCCATTCAGTTTCAATTATGCTAAGCCCCCATGACCTGTGTCGCTTCCAAAGTCGCCCCTCTTCGAATTTGGGTGATACGGGGATTCTTGCTCTTTGCTGGATGGTTCACATCTAGTCTGAGAATTGTGCAGAGGGAGGAAGCTTGTGTGTGTGTTCCTAACCTCTGTACGTAAAAAGTGGTTTCTTGTGACTGCAGACGCTCGCTGAGAATACCGCAGAGGAGAGGGCTGAGGGCGGTGGAACATATTTGTTTAATTTGCCTGTCACTTCTTATGCTGTACAGTATGGCGGCCGGACCTGGACTCGTTTGTGTTTCATTTGTTTGCGATGTGATGTGTGAGAAATGATGCGGTCGCTTATATTTTGCATTCAGCGGGGTCATAGATTTGCAAAATATAAATTTGTGTATCATTTTTGGAGCAATTTCCTCTCCGTCACTTTAAAGGGGTTGCCAGGGATTAGTGTAGCTGAGAAGGTCCCCTGCCCAATTTCAGTATTTTTAGTATCACGCAGCTTCCAAATAGAGCCGCTTCATTATGGGGAATGTATGCGGTAATATTAATTGCTTAAATAGTAACTTCTTAAAGGGACAGTTTCATTGAGAATGCTCTGGCTGGCTATAAATAGGGGAATATAAACCACATTAAATGGAATCTGTCAGCAAATGTTGCTATGTAATCTGACAGCAGTATGTGTGCTGTAGGTATAGAGACCCTGGTTCCAGCGATATGTCACTTAGTTTACAGGATGCAGCAGTTGTGATAGAATCAATTTTTGTGATAGAATCAGTTTTTTACTGCCGCAGATCTCACAGTGCTGAGTATAACTCTGCCCTCACCACTGATTGGCTGCTTTCTGTGTGTATTAATAGCTGCCAATCAGTGTTGGGGGAGTGGTCAGACTAGCAGGCACAAGACACCTAGTCCTGCAGTGATAATCTCCTGCTTATAAAACACTGATTGTACCGAAACAGCAAAACTCGGCTTGGTAAAGTGACACATCTCTGGAAGGTTTGATTTAGTTGCGGATTTCATTGACTAGGGTTAACTCCACCATGAAAACGGCATAACACTTCAGCATTACACCCTATTTATTTCCGCGCGTCATTATCTCTGTGTATTATTTGATAAGAATTTGCGAAGAAAATGCTGTGGTTTATTCCGACATCGCCGCCGCCGCATCAATGGGCTCAGACGGAACATAGAATTCTATTTTGCTTACTAGATGGGACAGCGGGCAGAGCTATTTTCATACGGGATGTTAAGTTACAGGCAAATAATTTGGCTTTCGGCACTTTGGGCTCGTGTCTGGACCTCTGCTTTCCATAGGGTGGAATTTTGGGGAAATCAGGAGAAATATTAGAACGACCATTCGGTATGGAAATGTAATGTCTGGATCTTGTGTCCTGTCCTCACCTCCTGGTGCACCTGCTCCCTGACACTATTTTTCGGCATGACACAAGCCGTCGCTGAAGAAGACAACTAAGGAATTGCCCTGGTGCCTTGGATCCAAAGCTATTGACTGTCCTGCCGGGTGACACCTCATACAGGGCCCTGGGCAAAAGTTTAAAGTGGGGCCCTAAATGCTAACATAGTGCTACTACTATTATCATTGGGGGCCAAACAAGGATGTGGGTGCTTCGGGCAACTGCCCAGTCTGTTCTCCCGTAACGCTGGCCACCAAAATTCTGGATGACATTTTAGTAAATCTCATTCATACGCTGCGGCAAAGGACAAAACTGCAGAACACTCATGATTTAGCGGGGATTAGTCCTGTTTAGGCCTCATTCACACGTGGCGTAAACACTGCCTTGTTTTTTTTTTTCTGACTCTTATTTTATTCCCATGTTTTCTGCATCAAAATACGACAAGAACAATATTTTTTATGCATTTTTTTTTATACATTTTCACCATTATTTTGTTGTTGTTTTTTTTTTACTTTTAAGTACAGAAAAGCTTTTTTTTTTTTTCTTTTGCATTTTTCTGACATTAATTTTTTTTTCGGGCTCCCCATAAGGAGGAAAAAAAAACAGACAGTAATGGGCAGAAATTTTCATGACATCACATCCATTTTCCTTGGACAGTTAAATGTGCAATAAAACCGCAGACGGCGGGAATGCAGTACTTGCGCTACGTGGGAACATGGCCTTATAATCAAACGCAATGATTTTTTGCAGCATTTTTCCTGCCAATATAGAAAAATCTGCCACAAAAAAAAAAAATAATAAAATATATATATAATTACACCTAGGGTTTATACCAAATCACATGCAGAATAGACCAGGTGGTGGCCAGCTTTCCCATCATGATCTCAGGAGCCCCCACCATCACAGATACAATGTATCATGAGTAACACGAATCAGACGTCGGCTTCAGCTGTCGGTGTCAATTTCCTGTGCCACACATGAAAACCTCGTACGGTGCCCACACCGCGATGATGCAAGCACATGATCTCGGTTTATGTGGGTGTCAGCCTCGTAAGCAGGATGCAGCATCGCTGAGCCCTGACTCCTCGGCCCTGTGCAGTCAGCTGTGATTCATTTCAAATAATCTGCTTTCGGAGCGACAAGATGAAGAGTGTGAATTATTTTCACTGCGGAAGCGAGCGGCGTCATCTCGCATTAATGAAATTCACTTCGCTGGCAATTTATTTAATAACAAGATGAAGAAAAAAAACGACGTATGATTAAAGAGGACCTGTTGCCCTGGGCAGTTTTTGCTTTTGTTCGCACAATTCCCCTTATCAGTATGTTGTTTACTTTCTTTAAATCCACCGTACGGTTCCTGAGATATGAGCCTTTTCATTTTGTGCTGTTTTCTTCTTGGTCTTTACGAGGGGGCGTGGCTCGCTGGATCCTCTAGGGTGTGTCTTTAGGCTCCACCTATCTTATAACACAGTGAGACACGCCCCCTAGGAAAAGACCATAAAATTAGCACTAATTAAAAAGGTCCTTATCTCAGGAACCGTAGGGCGGATTTGTAAAAAGAAAAAAGCAAAATACTCAGGGAAGCAGTGGGAATAAAATAAGATCAAAAACTGGTCACTTTTGACTTCCTGACATGTCCTCTTTAAAGGGAATGTGATTATAGGAACCCCCCTTCTTACCTATTTCTTAACTACCAGCGTAAATAGCGCAGGTTGGCTATATGTGGTTTGAGAGAAGTTTTTTTCACCCCCTTAGAAACAGCACCACTTTTTTTCCTACAGGTTATGTCAGGTATTGAACTTTGGCCTACATCGGGTCTAATTGGAGCACACATTCCCTTTAAACCAGATACCAAAACACTAGTGTCTGGAGGGCAAAAATGTCAGCCTTTAAATATTTTTTTTTGCACGTGATGCAGTAGATAACCCATTTTGGTAGGGCAGCTATCACTGTAACTAGCCAAATATTGAGGGTCCGGCTGCTTGGGAAAGATGCAGCCTGCTTGCTATACA